>NC_091104.1:5186079-5786079 GCF_024713975.1 Paralichthys olivaceus
AAAACCAGCCAATGAATATCACTGCAATGTTTGTGTGTATTTGTAGGAATTGACAGCAGATATAATGGGGGGTGCACTGAGCTGGCCAAATACCTTTTCTACGGACTCTACGGAAGAAATCAGCTGAATCTGGATCACGTCCTTGAGGAGTTTCCTGAGGAAATGCTCGATGGTAAGTTCACTCGATTTTCAACCATATTTTTGTGCTTTATTTTAGTTTTTTCACTCTGACTCTAAACTTCTCCCCTCGACAGATGTGATCCTGCTGATCAAGGCCGAGTGTGTTCATCTGTACTGCAACCCACTGAACTACAGTTACCTGTTGCCCTACGTCTCTCACTGGAGGAACCTGCATCTTTACTGCATGACGGAGGCAGAGGTAATGAACCCTCCGCCCTTCATCCACCAGTGCTGTTAATTATACTTCCTGTGTGCTTAATCTAGAAGTAGGAACATTATCAAGGGTATTTATGTTTGTTGATATGTCCCCCTGGCTGCAGTTTTAACCCTTGCAGATTACGATCAATCTTTTGTGAGCATTTGTTTATGAGTCAAGTCAGCTTAGGTTGTATTCTAGTAAGTATTATTTACAAACACACCTGATATTTTCTGAGCTGGCTCTCTTTAAAATACTCATATTGCTTTGAAAACTCACATAGAAATAGTTGCCTCCCCGCTAGTAGTTTGTAGTTTGGTTTGTTATTCCTTTGCTCAGTTTCACACCCCTGTAATTTCCCCACCTCCGTTCCCAGTATGAAGACGAGGAAGCCGCAGAGGAATTCAAAATCTCCAGCTTTGTCAGGATGGTGCAGGACTGCTATCGGATCGGAGTGCCGTACAGCTCCCAGGGTACATTTTATCACATTTTAATCACCACGTTTTTTCCACTGCTCAACCATTCAAGAGATAATTAAGTTCAAACGGTAATTGCACGACATTACATATCAGTGTCACTGTCTTAATAGCTTGTACTTTCTGTGTAATTACACCAACAGCACATGTAATTATGCTTTATTTTACTTTTATGTTTTACTTTATGTTTTCAGGACACATCCAGAAGTTTGATATGTTCACGGTGGAAAAGTGGCCCCTTATTCAAGCATTTGCTTTGGAAGGCATCGGTGGAGGAAGCTTTTTTACCATTAAATACAAGGTTTGTTTAAACATGTGAAAAATGTGTTTGTTAGACTCTGAGGTTTGAAAAACACATCAGAATGAGTTTGACGGTTGTTGCACTGTGCTCCTTGTATCTGCCTGTTTCATTCATATCGTATGTTTCTGTTTTTCTTCCAGCTCATAGATATAAGTGAGAAACTTTGGCAGGTGTACACCAGACTGGACCCAGTGTCTCTGGACAGCCTTCTCGCTGAGGTATTGCCGAGTTGATTCATCTTCTGTTTCAACTTTTATAGGATTGTAGTGTTTTACTATATGACACTTAAATCATCTGATATATAAACATATATAATCCATTAAGTTGAGCATAAACACTCAACGATAGTTTGATTATTTTGGCCTTGTATGGATCATTTGCCACCGTTAATGATACTTGCTATGTAAAGTTGAACACAACCATACGTTGTTTTTATTTTTTATTTTAGGACTTGATTAACTTTGAGAAGCAGTGGAGTGGCTTTTTCTCCAGCATGGACCTGGAGAGCCATCTGTCCATCCTCGAGCTGTCTGAAGCTCAGGCAGGGGAGGTGAGTTTATATCCTTCAGAATCCTACACTATAATATTAGGAGGAACATGTTTAAAAATAATTAAAAAAATTCTAAATGAATAATAAAAGTTGAGAGAAAATATAGTAACAAAATCAGATATTAAACATATTTTCTATTGATCATTTAGAAGGAAGGAAAGTGTTGTAATGTGTTTTCTCATGAATCTACAGGCATTCCGTTCTTATTACTCTCACGGACTGATCTCCAGCAACATCACAGATAAAAGGTATTCTTCATATTCAACAAACTACTGTTATGTTATCTTGTAGTTTATATGAAGTCAAAATACTACTACTTTGATATGCTTTAACAAACGTGTCTTTGTTTCAGTAAAAGCCAGCAGCCCTTTGTGTTGTTTGGGAAGCACTCGTCGTCAGAGGACCTGGAGAACGATTCGTTCAACTTTCCTTCAGAAAGTCATCAGGTCCGCAACACGGGGCCTCAGGGTTCCACAGCCACACACATGGTGAGAAGCTCTCGACTGATACTGTCTGAAACAGTGTTGTGTGAAACATTGACCAAGCTAACGCTGTGAAATAACCTCATTAAATGAATCTCAATGAACCTGAGTATAAACACAACATGTCTCCATTAAAGACGAACACATGCCTGCAGCACCACCTGGTGAAGAGTGTAATTACAACCATCAGACAGTGATCTACACAGCAGTGTTGTGATAAATCATCATGCCTGGAAACATGCTGATCACATGTCTTCTGTAAATATGAGATTCAGATCATTGATTGTATCTTTTAAAGACATATTTTCTTGTCCATCAGGTTCTGCAGTGTGTGGCTCCTAAAGGACCGTTAGCCTGCTCCAGAACCTATTTCTTTGGGACCACCCACTCTCCATACCTGGGTGAGGGTTTACTACATGACTTAGTCAATGTACTTTTCAACTGTGTATTTGTAAAACGATACTAGTCTCTATGTTATTCTCCTGAGAGTATTATTCATTAACATAGGGGTTAAAGTAATAACTAATCCCGTAATTTGCATTGCTCTGTGTTTGGCCCACAGGAAATCAAAATACGGAGCAGAAGAAAATCGAAGTCTTGTAAGTGATTCATATTTAGATAGAGAAATTTATGGAGATTAAATGTTTGAGAATATTGGAATGAGAGAGTTTTTCTATTTTTCAGACTTCTATCACAGATTTATTCAGCTGCTGTTCAAGCCGTCCTTTCAGGAATCAAATGCTACTCCTGCACATCTAGTGCCACCAAAGTAAGAAAAACAAAAAAACACCTGTTGTAACATGTATCTTACTTCAGGTACAATTACTCACAGAGAAGTGTTTATTAATCCAGGCCAAGGATGTAGCAGAGAACACCTTCCTCGTGGCTTTGGACCTAATGAATTTAAGCCAGTACCGCAGTTTTCTCAGGTACAGATTGATTTTCATCTTTTCACTGTGTGAGACGTTTGGCCGAGCGTGAAATGAAATGAATTGTTTGAATCGCTTTTGATTGTGTGTTTTCTCTCATCAGGTCCAAATGTGAATTCAGCATTCAGGCGGTGAACAAGGACGGGAGGTGTGTGTTAACGTGTCCTGTGAGGTCATCTGTTAAGCATCTGTGTCGTCTGCACATCTCCTTCACATTTCTGTAATTTGATATCGAATCACAGTAAGTTATACTTTTTTTTTTTTTGCAGGATTATTCCTCTGACTGATAAGGAAAGCCGTTATGTGTTGAAAACAGTAAGTTAGACATTTTGAAAATACTTCCTGTCCTCTGAAAACTTAATTGTCATCCTCACTAATTGGACTTTTGTCCAAGGCCTCCATGACCGTCCACGACATCCCCGACCTGCAGAGCAACAGAGGCGACCTGGGCTCTGTCGTCTTCTCTGAATCCTTCTTAGAGTCCAGCATCAATATCCAGCAGAAAGGTACAATATAGAATACTTGACTGTTAACAGGAGGCTTTTTGAAACAACAGTAGTTTAAAGATGGACTGTTTCCTGACCTGAGGATCATATTTGTGTCATCTTCGTCATTCTGTGGCTTGTGTCATCTTGTTTCCTGTCCTGCAGATGGCACTGTGTCCTCAGACAGCTGCTACACCATCCTGACGACAACTGTGCCTCGCTATGCCTGCTGGCTGGTACGTGCACAGCTGAAAATAAGATCCATATTATAATATTGTCAAAAACATGTTTTGGATTTGGAATAATTTCTTCGTCTACGTTACAAATACACCGCATGGGGTTTTTCCTCCAACGTTGTTTGTTTATGGTTTTTAGATGGAAGCGGATGTAAAGCAATCTGAGCAGGCCCAGCATCTTACGAAGGTATATTCAGAGGCTTTATTTGCTCACTCCACACATTCCTGTCTACCCCAAAGTGTTGTATGTATGAGTGCGGTATGTAACGACCCACAATATGTGTTTCAATAGAAAGAGGAAGGTACTTGTTTGGGAACCGCTCTGACTGTAGCAGATGCTGCATATGCTTTCTCCAGCAGCCAGCTCTCCACGCCTGAAGAAGGTGACACTCTCACATGAGTCATTTTTCATACTTCCCACTCAGCGTATCGTACGTAATGTGACATAGAGTTGAGATTCTGTGTAATTTCTTTTTATTGCTTGTTTAAATTAAAATTAAAGGGAAGATCATCTTCTTCTCTGAGGGGATCCTGTTCATACACTCTCAGTATGGGAGCATTACTCTGTCCAGGGATCACATCAGCACCATCAAGTTCTATGATCCGGTATGTTTGTGTTAATAATATGAAAATTAGTTTTCACATTATATGTTCAGTTGTTTTCTTACACGTCAGCCCATCTGTACATAAAGCTTTGTTTTGTGTGTCCTCTTCTCACCAGGACTCCAGTGCTGTGGCTTCTCTCTTTGTAGAGTACGACAGCAGCCTCCTCCCACACCTCCCGTTCCCTCTCCACAGCTCGGACCAATGTCTGGTCTTTGCTCTTCAGCCGAGGTCAAAGAGCCACAGGGCCTTTTATTCCAAGGTAAGACCTTCAGCCAGTGACCTGACGGGGATCGTCTGAGTGGAGCTGATACAGAACCTTATCATGACCATGTTACATAAATCAGAGGATCATTTCATAGTTGTGGTAAACACACAGTAAATGCTGGAATAGTTATTATAGCATCACTTTGTGTTAAAGCATTAACCCCTGTTTATCAATCCAACTGTGACTGGAAGTATTTATTTCTACATCTCCAGTTGTGTGACCCTTTTCTCTTTTGCTGTGTTCAGGTTTTTTCAGTGTGGCAAAGCTCTGAATCTGGACTCACTCTGCAGCTACTGGACCAAGATCAACTGAGTTGGACCCAAAAAAACATGTAAGGCTGCACAATTATATTTCAAGCTGTCTATTAAGATTGTAATTTGGGGTTTATCATCAATCAATCCCTTAAATAGTTCAACATTTGAATCTAATCTCTTTTTAATTTCAGGCAAACCAGACTCCAGAAGCTGCACAACAGTCAGGAGCCACCAGTGGCCAAACGCAGAGGCAGCCTGAAGACTTCATACTCTCAGCTGCCAGAGCAGGACATGTTAGTACACAGAGCGGTCTCACACTAAAGTCCCTCAGGGTTGCACTGAACAAGTAATAAAACCTGATGCTGCTATAGGTATTGCTTAATCATCAGTATGTATTCCCAATGTAGTATTTAAGCCTGTGTTTCTTGACGCAGAGTTTTTATCAGTGCTGACCAGCCACTCTTGGAAGGTGTGTAGAAGATAATGTAGCTTCATTATCTGGCCGAAAATAAGCAGCGCACACACTCTATGACTGATCTGTAGAGCTGAAACAAGGGAGCATGTGAAGGCACTTCTTGGCAACTTTTTAGTCCTCCCAAATCGGTCCTAAATCTGTCACCGGGTATAATTAGACGTCCAACTGTTTTATGTATTTGTACCCCAAATTAACATACTGTACCGCACTTATGAATTATAGCTGCTCCCTTTGCACAACTTTGCATTTTTATTTCTAACGGCTTCCCCCCCCACCAGAGAAAAATTAAAAAATATATTTTTTATTTTAGTGCTAAAAGGCAAGTAAAGAGAGTTCAAGACCGTGCTCGTGGAATAAAGTCTTAGCTGAAAAATTGCTGCAAAGTCCATAATACAGGGTTTTAAAAAGTCTAAAAATATTATGTCAGGCCTTAAATAGTTTGTTACGTACATAGTTTGTAATGTTTCCTCGTGTTGTAGATATTTCTCCGTGATACAGATATTTGCCGTTGTAATAAAACTACAGAAAAGGCCAACGTGGAACTGACAACTGATTGTCTACAAACACCTCGGCCAGAATTGATCTCAGTTCTGGGAAATACTTTGAATTCCTTCTATCTCTGACTTTGTAGAGATCACATGAGGAAGTGCAAGTAATTCTGGGCCTCTGATATTCCCTCATATCTGTCGTACCGGACACAGACGAGGTTTTGAATCTGTTTTCACTGATCGCTGCCTTCTGGCCCTCATCAGGTTTCTTCAGCACTTTGCTCTGAGTAGCATCAGCCAGGAGCCCATTCTGTACGACCACCTGGGAGTGCTCTTCCCCTCCGCAGAGCTGAAGAACCCAGTCGCTGGGCAGGGAGACAAGGTGAGCATGTCGACTGTAGTGCAGCGGATCCTCTTTTGAAAATAACATGATAAACTCTATTTAATGGTAAAGCTGATGAATTACATATCTAAAGTGGACTTTTTAATGTGTGATAGGTTGTCATTACCATCGTCACTGGACTCCCTGGAAGCCACAAGAAAAGACTCTGTGACTTCCTGGTCCAGCTGAACAAGGAACGTGGACGGTAAGAGCGACAACATCCAACAAGATGCTCTTTGTTGTGTTCTTTTCTGCTCACACTGTACGTTTGAGTGGTTCTAATAATAATGATAATGAATGCAAGAGAACAGATACAGAAATAATTGAACTAAATCTTTCATTGCATCTGTAGGTGGGTGGTGTACGAGCCTGGTTCCGACAGCTTCTCGGCCTCTCACCTCCAGCAGTATTTGTCCAGCTTCCTGGAGATCCAGAGAGGGCGAGGAGGGAAACCCCGTCTGTTGGTGCTGTCACCCGGGTAAGTCCGCAGCTCAGCTTGACACAGCTCAGAATTTAGCCAGAAAATGAGAGCTGAGCAAAATTCAGGTGTTTTATTTTGAAGACATTGCATGTTCATTTCAAAGAAATTCTATTTGAAATACACAGATCATTTAATCTTACCACATAAAACTTGTTTTGTCTCAATCCTTCTTTGTCACTGTCTTTAAAATTGACAGATGTTCTTCTTGTACAGTTACACAGATGTTCTCGATGTGGTCCAGGCTGTGCTTTTCCACCCTGACCCAGTTATACAAGCGTGTTTCTCCATCGGGGCCGTCACTGCCTCTGTGGACCCATCTGCTTCCTGTTTGGAGCACAGGTGAGATTTCTTGTGAGCCTCAAACTCTTCACGTAAATACTGAATAAAAAAATACAGAAGAGCTCAAGTGAAAGGCACAGTGCTGCGAGTGCAAGTAATAAACCAAGGTCTCCATACCCGCTGAGAGCGAGAGAGAGAGAGAGAGAGACACTAAACAACACCCTGCCACTGTTTAGGTCATTAATGGAAACACTGAATTTATTAATTGATTTAATTATATCCTGCTCTGATCAATGTAATGATCAGCCTGCACCCAACAGTTGGATACTTCAGTTTATGTCATTATCCAGCTATTGCTTCACAGTTGATGCCCTCAAGCAGAACCGCCTGCTTCATTGTTTTTTACGATCAAGCAACTGTCGGTATTATTTCACATGAACAGCGTCTTTAAGAGAACTTCACTCAAAATGAATGTGGAGAAAATTCACACAAATTCAGTGGATTTGATGATTTAGTTCAACAACGAAACGAAAGTCAGCTGTGCTGTAGAACCCATGTTTATATCTTCCTCGTGCTTAGTATGTTCCAAAAACACACATTTTACTTTTCAGCACAACCCGCTGTTTATATTGTTTGTTTGTGGTCAGTGCAAGAAGTTGTGGTTTGCATGCTTCGAAGGGCTACTAACAACAAACGTAAGCTGCATGTTCATCCCACCAGATGATGACAGACAGCGCCGGATGTTGATAAATTGTTAGATGTTTCCAGGACGAGGTTACATGACACTTTTAGCTATTAAAACTCAAGGCTGGGTCCATTTTGCAGAGCGGATCAGTCCTACATTTAATCTCACTCTCCTTTTGTTACAGGCTTTAGATGAAGCTTACAGAGCTTCTCACTATCATAGATTGACTGAGCTGCTCCGCACAATATGACATACCACTCAAGTTAATAGGCAGTTTTCCGGTGTACAGCCAAGCTGGGTTGCCCAGTGATACTCACAAACAGATGAAGTCGCTCTAGAGACTCTAGCTTTTACAACATGCTCTTGGAAACCCAGAGAAATGTGTCTCGAAATGTGTTGCAACAAATGAAAAGTATAAAAATTCAAATTTGCACTCAAATAACAGGAAAAAAACGAAATCTGTTAGTCTTTTAGATGAGGTGATTTCCCACCGAGCCTTACTTTAATAATAAATCTGAAGGGTGTTTGGATCCTGTGCTATAAACAAGCTGTGATGTCTCTTGACGGGCCCTACTTGGCTCAGCAGTGGAAAAATATGTAATGAGAGGTTTAGCAATGTGGTTATCGCTGACTTTTCCATTTGAGGCATCTTCAGCAAGCCCCCTATCACTGTCTGTTGCTATAGATTGTCTGGAGGTCTGTGGAGCCTTACTATGGCGCTAATTGGGTGGTGGCTAGCTCAGTTTAGGCCTGACCTGCCCGTCACCCCCCCCCCTCTGCATAGCCCTCTAATCCCCCAGATCCACATGTGCGACCAACACACCCTCCTCAGTGAAGCTCATCAGTCAGTCATGATCCATTCTTTGTGATGGATGTAGACAGTTCATTACATCAGGACAGGAAAGATAAATGCCCCCCCCACCTTCCTAGGGGGGTCTGCAGTGGCTGGGGGGGGGGGACCAGGCTCACGACGGTTCCTCAGAAAGCAGTGTCTAACTGTGATCGATTTGAAAACTCTGGATAAATTTTGTTAAGATTAAATGAGATTACAGAAAGCTTTTACATTGGTCAGTTGCCAGTCATAGTCATGATGTCGTCCTATGAAAAATGCCTTATGATGGATAACTGGCTTGTTAGCAAAGGGCCATAACATGGAATTAGTCTGTTTATGGCTGCACAACCTTGGCAAGCGCCCATTAGTCATAAATAGAGTTATTGTTAGTGATGATATTGTGGCACAAGACGCGGGTTAAAGGTCGGATTTAAGAGGATCTCTCTGCAGGAAGAGAATCATAATATTCATAATTATTTTTTCATTAGTGTTTAATCACATGAAACAAAAAATTGCTGTGATTTTCTCACCTTCGAATGAGTCATGTATTTCTAAACTGGGAGCGGGTCATCAAACATGTTTGATGTTTCTACCAGGGGGCGTGTCTCTCTCCCTTCTTACATCATCCAGTACGGATCTAGAAACATGATTTTGATGGAATATGAATTAATTCTTTGTTTGATATAAACATTCATCTGCCATTATAAAGTAATTTATGAAAGCATGATTGATATTAGGTTAATGACGCAGATCTTTGTTTGCAAATCAGGAACATAAACCAGTTGACTCATGGATAGAGGTTTAATACACAGAACATTTTGTATATTCAACCAAAGTTTTACTTGTATCTTGTCTTTGCTGTTAGGTTTGCTTTTCCCAAGCTGTTGGAGCAGTGCAGCCAAGGTGAGTCCTGTCTGTGCAGCGTTCTGCTTTACAGACAACAAAACACATGCAGGATAAGATACTGAGGAAACACCACATTGATATTCACTGATACTGATTTTTTGTAAGTGTAATCCCCTTTAAGAAGTCAAATACATGTCATGTTACCAGGTTGATATATACATAAAACTCGTAAAGGTCAAAAATTGTATGGATTTTGTCAAATTAAGTCAGAGGAGAGGTTACAAGAGGATTACATAATAATTTCAGCTTCTCACAGTAAAGACGCAAGTTGGACGTCAGTGAAGAAGTGATGTTTTAATGTGTTAGTGTGACGGGGGTTTGTCCACATTTAAAAAGAAAAGTAAAAGCTCTGCTAACCCTCTTACAGCTTTCAGACATATTGAAGATGTTGTATTTTGTTACCAGTGGTTTGTGAAGTTTTCAAAATGTCACGCCTCCAGCTTGCAGGCTGGATACAGCTGCAGTAAACAGACAGAGTGTAAAATATGGTATTTCTGCAGTGGCGACACGGACGTTGTGTTTTCAGTAAAGTGAGCCAGTTTCTCCTGGAAATTCATATTCCCTTCCTGTGCCTTGTTGTATGTCAGGTATTGTGAGTACAGTGGTGTTCACGGGGCTGACAGCGGAGCAGAAGCACCCTCTCATGCAGCATGTTCAGCAGTTGGTACGCTCTGCCAACCCCACTGCAGCCTTCATCCTCGCAGAGAGAGGAGCTGTCACCAGGTAGAAACCCACAGAATCATGATCAATGCTGCAAGCAGTCATTTAGCTGCTTCTGTCTTCTCACCTAAAATCTTCACTCTGTGCTACATCTTATTCTGAGTCTGTGTTTAAATGTGTTGGGTCAGTGCTGTGCTCAGTTTGCACAGCGATGTGTCATGAACATTTCCCTTTGCTTTCTTTACTTATATTAATATTAATATTTCAGAGTTTTGGTTAAAAGCTCATTATGGGTAGAAGACTTGACTCCAACAGATTTGGAGGTTTGGGGGCTGATGCCAATGCAGATATTAAAGAGTAAAAATAAAAGTGTTCACTCTTTCTTGTGTTTCTGTCTTTATTAGGAATGAGGATGTGAACCTGATACTGTCTGAGACCAGCTTCCATGAGCCACAGATGCTCAGAGCGCGTTATGTCCTCTACCCTGGATGGTAAGACCCTCAGTCTGTGTTCCCCTCCACTCGCCCTGACCCCTAAGTGTCATCATGTGTCAACAGTCAAACTTCTGACCGCTGAGCAACAGATTGCCGTTGATTCCTGCCTCAGTGTTCCTCAGTCCTGCCTCGTCTCCCTCCCTGCGGTTTAATTGCCACTCTGCCGCAGCGGTGGGGGTATCGGCTGCTGATTGCTGCAAAGCCCCTCAGGACATCTTGTGTTCTATCACCAGATGCCTCTTGGCTGCACAGTAACAAGCTGTTGGCCATGCAGTTGCCATGTACACAGAGGGGGTCTCCTTCCCTTTGGATCCGCTCCATTCAGCCTTCATGCCTCAGTGGTCAGCCTAATATGAACCTCTGCTAAATCCTCCCCACAGATCATACTCTGGATATCTGACCACCAGTGTCTGGCACTGTCGATTTACTCATCTTCGAGCTTTAGTTTGTTCTGTGTGTGTGTGTGAGTGAGTTTGAGCTGCTTCTTAAACATCCTTAACACCAAAACCATCTTTACCTGCTGATAAGAGAGTCTACATTTACAAACTCATCATCCACTTCCACACTTTGAACAGCACATCACAGTCACTGGCCTCCGTCCTGTGAGCAGGCGGTAGAGTAAACAACTTCACAGCTAAAGAGAAGCTGCAGCACACTTGGCTCGCTTTGGATTTGACTTTGTCACCATTTGTGTCACGTGCACGTGTTCTGTGTTTCAGGTGCAAAGGGCGCTTCTTCTCCGGTTCTGGGTCTCTGGTCCTCACCCAGCAGCGCGTGGCTTTCAACCGGCCCCTGGAGAGGCCTCTATTTGTTGCCCGGTGTAAAGGTGAGATGGAAAGAAAGCCCCCCCTTCTCCCTCTTCTCCTTTTTTTGACTCCTACACGTGACAGAGGCTCCAGATATGAGCTGGCAGGGTTTGATGAAGATTACATAAGCTGCCTTTACTCCAAATATGGAGATAAGTGAAGTCTCAAAGTAATTGTCAGCCAACACTGTGAAATAATCTGTTTTTCCAAAAGATCCACGTCTTGCTGCCGGTTCAGCTTGTTGGGAAAATTGATAATTGTATTTTTATCATCCTCCATTTTTACTATGAAGTGTTTTGTCTTATTTGTTTTTATTCTCTTTTAGCTGTTTAGATGTTTCACTTATTTACTTTTAATCTAATGTTTTTATTTCATGTTATGTCGTCATGTTGTGTGTTTGACTTATTAAAATATGCCATATACTGTATATATATATATATAAACTTGACTTGGCTAGATTAACATTATTATTAAATCCATATCACTATTACTGCTCATTTTTCTGTAGCACTCAAGTCATCACTGAAGCCCAGCCCCTTCCGTGGAAACGTGTACAACGTTAAGGGAAAACTCAGATTCTCTGGTAAGGAATTGTATATTTATATTTTTTTATTTTCTCAAAAAATAAAAATAATTACGGCTTGTGCTAACTTTTTAAATTTCCAGGTCAGATTTCGAACTGCTGGTGTCTTGGTTTTGTTTAGCATTAATAAACAAATGTGATTTTCTTTCTCTGGTAAATATTTGACCTGCATTTGCGTTTCCCAACTTTTTGGGAATGATTAGAGAAAAGCTGCCCACGGGGGCAGACAGGAAGCTTCGGACGGTAGGAATACTGCTCAGTTGTTGCTCTGGTGTCTGGTGTTTAGAATTCAGCTCATTGTCCACTCGTTTGGTTTCCTCCCCATAGTTCTCTCACTCCTATTTTTCATCTGAAGAGTGTAGAGCTGTTGCATGAGGAGAAAGTGCAGCTGCCTGTGAGGAGATGTGCAGAGAGTGTGCAGAGCTTTGTAGAGAGTTGGGAAGATGGAGGATGGAGGAGTGAGTGTGGAGACTGCTTGATCCTTTGAGATATACTCACATTCCCTTTAGTGTGAATTGTGCATCTCAGTCACTGTGTATAGGGTAGTGTATCATTGACATCACCTTATATTCAGTTATTTTACTTTGCTTTATTTGTTGTATTTAGCTGTCGTACATCCAGTACATATTTTACATTGGGTGAGAACATATTGGACGTGTTTATTTATCTTGTTTTGTTCTCACGTGACTTGTGTGAGCCATTTTGGGATCAGAGGGGCTGTATGAATGTTTCAGCATTAACACCCCACAAACAGCATGCTGCTGCCATATGAAGCTGCCACAGCAGGTGTTGCACTAGGTGTGAACTGTGTGTGCGATGTTGGATGTGAGCTGCGTTGTCTCTGGAACCTTCAGACTCAGAACAAGTGATGGAGGTGAGCTACAACACAGTGAGCGGGAGCCTGAGCGTTGTCTCAGACCAGAGCACTGACCCGCTCGGCCCGGGCCCCAGAGAGACCAGCGCTTCCTGCTTCCTGGTCTTTGATGGCATCGGCCTGACGGAGGACGGACTGAAGGACTGGATCAGACTGTGCACCAAGCAGGTAGACATTCACACAGCCCGCTGTCTGTGATGGAAATACACTCTGAGACTCGTTCATAGATATTTAATCATGAGTAGGATCAGTCGGATATAAAAGAACAAACTGACTGTGTCGGTTTCTGTTTTTACAGAGACAAACAAAGAAGCCGAAGAAAACTAAAAATAGTCTTTCGCCACATGAAATCAAGACTATACATGTAAGTGTGTTATATTTATCATCGTACATTATTATATAATATATCAGGGATGGAGTTCTGTGTGGGGTGAACTGCTTTGAGTCCACTCCTTCCCTACTCAGCTACAAGAAGAATACCAGTAGCTCCAGGAAAGCGTTTGTTTTCTGCAACAACAAAAAAAGCCTTGTCAACTCAAATGTATTCATTTACCTGGAAACTAGAACATGGAAAAGCTCAATATCAATACATTTTACTGGAAGAGGAATACGTATCTTTCTTGTTTCAGCAGCAGCTTTAGAAAGTTAGAAAGAAACGAATTAAAATAACACTGACAAAGGGTTTTTAAAAAAGAATTCAGACCATTTGCTGTAGTGCAGCAATTGTGTTCCCCCGCATCCTCACGGTAAATATCCTTAAGGTGCGTCCTCCTGTGGCGAACGGGATTGACTGTATATGGCTTACACACCTGTGTATATACGGTCTAACACTTCACACCATCAGGACAGAGCCAGCGAGTCTCTGTAGACCTCCTCTATAAAACTGTGACGAGGCGTAGATCAGGGCGAGGACATAAAACCATTTCTAAAGCTTCAAGTGTTCCCAGGAGCTCGGTGGCCTCAATAGTTGTGAAATAGAAAAAGTTTGGAACCAACAGGAATCCAGCGGTCACTCAGCAAAAGTCCTCTGGAGAGACGGGGAACCTGCTGAAAGGACGACCGTCGCAGCCGCACTACATCAATCAGGCCTTTGTGATGGTGACAAGACAGAAGTCACTTTGAGTAAAAGGCAGGTTGAAGCTCATTCTGAGTTTTTCAGAACATAAAGAAAAAGATTTTTTGGTCTGACGGGTCAAATATTGATCCCTGGTGTTAGAACTCAAAAAGCATCGATCATCTCCCAGCTTATACCATCGAGGGGTCTGAGAAAAAATACGTACCAGGTCTTAAATATGTAAAAGTTATTTTACACACGAGAAAAAAGCAAAGAGGTCTGAACATTTATCTTCTAGAAGAGTTTGACCTACTGAAGGAAATGTTATTGATGTCGATCTTTTCACACGTTTCTGTTCAGATGACCAGACACTTGGACCCACTGCCATCGGGATACTTCTACAACGGTTATCAATATGTTGACATCTTTGGAGAAAAGAGGAGCTTCCATCCCAGTATCCTTTTCATCGTGTTCACACTGTGTTGTTTAACCCCCGACTACAGCTGATCCGTCCCTCAGGCTTGGAAAAAGATTTATCCTCATAATTTAGATGCTAAAACAAAACCGGTCCAGTCAGTTTGAGTCAGTGTGGGTTTAAAACTCAGCGTTTCTGACTCCGACAAATAATCCAGAGTCTTCATGCAGCTCTGCTTGCATCTGTTTTTGCTCTGTGTGTGTGTGTGTGTGTGTGTGGTGATTGATTGTGCCGCTGTTTCCCATACATTGCTATTACCGCAGACATGGAGGAGTTTGTGAAGGAGTACATTGCAGAGGCCAACAAAGAGATCGAGCTATTCAACCGTCAGCTGGAGCTGCTGGGACAGCCCGACCTGTTTGATCCATGATGGAGTCTGTGCGTGTACGTCCACTGCCTCCATCTGTCTTATTTAACTCTAAGGCAACCACTGTGGGAGGGGTAGGGGGGGTTACAGGGTTTATATACCGAACACTAGAATGGTCAATGTGTGTTCACACCACATGTATCTGCAGAAACCACTGCTGCTGCAGGTCCATTCATTTTCTGTGTCGCAGTGTCTCCTGATGTGATGGCACGACATGACATCACCCGTCCGAGGCCGGTTGTGTCACATCGTGGCCGTTTGCCTCTCTGTCGTCTGCAGCACCGCTAACCGAGCAGTTAGCGCTTTGGCGAGTCAGGTGTCGCTTATCAAATGAAAAGTGGCAAATGGATGTGGTCACTCGTGTTAGTTCAAATCAAGACACGTTCGTCAAGAGATGAGACTTGTTCACAGCTGCAGGCAAATCTGAAACCCAAGCCAGCACAAGACTCCATCTTTAAACCGATGTGATTGCACCACTAAGCCTGCGAGCTAAGAGACTTTCACAATTGAAGGGAATTTCCAGCCACTCGCTCCTACAGCTTGTGCCTTTCTGTTTATCACAGTTGGCAAATTAAAACCTCTATTTCTGGACAGGCATGGATAGCCGTGTGATTCTGGTGAGCTCCCTGGTGGGGTTTCTCAAGAATCGCTCCTCCTCTGTTGTCACCCAATCCACGGCCCACCTGTTAGCTTGTCTGCGTGCCGTGCTGCGGCAGAGGGAGCGCTTGGCTATGGAGCTGTAAACATTGGACAGCCTGTTGGCTGCAGACAGCTGATGGATGATGCCATTAATCACATAGCTCTACGCCACCCAGTGCTTTATTTTAAGACTCCTAAAGTGAATCTAATGAAAGTTCAAAAAAAGCAGACTTCAGTCCCCACAGCAGGTCGTATTATAGAACAGCTGAGGCTTATACCGCAGTCACATGAACATTAGAAACCTTAAAGCACTGCATTCTGGGAGTTAAAATGCTGCTCGTTATCGGTGAGAAACCAGACAGACACAGAAAGGTGAGGAACACGTCCCTGCAGCCGGGTGTGGATCACACATTTCACTGTTTTGATCAAAATTGTATTTTGTTTTCACGTGTGAACATTCCCCCTCTTTACATATATATTTGGGGTTTCTACGTTTGGGTCGGACAAAGGGCAAATGAAATATTCTTGGGAAGCGTCGGTGAGGTCTGGGTAAACATGAGTAGAGCCTCTCGTGAACGGTTTTGTATCAGTGATGTTGCAGAGGATCAGGGTTTGTGATCTGATTGAATCAGTAGTTATATGCGATCGTGTGTCACGCTAATGTTCCACTCCTCAGGGTTCCTCCACACATTTAAAAATCCACCACTCTGTGTTGTCATGTTTGCAGCAGCAGATTTTACTGTAACACACAGATTCACAATCAGAAGCTTTTCAAAACAGAAGTGTGGTAAATAATTAGAGACGGAAAGTTAAGAGACGTGTAGGAACCCTGTTACAGTGTCATTCATTCCGGGGTCAGCAGTGTAACAGTGAATTAATCAGACCACAGACTGTAAATAAAGATGGAGGACACATCTCCACTTCCTCCCGTTTTACAGAAATGAAGCCAGAATGTCCCCATTTTTTATAATATCACATAACTGATTAAAACATCAGAGTGATTAGAATTAAATCTTACATCAAATCTTGTCCATCGACCGGCAGGTGGTGATCAAGAGCTTCACTTTTGCGGAGCTGTGATGTCGTCAGTCTTTATTTACAGTCTAAGGTTCTGACAAACGTGCCGATAGTAGTACGATGTCGAACGTTGGCCTGAGGACGAAGAGACGTCCTCCGAGGGGGAAAAGTTTGCTAGTGAGGATTTACACTCGTGCAGATCAGCGGTGATGTCAGCGTACTTCACCGCTGTAAGAGCCAGTGAAATTAAAATGCTCACTAGTTTCAGCCGGCAGAAAAAAAAAACAGCGGTGATAACATCATTAGCAAATGATTCCCCCCCTCCCCCACATGACCTGTGTGCATCTGATCAGAGTCAGATAATCCTGAACTCAGCCTGACACTGCTGCCCCCCCCCCCCCCCACCCCCCCTCCTCTCAGCAGAGTCCGCTGGGACCCGAACAAGCCATACTAGATGTGCCACTGTCTCTTAATAATAACGCATTGCGCAGAATAGCATAATAACAAGCAATGACGTGCGTCTCTTGGCCTCATGTATTTCCTTGGCATGTTCCAGAGGAGGTTACCGTGGAGCCGAGGAGCTCACACCAAGTGACTTATCCCATGAACTCCTCTCCTTCAGTCCTCCTCCTTCACGCTATGAAAGAAGTGCAATTGTACCTTGTGCTTTTTATATATTCTACTTAGAGCGCCCTCGAACAGCTCTTTAAGGACAAAGCCGAGCAAACAAATGAGCTGATAAATTCTCCGTCTCTCGCAGTTTGGGTTCCGTGGTCGGCTGCTTGTTCCTCAAATAACAACACTAAGGGTCTTAACAGCAGGTGAAGGGTTTTGTTCCTTCAAGTTGAGATGCTTCTGGGAAAAAACACACACACACACACACACGTTCCCTCCACTTATGAATGACTGATGGAACAAAAAGCAAACAGCTTACTGCGCTCGTTCCTGAGAGCAGGATAACATGGAACACAAATCCTTTGTTGACAAAATGATAACTGTTGTTGAAGCTGGATCCCTGGTTTAGTGATTCAGAGATGCCCTCTCTAAAGCCGCCTGCCCCGAGCAACAGTTGCTGTCAGTCCGTAGTTATATAATACTACAGGGGCTTACCTTGATTGACAGGGAAATGGCCGTGAGGCTGACGTACGGAAGAGTGAAGCTGCCACAACTCAAAACCAGTTGCACATAAATGAGAGCGGAGCAGCAGCAAACGTTCAGAATTGGACAAGAGACAAAAAGAATCGTCCTTAAAGAGTCGAGGGTGATGTGAGATGTTTGTAAAATTCAAATCATCACTAACACAGACGCACACACATACACACCACTACTATTACTACTACTACTACTACTACTACTACAAGTATTTCTATACTATTTTGCATGTGTTGAGATGTCATGTGAACATGATACCACGTATATGCTGAGAGAATTGCCTTTCACCAAACTGGTACAACCGAGACATTTATTTTACGTATCTGCTGCGATAAATTTGAATTACCTCAAAACAACAAAGAGTATTTTTGTAAGACTGTGAATTGAGATGCGAGCGAAACGTCTCTTCTCGCACAAGCTGCAAAACACAAAAGCAGATGCAAATTTTTTTCTTTTTGTAAGAAAAAAAAAACAAAATAAGCTCAAAGGGAATCTGATCGGTTGTGAGATGTCAGGTTTCTCTGATCCAGCAGTGCCTCGGCTACGGCTACGAAAAAGAAAAACAGAGATTAGAAGCTGCATTCGGAGCTCCGTCCTTCTCCCTGTCACAGGAGCAGGAGGAGGCGTTGTCAGGCATCCGTCCTTCAACAGTGTTGGTGAAAGGAATCCATGGAGTCGTTCTCTAAAGCAATGTGTTTTTTTACGAAGCCAGAGGGTAAAGTAGACGAGGCCACACGGGGGGAAAGGCCACTGGAGGGCTCAGGACGTTCAGGTTGTCTCTCAAATAGACCAAAAAACAGTGAGTGAGCAATGAACCCGGCGTGGTTCAGATATTTCAAATGATTTCTGTTTGGTGCATTTCTTCATGATTTGTTTCGGTTCTTTACACGAGACCAAATAGTTGATTTATTTCATAAGACTTAAAGGGAAGCGGCACCTTTGTCTCCTTCGCTTCAATAGCAGGAAATGTTTTATGCTCACTTCTAGACGGGACATAAAGCCTCCATGTTTATCAGGGTGCAGACGACGGGCTGTAAATAAAGATGAGCGACACGTCTCCTCTTCCTCACGTTCCACGAAAGAGGAAATACCCCAAATGCAAAGGCGGCCATCTTGTGCTCTTGGCGTCGTTTGAGGTATCGAGGTCTCGTCAACCTGGAACATTTGATCCGATGAGCTGTGATGCAGCCAGACGATTTGCTGTCACCATCATGTCGTCCGTCTTTATTTACCGTCTATAGTCCAGAAAAATGAAAGAGGGAGGATCGAGTTTGAGACTAAAGTTGGGTGACTCCTACTCATTGCACAGCGGGGCCCCACGGAGCCCTCCACAGGCCCCTCACTGTGACTGCTACACCGCTCTCTGGCAGACCGAGCACCCGTGTGTCTTCATCCCGTGTGTGGAGGCTAACGATTTTGTAGCTGAAGTTATAGGACAAAAACAAAGTTTGGTGTTAATTGGTTTTTATGTAAAGTTTGGGAAACGTGATGTTCTTGTACTGCGAGGGGGGGGGGGGGGTCTTTTCTGGGGCCAATAACGCGGAATGTACAAGCTTCTGGGAGACGTTGGTATTCCTCTGGTGTTTGTGCTCTCTTGGAAATGGATTTTTAACTGACCAAATATTTCTCAGCCTCCAGGCGACTGTTGGTACTAATTGTTTGGGCCGTTCCGTCCCGTCGAGGTTAAAAGGGAATCACAGGCTCCTCACCCGAGCGTCCTCACAGACAGTGAGAGGAAGCTTTTCAGGTGCGCTTATTATTCCCCCGTACCTGAAATTACACATTTGCCCCATCGAACCGAGTGTTGTAGACGGAGATGGGGGTGAAATTGTGGTTAATATCTTGTGTCTGTAGCCACGCACCGGCCGTCCGCACAGACGCGTGTAAAAATAGGACGTGGTTATTCGTGTCAAGGAACACTAACGACTGAAGTTGGGACGTGTTTGATGTCACGATGACAGAATTAGATCTGGGGTAAAAAAAAAAAGGAAAGTGCTCATTTGTTCTTCTCCAGCTACAGACCGTCCACAGCAAGAGTCAAACTTCTCATGGTTTATTGTGATGAGAAGCTAAAAGAAACTCAGAAGTGCCAAACTTCCACATTTTGTTTCGAGGATGTTCACAGAAAATGAGCAGAACTGAACTGAATTGCATTTGCACTAAACTACTGTAACTTCTGTTTTTTTCCTGTGACTGATGCTTTTATAATCGAATTGTATTTATTGCACCTTGTAATCCATTAAATATTTATATGGTTGATCTGTACGATGTGTCCGTGCTTTTATTCATGAGTGGAACACGTTTAAAGACACGTTCAGTCGCTGGAGTCTGTGGTTGTGTGGTGAATGGTTCTGTAATTCAAAGACAAAGTGTGTATACTTGTGTGTGTGTGTTTGTGGTTCAGCCATTCACACACTGTCACAGAGAAATGTTAAAATTGTGCTGTGTGTGTGTGTGTGTGTGTGTGTTTGTGTGTCCTTGTATTGTTGCCAGGCAGATAGTGTCCTCCAAATGGCTGACCTCTGACATCAGCATTTCCTTGCCTCTCTCCCACCATCATCACTATGCCGCCAATTTCTCCCCAGCGACTCAAGGCGGCAGGCCCCCCCTCCGCCCCCCCCCCCCTGTTCCCCCGCGCAGATACGCTCTTACCGCTTCGCCTCCTCCGCCCTGTTTCTCCTTCCCGCCCAACCATTGTCGTATTTTTACTGAGGCAGTGAGCCTGGGCTATTTGTGGGCTATTATGACAGCCACATGTAAACACTCGTCACTCTCACCGGCATGTGCCAAAGCCTGAGTGAACCGGGGTCACGGCAACAATACTCCACTGTTCACTTTCACTCGGTGAGTCCGCGGCACAGTTTCATTCTTTCACCGGCCTTGAGCACGACTCAAACCCTCCTCTGGGTCCGACTGTTTCCAGCTGCATGAGACAAAGACTTTCAGATGATGTCGTGGTTTTTTTTTCTGTTTGATGGTTTGTCGGTCGGTCGGTTTGTTTGTCAGCGGAATTACGCAGAAAACTACTGAACGGATTTCCACAAGATTTTTGGTGGAAAGATGATACGGGGCCAAAAAAAGAACTCATTCAATCCAGGAAGTGTTTTAATGTTGTGAAAACAAATCATCAGTCTTTCATATTTCAATACGTTTATAGTATTTTTTATTAGCATGCTGACAAACATCATTTCATAAAACATATTTACTTAAAACATAATTACCCACAAGAACACTCCTGATGTGTTTGACATTTAGCACCACGGCTGAGAACCTCTGTCAATCGTAACAATACCTGGGTCAGATCACAGCTCTCTGAAGATCCCCGGAAACAGAGAAGTTAGGTGTCTACAAAATTACACACGTTCAAAGACTCAGAGTTAAAATCCACACACCTACGTATGAGTGGCAGTAAAACCTGAAAGATTGTGTCTCACAGTGATTTGTATTATTCCGTATCAGAATCTTCACAAGGCAGTGAACAGCTATATTCAGAAAGTGTCCATCTGGTTTCCTCCGGCCTTTTTATTTCACGCTTCTCTCTCCAACTGCTTGATGTCGAAGGACATTAGAACAGCCATGTCGCTGGACTCCCCCGAGGACGCCGCCAGTTTCAGTTGCTGGAGACCGTTTCCACTGGAAACTTCGCCCTCCCAGACTCTGCTCTTGTTCAGTTTGAGATCAGTTCGCGTCTCTCCCACCACGCTCACCTTCTGGGCCCCGGGGACCCTCACCCTGAAGCGGACCCAGGAGAGGGGCTCCAGCAGGCCCACGCGGGGCTCAAAGAGCACGCAGCCTTTCCTCCAGGCTGAGTAGACGCAGGGGAACGGAGGCCCCGGCTGATCGCAGCTGTTCCTCAGAACAAAGTCACACATGGGGTTGAAATCTCCACCAGGGGCGGTCCTGGCGTACAGGCCCAGCCGATACACCCCGGCGTCAGGGAGGCTGACGCTCACCGTCACCTTGCTGTCTGTGTACGTGCAGAAAAGGTGGCGTGAAAGTGGAATAGCTGCTGTTTTCGCCTCTTCTCTGCTGAGCACCGTGTGAAGCTCGAGGTCCCGCTGGTTGTGGAAGGTGATGTTACACTTGCCCTGCTGTGTGCTCACCAACGCCGCCGTATGGCTGAATTTGGACAGCCCCGCCTCCGACGTGCGGGTCCCGGGACCGCACACAGAGCCCAAGTTCGGAGGGAAGAGCTCATCCAGTCCGACCACCTTCCCTTTGCAGTGTAACAGGATGTTTGCGGCGTTCTGGAACTTGACCTCTGTTTTCTCGTAGTCCCGCACAAACACCGACAGGCGGTAGAAGCCACGTAACGAACACAGGACGTGGCAGGTCAGAGCATCCGGCTGAATCTGAGTAGCCAGGCAGCGCTTGGCTACAGCAGCTTCCAGCTCTGGATGAACCAGTTCACACAGCACCATCAGAGGCCTGGATGTCTTCAACACCAGCTCAAAGACGCCGTCTTCCACCTCAGCCACCTCGCTGCCCTGGCTGCTGCCTGTGATGCCCAGAGATCCGGCGACAGGCTGCAGGCCCCAGGACAAGAAGGGATTCTCTGGGATCTCCTCCCTGGCCCGCGGGGTCTGACACTCGACTGTGAAGGAGCAGACCCACGTCAGAGGTGTGACGGCTGCTTCGGGTCTGGCAAACACCTTCACGTCGTATGTGCCGCTGGCAGGAGGCAGGAGCTGCAGCTTCATGTTTCGATGGGAGACGGTCAGGAGGCCGAAGGACGAGTTGCCGGAGTCTTTCTGCTCTGACGCTCCACAGTGGAGGAGGTCCTGGTGCTGAGTGATCTCATAGGTGAAGGTAGCAGGTCTGGAGAAGCCGAGGGACACGTTCGCCTCACCTCCGTCTACAGGGGAGAGATGATTTTAATCATTTCACTGGAAACACAGAAAAAGAGGATTTGTTTGAAGCCGTGTTGGTTTGTAAACTCAACAGAACTGAGGGCAGACCTGTGACCATGTGGAAGTGATGAGGCTGAATCAGTCTGAGCCCCATGGTGAAGAAGGCCGAGGTCTTGAAGACCCTCCTCTCAAACTCCTCCAGGGGTATGGGCGTCTCCAGGAGCTGCCATTTCTCCTCATCGGGGAAGTGCGACTCGATGAACTCCTCTGGGTCCGTGAGGAAATAGAACTCATCGAACCTTGGGGGGAACAGATGGAGGGAGACGGCTGGTTTGAGGCTCAACTCTCTGCTGGTTTCAGGCGTATGAACATAAACAAAAGGTCGAACTGATGGTTTCAACATTAACTTTCTGCAAGAAGTCAACGGTTCAGATCAGACTTGAAGTTTAGTTTTATTACGACACAGAAATATTTTCATCTACATTTGGTTTGAATCCCTCTTCCTCTTTTCAAACCTTTTGACGAAGCTCTCGTGTTCCATATCCACTCGTCCCGCTCCCCAACAGGCGTCCAACAGGAACCACTGTCCCCCGAGAAGCACGGCGTTCCACAGGTGATCCGATTTCACATTGTTGAGGCTCTGGCCCTGACGGTACCCGATGCCCTTACTGTGGCCGGGCACCTCTTGGCACTCGATACCCACCTCTCTGTAAACACAACCCAAACCCAGCAATCACAACCTTTTCTGTTACGTCCAGTGTCCTTAAACTTCACGGACACAACGATACAGTCATTTGTTGGGGCTGATGAATGGTCACCAGTAATATGCTATATCTATATATAATATAAAAGTTTTGCGGTGTTTACCTGCACATCTCTGTACAGAGGCTGGAGTAGCCGCAGCAGACGCCCCGACCGGCCGCGATCACCTCCTCTGGGGAACTCAACTTCTCTGAGCGGCCGAGGTACCCGTTCACGTCGTACTCTGCGAACACAACATTCCTTTGACTACAAGGTTTTAAAATCTGCTCTGACACACAAAGGACGACTAATCCTAAAATCCTAAAATTGCAAATTACAGAATGACGGGATTTATGTGCATATTTATGTAGTTCAGTAAACGCACCGATGTTGTGGCACAGCCAGACCCAGATGGCACGAAGCCTCTCCAGCTCCGTCCTGACTCCCTGTGTGATGCTCTGTACGATTGTCTTCACATCATGTACACACTTTTCCTTCAGCTGCAACACACACACACACACACACACACAAAAGATATTCTGTTAGATAAGATGTTTTTTTCTCATCATCTTACAGCATCATCCTATTTTCCAGAGTTCCTCAGTGTCACTCAGTGTATTGATCGACCCCTCCATATTCAAGGATGTGAGCTGTGCTGTTTGTTATGGTTTTATATATTTATCCTGCAGAGCTGCACACAAAGAACCGAGTCTGTTGTGGTTTGGTTTTGTTCGGCTCATGTGGCTTTGTGCTGTGAGGAGTATTAGGGCCAAACATGAGAGGAGGAAGATTTCCTTTTCCTTCTGAAGCATTAAGTAAAAATGTTGAGTATGACGTGAAACAAGATTTGTTTTGCTAGCTTGTGTGGTTTCTCTGTCGCAACAGTCGAAACAATCGCTTCTCAGACCGACTACAGATACCACGCTGTGTTCATGCACTAAAAGAGAAAGCATTTCCTCGTTAGTTAAAAAGTCCGATTTACTAATGAGTATTAAAAAGCAGGTGAATGTTGTGTTGACGTGTCCTCACCTCAGCTCCTGCTCTGATAACATGAGCATCAACTCTGTGGAAAACCTCAGAGTTGACGAACAGGTCTTTGCGACGCTTCCTCCTCCCTGTTGCTGCCACGTGCGGCGTCACCTTCTGTCCCAGGTGTGTTTTCGGCTTCAGGTGTCTCTGCTCCTCGGCCTCCTTCCTCACCGCGCTCTTCTTCACCACACTGATGGTCTTGGCCGCGCTCTCACACGACAGCTGTCTCTTGGCCGCAGGACGTTGATCCTCATTCTCCACAATCAGTTTCTCAAAGACGCTTCGCCCGGAGAGCACAGCATTCTGGGAAGCTTCGGCGCAGACCAGGACCCGGGCAGCGGCCACGTGTCCTCCAGGCTCCTGATGTTTCTTATGCACTGGAGTTACTATAACTGGATCAGAGCTTGGTTTGCTTAACGCTGGATTCTCCTGGAGGTCATGAAGCTGCAGGGCCTTCACCTGCACACATCCCTTCTGGGTCACCTCATCTTGCAGAGAAAGACGCGCAGCACAGGAGAAGGGGAAGGAGAACTTCTGAATCGCAACTTCGGCCGACATTATGCTGGAAGCATGGCGTCCTGTAGCCAGAGAAAAGACAAACTGTTCAAAAGACAGTATCCATTTTCTCTCTGCTATTTTTAGCTTAATCCTGTGAGCAGGTACGGCTTCGGTGCTTTGTTCAGTGGCTTAAAATGAGACACGTGGCTGCTGTGCCAACCCATCACAATGAACCATGGCAGCGATGCACACGAGGCACCGAGGGAGGCAGAAAGTATATTCCATACAGTACTTTCAGCGTAAGACAGTGATGAAGTGGCAATTATATCATGTCTATTCATGACCGTAATGAACGCAAAGGTTGGACTCGTTAGTCACTGTCTCAGCATAAAGAAAGTCAAAGCCTCCACTGCTTTCATTTGACCTCATGACTTCCTGTGTGATGATCATATTCAACATGTCTCAAAACTAAGCAACACATGTAAACACATATTTTTGACTGAAACTTAGTAACCTGTTGAAAAATCAGAGCGGAGACACGAACCGTCCTTCGACCACATGACCCAGGGCCGCTGACAAGTATTCACGCAGCTCAAGTGTCCTTCAGCAGACCACTAAGTCCTATCAGCTCCCAGCTGCAGCTGACCCTGACCTCTGACCTTCCTAGAGTGCAACTCAAGTGACGGCCACGAAGGAGACTAGAAGGATCCCCCCCCCCTTCATGATGGAGTACGTCCAAGCTAAACGACAAATAAAAGCAATTTTTTTACAGAATAATACTTCATGTCACATGTAAGTTTTACCGTCTTGCACCACAAATACTTCCTCCAGTGTTTGTAATCACTTAACACACTTCTAAAAGCTGATTTATCAGATTTATACTGAAAAGGTGGGTAAAGCCCGTGGAGGTAGTTTGAACCGTCTCCACATCCCTAAAAGTCGCTGAGGCTTCACTTACCCTGAGAGGATTGGAAATGCCTGCTGGATGTTTGCTGGAGTGTCGGGCAGAGATGTTTCCACTGTGTGTTCTCAGTGGTCCCCACATGCAGGGGGGAGGCTTATATACTCTCCTAGTGGCCTGCCAGGACAGGCCCCAGAATATCAGACCTAAAAATACTACAAAGCAGTTAAGACCAGCCAATAGAGTAAGCCCCAACCGAGGAGCGTGACGTCTGTATGTGTGTATTTGTGTGTGTGTGTGTGTGTTGCTCACAGATGTATGGTCTGATGTTTATTCTCTACATGCATTTGCTAATCAGTGCCGCAGCGTATCAGGGCACAAGAGTGGGTGTGAATGTGTATGTGTCATGTTGTTGGGCGGGCGGAGGGGAAGGGTGGTTGCACGTGTCGGGTGCGATGGAGGGGTTGGATTCAGCGAAGAGCGGTTGGTCGTTCAAAGAAAGCGACAGAAGGGTTTATGAAGAGACTGGCAGAGGATAACATGCACGCTAACGTCAAACACACACTTTACCTTTGCCCCTGTCTCACACACACACACACACACACACACACACACACACTCAGTATTTCTTAGATTAGAGACATTTGAAGGTGAGCATGCGTGAACAGGCCAGAATCTCCTGCACTGTGAAAAGACAGTTTACGTCATTCATTATGAAGACAATTAAAACCTGACGAGTTTCAAAATGAAAAGAAATCTGTGTAGTGTAGAGTCTCATCAGTGGTCGACATGACAGCTCCTCAAGAGTGAAGCCAAATCATCTGGACCGCTGGCTGCAGTATAGATCATGAACCCTGCCTCCGTCATGTTAGTGGACGGGATGTTGATGGGACCTGAATACCACGGCTCCACACCACGATCAAAATGACGTCACCACAGCAAGATGGACGCACCGGCATCCAGTATATTTTGGCTTCATTCTCGTGCAATGGGAGGAAGTGGAGACACGTCGTCCATCTGTATTTACAGTTTTACGATGGGGGGTTGGAAAGAAGCGAGTGCACCAGACTGTGGCGAGCCACTGGTGACCATAACCAATACTGAAATAAAGAAAACACAATCGATGTCCCAGGACTGATGATGTAGCCACAAGATTTTAATTTGATAATGTGAAATGCAAAAGATGATAAATGAAATGTTTATACTTTTTAAGCCACTTAATGCTGCATCACACAACATCCAAACTAACACACCTACGATTTAAAACATTATTTTAAAGCAAATAATGATTAGTTTAATTGAGTAAAACCAAGAAATACAAGAGTACACGTTAACTTGAAGAAACATGTCTCTCCTCTCCTCTCCTCTCCTCTGCCCACGTTCACCACAGGTGCTTTGAACTTTAAGTTTGAACCTGTTCGTTGCCTTTCAAGTTATTTCTTGAGGCTGTTTCCGTCCAGCGGGAGCTGAGAGCA
The DNA here is from genome assembly GCF_024713975.1 of Paralichthys olivaceus. NCBI lineage: Eukaryota > Metazoa > Chordata > Actinopteri > Pleuronectiformes > Paralichthyidae > Paralichthys > Paralichthys olivaceus. Next base: position 5,213,183 of record NC_091104.1, read on the forward strand.
TCAAGGTTTTCTCACCTCTACCGACGACTTAACACTGGATCTGTCGGCTCCGTTCTGTACGTACACACTCCACATAAACACTGTCAAAGTGCATCGCCATAAAAAACTAAGTCTGTGAGAGGAGAGGCAGGTGATGGATGATCACTGCAGCATATCACCCAACAGATTCACCATTACATAACACTGTCATCTGCTGGAGTTGATATTGAAGCATGGGCATGGCGAGGGGCAGCCTCCTCTGCTGGTGGTGGATCCTCAGCCAAGTGCCAGTGAGAGCGTGGAGTAATAATGCCATCTGGAACAGCTGTCGGCAAAGGAAACTGGCCCCGGCTTATTAGGGAGAGCAGAGGGGGGGGACTCTCTCCAAAGAGAGGTGAGACACATGGAGAGATGTGAAGCTCCGATGGCAGAGAGTGAAATGGAAATCACTTCAGGCTGAGGGGGAAGGATGTTCATCTGCTGCCAGGAGCCAGTGAGAAAAATATAGGTTTTCAATTTTCATGAATTCTGTTGTTGTTACTTTAAATAGTCTTGTCCTGGTTTTCCCCTTAATTTAGAAAACCTGTATATCTATAGAAGAAACATCACTCTGAGCTCATGCTCTGTCATAAAAGTGTTTCCCATAAGAATTACAAAATAAGTTTATGACAATGTAAAGAAAGATGCACTGGAAAGTTAGTGGAGTAAAAAGTGCAGTTGAGGGAAATCAATTAAAGAAATGGGAAATTAAGATGATAAACAATTTGGCTTGAAAGTGGCCAAAGTTTGAATTCATCCTCATCAGGTGTTCCTCGGTGTTTGCAGCATTTCAGGTAAATAAACCTTTACTGTGTTTGCTTGCGATTGGAGGCATGAGAAACTGATTCCTCGAGATCTGAGGGACCCACTGGGTTAATATTCTTCTAGCATATCAAACATATTTTGGCCTTTGGCTGTTATGCGATTTATAAACCCGGTAGAAGCACTTTAAAAATCTAATTTTATAACTATAGCTCAGAGCTGGTGTGATGTGCTCCGTCTTCTGCTCATTACTGCAGCTACACAGTTGTCACAGTGCAGTCGTCTTTTTTGGGGAGATGAAGAAGAGGAGAGCATTGCACCCTGCTGGAGATGAGACACGAATGAGTTTCTTTAAATCTCACGTGGACACCACACCTCTGATTCTAGATATTTTTAGACCATGAAAAGCTCGTAGTCTCTCGCTGTGGCAGCTCTGTGTTGATGCGGCAGCTACAGTCTGAGAGTCCATTAGCACGAAAAGATTTCTAACGTGAGCTTTGTAGCAAAGGTGAGAAGAAGAAATGAGGAAGTTTCAGAGTACACTATCGATCAAAGGTTTGACTCCCACATACAGATGCCAAGAAAAACTTGGGGGTCTCTGACATCCAACCTCTGTAATAGTGTGCTAACAAGGGTGTGCTGTATAAATCTCAGCTACCTGCAGGTTCTCAGCATGAAATAATGAAAGAACGCCTGAGAACTGCACAGACGCCAACTTCCTTACTCAGATGACGGCAGCTTTGTTCTGCTTTTAAAATCTGCTCAATGCAGATTTAAAAAAGAGCATAATCTGGACAGCTGGATTCTAAAAATATCCGTCATAATGGGTTATGCATTTAAATTCTCACAGTTAATAATCCATTCTTAAAAACACCAATGGTAAAAAACGCCCTGTGGTGATAATAGCACAGAAGCTGCAGTGGGCCACTGGTTATTTCTCATTCTGACACCTGGAGAATTACAATTCTGTGTTAAAGTATATTTGTATGAAAGTACATGACCCCACCTCAAAAAAAGCTGTTGGTAGTTTTACCAGTTGACAAAAAAAAATCTTACATAATAATAATACTTCAACTACTGTTACTACTACTACAACTACTACCACTGCTACCTTAAAATCAATGACTTATATTGATCGTGTTCAGTTGGGTTGTTGGCGGATGTAATTATTAATAGCCTAATAATAATGATAATACTACTACTACAACTACTGCTACTACTACTACTACTGCTACAACAACTACAACCACTACTACTACTACATTTACAATTACTACTACTACAACAACTACAACTACTACTACTACATCTACAATTACTACTACTACAACAACTACAACTACTTCTACTACTGCTACTACAACTACTAAAACAACTACTACTACTACTGCTACTACAACAACTACTACTACTACTGCTGCTACTACTACTACTGCTACTACTGCTGCTACTACAACTACTACAACAACTACTAATACTACAACTACAACTACTACTACTGCTGCTACTACAACTACTGCTACTACTACTACTACTACTACTGCTACAACAACAACTACAACTACTACAACAACTACTACTACTACTACTACATCTACAATTACTAATACTACTACAACTACTACTACTACTGCTGCTACTACAACTAATAAAACAACTACTACTACTACTACTACAACAACTACAACAACAACTACTACTACAACAACTACAACAACTACTACTACTACAACAACTACAACTACTTCTACTACTGCTGCTACTACAACTACTAAAACAACTACTACTACTGCTACTACTACTACAACAAATACAACAACTACTACTGCTACAACAACTACTACTTCTACAACTTCTACTTATTATTATAATAATACTACTACTGCTACTTCTACGACTACTTCTACTACTACTAATAATAATAATAATAAAAAATAATAATACTACTACTAAATGATAGATTGACACATCCTGTATACAATATTCCTGACCCAAACTAATATCATAAACTTATATTACTGTTCAGTTCCTATTGGTTGTTTAGTTTTCAGCAGGTGAGTCTTTATCCAATCACAGAGCAGCTTCCCATCAGCTCGGCTCACGTGTCCTTATTTATTTCACACGAAGCGTCCTCACCTCCGGTTTGAGACGCTCTGCTGCTGGACACCTGTCGGAGAGACGACCCGCTGACTGGAGGTCACCTGTGGAGACAGATAACGATGGAGGAGGAGGAGGAGGAGGTGTCATTAAATCAATTCACTGCAGGTAAGGTTCATTTAACTTTTTAAAACATGTCTGTTAACGGTTTCCTGGAAAACTGGAAACTGTCCTGACTTTTAATTGACCTCATCACTAACTACTGAGCTAGCTTGTGCTTAACAGCTAAGTTAGCTAGTTAGCTCAAGGGTGGTATTACCTAGTTAGCTCAAATGTTGTGTTAGCTAGTTAGCTCAAATGTTGTGTTAGCTAGTTAGCTCAAATGTTGTGTTAGCTAGTTAGCTCAACTCTTGTGTTACGTAGTTAGCTCAACTCTTGTGTTATGTAGTTAGCTCAACTGTTGTGTTACCTAGTTAGCTCAACTCTTGTGTTAGCCAGTTGCTGCTGCTGCTGGTTAAACTTAAACTGGGTGAAAGATGGAGAATGAGCGGTGGCGTCTGTAACTAAATGTGACACAAGAGCTAAAGTAAAGTGTAGAAACAGACTTTAACTTTGAGAAAACTGCCTCAGAAATCTAATTTAGCCTAGCTTAAATTAGCACTCTGTTTGTTCATAGCTTAAAAACAGTATTTCTAGATATTTTATTTCAGGAAGTGTATGTATGTGTATAATAGTCACACGTGAAAGTATAGGGTTTCCCATGTTCTTGCTGGGGGACCACCTAGAAGCCCTTGTGGACCCTCAGGGGTCCCTGGACTACAGTAGACGAGTGCAAACTAATTAACTAAGAAAACACATGCAAATAGAACAAACAGCTAAGACGTCTTTAGCGAAGCCTTATGACAAATAAACGTAATTTAGTCTTAATATTTTACATTTTAACCATTAACTTTATTATAAAAACAAGAACAAACACAACAACAACCTAATGCTGTACATTTAGAACTTAAAATTATAGAAAATAAACATAGACAATAAACATTTTCAAAAATATAAAAAAGCCCATCTTTTGCAGATTGTTTATTCTGTAAAATATTTTTTCATTGGCCAACCAATAAATCAGTCTGGGTCTAATTGTTAATTGACATCCTCACATTTTACAACTCAAACACATGTTGTGACATAAAGGAAGATATGGGAGCAATACAGCAGAACTCATGAACACATGGATTTAGGAAATATTAATCACATAAGCAGAGTAAACAGTGTCATCTGTGCCAAAACACATGTAAACAAGCAGCTTTAAATCCAACAAACAGTGAAATGTGGCATCCTGAAAACATCCGTCCCTGCCTGTAGCCTCACTTTCACATTCGAGGCAACAAGGGCATCTTACATGAAATTGTGTAATAAGTGTGATCAATATTTTATAGTGCACTCACCAAAACGAAAGGAAGCAAAAACTGAATTCCCATAACCCCATTACAATTTAGAAGAGAGATATAATGCTATATAAGAAGCAACCGCTGAATTCCGGAAGGAAATTCAGCAGCATCACAAAAAACAGGTATGCCATAGGTACTAACATTGCATTCAACTTATAAAATTAGAAGATTTTATAATTACAATACATTAACTGAAACTATGGGAAAATAGTTTTTGGTCAATAATGCAGCTCTGTTTGTGGATTGCACAGTAACCTAGCGCTGGTTCTGCAACATCTTGTATATCATCAAATAGAAATACAGTACAGTCGAGAACAGGTTATTATGCGGTCAGCTGCTCATAAACAAAATTGATCGGCAACAAATCCAATGACTAATAAAACATTTACGCCATTTATTGAGCCAAAAGTGTAGATACTTGCTGCCTCCACCCTTTAATAGTAGCTCAAGTTCAATCAATATAAAGTTATCACTTGTCAAAGCCTAACAATAATACATGTTTACAAATGATAACAGACAGAATTCATATTCTGTTATTTCTTTTAAATAGTATAAAATCAAGAGAAAATATATTTTACTGCTCAATGTCTCCTTCAGAAAATTAAGGTATAATTGGAACCATTCACAGAAAGCCTTTTGAACCTCCCTTTGCCTTATCTTGTATTTTTAATTGGCCCTTGTAGAGCAGAAGCTTTATAGTCCTGAATCTTTGCAAAGTTCAGAGCCTTGGTTTAAAAGAACCCTGTATCCCTGTGACCTTGAATTTCCTCATACAAGCCCCCCCCCAATCATCCAGTGTGTATTGTGTCTTTACCAGGATTACCTCTTTTTTTTATATATATATGCCATTTGGCTGGCACTTTCATCCCGAGCTCCTCGCGGACTTGAGAGTGCATACATGTTGTTTAGTTACCGGTGGGAGTGGAGCCTCCATCTCTGATGCTGTTAACGCCATGCTCTACATGTTGACATGCCCAGGAGAATACACCCATGACCCTGTTAATACTGTACACTTCACTTTAAGAAAGAATATTGTAGGGTTCAAACCATATGGGTTTGTGATGGTTAATTTAAATTTAAATGGAACCAACTGTTACCATGATTTATATTATGTACATGGTGCACTACAGTAACTTAAATATCTGTAACTATAATTGAAATACTGCATCTAACTTGTACTTTCCGTTGTTTTGCATCTGATGCAGAAACTTGACCTGTGCAGATGCTCTGTCTTCTCGATCCGTGCAAATCATAGAAATATTAAGACCATGAATAGCAACGTAACAACCCATTAGTGAGTGTGGGGATGTAATGATACAGTCTTTTTGATCCAGGCCATTTGGTTTTTTTCGACCTTCTTCAATTCAGAATGCCTCATGAAGCCAGCTGCTGAATGACCTCTAACAGACCTTCGTCACAGCTCATCCTTGCAGGAATTGTAAAGTGTAATTGAGAGTATTTTAATGCTAGAAGGCTGGAAGGCCCAGATAGTGCATACCTTTGACAAGGCTAACGCCATATGTTGCATGTTAAAGAGTGCGGAAAAAAATACTGGATCTGCCTGTACATTCGTATTCGCTCAAAGGTTTAGTGGGGTCTTCTTTGGTTCATTCCCCACCCTTCGACATTATGACATCACTTCAGTAGTTTTTGAGTAATCCTGCTAACAGCCAGACAAAGGGCAATGAAAACATAACGTATTTTGCATGTAGTTGAGATAAGGACACTGAGTATTAACAGACACTTGATGGAACTGAGCCACTCCAAGTTTGTTTCACTGTGCGTCTCCTGATATGACAAGTCAAAATGTATCTCTATGTCCTCGCAGGTGTGAAATAACAGTGTGCCGAACCATGTTAGCTTTGTTAGCCCCTAGATGTACGATCTTCTCGATATGGCTGTTGACGTCAGTGTAGTAAATGCAAACGAGGAACCATGTTTTATAGATCAGTTGTTTGTTCAGAGTTCATCACGAGTGTTTTTCTGTTGCATCAGGATCTCTCTTCCTCTGCCTTCAGTATCAGTCTTAAAGAACCGTGTCAGTGGTGTGTTCATGGACGTATGGGAAGTTGGCACACAGTGTTAATTGTTTGTTAAGTGTCTTTAATTGAGTGCTGTCTCGTGGGACTGCAGTGGACTCGAGTCACTACTGGTGAAGCCATTAATCAATCAGGTAGTTAAAGCTCCCAGCGACCTGAGCCACTTTTAAGAGCACTTCATTATCCGATATTTAATTCTTTATTTAAACGTAATGTTTTCGGACCACAGGTTAACATGTAAAGCACAGCTATGAGTATTTATTATTGATTTGTTAAACTTAAAATTAATACTAAAAAAATGGCAAAAATGGTTAAACAAATTTAAAGGATATAACAAATAAATTAATGTTAAGTAAAATACTCTTTAAAATGATATCACAGAAGTCTATAGTAAAATGTATTTTATGCCGTTCAGTGTTAAATATCATAGCAGTTAGCTCACACACTCACACAGCACACACACTGACAAACATGGAGCACACAGCACGGCAGGATCCCACACAGAGGAAACATACAGCTGACAGCAAAACATCCGAAGAGAACAGATCCTGGAGTAACCGACACCTCAAGGCTCCCTGGTCGTAACAGTGAATATCAACCAGTGCATTAAAAAATCCTTCACCAGTCTATTGTGACTGAAGAGGTCACCCGTTAAATTTACGATGACACAGAGATTTAAACTCTACTCTGACTGAAGGTACTTTAGTTCATGCCCTTGTTCTAAATCAAGATCTTAATGTATTTTACGTGGCAATGTTTCAAGAAGATTAAACAACGATCACTTTAACTCAACATAAAGTAGGACCTGGTTCACACTGAAATATCATTATTATGTGATTATTATGAAACAGTTATCAATTATCAATCAAGAGAAAATTAATTTGACTATTATGCTGATGAGTTGCTGGTCATAGCTTCTCAAATACATGTTTTATCTTTTTTTAAATGTTATGTTATGTTTGATAAAATAATTTACAAGAAACAAAAATGGCTCGATGGGACACGGTGGAGATAATTCAGATTTTAGTTATATTGTCTTCTTTTATTATCTGAGTCATTGTAGGGGTGGACAGGAAACATGGGCTGTAGCAAAACATGGGTAGTGATTTAAAAATTAAATCCTTAAACACACGTCAGGATTTATTGATCAATAAAAAGTGAAGTTTTGACATTTGTTAAGCTTGATCGAGATTAATATGTCATCTGACGACTCACATATTTCACCACTGCTTGTCATGGCTTTTTCACTAAACATTTACACTTTGTAAAAACAATTGCAGGAATTATCGTGATGTTAGTTTACAATCCTGCCCCTAATAAATCTCATCGATGCAAACTTGGAATGTGTTTGCATGAGCGAACGCATGCATTATTTTCAGTTTGTGCGTGATTCCACAACAGACTTGTTTTGTAAATCTCCTTGGTGAGCTGAACTTGGCCAGCATCTGAAATGGACAATGTCAGGCAGGAGCCAGTCAGGAGCAGAGGAAACCCCACCCTGTGTTTGTCCACTAACTGTGTCTTTGCTGTCTTCCTGCTCGCAGCACAATACAACAAGGTGCCCTTTGCAGTTTATTGCAGTGTTTTTAATGTGCTCTGTAGGTGCACAGAATTCTAAAGCTCGCTTCAGTGAGACATTTCTCCAGGAGTCGTTTTGTGAAAGCTGCTCCTTTTCAAAACGAGGCAGCTTAATCTATTTCAGTAATAGTGACATGCACTCCATGCACTCTTGCAAAAAATATTAATATCACAAAGTAGGAGCCTGTAGTCCTCGCTGATTAAATGAAACACTTCTGCAGAAGGGATCCTGAATGATGAGCATCAGGAAATTATAATTTTCTCCAAAAGAGATGGGTAGTGATTTCAAAATTAAATCCTTAAACACACATCAGATAAAGTGAGACGCACATGCAGTAATATTGGATTTACCATGACTATTAAACTACAATCACTTTGTTAAGGATGGAGTGAAATATGACTCACACACACACACACCACTTCATGTGGTTAAGTGTTAACATGTAAACCTGATTTCACCATCATGAAGTGTTCGTGGTATTTTGTCCAGGTTGTTTTGTGAGAGTGATTTACAGGCAGGATGATCCAAGTTGCTGATTTGACCATTTCACTCAGTCACTTGTAAGTTAAAAGTGTCTGTGTCAGCATTGCTTCCCATAAGGACTTTTGGAAATGTAAAGACAACAAACATTTCCTGTGCTGTGGGTCTGTGTGTGTGTGTGTGTGTGTGTGTGTATGTGTGTAGAGTATCACAGGGAAAACATGTAGGGGAAGCTGGGGTCAAAGGATACAGCTGCTGTCTTCAAACGAATGCACATCTGTGTCTCTGACCGATTCAAGATCAGACGAGCCTCTCTGAGATAAACATTTTGTCTTTCTATGACCTGAACACTTTACTTTCTATTTTGATTGTATAGAAATCGATAGAGACATAAATGATCTACTTAAATAGAGTAGATGAGCAGAATGTTGACAGGCAGACAGTGGTTTGAGTCTCTGTAGTTTCCAGCAGAGGGCAGTGTGTATGTGTCTCACTGGACAACATCATTTCTCCTGTTGAATGTGCAAATGATGCTGTTCAACATCCAGCTCAGAAATCCTCAGCCACTGATGGGGTGTCCTTGTCTTCATCTGCATCATTATTGTCTGGTTATTTATGATGCACATCCTCAAAGAATAATTATATAGAGTAAAAAAAAAGGCCATGTATGAATCTATGTGTATTTACCACTGCACATGCATTAGTTGTTGTTGCACAAAATTAAGAATTACTGATCACATCTGCACATCTGTAGGCTGTATTTTAATCTGTGGTCTCTAATATTCTGCTAAAACCAATCTGGAGAAGCCCTCACAATAAAGAGACAATCGTGTTTTATTATTGTCCTTCATACGGTTTTCCCTTGAGGATTGATGAATTCCACCTTTGTTCCATTTTTATTTAAATAATATTTATGTTGCTTGTCAAACTGAAGGTGCTTGCGAATGTGTTGCTGGTTCAAATCTAGTTAGCCTCTGGGAACAGCAAGGCAAGGAAAGTCAATAGCGTCCTTGAGCAAGTGAGGCTGTTGCATGTACCAGTTTCAGTGTTGTGAGCGCGTAGGTGCAGAGAAGTGAGTGTACTCAGTCGACCTTGCTCATTTAATCGAGCGTTGAAACTTCCACACCGCTCTTGTTGCACTCAAGTTCTCTTTTTGCAATTCAGGCACTATCACCCTGCGTGTCTCCACATGAGCTTACTTCAGGCGAGCAGGTGGGATTTAGTGTTGCACTTGGCTGGGGCACATGGTTATTATTGGACGTGTGAGGATTGATTCTGTTGATCTGCATGCCACCCTGATATCCATAGTTACGTTAACAAAGTCAACCTATACTAGCATGTGTATTAACTGTTGAAGGAAATAGAAATATAGAAGAAGAATTGGATTCAAACGGGAAGTGTAAAATAATATCAAAGTTACACAAGTATGACAAGGTCATTGTTTGTACCACATATAATGTACCGTGTAATGTAATATATAAATATAATATGACAGGAACTGCTTGAGGCTGAAGTGACTGAAAGTGTTAACACACATTTGTTTGTGTGTTGAGTCCAGCATTGTTTGTAAAGCAGGTTTGTCATGAGATCATATGATCTACTCACGAGTGAATCACTGTATTTCTGGTTGTTACTTATCATAAGTCACATTTGTTTTTCTGTGAGATGACCGATCAGCCTCACAATTTAAGTAATGTGAGTTAACTGTCCGTGCGTGGGATTTGGTTAATTAACAAAATTTTCCTTAAGAGGGTTGGACATCCTCTGATATGACTGATGAGGTTTTCAACTAAATTTAAATTGAAGAAGATCATATTTACTCTTACACAGGTCTGACATTTTAGAAATACATCATCTTCTTAGCTCTTCCCAGATTGTTTGGTAACAAGCTGATGATTGGACTTTAATCAGATAATTTAATTTAACATGACGGAGTTAGAGCCTGAATTCTTACTGGGAGCATCTATGACACTGCAGTAGATGTTTTTCGGGTATTTCTTTGTTTGAACCAGAGTTTGATTGTCCTCCACTTCCTCTAACTCTGGTTTACCCTCACTGCTGTTCACTTCAAATCTGTGGTCGTCTACATCTGTCAAATACGTCTCTGCATTGTTACACCATCACAATATTATAATTTTTATCATTGCATACACAAGTTGTTGGTTGTTTTTCGCAACACAATCGGACTCACTATGACACGAGCGCTTTGTCCTGAAGTACTCCCTCATGGGTGTGAGTGATCTCACTGTGGTCCGTACAAAATAACATTAGTAAACAATACCCATAGTGAATGGATTTGAACGTCAGTTATCTTTCCCTCTCATAGTCATCTGATAATGAAACGGCATTTGGCAGCTTCCCTATGTTTTTTTCCGGTTGGACCTTCTATAGACGGCTCAATGAGGCCACTAGTCACTTTATCAAGTCAATTCCTATCTCACTCACTTTCTCTCTCATAATTATTTTCTCTGACATTTAACATATTTCAGTCTTTTTCAGAAACTCTCGTTGAGCTCGTCCTTTGTGACAGGCATAGTTCTTGGCTGTTTGACAGCTTTCTGCAGTAAAGACGTCAGGAAGACTTGTTTTCACTCGTATTGAATTTATTTCCTCTCTGGCAGCAGAGCATGTTAAACCAGCCTTCAGAAAGGCTGCAGGTTAAACTGGACAAACCAAAGACTTAATTAATAATGTCAGATTATAGACACGTCTGAAAACAAGCTTGCTAGCCTATAGCAACATTAAGGCTACAAACTACCTATAAGGCAAGAGTAATAACAACAAAACTAATGTCAACACTGCCTCATTCAGGTGCACAAAATATTCATGCAACAAATAAATACCAGTGCACTAGTGTTCCTCCACCTCTCGTGCACACAGTATGTTGGATTGCACGTTCAGCTACGTGCCTGTACTGACGTGTGTGTTCACCTGTGTCGTCTCTGTTATATTTCCCTGAGCCAATTTTTGCCGGAGAGAACATAATCAAGTTGTTCTTCTCCAAATTAAATCTGTAGCTAGTTTGTGACCTGAAATATGCCCTCATCCCCTTGGCAATACTTACAGCTCAGTACTGAATACACACACACGCCGATACCCGTACAGAGGGAATTGCGGGAGGCTGTACTGTGATAGCTCCTGCAGTGATGTGTGCGATGTGAGCATAACAAGAACCAGCTGCTCCCCTCTTCGTCTTCATCCCCCTGTTTCCTTAATTTCTCTTCAGTCCTTTATTCCCAAGTATTATTATGATTATCACTGTGCCCCTCTCTCTTCCTGTGCTGGCGTAAACAACAACAACAAAGATGATGCTGAAGGAAAAATGAAGAGACAGTGCTCCCTTAATGCATGCAGGCACACGCACACACACACACACACACACACACACTAAAGCTGACAGCCGCACACGCTTATAAACACAGACAAACAGAAAGACAAAAGTGACGCCTACACACAGCCACAAAGACAAGATAGACGCCTACTCATGCAGACACAGAGGTGTAGTTAACGCACATGCACACACAAACACTCAGACCTACACACACACACACACCAGCTAATGAAGGTTATTCCCAGTCAAAAGGACAGAGCAGGATTCCCTCAATGATTGATGACTCATTGAGGCAATAGCTGTCCCTGTTTGTGCATCATTACTTGCTATGGCGTATTACCATTATTGCTCCACTATTGCAGACACGGCTACCTGAGGAGCCCCGTGGCTTCTCAACACAGGGTCGACAGGCTTTAAAATCACCAAGTGAAAAGTCTTAACTGTGGTTGCAGAGGCACGTTGGCATCCTAATGAGTTGTACACCACATCCTGACATCTGGCACAAGGACAAAAGGACACTACATAGACTGCAGCAGCATGGTCATGTACAATACCAGACTACAAATCAGTTCAATCACATAATTTCTGCAGGTCTCATCATGGCTCTGTAGAACTACCATAGGGATCAGATAGGCAAGAAGGACCATGCACCTATAAATTACAATTTACAGTTCAGACTGCAGGATTAAACTAGAGCCTGACTGAGGTAGAACTATATGTGCACGAAAGGACAACAACTCATAACACACCATAGTGTGTTAAAGATTGTGTTAAAGACTGTTTTAGTAATAGATTAATCGAGTTCTCTGATATTTTCAAGGAAAAATACCAACATTTGGATGGTTCTATCTTGTCTTGCTTTAAGGTACATTGAATATCTTTGGGTTTATAAATAAACAACAACACATCAGATCACAGCTCTTTGGGCTCTAGTTGTTGATCATTGTCTATTTCTTTTTATTTATATTATGTAATGATAGTAATTATATTGTACGATATATAGTACAATCCTGATCATTCAGTTTGCTCTTTCCTTCACATCATTCGCCTCACATTTAACGTTTCTCTATAAAACACTCACACACTCACTATGTTGACTTACTGTGCAGCTTTATTTGCACTGTGGGACTTGCTGTGAAATAAGGAGACTGTCAGCTCCGGCTCTGTTGTTTAGAGAAGGTGTTACACCACAGATACGTGGTCCATCTTAATAATTGTTGAATTTCACTGCAAACAAGTTTGTATTTATCAATCCAGTGTCCCAAGTGAGGTCTTTGTATTATTTGAACTCTTTCTGTTTGTTGAAAGTGTTGGCTCCTGTTTTTTGACAAAGGGTTGATCAGGAAGTTCTCACTCAGCACATTCTCTGCGTGTTTCTTCAAGACCTGCTGAACCCTTCATGTGCACCCCCATCAGTGAGTGTTAACCCTATTGTATGGAAACCCTCACTTTGCTTTCTTCTTTTTTTTATTTTTATCAAAACAGCAAGAGGGCGGAGAGAGGGACAGTATGGACGGTTCGGGCCAGTAGGGGGGTCTATTTGGTTCCCGAGGTGGGGGTCCCAATTGCTAAACTTACTCTGTGCACTTTATTGCTTTTTAGTGGTTAAGGCAATTCACGAGTGGTGATTCATCACTCACTAACACACACACACACATACCCAGCTGTGAGCCTCCTGGAGGCCATTCCCACCTCCAGCCTCATAACACCCGCTGATGACTAGTCACAGAGTAGCTTCAGGGTCATTCCAGATGCCTCCCTGTGCACTCAGTCTCATCTCAACCTGAAATTGTATCTCTTGCTTTTACACATACACAGACCTCCCACTCCATACATGTGCTGGAACTACCTTTTGATGGCAATTGCTCTGAGCAGAAAATGGGATGAACTGGGTTCAAGACCTCAGCTGAGGCACAATGGGTTTGGAAAAAAAAGCTAAATGCATTTAACAGTTAAAAAAATCCAGAATCACAACTCAACTCTGAAAAATGTGTTCCTCCTGAAGCACTTGTTGTGAAGTGACAAGGGAGACTTGAACACAACATATGGCTCTGGCAGGTTGTGTGATGCCACATGGTGTGGTACTCCTCTGTTGCAACTGAACTAAACCACATATAACACAAACTCCAAGTCTAGAACTTGTATAGATGTATATTCCAAGGTACTGGTGGAAAATTGGTGTGGTTAATGGAATAGTTCACCCAAAAATGGATATAGTATGATCTACTCACCACTATGTCGATGGAGGGGTTGGTGAAGTGTTTGAGTCCACAAAACACTTTTGGAGTTTCAGAGGTAAACAGTGTAGCAGCCAAATACAAAACAACTGAAGTAAATGGCGACAACTTAACATAAAATGCCTCCATGCTGCTCCTGTGGTGTCATCGAAGTGTCCGCTGTTATCCTCCTCCCGGTTACTGCTATTGCGATACTCACAAATTCTCGCGAGAACAGAAGCAGTAACTGCTCATGTTTGACAAAGAGTTTGTCTTGAAAATGGCCGTAAATAAAAAAAATTATAATGACAATATTTTAGTTTTCATCCTTGACGAGTGGTCCGACATGGGAACGTTTTTGTATTGTCCAAAGGTTTTGGTCAACATGTGTGTGTGTGAGAGAGAGAGAGATCTAACTGCCTATCACCTGAGGTTCTTTACGTGAACCTTTAAAATAACTGCAGCCCTTGAAGCTAGTTTAAAAAAATAGTTTTCTTTAGATTCGTCTCACAACTTAAATGTTATGCTTCAATCTCACTGCTTTCAAAGCCTCGATTCTGGCCAAACGAGACATGACTCTAAAAAAACCAGAACGTTGCCAAAGCACCAATCAGCAGACGGAGCATTTAGTGGCAAAAGAGACAGATTTTTACCACAGGACTTTACGTAAAAACAAAAGCAGTAAATCACATTCATCAGATGGCTTCAGATAATGTTGATCTGAAACTTAACTACCCAGCATCTGTACAAGTGAACTGACGGTGGCTGTGCCTGCCAGCTGCCTCTGCCTCTAGGCTCATTCTGACAGTTGATGTCAAACAGGACCTGTTTTTGCATTTACTTTATGAAATAGGCTAATACCTGCACACTAGTTTTAGTTTAAACGTGATGTGATTGGCACTTGCCAGTGCTTACCACACGCAAGGCAGGCAAAAGCATCGGAACCACAATGCAGTTAGTGAGTGAGTAGTTAGACAGTTGGTATACGACAGGTTGACGTGACGCTTGACGGACAGACAAAATGAAGTCATTATGTTTTCAGGTCAGTGTGACTTTACAAAATAGACACCTTGTCTCATCAACACAATATCTCAGGAACACTTTGAAGGAATATTTTCAAATTTTACATACATTTGAAATCAAGGATCAAGAGATTGAGTTCAAGGTCACTGTAACCTTACAACATATGTTTTCAGCCAAACATGGCTGGTCGTCGCAGGCATACAACCGTGAGGCAGTAAATCTAGTTTCTTTACATTTACACGCAATGCAGCCTAATTTGACACCAAACTCAAACCACCCCAGGTTCCCCCTGGAGCCACCATGTCGGTGAGATTTAAAATTTCAGTCTTCGGTAAAAAACAAAGATCAAGACACATGTAAATCCAACCTTAAGGCTTCAACACATCCCTTAATTCCTGTAAGACACCACCGTGTCATTCACATTGTCAACTCACTTGCTTTTATTGACACTTGTCATGACATTGGTTGTAACGTTGCGATGCTGTTTAGTGTTTAACTAGAGCGCCGCCGTCATGACACCTGGATTTGTGGTGCATGAGAAGACTTGAATTATCCTCTAGGGAGAATGCGCCCTGGCTCAGTGACTGACGTATTTGCTCTCTCAGTGTGCAACAGTTCTTATGCAAAGCAGACCCACTGGCCATACCACACACAGTGATGTTATGTATGCAGGCATATGCAAATGAGTGACCTTTCGCAGAGCATTTACATCAGGGTGGGAAATTAATTTTTTGGATCAAGTAGCCTCCGTGTCTGGTTGATTTTAAAAAGTCAGTATCTATAGAATATAGTAAATTTGACAGGATCATTGGAAAAGTTTGATTTAAAGATACAAATTTCAAGGAATTGCTAATAACAAATTCAATGAAGTGTTGATGGTGTAATTTAAAATTTTAAATGTATTAATTTAGATTAGTGAATGTAATTCTGTTGTTGCTCTTGTTTGCTTTGTGTTTGCCATTATTTAACAAATGGTCCACAAAATGTGCAGTGTACGAACTTTATGGTGCAATTATATGTGGTGAACACGACCTCAGCCATTATTGCATTAACAGAAAGCCTATAGAAAAGTAAACTGGCAGATCCAATCTCCTGACTGCAGTGATTTTTATTTGTGTGGTTTTGATTAAAGAAAACGAGCATGTCTGAAATATATTTTTAGAGCCTGATCGATATAGCTGTTTGCCAATAACATGAGCAGACTTGAGCCTTTCACAGACATATTGGTGTCTGCATTTACCGATGTGAAAACATACCTAAGAAAGTCTAAGTTAAAGACAGAATGTGTCGCACCTTGTACAGATTGTTCAGCCCCATTGGCATTGTCTAATAAATATTGTAAATAAGGATTTAAAGAAGAGGCAGCAACACTGAACTGTAAAAAGTAACAGAAACTTGATTTCAGTATTCTACTGGTAGTTAGTATGGGCATGATATTAATCATGAAAATAAGATGCTTATTCATTACAGCACCAAATGATTAGTGGAAACAGCGAAGGTATTGTTCGTCAGAGCTGCAGTTAAAGTGTCTGGGATGAGTTGTTCTTTGCCGTGGCACAGTTTGTGGTTTGAGAGTGAACACGCCTTGTTTTTGAAATAATTGGGTCATTCTTTGTCAAGTCAGACAGAATCCAGGAGAGTGGTTACAGCACCGTCTCAAGATTTGGATTGAAGTTTCTTCTCAAAATGTTTAGATACCAAATCTAAAGCCTGTATTTTGTTATATTACAGAGTTTTTATACTTTGTTAATTATTACACACTATAGAACACCGCATCCTGAAAAGTATGATTATATGGCTATATTCCATCCATCCATCCATTGTTTCGCTTACCCAGGCTTGGGTCACTGAGGTAGCCAGTCAAGTAGGGTATTCCAGACTTCCCATTACTTAGCTATGCTTTTCAGCTTATCCTGGATGACCCAACTCCTCACTCTATATCTAAGGCTGAGCACAGACATCCAATAATCATAGAGATACTACATTTTGATCAATAACTGTACACCAAGCAATTTCTATGTACATTTAAATGCTGCTCCTCGTACTATTTTGTGACCTCATATGTTGGCATACCTGCAGAAAACCCGTTTTTCTTCCATCCTACAAAGTTTCATGAGGGCAGGAATAAATCATCCCAGACAAAGCGCGTTGAGGCTGTAAAAGGGAAATAAAGTGAAGGGCTGAAGGATTATGAAAATATTTTACAGGCCTTAGTTTTCAATCATACGTCACTATCCTGTAAAAGTGTTGTGTTCTTTCTGTTACTATTTCCTCATTGGGCTTGAGTCAGGTTAACCTTTTTTCTGGGCAATTGAATCTGAATGCAAGAATATGATCACATTTGTATTTTGCAGTTGTAGTTATAGTACAAACGTCGGGCAGTTCCTTGCAGCAGTAGCTTGTTCTTGTGAACAGAGCTGTGGTGACTTGTCATCATGCCACACTGGAGATTTTGTCGACTGAACACAGAAATGCCAACATAAACCTTATCCCAGTCCCTGTCACTTTAGCTTGGCATGATTGACTCATCTGTGCTCTTGGATATAATATTCTCTCTTTTGTGTCAGTCAAGGGAATGTAGATTTGTTAAAATTAGCACCATTTGTGACTGAGCTTTACTTTTCAGATGTCACAGTGGATCGCCTCTTGCATGCAACAAAGGCCGGCATTCAAGCCACATGGTAAATGTTCCAACCTCTCGTCCTCTGACAAGTGATAGATCATAAGGTCTACAGTTCAAAATTATGTAAAACTGACAAAAACAATGAATCGTCCCATTTGAGTAGTTGGAACTAGACCAAGATCAGAGCCAAGACTGCAGTTTGTTTATCGTTTGTCTGTTTTCTGACATGAACCTTTTCAGACTTGGGCTTTCACATATGAGGAACGCAGCAGGAGATTGTTCGGGTCAGACACACTCACAACAACAGGAAAACTTCTCGAACAGTCAGGCAAGAGGTGGCATCTGGGGAGAGCAGCAGGAGGCAGGACATGTTTAAATTCTGCTGTGGAAAGTGTTTTTGTTTACAGCTCATCAACACCTCTGCATTGGCCCTTATCACAGAAGGCTCTCAAATCTTATTGTCATTTTAGATGTAAGAAACATCTTCAACGTGCCTATTTGCTCGCTGTGAATTTCCTGGACATTTTACTCGGGAGTTGGCAGGAAAACGCAGAGTGATGTCAAGATTTATGAACTGAGCTAGAAAATGTAGTCATCTGTCAGCCATGGGTTGGGTTTGGGCCTTAAAGGGTTTCAATGAATCTTATCTGATCTACAATATTTTGTAGAAATAGACAAAGCAATACTTCTGAGAAAGCTGAGCATGAATGCATGCATTGTGACATGAATGCACGACTACGACATGTGACGCTGCCGCATTCATACCATGTCATTCATGGTTTGTCTGTGTCCACAAGCACGATGAGTGATTCAGTACAGACACTCCTGACTGAGATTAGCTCACGTTCAGTCATGGGTACCTCAGAGCTTTGAGAAAGCGTAATGGTGAGCAGCTGGGTCAGTGTGGCTGACGACAAGATGACATGTTGCACGGGTGGCTGGGATGTGCTCAGAGAAGACTGATGGAGGGGGTGTGTCCTGACGTTAGGTTTGCCCTGCTGCATGCTGGCCTGCCATAGGCTGCTGACTGGTGAGCTGGAGTAAAGGAATGGATGGAGAGGAGCAAAGGCACTAGGACCCAGCGGCGAGACAGCGAGTAGGCAGGCAGAGTGGGGCTGAGTCACTGCATGTGTCTGAGAGGCAGTCAGAAACAGAGCAGAGCAAGAGAGCAGAGGTGATCTCACACTCATCAGCACAGGATAACACAACCATGATGGGTTGACTTGGGGGGGAAGCGGTTGGAGAGAGGAAGTGTGCATTTGCCAACACTTACTCAGCCATGGAGACCAACAAAGTTCTTCATTTCGTTCCTTCGGGTAAGTGAACCAAAGCTCTCGGAGCTGCTCCTCAGCTGTGCACGACAAAGCATTCACTGGGAGAACCTTGGGGTTCCCTACCTAGTGAAACCTGAGAACCCCCTGTGCAAAACATGTGCAGCCCACCTCCACTTCCACTCTGAGGAACGGCAGATGTTTGGGTGCGCATGTGTTCTAGTGTACATATTAGATGTTTTTTTTCTGTTTGCTCTTTCTGCATACTTAGGAATGTGGCTGTTTGTGACAGAAATCCTGTTTTTATTTCCTTTTTCAAGGGAGGTGTGGTTGTAGAAGAGCTGTTTTGCTAACAGAAATAGACGTGTTTTTTCTTTTTTGCATTTTTGAGTGAGCACTCTTGCTGTTTTTCTTTTTTTTTTTCTCTCTCTCTCTCTCTCCTCCTCCTTCTTGTTTATGTCTCGTATGCGACACAAGAGGTTCCTGCGTCGTAATTCTTCAGTTCATAAACTGAACCTTGAGAAAAGATTGCATTGGAAACCTTTCGGAAGAAAGCCTGTATACCTGTCGAGCAGGGACAGCAGGAATGCAGAGAACGCCTGGGCTCATAATGCACTTTCTCATGTGTTGCACTGGCGGGGCTCGTGCATGTGCGCCTGCTAGACAGAGCGGGATCGACACAAGCACAAGAAACACTGTGTGTGAATGTGTACATCTATGTGTGCGTGTGTGTGTGTGTGTGTACAGTCATGTGTATGTGTGAGTGCGTTTCTGTTCATGAGAAATTGAAGAAAAAAACCACATTCAGCTTCTGTGTTTGTGTGTTTGTGTGTTTGTGTGTATGAAACGGAGAAAGATGGACAGATTAGTGTTGGTGACGGCCACAGGGGAGCAGCGAGTTCTACCCTCACTGAAAGTCTTGAGAGCCCACAGCCGATTCGGAGGTGTGATGCGGCTGCCTCACTTTCATTTCGTCTGGAAAGGCAGAGCGGGATGTTGCGTCTTGTGTGTGTGCATGCATGTGTGTGTGTGTGATGAGGAAATTATATGGAATAATGCAAGTGCTTATTAATAATATCTGAAACTGTGTACGTGCATGAGTGCGTTTTGTTTGAGAGTAAATCCCTGTGTGTGTACGGGATAATGTGCACGGATATCTGTGTGTGTATTTGTGCGTATGTTTGTCAGAGTTCAGTCGTGCTCTGGTGAGAGATGTGAGAGTGTGTGTGCGTTTGTGCACTAGCGTCATACACTGTGCACACTAACTACATTTCCGAGTGTGTGTCGGGGCGTAATGGACACTGCTGTGGCTCGTCCTCTGAAGACTAATTTGCATTCATTTGCTTAGGAGCTGATCAGAGGCGGAGAGGGCAGGTTTGATATTTGCAGCAGAACAATTGTGTTCAGTGAACAGAAAGGTATCCAAAAGGATTTCTACTGAGGAATGGTTGAGGTTTGGATCGGTGGTGATAGAAGGAATGTTTAATTCCGTTGACTCATTCATATCTAATCATTTTAATCCCTTTGATTCTATGGATTTTTGTGTCTTGTAATTTAACCTTGGATTTAAATGCACATGTGAAGGTTTTAATGCCCTGTAGACCAAGATAACAAAAAACATCGTCTACCCGCAGGACTATGATTGAGATATTGATCCCCACCAGCAGGGGTTGGTGATCTGAAGATTATATATCGTCATCCATCTTCAAGTTGTCCACAATCTACTTTTTCAAGTGACATTTTATGACATTTACAGTCGGTCTACCCCAATAAGATGAATCTGCGTTACGTTCACAAGCCACTTAGAGGGATTGCCTCGTAAGTGGCTGCACAAATGGGTCCAGTTATATCATGTGACTCTTTCATGTGTGAAAAACAATTCAACCTTAGTTAGCAGCATGACTATATGTACAAAGTTTGAAAGATAGAATTAACATTATAGGTGAACACATATCGACCACCCACAAAATGAAGCCTCTAAGGGAATCTGTCAGTGTGTCCTGCATGAAGATGGACGACATGAAAGATCCTCAACAGGGAAGCCAAAGCGTATTGAGCGCCCTCTGGTGGCTTGCTGTTGTATAGGTCATAAACCCTGCCTCCTCCATGTTAGCAGATGGGACATGGACCAAAAAGTCAAAGCACATGATGTTTGTCCAAGTGCACGTTCAAGTTTGGATTTAATTAATTAGATGAAGTGTCACGATTGATAGCGTATCAGTTGGACCTCAATACCACAGCTCCATCCCCGATCTCTACTGCACAGACTCCAAATGATGTCTCTGGCACAAGATGGCAGCGTTTGTACGTGAGATATTTTGGCCTCATTTCTGGAGAGTGGAGTCCATCTTTGTTTTTTACTCCATTACGTGTCCTGGGCTCATTTGTGTCTCACAAGGTCCCAAAACACAAACGGTTATTTTTAATGGAATATTGTGTTGAGATGGAGCCAATAGATTTTAGGCTGGTTTGAATCTGGATATTCTCAACAGTACATTTAAAATATAGAAAAATGGTCACAACTCACTAACAACCAGTGACTCAACAGTTACTTTACCAGAGGATAAAATGTCCCCACTTGCCAAATTGTCTTTACTCTGGATTTTCTGCTCCTCTGTTGAGCTACACATACAGGCCACACAAACTGTCTTTCACTGGTGTTTACATCTCTGAGCATGAGCGAGACCTTATTGCAGCATATTGTGAGTAATCCTCCAGATTGTGTCATTATCAGTGGCAAGCTGTCGACAGGTGAAGGAGCAGCCGACGCTGTGGGAGGAGGTCAGGTGATCTGGGATTCATTTTATGGACTTGTAAATTACAACAGAGCTTCCTCATATAATTACTCAACGTGATAATACCCCAGTTAGTTTTTTAATATTTCATACTGAGGTGTTGATCGATTTAACTCTCTGAATGTGTTTTCTCTTGTCACTGACAACAAACCTACTTATAGAACATTTCAACATTTCAAAAATGGGGAAAGGTAATAATTTGCTTCATAGTTCATTAACTTTTACTCGAATCATAGTTTAATCACAGTTACCTCTATACATTTCTGTGATCAGTTTATATTTCGCAGGTGAAATTTAAATTTCCGTTACTTCAATTTCTTGTTTAATTGTTTTACACATTTATTTTGGCTATTTTTATGTTTTTATCTGATGTGATTAATAATTGATCTAACATCAAGTTTTATGCATTTTTACCATATTAAGACAGTTAAAATGAATTTTTCACACCTGCAATTAACAATTATTTCTTTATCAGAGAATTTTCTCAATAAATAAATAATTTTGTCAGTAGAATGTCTTCTTTTAAACTGTTCTGATAACTAAGGTCATTGTGACATTAAGCTGAGATCTCCAGCGTCGTGCGAGCAGGGTGTCAAACTTCAGGTGTGACAGACAGCCTCATAATCCGTGTCGCAGCCGTGACCCGCGGAGCCAGAAAAGATCAGCATGGCGGACACATAGTGGCTGTGTGAATTAGTAGTTCGACCATGTGGAAGTGGAGGTGTGTGTGAAAGATGGATGACGTGTGGCGCTGTGTGTGTGTGTGTGTGAGTGAGTGTGTGCTGTAGATGTGACAGTGATCTCTGATCAGTATTCACCACTGGCAACAGATCTCAGAAGCTCCAGCCTCTGAGCACAGCCATCTGGGCAGGGGAGAAACACACATCGACACACACACATATACAAATTATTATACAGTAACACACACACACACACACACACACACACACTGAGATTTCACAGAAACACATCTATGCAAGACACGACAAGACCGCCACACTTGCCCAAGTATATTCACACATAGGGGCTTTCTTCTGAAAAGTCACACACCTATTTGTGCTCACAGAAACGCACACTCACACCAACTGTCACAGATATTGTCCGTACACACTGCACATAATTACATACACAACTCATTCTATCTACATAATTTGTTGGTTCTCACACAAAACAATTATGTAGATGTGTCAAGACAGACACTCATCATGCACAGTTCAAGGAACACAGGATGATGACCACCATTCATTACAATCACCACACACACACACACACACACACACACACACACACACACACACACACACACACATTTGTCTTTATATCTCCATCTTTGTTTGCATGTCCCTCTCCCACGTGCACATTTACATACACAGACTCTTTTTATCTCAATATTTGATATGTGAACACACGGACAGGTTGTGTATTTTTGTTTAAGATGTGGAGCAGCAGCAACACAGCACTTTGGGTTGTCTTTCTTTTCATGTTTTTTCAAGATGACTTGTTAAATTTGGCACAAATGTGGAGAAATTAGTGAAAATAATAAGTCAGTTCACGGTCAGATGCTACCTGACATCGCTGCTGTTGTTTACTGTATCAAGATTTTCTAAACAACAACCTCTTCTGTGACCAGGGTTTGTTTTGCGCTGTGGTTTTAATCACTTAGTATGGTAGTGATAAAGGATTTTATCACTCTGACATCAATGAGGTGCAATTAACAAAACAACAACAACTGTTGCTACAAATAGAAGCACAAGTAAAGCTAAAGGGATTTTAACAGCAGTAGTACGATGTGGATTATTTTGAGAATTATCTTCTCACCTGAAGTAGAAAATGACTGAGGTGGAAAACCACATCTATGTTTTAAAAGTCAGAATACAAGAAACCTTTGGAGCTCTAGCTTTATGAAAACTAACATTTAGTTTGGTTTATTTCACAGAACATGAATACAAAATACTTCTATCAAACACTGCCAACACACCAGTCAGAGAGGCAATTTAAGATTCAATTTTTCCCAAGGACACCCCGCCACGCATACTGGAAAAGCCTGGGATCGAACCCTTTACTTCTCGGGTTAGTGGACGACCCAGTCTACCTCTGGAGCCACAGTCTGTCCTTATGCTTCCAAACATTGAAATAAGCTGTAATGTTGTTGTTTGTGCCTGTAACACATTTCTTTCTACGGTTAACAGAAAACCATATCCATGCCACGATAAGCATGACGCCTGTTTGAAATGTGCTTCACACCACACACCTTGATACGCAGACATTTTGATTAGGATTGTGTGAGCGTATAAAGGAGCTTTTTAAAACAGTGTATTTTTATCAGAGCAGTTGTTTGATAAATGTATTTGTTCTTCCTCATCACTGGGTTTCCTCAATTCTGCCACAATTTTCTGGTTCCTAAGTAGCTATTTCGTTCGATGTATTTCGCTCCTCTTGTCTCTGGCAAACATTAGATTTATTTAAATCGATGTCCGTGCTCCCCTCTGTCTGTGCACGGTTTGTGATCTGAAGTAACACACACTCATCTTTTGTTAATTCAGTTTGGGGAGCAGTTGGGAGTGCTTGATTAGATGCACTGGGTCTCCCTGCTAATGGAAACTTGGCAGAACCTTTTGTCACATAAAAATGAAATCACAAAGTGGCATAAATCAAGATCCTGATCCTAAAACGATTTATCGTGCCACCCTAGCTTTTAACACTTAGGTCAGACCAAAAGCAGTCCAGCTAAATGTGATGGATTGATTGATTATGAACAATGGTCAGAGTCTGTTTTTAAATAATACATTCCAGACAGTGGCCACTTGTGAGATAAAGAACATGACTTAAACAAAAGGAAAAGCAATAAAAACATTGTAGATAAATGCAAATCAAACTTCCCCAAACGCTTTCTCAAAGAGGTTTTGAGACAAGGTTTTAAAATAATTAATTTTAGTGTACAATGTCTAAACATGTGTCAAAAATAAAAGTAAAGTAAAAGTACTTTTAAAGGTTAAGACCAAGAACACAATCACCAGTAAAGTTTAAACATTACTTATTTGACTGATATATTTTAAAATGTAGAACCAATGCCGTTGAGGTCTTCAGGTAAAAGCCTGGAGATATAAACTTGTATTATTATTAATTTGTACAAGTAATGTATTGTAGTACAGTTGTATTATACTTAGCACAATGCCTACTCTATAGTGCTCATCATGGTATTCTGGTCTTCACAGTCAGCAGAACATTCAATCTGAAGAGTATGAATCTCTTCTCTCTTTTCTGAATTCCAGCCTAATGTCAATTTTACAAGCCAATTAAACAATATTTACCAGAACCATGCACAAAAATAGCCGTGAAGTTCCAACATGGTATTTAACATGTGACTCTCACAAACCTCTTTCATTCCACATGTCGTCAGTGCCTCATACCCTCCAGATGTGGATGTATAAAAAGCATCTATGGTTATTGCAAACTTCTTTTCCCCCCCGCTTCTTCAGTGGTCAGATAAAATGGGGTTTTGGGGTTTAAATGCCAGTGTGCTGCCTCCTGGAAAAACAACCAGTCATCACAAATGTAGTGACAATAAACTCTGATTATAAAGACAGAAAGTCTCACAGCCATTGAGAACTATTGAAGTTCAGTTTTATTCACAAAATAGGATGGAAAACACTGGTTTCTCTACATTATTTATTTTAGTTTCCATTGTTTTCAGGAGCAGATGTGTTTGAATCTAACCCTAACCCTTTCAGCGGACGAAGGGGGACAATGAGAAATTGATGTTGGTGCAGGGTGTGTGTCCTAATCTTATTTTAAAATA
This sequence comes from Paralichthys olivaceus, assembly GCF_024713975.1. Classification (NCBI taxonomy): domain Eukaryota; kingdom Metazoa; phylum Chordata; class Actinopteri; order Pleuronectiformes; family Paralichthyidae; genus Paralichthys; species Paralichthys olivaceus. Next base: position 5,238,661 of record NC_091104.1, read on the forward strand.
CAATAGATGCTTTCACTCAGTAATAAAGCACATTGTCGGCTGCCATTGTCTCTTTTAATTTAAAGTCGAGGATCATGTCTCCAAGGCACATAATCACTTCCTCAGTGCATACGCACAAACGCATGCAGATGGAGTTAATGCAGCTACTTTTACTTGCACAAATGCATGTTTAGAAAGTAACACACTCAATGTTGCTGGTTCCCCGCCCTACTTTGGTTATGAAATGCCACTTGCTGCTCGCTGTTGTGTAATCAGGCTGCAGTTTACCAACACATGCGCACCCATCCTACACACCTAGGTGCTTGTTTCACTTCCTTTTTGATTTCGCTCTGCACAGAGATGTGTACTGTGCAGTTCACTCTCTCTCCTTTGCAGTGAATTTAATTTAAAACCAACAAACAGAACACAACAGAGTGGCAGACATGACACACGGCTGCTCGCCTCCTCAATATATACCCACCACACATACACAAACACACACACACACACGAAAAGTAATTATTCCAAGATGTCAGAGGATGTCGATGAATTCTCAAATCTTGATTGTAAAGCTGTCTCCACGTGTCTGAGAAGAAATATCAATGTGCTAAGTAGAGTGTGGCAATACACACACACACACACACACACACACACACACATGCACATGCACACATGCACACACACACACGAGCATGCAGAGACACACATGTCCTGTCATGTATGAACCACCCAATTCAGACAAGATACATTCTGAGCTGCAGAAACAAGTAGCCTCATGTAAGACGAGGCCTGCAGACATTTTCTCCTTCCCGCTCAGACTGTGGTTTTTCATGCCAGCCTGCTCTTTTCATACAGTTGTTGAATGCTGACTTTGCAAAGACACACACAAACACACAAACACACACAGACACACCGACATGTATGGTTTTTATCCATGAGCGCTGTTTTGCTCCTTTCATTCACACTGAGTCTGATGTCCTCTTTGTCCTTGCCGCATGTCGTACCAGTGCAATTTACATCCTCTGTATGCTGCAGTGTCTGAATTGAATCTGTATCCCAGCACGTGTAGTTGATACAACATCTGTAGTTTAGGTCTGTGTGAGTAACTTTGCGTTGCAGAATAAATGTTGTGTGAACACAGCAGCAAATTCCACACTGAGTGACGTACAAGGGCGAAAGGATCTCACCTCCAGTGAAAGAGGAAGGCTCACAACCTTGAATAGACAAAAGACGACACAAACCACTCTGCCCCCAGTGTCAGGTGGAGGATTAAACAAGAACGTAGTAGTGCGATGTAAAGTAGAACTGTAATCTGGAGAACAGTAGGAAGCCATGGTTCCTAATTTAAATTCTGTCAGTGGCGGAGTGGGATACAACTAAGCCAAGCAAAGAGACAGCTCCTGAACAGCACCCACACTGCTGAGGTTAGTGGTTTGATTCTCACCAGGGCCCTGCATACTGAAAAGGTACAAATACTCTTTTTAATTTTATATTTACCTCTTTTAAAATGTCCCGTCCTCTGTCTGCTACTGTTGGAAGTAATGTATTCCCAAGTGCAGCAGGTAGGAATATGCACAGTGTAAATGAGGACCTCACAGATGGTGGAGACTGACAGCATGTCACATTTACATTAGAGTCGACTTTGTGCCGCCGTCTTCTCCTCCGCCGCCTCACATCGATTCAGTCAAAACTGTGTCTTTGTAGTTTCAGAGGGGGAACACCACAAATGAAAAGCAGCGAGATGTGCTGTCGGGTAGCAGGCAGGCTGGAGCGGCATACAGTAGAGGGCTGTGTGGAGAGAACAGCAGACAAAAAAAAAAAAAAACGAGATGGTGGCCTGGCTTTAATCGAGCCAGAGGAAGACGGGAATGTGCAAGCAATTAGCAGGAATCCCCCAGCACCGACAATTTTTTTTTTCTCCCCCCCCCCCCCCTTCTATGAAAAACAAGACAGCCAATTTCTGCAGCCAGCGGTCGGCTTGTGTGTGTGTATGTGTAAGTGTAGTGGAACAACATCCTCAGTCACTTGCACACTCACTCCACATGAACACACACACACACACTGTGAAGGTTCCCGCTGCAGCACCTGAGCAAAAGCATCTTCCTGTGTTTGAATGAGAGCACGGAAAATGTGAGACGAAAAGAAACACAAGCGAAAGATGTGAAAAATGTTGAATTTGAGAGGACGGAAAAGGAAAAACAGAGGAGGTGGGGGTTTAAATTGGTGCACGTTCCTACGCTAACCTCCGTCACGATGCCTCGTCTCGCCACGCCGCAGACGGGCCTGGATTTATCTGTGAACCGGCAGTAGCCAGCTCACTATAACTATCAATCCCTCTCAGGTGAAAGGAGCAGAGGATTACTGCAGAGCAGTCCAGTCCACAGACCTGACGCCGAAAGACACTTAAATTCATGGCGAGAGAAAGAAAACAGGCTGGAAACACAGACGTGTTGCAGGACTGATTTTCTTCTTTTTGCACACACGTAGATTTTTGATTAGAAAAGAAAAAAGAATTACATCGAGGGCACACAAGAGAATAGTGTTTTGTTCTTTGGCTGAGGCCTGTTACCCATCCAGCTGTCAATCACAGTATGAAATATTCCTGTAGAGTTTTAGTTCCTGAAAATAATGCGTATCAGTTTTCAGTCTCACCAAATAGTTTGGTCTTCGCTGCCTGCAGCTCTCTCCTTTAACGCGCTGTCTTTGCTGCACCTCAGCCTCAAGCAAATTGAATTTCCTGTTGTAATCTGTGACACATTCACAGACACATGTAGATGTGTATCATATCATTTTTTATCGTAAATGAAAATTAATGATTCACTTACCGAAAGAAAAATGAGCTCAGTGTGAAAAGAACTAACTAAAATGACAGAAACCATGTTTGAAAAAAAAAATTGGACAGAATCGTCCACCCAGCTCTGTGGTCAAGGCTCTGCCGTGACATCATCAGCATCAGACACGAGCCTTAGGACAGCTGTCATCATCTAGATCAAACTGTGCGGGATTTTTTTTCTGTAGAATTTAGAAAAATAATTTCAACTGGTATCTCATGTGCTAATTTTTAAATACGGGGCAGTTGCCCCCGAGAAAAGATTTTCTACATCAGTGCTAAAATGACAACGTGTCACGAATTACTGGATTATTGAAACGTGATGAGTGCGTTAGCAGAGTGAATCAGGAAGAAGGAAATATACCAATTTAAATCCGATATGTTGACGTTTTCGGTTTTAAATATCCCTTTTTGTCGTCGCTTGTCACAACGTTTCTGCAAACGTGTTGTTCATTGTACCCTTGAGTTTGAATGAGGAATTCTGCCAATCTTTTTTCAAGGAAACACAGGGAGGAACAAAAGTAGATTTTCTTTTACTGCAAATGCGAGTCATTGTATTTGCAGGCTCTTCGAATAAAAGCCTCCATCAAATAACACAGTGTTTACCCCCGGCTGAAGGACAGTACAGTACAAGCATGTTGGATAAATGGAAGAAGAATCTACCTCAGAAAATCAATTAATCCATCATCCACTAAGATGATCATACAGACAATATGAGCCTCTTTGTGTTCTGCTGTGTCCTGAGAGTACTGATTGTATGTACAATATTGATTTCTCCTGTTTGAATATTGATTCAAATCCAGTCTCATAATCTCCAGTAAACAAATGTGACACTACAAGAGATTTTATTGACCGCTGGTTTTGAAATTTAAATTTACGTCTCAATCTGTGGCTGTTGTTAAGGATTCAAAAATAAACATCCAGAAGCTTTTAACCAGTAGGAGGCTTTCGTTGACAGCTTTGATGAAACTTGTTTCTACCAGTCGTGGTTGAAACCACTCACTGGTGTGGTTGTTTTCGGCTCAGTGGGCCCAGAGTGGCACAAAAACTGTCAGGATGGATCCCCACCTTATATTTTGTATTTTATTATAACAGAGCAGCCTGCCCTCCACCAGACTCTGAAGTTCCCAGGTCAGCTGCTGATGGAGCAGAAAAAGATCCCAGGCACAGGCGCTCGCAGTTCGGGTTTGCAGGAGCGCCCTGAGAGATAGAGATCATGGTGAGCGAGATGTCAGGAGGAGCAACAGCTGCAGGATCTCTGTCACGTGTAGAGTTATTGTTGAGGTTCAAAGGAGACATATTCTCCTCATGTTCAGGTTATTATTTTAAAAGTTGTCTCTGCTCTAACTTCACTGTCACCGTCTGAAACACTTGGTTTTAGCTCCTGTCTCTTTAAGCACCCCCCCCCTCCCGATAAAGACCCCTCTGCTCTGATGTGATTCGTCATCCACTTCCAGCGCGTGTAGGAAATGTCGGCCTCTACTCTTGCTTTAGCTCACTTTGGCTAAACCTGTCACTAGTGCGCTTCAGCGTTTTGTTTGAGTGGGAGGAGATTGCACACAGACTTCTGGCTTTTTTGCAGAACTTTTACATAAAAAAAAACTTCATCTGTCTCCTTTAATACCTGACAGCAACAATTTGTTTTACCGCCTGAGGAGTTTATCTGAGAGTGATTAGATGATACTTAATGATTGACAGATCTTAACTGATTAATGAGCTCCCAGAGCCCGTTGTAAACTTCTCACATCTTGTGTTTTGATGTTCAAGTTGACCCAATTTCATAAGAATTATAGGCATATTGATTTTGCTATGATTTTAAGAAAAATAATGAATTATTCTGTCGATTGATTTATCTATTTATGTACTAATTCAGTCCCACTTTACTAGTGTCGTGCTTTTTTGTCGTGCAGCAACAGAGTTCATTCAGATTCAGCTCAACTTGTCAATTCCAGAAAACACAGATCAGGGTGCAGGTCACATTTAAACATCGTCCACGTAAAATAAAAAAACATAGTCAAGTGTGGGCCTGCTGTTTAAAAAGTGTACATGTGCAAAGAGCTCGTCCAGAGCAGAGCATTGGGAGGAATTCCCTTTCTGCCTGGGATCTCTCAACGACCACAGCGCCAGAGATGACGGGTGCCAAGAGAGCCTGTGGGCACAATTAGCCAACAAAAGGCCCAGCCTCCTCCGTGGTGCCGTCCCAGCCTTCGTAGATTCCCCTACAAACACAGCAGGGGCACCTTTTAATCTCTTGCCCTCTTCACTTCAGACTATTGGCCTCACCTCTCCTGTAAATTCCACGGTTTGTCCCTCCTGGGGCTCCTGGCATCTGTTTTGCATGTACCTGCAGTGCACCGGGCTGCAATAGAGAAGAAGGTTGGAGCAGTATCGACCTGGCTGGTTTATGTACACACACCCAGGTTGACTTCCTGTTGTCTTGGAGTATTTAAATAACATCAAAACACTTTATTTGTCGCTGTTGAAGCAGAGTCTGCACTGGGTTAAAGTAATGAGTGGTTTTCACCTATAAAGTCGTTCCCAACAGTTTATAGAATGTATAAGGTCCCTCCCTCTCTGTGGATTAAATATCTGCAGCCATCAAACAGCAGCAGGGATGTTTAGGTGAATTACATCTGCAATGTTTCAGCAACACACTAATTAAATTCAGGTCACAGAACGTGGGTACCTGCGTTTAGAAATGTATCCCTCATTTGATTTATCTCAATACAATATATATATAAATTGAAAATATAATTTATCAGTAGCAAGTGTTCTCAGAATGCATCCCGATGGATAGGTCTGGTGATATTTTATAGTATTCCTTTGTTTCTCAGCTGAAAATTGTCACGAACAAAAGCACAGAGTTTATTCAGGTCGTGTTTTGAAAGCTTTACATTTTAATGCCGTAGAGAGACTGGGAGCTTTAGGAGATGGACCACCATGTTCTTGACAACAACACATTTATATCTCACCAGTCTCTGTCTTTAAGTTAAAGCATTTCCTGTTGTGTAAATATTGTCGCTACATTTTCTCACAGTATTTGCCCAAACTATTCCATGTGGCTCATGTTAAATATGTTCGGACATGTTTTTAATCTCTCCACTTAACAATACACCCACTACCAGTAATAAAGGGTTGTTGCCAAAATACTTTACGTTGAATGCGTTATGCTTTCAGGTTCCGAACATTGTCCTGAAACTTTCCAGAGGGGCTGACCGTGAGAACGAAACTTTTCCTACAAGCCTCTGAGTAAAATATCTGAAAAAGATGTTTGAGTGAGTCCATGTGAGAAAACAGCACGGAGATGTCTGTAAAGCTCACAGCTGGCCAGTGGGCGTGTAGATGAAGTTTCAAACATGCGACGGACGCAAAACTGGAAAAAAGCAAGAAGAATGCAAACATTTCAGGATGAAAAAGAGGTTCACACAAAGACAACAACTTGGACAGACGAGCCAAGAGCTTTTGAGTACGATGCCGGTCTCGATGTCCTGTAAGAAAGAACTCAGTGATATTTATACGTTATAAGTTAAAATATCAGCTGCTGCTTTTTAAAGGGGATTAGAGGTGACGGCAACTATTAAAGCTCCATCCTGACTTCACCCACTATTATTCTACGACCCTTGCTAAAAATACTGTCACCCTGCTTGAGATCTTTCAGATTGTGCCACACTGCACCAGGATGCATTTGAGCCTGTGGTCACAAACTTGTGTTCTGAGTTTCCTCTTATTTGTCTTATATTTCTCATTACAGTTTCAGTAAATTGAAAACTCTCCCATAAGCCTGTGTTTATAATATTTTCTTCCCTTACTGAGAAGGGGAGGGGGGAGTCTGGGTTTCCTGCAGTGTTTTGCTGTAATGATGCTGTGGCTTAGTAAGAGAGGTGGTAAATCATATTAAATGTGAGCCCGTACAAACACCTACAGGTCTTTAGTGCTGTTTTTGCCTAGGGCATCAAAATCACTACACTTTCCTTCTTCAGGACTGTGGGAAGACACATTCCCCTTATTTTCTTTCTCTCTTCTGAGTACACCAGGATCAAAAAGGTGAATTCAGAGCAGAAGCACGGGTCGGCCGCTCTTTGATTTGTAGCCCGCGTGGGTGTTTGTGTTTTAAGATCCAGAAATCTTCGGAAACATCTCGGGGAACATTTTCTCTCGCTGTCTGTCTTTGTCAAGCAACTGTTTACTCGCTGTGTCACGAGTCCTGGAACTGATGCAAATACCGCAAACGCTGCAACGGCAACAAGCAGGCGCCTGCCATCTTTTCTGCCGATAGCTCGTATCAGACGACAGTTCTGGTTTATCAGGAAGAAAGAGTTTGTCATGTGGCGTGTTCTGACACTATATCAAGCGAGGAACGGAGCAGCTGCCTTGCTTGTGAGTTTGTGACATGGGAACTCGACTGACTGACACGTATTTCCCTCATGTATATGATGAAAGGCCTGAATCCAAGTAAGAGACTCGCACACAAACAGACACATGCACATAAACACAGCCGATCAGTCAACGCCATCACACACGTGCGATGCTATTAAAACCGGCTCTCACTTCCTGTTTACAAAAAGACAGCTTCCTCTTTTCTGCAGAAGGTTATCACATATTACATCTGTCTCTTTTCTAGTGTCTAACTAGGGTCTATTCAACCACTGTACCACAAGAAAGATCAGCGACATGTACAAGAGGTGTTGTCAATTTCAACACCAGCAATCTCAATAAGTATTTGAAGAACCATCACAGGAAAGGAGGAGGAGTTCACCAAGGCAAAGGGAAAGAAGAACAATTTACAGCAGCAAATGTTTTGAAACCACAATAAATGAAACAACGACATCCACAAAACATACAAACAGGGCACGCTCATTTTTGTGTATTCGTATATTTATATATTTGTTGTGGTTTTTTCAGTTATGGCTCTCAAACTAGATAACAGGCCATACAACAATGATGACTCATCATTTGTATTGGTTTTTTAATCACACAATCCTAAAATCAGTACTCACACTAATGTAATTTTTCTTTATTGTCTATTGTGATTTATTTCCATCTTACATAGTTCACTAGTGGCTCTAGAAAAAATACCAAGTTTTAATAAATCCCTGTTTATGTGTTGGAACAGAAATAAGAAGTCTGTATTCCATCATTTTTACATCCTGCTCCAGGTTTTGGAACTAAATGATAAAGGCAATGAGAATTACAAATAAATTATAATAAAAGTTGCCATTAAAAACATTTGCCCTCTTTTTATGGCAACACCTTTTGCAAATGGTTATAAAACAGCTCATATTTAATTTGACAATGAAATGAGGGATAATTAAGGGACTTTGCAACATTAACAAACATGTGTGATAAACTGGGTGAAAACCTGAAGCGTGTCGAGTGGAAGACAGTAATTGTTTCCAGAAGGACAACGTTTGGAGAACGATGAAACGGTAGCTTGTGCACAGATCTGGATCAGATCTTCCTCAGAATTTGAAACACTGGGGTTGCATCATCTGCACCGACAATGATCAGCATAGATGTTTATTTGGAATGCACCAAAAATAGACACACAAACACACAACTACCTCTGGCTGACCAATCATTAGTCAGGTTTTCGTCCAAATGTATCTCGAATTTAACCTAATTTTGCAAAGAATGAAAACATGGTGGCCTGCAGAGTATGAATATGTTCCAGCCCAAGCCCCGGTGTCCTCAACCCTTGTAGTTTTCACAGTTTATTCGTCGTTTTCTTTTTGTTTCAATTCACAAAAAAAAATGATTGTACTTGTGACGGAACAACACAATAACCCTCATGACTGCTAATGAACCTGTCTCCAAAGGACCATCAGAGCGTGAAGTATATAACGCTCCTTAATCAGCTCTGTCTACCAATTATCTGCATGCGTGTAGCCCGTTCTAGCCGACAAAGGCAGAATTCATTAACTCATCACCAAAACAAATAATGTGGTCACAATGTACAGCTCAGTTAACTTCTGCATTACGATGAAGGGACTCACTGCCAGACACAGAGTTTCATTTTCTACAGTTTCACTTGTGTTAACATTTGAATCTAAAAACAAGCTCTTAATTTGGTCATAAAGTGAAGCCTGGTGTTTTACAGCAGCTGTATTTCCATTGATCTGTTAAAGCCGGTAACATGGATAAGGTACATTCCCCTCAAATCCCTCTAAGTCTCTCTTCTGCGTCTGTCGTTGACAAACAGCTCGCTAAGATGCCTCGCTCCTGATCACGGCTCCCAGAGTAAGATGCAGTTCAGAGCACAGCGATCACAGGAAGCTGGCTTCATGTGCCACAGAAATATATGAGCAAGATACAGGATGAGTACAGGAAATGTAGATTCAAATATTTGGCTTCGTTCACCGGTTTCTGCACATCATCGTGTACTGAAAATCATGTTTGATGTAGTTTTGTCGCACAGTCTCAGACATGATTGTTGCTTATTTAATAAATGTACATTTTGCATCACCTTTGTATATTAGCTTAAATTATATTTTTGTCTTTATTAAAACAGAGATTTCTGTTTTGTGGAAGATACTGTATGTTTAGTGCAGTAGCTGCGGGTGAGCGGACTGTATAACAGCGACGTGATTGACCTGTGTGTCCCAGTCATTAACATGGCAGCTCAGATGAGGGAATTGATTTGAGGAATGTGGATGGAGAGAAAACTACCGCCAGAAATGTATACTTTTCTAACGTTGTAATTCCTAAACTCGACATTTCTTACCATGGTTGCAATTTTTTTTTTTGATTCAACAAATTGCAGCAGTGTAAACCAGACATTTCAATGAAACTAAGAATATGCATTTACTTGTGAGAGGCTCAACACTTTTCTCTCAGCTCTTTTCTCTGTTAGTCGTCAGACTGACGATCTTGAAGGTCACTCCATCCCTCTAATAATTCAATTCATTCAATTTCATCTTAATTAGATTTTTAAAAAGACGTCAAAGGTGTTTTTTCTTCTTAGAACGATACTGTGATGTGGAAAACTCCATCATATAACAAATTACACAGCAGCAACCATAAATCTTAACACAGCACCATTAAGATACATCTTTTTTAATTCAAAGTAATGGTTAATCACTTTCGTGTGCGTATTTGCTCAAGGTCAAAACCACTTTTAATGAATCAGTGTGAAGGTTGAGCCAGAGGACAGTTAGCCTAGCTTAGCACTGAGGGAAAATAACATGAGTTCAAACTTTAACAGTTTGAATCTCATTTTATTCTTACAAATCCAGAGTGTAAATCTAAGAAGAAGTTGTTCTGAGCGAGGTTAGATAACTCACTATTTCTTGGCTGGTGATAGTGGTGAAAGAATGACTCAGAAAATCAATGCCAAGAGATATTCAGATCCCTGACCCCATTAAACCATCCCCTGCTTTTACAGCCTGGTTTATGCACAGATTCAATAAATACGATAGAAAGTGTTCATTAATGTGTTTTTTAGAGGGGTTGAACACAACCCGCCCCCAAGCTCATCTTTGTGCTACGGTAAGCTAACGGCTCAAGGTTGCATCTTCACAGGCTTTTTACTGTACAGACATAATAATCTCAACAATCTTCTCCTCAACAAAAGAAATACGCACTTTAAACTATTCCCTCAGGTTTCTCTGTTGTCCAGGGAAGATGTGGTTGTTGTTTGCAGACGGGACTCAGACCCAGCGCTCTGTCGTAACCGCGACTGGAGCTCTTCAACGTTAGGGATGTTGTCGATCAAGAACAGACGCATTCACGACAAATGATTCTAGTAGAGCGATTACCGCGGGTCACTTTTACAGTAGCAACCAGTATTACCACAGGCCAGGCGAACAGCCCATTCCAATCAGGCATCGTGAGAGTGAAGGAATACCTTGTAGTAAACAATACCTTTTTTTTTTTACTTTACGTATTGCGTATTATTCTTGGTTCATCTTAAGAGGAGAGATTTCTTCATGCCGACATCTCTCCTCAGTTTGTGTTTGTGCAAATGGGTGAATCTTGTTCCTTGTTTTGTGTCCCCCGTCTCTGGACGAGTTAAATCAGGGAAATACCCGCAAGACATGTTGTGGATCTTTGGTTATTTGGATGAATATGCAAACATATTGGCTTAATGCTGAAGAAAAGCCTCACTGAAGCCTGGTAGTGTGACAGCCCCCCCCACCCCCTTATCCTCCCTCATCCTTCCGTTCTTTCAGCGTGAGCCCACAATGTCTCAGTAACCTTCAAAGTATCCCCGCTCCATATATGCCTCGTCTTTGTGTGTCATCCGAACGCCGCGCACATCCATGGGGCCGCGTGACAAACACTCAGAAACGTTGTACTCGAAAGTCTCTGTCTGTGCTTTTTGGAGTAGAACTCCTCACCAGATTAAGTTTAAATCCAAAATGAGATATCCACCATTTTAAACAAATGCCGTATACCGCAGCGTTGCAGAGCGATCGCCTGCCTGGAAGCAAAACTCACTATGGATTATTGCTGAATGTATTAGCACAGTAGAGACCTTTCCTGATGAAAACAGCCTGTATTGCTCATAATCATTGCCTGTTAGCATTTCTTCCACCTAATGAGCATGTTATTTTTCTGATAACACTTCTCACCGCTCTAAAGGGAATTCCTCTTCTCGCCCTCTGGTTAAACTACAGGATCGCCCGGTTTGGTTTTTCACTATGTTTGACAGCTTTGGCCCAATTAGGAGAAAAAGTTTCACTTCCCAAACCTGTATTACACGTTTAAATAGTCTGCTCACTGTTACAGCTCTTCGGTTTCGGTTAACAAATCTCTGTAGGAGTATAAACGCGGGGAAAAAAAGAAAGAGGCCCCTCCGTGTCTTTGAGGTTATTTGCTCTGGAGGGCGTCACTGTGTCACGTTATTTAAATGTTCAGTTCAATCACAGCAACAAGTAGAACAATAAACATGAACACAGCAGTGGTTTTAAACCTTTTGAAGACGTGACCCACCATCAGAATCAGACTGTTCTGAACAGCCTGTTGGTCTTAGCTTCCCTCGACTTAGCTTTCAGACTCTTCGTTGTCCTCTGATATTGCAGCCACGCTCTTCTCTGGCCCTGTTCGGCCATTTCCTGCGAGATGTTTTCAAACACATGACAGGATCCCTCAATTTTACGCTTGAACAGAAGTGTCACCCCAAATACTTCCAACACCTCAGTGTGTCTCCGCTGACAATCTGCATCGCTGCTGTCTTCAGTGTTTGTAGTGACTGAGCGACTCGCACCAGATCGGTATTGTGACGAACGTTTGCTCCAGAGTGATGTCAAGGTCGCGTTCATCTGACCTTTAGCCCAAATTGGAATTGGAGAAGATAACATTCTTGTGCCGTTCACGCTGTCATGAAACAAAGGGTTTGGGAACCTTGAGCCTCGTTGGCGAGTGACTCCACAAAATAAAACTGTTCTTTGTTTTGTTCAAGCACGAACCCGTGCGCACAGACTGTGACTTTCACAAACACATTTATTGACGTCGGTCCTAAAGCAGATTTTATCCCTTGTACAGACAATTTAATTTAAAAATAATTCCCGATCCATAATCTATCATTTATTCTGAATGTATTATATAATTCTCCACAACCATCTGGCGACTCCCAGAAATAATCTCATGATTTGCAGATTGAGAATGACTCAGGCAAATCTGAACATCAGCCACATTCATTTAGTGCTGAAAAGATTGATCATGTAGGTTTTAGACTTTTGGTCAGACAGAGAAATCCAAAGACATCACCTTGGTTTTTTTTTTTTTTTACTTCTACGAGCAGTTTCATTGTTTAGACGACGCTTTGTTTAGGCTAAAGAAACGCAGTCTAAATTAATGTTGGAAAAATACCCACGTTTGTGTTTTTTATTTTTGATATTTGAGGAATCCACAGGAAAATGAAAACCTTGGGGAGTTTTGTTTGACTCTCTCTCTGCAGCAGACTGGTATCTCAGTTTAGCCAAAATGTCCTGTTGTCAATGTTTGCATTCTTCCACAAAACTCAGCCGTCTGAAGCTGAGCTGAAGCACTTCCAATTGTTTTTTTTATAACAATGGCACTGTTAACCATTCATTAGCAATTTAAAGATATCACCTTGAGCTGTGGTCACATTTTCATTTTCTGTATTTTCCAACATTTTGTAGACGATTAGAAAATAATTATCATTTACGCTTAAAAAAAATGATCATGAATATTTCCACTGCCTCCAGTAATATTTATATTTCCTCTGCATCACATCGTTCTCTCATGATTCTCATCCCATCAGGCGCCAAAACTGCGACCTGCATTTATTCCTGCAGTATAACAGCTTTGGATTTTCAGAGGGATTTAAAATGTAAATGTACGTCGGTCTTTTACCATCGTTATATACAGCCGGTGTTAATAACACAGCCCCCCCAAAAAAATAAAACTATCTGAGCATCAGTGGAATTTTAATGAGGATCGCTGTGAATAATTTACATCAACAATAATATCTGTTGTACTCGGATACAACAGAACATTCACAAAAATGGCAAGAAATGTGTGAATTTGAACGAGAACGGTTGTGTACCTTGCGTTATGTTGTCCAGGGTGCAACCCGCCTCTCACCCAATGCCAGGGAAATTTAATGGGTTTTTCGCTGGCCCGTGTCCCACCCTTCCACAACGTTAATTTTTTTGTGTAATCCTGCTACAATACAAACAAACTACCATGAAAAGTCAATCAAGGTTTTCTTAAACTCTCACCCCCACTTAAGACGTGAACTTTGAAAAACGTAAACTTTTATTTCTTAAGTCAGCTGCATTTTTTTTAGGAAATGTTCATTTAGGGGTAAGTTCTGCATCTTTGTGGGTTGATACCCTTGCTGGGCTAGTGTCTACGGCAGAAAGACGTCATCTGTGGACTTGACACAAAATAAACTACGCAGTGTGTGTTCATTGTAATAAACGAACATGTCTCCCAGCGCAACTGTGTGAGTCACTGATGTGTTTGTAATAGTTTCTGTGGCTCAGAGGAATAATCTAATAATCTCAAGCTTCAGATACTCTGAGAATAATGAGATCAATTCACAGTTGGATTTGGTCTTTTCATAGAATTTATTGACAAGAAGTTAAAGAGAAAATCACACACACATTAAAACGCTCGGCGCGGTTCTGCAGTGTTTCATTGTGTCATGACCTGACTCATCATTGTCATGTCTCTTCATGGCCTTTAGGGGGCAGATACTTTCGTGAGTGACTGAATGGATTAACTATTAATTCTGTATCTACAATGTCTACATTTAAATCCATTTAAACTCTCATTTCTATTCATAAGCATCTCTCATACCAATAATTAAACACTTATGATAAAAAAAATGAAGTAATTATAACAAATAATGGGTATTGAGTTTCAAAATGGAAATGGCTCCCTGCAGGGGAGGTGACTGATGTCCATATCCACCTCACTGATGACTCTCTCTGTTTTGCTCTCTCCTGCAGAGGCGCCTCCCTCTGGGATGTCCAAGAATGGATACTTCTTTCAAGAAATGGGTGAGTCTGAGTCACCAGCAGGATAAATGCACTTTTCACCATGAGCCAGTTTTCCCTCAACGTAAAAACATAGCAAGTAATAATAATTGAGTCTATTATTTGCGGACGCAGCGTGAGTAAAACACTGTGATCCACTCGCCCTGACGGGAAACGAGGATCTGTTTTTTTGTCTCGACTGCTGCCAGTAATGTGCGTTACAGTATATCAGTATGTAGTGAGAGATGTGACTTAAAGATTGCGGCTGCAGCATAGAAAACAGAAAAGGCTGCATTTGGATATAAATAATGAACTTTGCTCAGGCTGTTATGATAACAGCGGCTTCATTACCTTCAAGCCAAGGAGAGGCATCCAATTAGTATGTGCAGCACAAGCAGTCAGGACAGAATATGCTTGCATTGGATCTCCCTGACTCCCCAGCCAATTATTCCCCTCCTGTAACACACCAATTCACTCGCAGATTCACAGAAGCCCCCCTGCTGCACCTGAACATAACCGTCTTTATTAGGCAGCCCTCTATCACGATATAAATGCAGCTGCATTACTGGAGGCAAGTAAGCATTATCCACCATTGTCATCTTAGAGGTTCGTTAATGAATCTTAATGGATGCCGGACGTGAATATAACTGTTGTACCGGTTGTACCTGTGTCATCATAGTGTTCTTGTGACCATAGTTGATGTGTCAGAGTCATGGATGTGATTTCAGCTGTCAGGATTAAATCGTGAATAGAGAACAAAGTGGAACAGTAGAGCACATACCTCCACCAAGCTGCACAAAATTTCCTGGATCTGCCCGATGATCAGGATCCACACCAACATTTGATGGGTTCTTCCCTGATCCATACCACATCCTTCCATTAAGACAGACACAAGAAGTGAAAAGCTCCCCCAACTGTGATACTTAAATAATAAATGAAAATACACGTTGTAATAAGAAAATGTCAGATTTATAACTATTTTCATGGTCTCGTGGTCCAGAATGGTTTTACAGATCATTTAGTTTACAAGTTGTGCAGCAGATGATGGGAAGAACACAAATCAGTGCAAACAGACACATGGCTCACAGAGTAAGTGTAAGATACAGAAATAATAACATTCATAATAACCGACTGAGCCACAGAATGAAAGAGGCAAACAGAAAAGTGCCTGGGGGGGGGGGGGGACTCTGCATTCACAAAGCTAAAGAAAGTGAGAAAGAAAATCTGGATATGCATCAAAAATGGAAGTAGTTTCTGACCAATATCAAATCCTTCTAAGTTTTATAGTAATGCCTCCAGTAGGTTTGGTGTAATGTTGCACAGCGTCTTCCTGTTTGATGGAGCAGGGATGCATCATGGGGGTTGCAGGGTTCTCTTTGACTTTGAAGCTTTCTCATCACGTTCGGAGTCGACTTTAAAGCTTGTTTTATGGTTAAATTTGTTGATTTTAATGGAGCGATTCAGGGTGAGAAATGTTTTGCAGAGTTCGCAGATCCTGACGCAGCTCGTCCTGTGATTTGTTTTTAAAGTAAAAAAGAAGTCTAAATGCTGGACACACTCATTAAACATGAAGAGGTAACTCAGCTGTTTTCCTTGAAACGTAATGTCTCGCTTTATGAATGTGTTTTTTATTTTATTTATTAAATTAAAATACTGTGGGAAAACCTGTAATTTAGCTGTCATCTATTTCAAACCTGAAAAGGTCCACACACAGTACAAGACGACCCCTGTGTGCTACCAGAGAAGGTTTGATTACTCATGAAAGTGCACTGAAGACTCACAGCTTTGAATCTCCTCTGAAATTCATGCTGAAAACAAATATTGCAAACAGGTTTCTGCTTGTATTTTTTTTCTTTTGTGCTGCTGTATAATTTCCCTTAAGCCGCCGTTGATGTCGTGCGACCGCTTGCTGTTTCCGACAACAGACAAATGCACAGAGGAGCAGGAAATCCTCACGAGTGAGAAGCTGGAAATCATAGTGCTGCTTCCCAAACACTGAACCCAGGAGTCCCTCTGATGAACAGTTAAACATAAAACAACCGTGATACATTCTGTAAACTGTTTATCTCTACTTGACCAGCTCAGCAAGCTAGCTACTATGCTAATGTAGAGCATATGAAGATGGACGACATGACGGCTTCCAAAAGTGAAGCCTAAGGGTCTCAATTTAGCAAAAAGCTCCATTCCATGTATTCTATTACTCCACAACATTGTCTGAATATTAAACCATTATTCAATCTATTAAGTCTTTGGCTTGTTGCAGCCCGCGATGAATTTAAATCAGTAAACGAAGGTGAATGTGGAACTTGGATTAATTGTCAGAGCACAAAGAACCGGAAACATCCTTCATGATGAAACCGTGCACCTGTAGTGTTTCTGTACGTCACATCTCAGAGGCTGCTGCAGAACACGTGCACCATTTAAAGGAGGCACATCCATCATTCAGTGCTTTCATATCAAACAACCTCATCCCTCGGCCCTTGTCCCTTCTAGATGTTGCCTTCTTGTTTTTGACCCGTCAGTGTTACAGAGCAGCAGCTCGGCTTCATGCTCAACTCGTCTGAATAATGATGCTGCTGGAAAAAATACAATAATCCTAATTCTTAATGGTAAACTGGATATTTGCAGTTTGATTTAAAATCCATACGAGGTAGTTGTTACTTGATAACTGAAAAAAATTATACAATAAAATAACTGCAGACCAAAAATAAGTAATAAAAATCTAAAAACTTTTTTCGAAATTGATACCATTGTGGGTGCGTTGGAGAAAAAAACGGTTGATTTGTTTCTCCTGCTCGGCAGCCGCTGCTCGCTCTCTCCCAAGGTGATTTGAAAGTCAGAGCCCAGCCGGTGAGTCGCAGGCGCAGAGGGACGGAGGCAAAGTGACGACACAGAAAGGTTCAAATAATGTCAAGTGCTGAGGGATGATCCTGACGCAAGACAAACTGAATGAACTGAAATTGGGGCCTCCTCGTGGATAAGGTCAGCAGATAAAGAGCACGAGTATGAGATATTGTCCTGGTCGCATCAAGCCGATCGCTGGATGATATTTGGGAGCCCACTAGTGACTGCAGGATTGGATTTAAGGTGCTGCTGTGTCAGGAGGAGAGACTGGGATGAGTCATACAAACAGGCTCCAGGCTGAGTCCTGTGATGCTTTCTTCCAAACACAATCGTGACGGTTACGCACCAAAGAAAAACACCTGATAAAACCTACGTCTAGCTCCGATTCATGAAAAACGTCATATGAAACCATTATGCTGTTTTTTTTTTTTTCAGGATTATACATATTTAAACATTATTAATGAAGTCTCCTTAGGATGAATCAGGGAGAATATGTATTGCAGGACATCTCTTAGTGTTGCTTTCAGTGATATGGACTTTTTTTAATTATGCATAAAATTGAACAACACGCATCCATCAATTAACAATGCCACAGTAAAATACATGGTTGTTAAAGTCCCAAAAAATAACTCACAATAAAAACAAGGAAAGGACCAACACTCACTAACAGACCTATGTTACAGACCATTCATTCTATCCTATTATCCATCCTGTCTATTCTATCATCAACAAAATAACTAAATCCAGATCACCAACACATTTACATCTCAGGAAACAAACCTGGATCTGATTCTGCAGAATTTCACAAATGGCAAGTATTTTAATAATCAATTAATCATGCAGGCCATTTAAAAAGAATGATTTTGTACATTCGGTCGGACAAACAAGATGTTCATTTCTGCTGTTTAAGGATAATAAACAATAACGACAATAAGTGTTGCCTTTAAACACAAAAACATAATTCAGCCTGTGAAAGACTTTTAAAGATCTTTGGCAGACTGCACGGTTTCATCGTTAACAAAGGTTTTTGTGACGTGACGTGAAAATGAGCAGCTTGAGCTGACAATAAGCTTCTGTTTAACAGGTGACACTAAACTCAATATTTTCTAACAATTCTCCAGGTTTTCTTGTTTTGTTTTTGCTTTAAGCACCAGATTAGTGTGTCAGGATGGTTCACTGACTGTCGACTAAGCTGTTGTGGAAAAGCAAAATGTCTTGTAATAAAATCTCGTCACTGTCTGAACATTTTGTTGAGCACTATTCTGACTGTATTTTAGTTTTGGGGGTCCTGTAATTGTAGTTTCTGCTCATGAAGTTTGTACATATTAATAATATGAATTTCATGTGTTCCGATGGAGCAATTATATTCGTGGACCTCAAATTTCCACCTGTTATTTTGACTTTGGTATTTAAATCAGCTACTTTAACTGAGGATAATGATTTTAAAGCCAGCGAGGTTCAGGAGTGACCCTGTGCTGTTGTGTCCCCAGAGCAGCGGGAGGCGGAGCAGGAGGAGGGCAGCGAGGGCCGAGAGGAGGGACAGGACTCGCCAATCGCCTGCGGAGATGACATCCACCTCTATGACAACCAGATCAGCCCTGGACCAGGTCAGTACACGAAGAAAGAGTGAAATAGGCTGAGAAGGGAATAGAGGGAGTCAGAGAAGGCCAACAATGAAAAGAGAAAGGAGAGGGATTTGTTTGCAAGAAAGAGAAATTAGGACAGGTCAGGACATCTTGTGCAAATGTTCTACTCTTTAAAAAAGTTAAGTTAATGGTCAGGTTTGCTGTGACCTCTCAAAGCACATGTTTGCCTTGTGAGCTCAACATCTCACGGACACCTCAGAAGAATCCTCTCCAGTATTTGTACAAATGTTCATTTGGACTCACGGATGAACAGATCAAGGTCGAAAGTCACTGTCACCTCATAAAACATGTTTTCGGTCGTGTGGACGCAACATCTCAGACACTCGAGGGAAAACATTCACTCGGACTCAGGGATGAGTCACAGGTAAAGGTCGCTGTGACCTTGTGTTATCTTTAGGACGCCTTGAGAGGATTCTTTCAAACTTGGCACAAATGTTAAGTTGGACTCACAGATGACCTGGTGGAAGTTGGGTGGTCATAGGTCAAAGGTCTATAGGAACACGACATCTCAAGTCTGACTTAAGGGAACTGATTCAAGATTTGACCAGTTGTCACTTTGACTCAGAGATGAACTGATTCGATTACAGTGGTCAAACGTCACAGTGACCTTGTATGAGTCTGGAAAAAAACATATGTTCAGACTGAAAGCTGGACTGGACTTAAGTTTTGATTTTGCAGCAGATTTGATTAAATTTCATTTTAGTCCAGAATTGATCAATTTAGATTTAATTCAGTTTGATTTGATTCGATTCTTAATGATTCGGTGACATCAGACAAATCCACTGTCGCTCAAAGCGTTCTCAGAATTTATCCTGAGAACTTAAATCTCTGCTACAATTACCAAGTGAGCAACTCGGTCATTTCCTGGAATATAAAATAGTGCAACATGCACATTAACAGCTGTGAGCCAAGGTTTTATTTTCCTTGAGACATCTTACATGTTCAAAAACAGTCTAACAGAATAAGAAGAAGCTGCACCACTTACAAAGGCATCATCGTTATCCGCATTTAAAAAAATAAATGCTTTCTCATACAGCCGAGCACGAGGGTGTCAGAAGTGGATGCCTCAACAAAGTTCAGACATTCGCGTTAATGATCGCTTTGAACCCAGACAGGACAGAAACAGAAAGTCTGCTCGCTAATTTATCTGCTCTGTTTGTGTTGACAAGACATCAGGCTGATATCTGCAGACAGCTGCTTATCTACTGTTAGCTCCCCAACAAGGACAGGATCCACACACTGTTCATTCCACTTCCGCGGCTTCATTTCTCACAGCCAGAGATAATTAACACAAACCAAAGAGCTCAGATCAGTTTGCGGAATCATTTTTTCAGTGTTTATCGCTTTCATGGATGCGATTTTCTCCATTCGCTACGAAATTCAGCTGACCGTCCTGAGTCACAGCCGTCTGGTAAACTGCAGCAGATACACGCAGACTGTAATCATTTACATTTCATCATCAAAAGCTCTTGAATCTCATCGTCCTTCCTCGTTTATGGCTCCTCCTCTTCACCCCGAAGGTATTTGTGGTACAAGAGGACTGGCAAAACAAGTTCCAGAAAATGTGCGAAGCAAATGACTCAGGCGTTTGCGCTCTCACATGCAGCCCCACTGGATAATTTCAGGAAAAAAAGTGCTTGTCTGAAAGCAGCTTTAGCTCACCATGACCCCTCGATTCACCGTTAAATGTCTGAGGCTCATGGGAAATATTGTTCCTTGAAGATGCAGTATATAAAGAGATATTAGTTAAACAACAAAATGTATCTGCTCTCCCACTCAGGTGTTAGGAAATGCTTCTTTCCAAGGCTGCAGTTTTTGTTATGTGGATTTTGAATGAGGTTTTCTTACTTCACCTGAAAATCCAGTTTCTCCACACAGAGATAACCAGGTTCATTCTTCCTCCTTCAGCTGATTAATTAAAATTGTTGATACATGCAGAATATAAACGTCCTTCTGCAACCTTTAACTTTACCTCATTACAAATGGGAATACGTGTCACAATCAGTTTGTGGAGATATCTTTCTGAATATGCCTGTTCCTCTGTTCACCTCTGCTCTGTGATCGATATATCCCCAATTCACTTATTTTGTTCCTTGCACTTTTCTGCAAAGTGCTTCTTTTTGGAAATATCATAACACGAGGCTTCTTCAAAGGGAGCATGTGTGTGTGTGTGCAGTCATGCCAGATTTCCACGGCTTCGGTCACGAGGAAAACGAAAGGGGAACAAAAAATCCTCACACAACTTCAAACTAATTTCAGTGGAGGTCTGCGGCACTCTGGAGTCCAGACCGGAGCCCGATGGCAGGTGTTGAATTGACAGACAGCTTGTCGGCTGCAGCTGCAGATGATTTTGACCCCATCACCAGAAACCCGCGGGTCAACAGGTTACCATTGCCATGGCAACAGTCACAGGTGCACCATGGGGAGAGAAGCAAAGAGAGAGAGAGAGAGAGAGAGATTGAGTTTGAATGTGACAGGTGAGCATGTCACTCGGGCTGATTCTCCATACATAGTAACACTTAAGGCGTCTGACAAGAGCAGGAACAAGTCAGAGGAAGAAAACAAACGCAGAAACTCCTCTTCCAGTGAAAGGTGTCACATCAGAACTGTCAGAGCGTGATGCGATAAGAGAATGATCTCTTAAGGACCTTATTTAAATTATTCATCATATAGATAATAACATCAAATGATTTGAATGGCACCTTTTTACATTAGGCCTGTTATTTTAATTTAAGTGGTTCTATCAGTATCTTTATTCTTAAGTCATGGTCTAACATCAGTAGACACAATAAACATTAAAATTCCCTTTAAGTTTTGAAATGAAACCTGTTTGAATCAGTTTAACAGTTTAATCTGTCATCTCACAAACTTCAGGGAAATCTGTTAATAACAATTAAACATAATTCTGTTATTTTCATCATGTAGTAGCCACTAAAGATAGTTTTGTATTATTAAAAATGTGTGTTTTAAGAATATCCAATCAATGTGATCGGTGGAATCACAAACCTCATGACTTTAGAATCAGGGGTGGGTGGTATGGATGACAACTGGGAATTTATAATTTTACATAATCCTAATACATCAAACAATATTAAAAGCAATAGCATACTATTGAGAATGTGGTAAAATGTTTATATATTTATATATATCTAATGGCATCTGAGTATTTGTCACATATTTCAGTCCCTCCACACAGATATAATATGTTGAATTGTCTCTGCTGTCATCAGACAAAGTTCCACCCGCAGGTGCAGAATGTTTGTCGTGCCCAGCAGCGTCTAGATTTTCTGATCTTTATTCATCAACAGCTCAGCTGAATGTTGTTTTTATTCCAGTCTTCCCCCTGTAAACCTTGGTTTTCACGTACATTTGACGCCAGCATCATTAGCTCTCCGCCTGTGTCTGCTTTTAATTCACGTCACAAATTATCATGTTGTTTTGTTATTCCACATCAGCAGGCTGCTGTGGAATACGTCCGCCATTTCAAATCAATGTAAGACTCTGAACAGGACTTTTAATCACATCCTGTCGGCCTAAATCAGCAGCGGTTTGGAAAAGCAAAGACCTTCGTGATTACATGAGACTCAGAGACAGCAGCTTCTATCGTAATGTAATTTCAATAACATCTGTCAGTTATAATTAATTAATTTCCTCCTCCTTTATTTAACAGTGACCTCTTCCATGAGAAAATACAGTCCTGGCTGTGGATGCTTTAATAATTCTGGTTTCTGGAATAGAATTGGCTGTTGACCTTTATGATGTTGTGCCTGTTGGATATTTAGCTGCACCATACTAACGATATGTCTTTTAATGGCTTCCAGTGCCTGAGTTATTTAAACAGCATTATTGATTCCATGTCCCAAATACGACTTCCGGCTCCAGCTTTTATTTTTTATTTCAACCAGAACGTCCTCATCGCCCAGAGGAAGATGAGATTTAAAGATTTAAAACACCGAATCATTCTTTCTCCTGTTTTTACAGATTAAAAAAAAAAACATACTCTGTTTCATCATGTTCCTGTTGAGTCAACAGCAACAACAACAAAAACCAACATCTCTTTATGTTTCAACAGAATCTGAACATACAACCTTCATGAAGCTGTGAAGTCTCGCAGGACTGTTTCATTAGACTGCATTAGTTCAAGCAATGTATTATATTTAAAGGCAGATAATATATTTAAAGTGAAGTGTCTCAATCACCCCCTGGTGGCTGGCTGCAGTATCGGTCATAAACCCTGTCTCATCCATTTAGCGGATGGGACATGGACCAAACAAAACACATTGAATAAAGGTTTCTGTCATGTTCTCATACACTGACATGGACAGCCGTATTCAGACTATCGACCTCATTCTGAATAAAACATTATTTTGACCATGATGTTCCCCTGAGGATTTTCCCCGTTTATAAAGGGCCTAGGAAGTGGTAGGAAGTAAAGATGTGTCTGAGAGTCTAAGGTTTTAGCTAGGTGTTCCTAATAAACTGACACACAGTGTGCACGGATGCTGTGGGTTCAGTTCCTGCAGGAATCACAGCATCCTGGTGTAGAAGTCAGTGACGATGAGAAATTGAAGAGTTGAGTGAAAAAGTTGTGAGCTGGTAATTCGAGGATTGTTTGTTCGTCGTCGTCTGTTTCTGTATCATTTTGACACGATCTCATCCATTTTTCTCTCTTCAGAGAACTTTGTCAGGAAGCTGTCAAATGCTCCCCATAAATAGAATTGATTTCATGATTATATTTCCATCAGCACTGGACCCACTCTCACTCTGGTTGAATCAATTTGGCTGAATACTGAAGTGGAGGAGTCAAGAGGAAGGACAGCCGTCTGTCACACAGGGAAACTTGAGGATTTAGGCCAAGGTCATGACTTGACCTTGACAACCCTGAGTTTAGGGCTTGCTTTATAAACTCACACAGCAAAGAAAGCACTGACCAATGTTTTTCATTATCCGTGGTGAGATTTCACTTTTCAAGGATTAAAAAGTCAAAGAAACAGACACGTCAGGGCATATTTCTTTGTTTCCTAACCCATCAGGCAGACGGTGTTCGGGTAAGCGGTTCAATTCTTCTTCACTTCATTGGTATGATAGCAAAAAAAAAAAGTACTTTCATACAAAAAAACTTTCTTGGGTTTATTCAACTTTTGAAATTTTCACATTTTTGCCTGCACTCATTTTTGCCGAGGTCAAGGTTTTTTTCATCAGGGCATTTTAAAGTATTTTTCCATTTTGGGAAAAATGTTGCAGTCAGTTTAAATAATTCTGTGCTGTTTACGGTTCGGACCCCATAGGTTTGCCATAGGGGCTTTTAAACCTCACTGATAGGTTTCAGTCAATATGTTAATTTTACACTGAATTAGATGAGACAAATACAGACGTCACACCAAAGACAGGGTTTGGGAGATGGCTAAAATCTGGTCGGCTATTCTGAAGATGAAAAAACACCAACCTGTGGTATTTTTTATGCCACAGGTTCATGGTTCTTTTCTTCTTTCCACACCACCTAACCAATTATTTTTGATTTCAAACACGTATTTGAAATGCAAACACGCTGTGCAGCCTCCGGTCCAAGGGCACTCGAGCCTGTTCGCGTGCAGGATCTCTCCCATCACATAGTAATTCAGCCGTCCACAGTCGCCACCCTGGAACTCCTAATGAGTAAAATAATACAACACTCCACTCTGGCATTATATAGCACTTGTGTCTGGCTGAATATAATCAACAGTTAAAGTAGCACATCGATCAGATAAGGAACCAAGAGTGGAAACAAGCCCGCGTCACACTCTGACACCTCCTCTGCCTAATCCAAAAGCCTGAAATTCCCCCTGGATTATTTTAAATCAGCGTGTATGGAGACATACAGAGGCCATTAGAAAGAGGTGATCGTTGGGGACAAGGTAATCTTATATGAATATATGAATATCTCCTTACGGCTGCAGCCTGGCAGCTATTAGAGCCGCAGCTCCCTCTCCCCTGTGGGAGCGGATCAGCCCAGCCGTGTGCTTTTTGATTGTGCGGCTTTGATGATCCAAATCCAGTGCACACGACACGTGCCCCCTGCCATAGTCTTCATCACAGCGAGGCAGGGGTTGGGACTCTCCTCCTCTCTCCACCGCCTGCAGGGTTTTATGATGGCAAGGTGTTTGGTGTAGCGATCAAAGCCCCCTCTCCCCCCCCCCCCCTTTTTAATGCAGACTCACACATGTTCACTTGTGGCTGGATTATTGATATTACGATATCCCGGCGCTTTCCTCGGGCTCGCTGTATTGTTAAAGTGGGGGTTTTCTTGCTTTTTCTGTAGCTGGAGGGTGGAGTTAAGCACCGATTGATTTCCAGACGGAGCCGACACAGTGCATCACGCGGATCAGAGGAGGAAAGCCCTTGGTAACCTAATAACGTCCTCCCCACAGTAAACTGCGATAACGGCGTTATGTAATGGTGGTGGCGGATTGTTTCATGAGAGTCAGCAGGGTACTGACAGCCTGGTATATGGGGCTGAAGTGTGTTGAGAACCTTATTCCCGAGGTTTGTCCCCATATTGTTTCCTAACATAAAAGGCTTTTCCCTTATTCGCCTTCTTTTCATGGAAAATCCACACCTTTGTACTTTATCTTCGGCGTTCGCCTCAGCTCCACAGACGTGTGTATTAACGCCTTATCAGCGGAGAACTTCCAATCCCTGTTCAACGAGAGCATTTAGAGACTTGCCTCTTGACATTTTCATCACTATTAGAAAAAGGGTCTCCGGCTTCTTTTTCTTTACAGGCTGAGCTGTTGTTACTTGTGATCCTTGTGTCAGAATTCTCACCAGCGGTGACGAATGTTCTGTCGCTGAGAAAATGCTTTTAAATGCAAATGCAGAACATTATAATTACAATGCTAGCACAGATTAGCATAAAGCATTAAGCATTTTGCCTCGTAATAATTTAATTTTACAGAATAAACGATGGTGTATTGTTTTAAGACTGAAGTAACGTGGAGAACCGGTGGCCCAGGGGCACTGTCGATACGCAACATCACTGGGTTGTGTCATTTTCCATCAGTCGCTCCCTCGTTTCCTGTCACCTCTCCACTGTTGACTCTGTATTACAAAGGTTTTAAATACACAACTGTAAAATTGTTTATGTTAAAGTCATTTTTATGAATGGTTCCCAGACTAATAATCAGGTATCATGTTGTGGATCGTAATTACACAAATAGTTTTAACTCTTAAATTCAAGTTTTATGTGTAGGTCTTGGTTTTTTTTCTCCTTGTTACAGAACCACAAACAGTTCAAGAAATAGAGTTGTCTCAAAAACAAGATTCACCATCAATGCACAATAGAATATGGGGTCGAATCTAACCCCCCACAGTTTGTTTTGAAAATAAAAAACTGGAGTTTTGCAACAGCAATATAGACAATTACTGTGACATTACAGTACAAACACTCTGAAAGTCTAATTGTGCCTCTTGTTGTGTTTTTCCTCAGACACTGATGACTCTGGTTGTGTGTTACTGAACACCTCAAGAAAGGTAAGTGTCAATATTCACAATCCATTTAATTTAATTCATAATTATCAAGTGTTTAAGGGACCTGATAACGAGCACAGAAACTCTCTTAAGATGAATCCAGATCCTAATTGCTCTTTAAAGGATTTCTGAACCAGTGCCGTGATTTACATCATACACCTGAAGTCTGGCAGAAGCAGCCCGTTAAAACAACTGCAATGCACCAAATGTGGAAATGTGGGGAAAAAACAAACAAATGTTGTGTAAAACCTCGACTGTGTTCGAAGCAGTGAGAGGAAACAACTCCACTGGTGTCCAAATGGAGCGTCGGCACTGATCAGCATCAGACTCAACTTCCAAAAACTGAACAAGAAGCTTACTTTCAGATCAGAGAAGAAAGCGTTGAGACCCCTGCGCTTATCCTGCGTTCTCCCATGATAACCCCTTTGAACTCGATGCAGGAGAAATAGTCAGCTAGTGCCGACATTGGTATTTTTGCTTTATCTGATGTCATCACATGCTTCATATCTCTAAACTCTGTACAACAAAATATTTCTTCACACTCCATGCGGTGATTTAAATTGCTATAATAGTTTATGAGACATGAACATTTTTCTCTACTATTCTCCCGCCAGAGAGTGACCTTGTATTAATTGGAGGGGGGCGGGGCATGTACGTAGACTGAAACTGCGCTGATTGGCCGAGTGTGGTCGTTCTAGTTTTCAGGCGCAAGCAGCGATTGAAAGACCAGAGGAGATATTTCAGGCAAAGCTTCATCACAACGAGGGTTTTTCCTAATCAAGAATTTTTTTTTTTTACTCCTGACTCATTTAATATTGAGAGTCATTCAATACAGTGCACTGATGTTTGTAAAATCAATCCAATTTCTGTAAGATATGCCTGACAGCTGAATGGCTCTGCTGTCGCTGTATATATCCTCTGTGAAGCTGCTGTCTGCAGTGTTTATGTTTTCATGCCGCTCTGCTGGCAGCTGGCTCATATTTTTGGTTTTAGTGTGTTAGCAGTGGTACTGGCTCATCCCCACTGCAGCAGGTTGGAGCGAGAAATCTCTATATGACGGTGCGTTGTAAATCTGACAATTTTAAAATGTGCCTGGAAAAATTTGGAAATCCCAGTCACATCATTATTGTCCGCTGATGCCAATTTTAGCATTTTAGGATATAAAGAGTTGCTCTCGGGCTCTGGAGCCACGTGTCTCTATAAACCATCTGCCTGTTTGATGGTCCTGTAGATTTTGATGGCCACCCTGAGGTACGATGTGTTTACCACGTCTGCAGCGCTGCGTCATTCTTTTTCCATCTTAATCTACTTTATGAATGAACACACCACATCACAGCCAGAGGGTCCTGGCGTGGAGAGACCCGATTTCCACACCAAAAAAAAAACAAAACATGAAGAGCAGCTAATTGTTTCATGTTCAGGCAGAGAGGAGGGACAACTTTTATTTTCAGGCCCTGAAAAAATGTTAAACAGCATATGGAGTGCAGTGGATTGAATTCTTATCTAAAAATCTAAATGTTTTATTTCACTGTCGGCAAATTTTGTGAGTCCCTCAGGAGCTTTTGGTCCAGATTGAAGAAGCGACTTCTCCGTGAGTCATAGAATGCCATCATAAGAACGGAGGAGTAGACTGTACTAGCTATCAGACTCTGAAGACATCCTTCAAATCAGCGAGTTGAGTAATTGATGAAACCATAATCCCTCTGACAGAGGTAATAATATTACTGTCATCAACCGTTTTGCAGGGTTACTCCTTATAAACCCTGAATATTCTGCACAAACGAGCCACTTCCTGCTCTACGGACAAATGGATTTCTCTCAACCTCTACAGTTCAAGGAGTTTGCAGCAGCACCCAGAGGGCGATGATTTAAAACTGGTGACCGAGGCTGTCAAGGGTTTGACTTCTTCTGTATAAGCCTGTCAGAGATTTCAGTTGTGCAGTGTGTGCCGTGTTCCTGTCAACAGCTTGCCCGGTTCCTCTCGCTAATCTCCCTGTTCTGTATCTCAGTTCTGTTTGTTTGCTCTCTCCTTCTGTTTTTTTAAATTAGTTTTTATCAGTTTCACATGCTTCTCCGCCAAGAGTTTTGTCGTGGATCTGTTTTCTTTGCAGTGCTCTATATTTAGATTTAATTTGGAAATGAGTATGTTTCTGCTGCAACAGCTGCGTACTTTGCATTTTCCCTTTTTTGGAACCAACGAAATCTTCTTAGAACTGAACATCGTCCCAGAACTCCGGCCTTCACACGACCACACTTCTCACAATCGACTGGATATGAACGAAGCTAAATGAGCTCAGTTTATAATAAAACCTTTAAATATTCGACTTGAGGTAAAACAGACTCTCAGACTGAAGGATTGACAGCTTCATACAAACAAAACAAAATCAAATTTATTTGTAGACCCTCTATACACAAATAGCTCCAAAGACTCCAGACCTTCTCCCTGGTGTTTTATTTTGAAAAGAACAGCAGGGAATCCACTCGTCTTTAGAATTTCTGTCAGTCACACAATCAATTAAATCGAGGGCTGGTGGGAGTCTGGGGCTCCTGATCGAGCTGGATTCATGTCTCTGTCCATTCTATTAGTCTGTGTTTCTGGTGATTCTCAGGCACCAGTGGTCCGAATTTGATTAACTCTGAAGGGATAAAGCAAGTTTTCCATCTTTAACCCTTTAATGAGTTGATTTAGAGGAGGTGAGGAAGGATAGTTAAAGGTTAAAGCTTTAATACAATCTGTGAGGGGTCGACATAAAAGTTTGTTTCCTCTCTGTGAGATTAAGTTGCACTCAGCCTGAAATGTTTTGTGTGCATTGGAGATTTTAGCAGCCTGGTTCCAGAACTCTGATCTCGTAATTTGTGCAACAAGTCTGATTACAACATCTGGTTGGATATTGAAATTTCTTCATAGGTTGTCAGCGACAAAGAAGAAGTAATGTGTCTTTAAAGACTCTAAACATGACAATTATGACAATATAATTACAAATACTACACTTTGGAAACCTTAGATTTACCGACAAACATTTAAAATCAGGATTATTAGGATCTCCACAGAACCTAAGGTAGAAGCATTTTGATGACGTGTTTCAGTCTTTAAGATTCCTCTGATCGGCACTGATGACTGAAGTAGATCTCGTTCAGCCTTTAAAAGGATTCAATCTTCTTCGCAGTATGTGAAGCTGATGAACTTCGAGGAGGAGATTCGGGCACACCGGGACCTGGACGGCTTTTTGGCGAGGGCCAGCATCCTGCTGGACGAGACAGCTGCCTCCCTGGACGACGTTCTGAAGCGAATGTTGCACCACGTGGGTCAGGACAGCCACACGTCCGAGCCCAGCTGCAACTTCGAGGAGGTGATGAGCATGCTTTTCACAGATGCAGGCGCTCAGGAGGTCAACGGTAAGCAGACAGCCCGTCGATGTGCTTTTCTCAACCAGCGTGAGAGACATGTGTGAAAAATACAGCACAGAACATGTAGCATCTGTGCCTGCCCGCAATCAGACCAATCCCCTTAACACCTGACACCCGACCTCAAAACATTTGACGTCTGCACATGTCAGCACCTATCTGAAAAACAGCCTCTGCCTTTCTCAGCTAGACGTGAGAATCGAGCGGCTTTTATGAATAAGAAAATTCTAAGAGGTCCTTCATTTGCCCCTGACGCTTTCTTAAGTGGATGAAAACGATGTGCAGACGACAAACATATGGCACAAACACACACACCCTAATGCACAACCTGTAAATAACAACACAACTAACATTTTTGTGGCTATGAAACGTTTGCTGCTGGTCTGAGGATGCCGTGCAGATGCAGGAATATGAAACATGGAAACGGGGTTTTCTTAGAGCATGTGAGGAAGCGTAGCGTAAGAGATGCATATTATACATTTGTGTCCCGGTGTCGTCCTGTCTGGCCGGCGGTGTCCAGGGTTGTTGATGGTTAGTCAGAGGTGGGCGGTGTGCGAGCTCGCCTTGCACAGCCGCCTCTGACAGATCGGTGAGGTGATAATTGACTTCTGTCATCGATCGCTCACTTAGCTTTTCAAATGGCTCTCCAAGACTCTCGAGCCGCGGCGGCCGAAGCTCCTTGACTGTTTCTCTTCCAGAATACCCCACGAAGAGGCAAAAGGGAGAGGTTGTTTTTTTTTTTTTTTGTCTGTGTCTTTGTGGCTGCCGTCTTAACAAAAAGGCTTCCTGCGCAGTTCTGGGCTGTTTTGAAAATCAATGAGCTTTCAGAGCTTTCACAGAATTTTGCAATCGCACAAAGCACTCCAGAGAAATGCAGGGAAATATTTCTGTATCAGTAATAGCTATGAGAAAAAAAGGATCCACAACTATAGATTGATAGTCATAGTTTGTGAAGATGTAAGTAAGAGGAACACTTAGACTTAAAATACTATGTTGCTTTGATTATGTTGTTCTAAAATGCCTTAAATATTAACTGCGTCTTTAGACCATCGAGAGATCATAACTTGTTTTTTAATATTTTTCTTGTATATATTGTGCAACAACAAGAGGAGTTTTGAATCATCTGAAAGTCTAGTTCTCACTCCTGGGAAATTAATTAGTTGCAGCAGAAGGAGCAGG
Source organism: Paralichthys olivaceus (assembly GCF_024713975.1). Classification (NCBI taxonomy): domain Eukaryota; kingdom Metazoa; phylum Chordata; class Actinopteri; order Pleuronectiformes; family Paralichthyidae; genus Paralichthys; species Paralichthys olivaceus. The sequence goes on from NC_091104.1 coordinate 5,269,497, forward strand.
ATAACGGTAAATGTGAATTGGGTGATAGTTAATTGTACGGAGGATGAATGATGTAACAATTGTAAAATTATGCAACAAATTATCGCTGAGATTTACAGTTTGAAACATGCAAATGAGCAGCGCTGCTAGACTGAGCGAAAAAATATGTTGATTAATTTGAACACTTCATTTTAGACATTCACAAAACATCACAGAAAATCCACAGCTTTGATCAGGACCTTTTAATATGCAGGTCTTAAAATGTGGATCCCTCTTTTTTTTTTTTTTTTTAAAGACGTTTTGTTTTGGTGTGAGCCCAGAGTGAGAATCCCCTCGCTGCTGACAGGGTACCTGAATTAAAAATCTTGAACCTTCACACTTGAAACACTCATGTCAGTGCCAGGGGGGAATAAAGAAAACGTCTCTAGGGGAGGAACAGAGGCTCTTCCCGGGGGGAATACATTCGCATTGCACGTAAGTATGTTATCATCGGGACATATCTCTTCAGGTATTAATTTCTCCCATATCTCCGTTCACTCTGCCACAGCGGGGTGATACGGCTGGCAAGCGGACCAGCTCATTTGGAGTGTAATACTGTACAGCTGCGAGATAAAGAGAACAGGGCGAGATTATAATAGGCACAGAAAGAACAGTGAATTACAGAAATGAAAAAGATGAAAGCCCACAGAGATAATTAGTCTTGCGCCAACTTGTATTGAGTCGATTTTTTTTTGGAGGCCAACTTGTGCTGTGTTTTTTTTAAATTTATTTTTTTACTCACTCGTGTCTTGGGATTCTGTGATGGAGCACAACACACACACTGTGCCGAGGAATAATGAACAGCATTTGCTGATGATGCAATGCATTGATAATGATATCACTCCACTCACTATAACAAACACTAAACCTGTAAAAATATCGCTTTGTGTTAACCTCTAGGACGATTATTCGAGAGATATAAATAATTACAGGATGCTGAAGATGATGACGCTGCTTTTAAAGTGACGAGCGGCTGCCACACCAATGACTCACTGTCAATATTTTGAGTAATGATGTACTGTTTAATTGTATTTTCCTCTCTTCCTCTGTGACGCTGTTAGCAGCTCCAGTGCTCGGTGCTGATTGTGCGCCCTATTTGTGATTGTACCGTAATTTCTTCCTCAATTGCTGTCACCTTTGATCGATCTCGACGGCTCTTCACTTTGCTGCATTTGCATGATTCTCCTGTATTGTTTTTTTTTTTTTTTTTTTTTTCAAATCAAACTGAAAAACAGTCAAATTTTATCATTTTAAAATAGCAAAGGTGAGATTTTCTCTAAACCCAGGTGTGTGTGTGTGTGTCCACATCATAGTAGACCTACACCCAATACACCCCTTAAAATCAATTGAGCTGCACTAACAAGCACACACTCACACACATCAGTCCTCTAAATATAAAATCTTGCAATGTTAAAGAAAGTAAATAAAAAATCCTGTGTTCTTCCTTGTTCCATTCCTCACCCTTTCACCAAATCTGAACAAAATAATTACAGTATTTTTTGTGTAATCCTGCTGAAAGTACACAAACATTTCTACTGTAAGAGTTGTGAGTTCTCCTACAAACTGTCACCAACACTAATGTGTATTTTTCCTTTTTTCTTAAAGAACATGTGTGCAGCTACGTGTTTCCTTTCCTCCCAGGTTCTGTAAATATTCTGGGAAATAATAAGCTCCGTTCAACAGGAAAAGGTGCTGTGTATTTTTGAATCAGCCGACTCTGTCTCTCAATTATAATAATATATCTCCTCCAGGCCGGCGGCCCGACTCTTCGCTGTGAAAATTCTGCGAGAATGATCAGAATACTAAACGGGAACCATTAATTGAAGTTCTTTACCACATGAAAAACAGACGCCATACGTGTCATTTTTCCTCCTCGTGATCTCTTCATTGACATCTCTGGGTTTCTCTGCACGAGCTGAACACATGAGTGCTATCGGTGATAAAATCCAATCTCTGGTAATAGCCTGTAGACGGTAATCAAGATAAGATCTCTCTGCACCCGACAAAGACGAGACATTGAGGGATTTTCTCTGGAAAATGATATTTAATATGCATGAGGTAAAGGAAGGCAGGAAATGAAGCTTCTGTTCAGCAGAGATATTTATGTGTGTGCCTGTCAACCAGAGAGTGTGTCTTTATGTGTGTGTGTGTGGGGAACAGTGTGTATCTGAGTGTCCTTTTCTTTGCGTATGTTTGTGTGAAGTCTGAGAAAGTGCTCTTCTGTTTATCTGAAAAAGTGACTGAACTGACTCTCTGGTCTCTCCTCTTGGTTTTTCTCTCTCCTCCCTTCTCCCCATGCAGACAAGTCTCAAAGTTTCGTTTTCTTTGATGACGGTAAGCTGTGCTAATTGGATGAAAATGTCAGCATCAGCCGCCGTGAGGCTGCAATCAGTGGTTTGCTTCTGTACCAATCACCATCAGTATGCCGTTTGTGCTCCTCTCCCCACACTCGGGACTGGGTCGATGCATTGACTCATCAAATGATTACGGACGCCAGCATTCCCTCCCTAGTCACAGATATCAGTGCTCTTAAGCTGGCCCTCCGTCCACCGGACTCGTTGTCCAGGTCTTTCTCAGAAGCCCCACGAAACAAAAACCAAATGCTGGTTTTGTGTGAATACTCTGAGTTGAAAGCGATTAACTGAATAATTAAATTTGATTAAGATAGAAGTGATAAGATTCTAATTATTAAACGGTGCTTTGGCTTTAGTGTCTTTAGAAACTATGTCCTTGGTGGGGGGAAGAAAAAAAAAAATCCTCAGTGTTTTAAACAACTTACACTCAGGTGATTTGTTTTGTGAAATACAGCTCGTCGTATATGAAGCACTTGACTTTGATGGTGCAGTATATGAGTGTAGGACACTGGCTTATTTAGCCTCGGTGTCATTTGTTTTACATGCAAGCGAGTGGGAGATTAAAATTGACAACCTCTCTAGATAACAAGGTTTTCCCCATTGACCCAGTCCGAGTGGCCCTCTCATCATCACGTGACAACATCGCATCTGTGTGCCGCATTGGTTATTGGCTATGATGGAGACCTAATATACAGTAAGTGTGTCATCTGCCACTGCTGTATGGAGCCCTCCTAGGTTTTAATCACCTCCTTCAAAGCTCCCTCCACGGCTTTGAAGGCAACCGTTCATTTTCCGTCGTGTGTGTGTGTGTGTGTGTGTGTGTGTGTGTGTGTCTGTGTGGATTTGCTGGCAGGTATAGCATCGGTTGAGACCTCAGTTAATCTCTTAGGCAGCACAAGATCAGGAGGTTTTATTGAGGTCACCTCTGAGCATAATATAAGGAGTCTCTCATCGCTAAAGGGACTCGAGGCCCTTTCACACACAGACAGAGAAACCGTGAATCCCTGTGGTTTTACCTCCACTTCCCCACATATTCACTGCCGCTCTTTAAACTGCCACATCAACCAGATAAAATATTAACCGGTTTTCTTCTTCTTCTTCTTTTTTTTTTTTTTTTTTTTGCATGTTTATTGATTCGTGTCTTCTTATTTGTGACAGACTGCATTATCCTCATGTGATTCACAGAAATTGCAATCTTTTTTTTTTTTTTTTTTTTCCTCGCTCCAACCAAACCGCGTGGATAATGCAGTTAAAGAATTCACCAACAATCCCCAAAGATCAAAGGGTCCGATCCAGCCATCCAGTCTCGCCCTCGTCACATTTTTTCATCAGTTTCCATTGAAGTTTGTCACATTTGATATGCTACGTGTGAGCGTCTCCTTTCTGTCTGTGGAAACAGCCGTGTTTGCATAAAAAAAAGCTGATGAAACTGTGCAGAAATCTTCACATGACTGACAAGTATCACATGTGCATGTCTTCAAGTCGTCTCCCACTTAATCACATTGATCACACCAGCGGCCTCTCACCAGCACCTAGTGTCTTCGTACGTCTACTTCAGGTTTGTTCACGTTAGCTGGCGACTTGATGTAATATCTCATATTTGATCACGTCTGGGAAACAACAGTTTAATCAGACTCACGAGGCTCTGCAGCGTCCTGCCAGTTTAGGGGAGGGTTGTGATTGAGCTCTCGTTCATATTGTTTACAGATCTTATATATTCTTGCATCGGGAAACACGCTCTATTTTAGCACTTCAGCCTCAGGAGTGTTTCGGAGGACTTTGGGAGCTCCTCTCAGCTCAGGGCCGCAGGCTATTCCCTGCTTTGCCCTTCTTGTTGCAACGCCTCCGCTAAAACTAATGCAGTAGTTCTGCAATAAATCCTTCTCTGATAATGTTGTGTTTTTGAAACTATCCCAAACAAACTGCGTGTCAAAGAAGCAGCGGGACAATATGCCCGGGTACAGTGGGTGTGAGACACCGGGACAGACACACGGAGCTTGGTTCAGAAAATGTCCTTTGGAAAAGTTGTTTGGTTGTGAAGGTTGATTCCTCCTGATCGGACACTGACCTCCTCGACTGTCACCACGCACACCTTCTCTCTTTCTGTGATTCTGTTCTTCACTCTCCTCTCGTGTTACCTCCATCTCCTTCCTTTTCATCCCCTTTATCTTTTAATCTTTTTTTGTCTGTTTGCATCTCTCTCTCTTTCTGTCTCTCTCCCCGACATCAATGAGAAATTGGATGGTTTTTGATTATTACATGGCTATCAGGCTCACTGCTATTAATTGAATTGAATCCCAGTCCATCCCCTTCACTTCTCTGTGCCCTCTCCTCCCTCTGTCTCCCCCTCGCTCTCCTTTTCATCTTGTCTCTCTCTCATTTTCTTCCTTGTTTGTCATGTTTTTTTGTAATGTTTTTTTTCGTCCTCTTTCCCCGTCTCTCCTCCCGTGTCTCCCGTGTCTCCCTTGTCTCTCCTTTTCTTCCCGCCTCTCTCAGTCTTCCACCTCTTTCATTCTCTTTTCCTACAGGCTTCTTTTCATCCTCTCTTCCCCTCTCTCTATCTACATGCCCTCTCTCACTCTTCCTCTCTCTGTCTCACTTATTCCTCTGTCTCTCTTGTCTGTCCCCCCCCCCCCCCACCCCGCTCTCATTCTCCGTTCCTGGCTCTCTCACTCCTTGAGCACTGTGATACTGTTGTCATGGTGACGCCCATCATTTTCTGGCATGAATGGAGGATACTTTATTGATGAGATGGCATGGCAGAGGGAGAGAAAGGGAGAGTGATAGAGGGAAAGATAGACAGAGAGAGGGAGAGAGGGAGAGAGAAACCACTGGCAGGGAAAATCAGAATGATACGGAAATGATCGTCCCCGCTGCAAAAGATACAACCCTGTAATTTGTCGAGCACTAATGACTCAAAGAGGACATTGCAAGCCAAAGCACGCTGAATTCTCTCTGGGGGTTTGGGACAGTCGACGCTGCTGAAGAATACCCCCCCCCCCCTCGAAACACTGTTATTCGTCTTTCCCAACGTGAGAAGTCTGAGGGGAAATTCCTCTTATTAGGAAGCAACAAGCTGGCTTCAGCTGTGCCGCTGGTTTCCCATGTTTAATGATTTGTGCTGCGTAAACACGGCAGCATAATGAAATGTGTTTTTTTTTTTTAACTCCGCTAACATGAGCGTTGGCGTTTTCTGGGGTTGGGTGGACGTTTGTTATGAGCTTGTCGTGGTGTGCTGTTTGCACACAGCGCAGACTGGCGTCGCCGTCGAAAGCAGAAGGCGAGCTCGTTAGACACTTCTGATGTAGATGTCACATTGAGACGCTTGGCACAGCAGATGAAGCACTAAATTTGGCTGACACCATAAAACTGAAATATAGAAATCAGAGCCAGATTTTATTGTCGAATGCATAAATACTCCAGATTTAAACAATAGAGGCTGTTACACCTACATGGCTCGGATCATTGTAACACTCAGCCACAGAAGTGGGATGACATGCGTTGCCGGTGCTGTCAAGGCCTGCACAGACAAGAAGGCGTTCGACATGGTGTGTGTGTGTGTGTGTGAAGAACAAACTGGACACGAGGTCGATCTAAGCTAACATGTGTTTGATCTCTGACCTTTGCTCCACAGTTCACCTGCTGTCAGAGACGATCCAGGGGGTGACCGCCACGGCCACCGGGGTCCAGTACCAGCAGTCCTGGCTCTGCATCCTGTAAGCTGAGGCGTATGTGCATGTAGCATGTTAGCTTTAGAGATGAGGTGATTTAGTCAAAAGCAGATTAGCTTAGCGAGGGAAGATTTATTTAATTAAATATAATGTGCAAAAATACATTTGTTGGTTTAATTCAATCTAAACTCAATATAATAACTTCATTAGCCTCTGGAAGGATAAGCACCGAAAATGATGAAAACCATATTTGAGAAAAATGAATTTGATATTTATTTAGATTTTGAGTTTAGTCAGTGTCCCATCCACTGACATGGAGGAGGCCGGGTTTATGAAAAAACGATGTAAGATATATTTGTTTTCACTGAACGGCAAGAATGTGTGAATGTGTTGCTGCATGTTTTCATTCATGGTGATATTTGAATCTTGTGTGAAATATATGTGTGTCTCTGCTTTAACTGTGTGTGTGTGTGCATGTATTAACATATACAGGTGTGTGTGTGTGTGTGTGTGTGTGTGTGTGTGTGTGTGCGTGTGTGTGTGAATACTGTGTGCACATTTGAATACCGTCTAACTGTTGCTGGACAGAAAGAGGTTAATCTATGGAAATGAAGGGCGATGCCGGCAAGGTGATCTGTTGACATTTATAAACTGCCTCCTCCTCCTCTTCCTCTTCCTCTTCCTCCTCCTCCTCCTCCTCCTCCTCCTCCTCCTCCTCCTCCTCCTCCTCCCTCTCTCTGCTCCAGCTGCAACGTGAAGCATCTCCAGAGGCGTCACGTGTGCATCTCCCGCCTGGAGAGGCCGCAAAACTGGGGAGAGAACTGCTGCGAGGTCCGCTATGTCATCTTGATACTGGCCCCACTCAAAATGGTAACTGCCGCCCCCGCAGGGAGGAAATGATATGTGGGATTCATCTGTCGTCGGTGGATTACCGAGGCGTTTGTACATCAACCAGCTTGTTGCAACAGTTTATTCATTATATTCTAGATAATTTGTTTGTATGTATTCTCACTTCTCACTGGGAGTTCAGTTGCTGATGTATTCCTCTTTATTCATTTAATAATTACTTCCTTAGGTTACGCTGTCAGTATATTCTTCTGTCAGTTCCATTATCGCTCATCTTCGCTTGAAACTAGACGTCGTGTGCGGTGCTTCAGCTGCAGGTGCGAGGATTAGTAAAACCCAAGTCGCCATGTGATCGATGGACGCGTCCCGCTGCTATAGCATGAGTAATTGATCATTTGCATATCCTCCTTCTCTGCTTTCAGCGACTCTATTTAAAACCAAACGTATTTTCAGTTTCAGTCAAAACCTGCCTTTGCAGTTTAGGAGTCTTAAAAGCAAACTCCAGGCTGAGTGAATGAGAGTGGCCACGTTCTGCTGGTGTATTTTTTTTATCCCAAAGTGACTAAATGTTTTAAATTACTCCGATCAGCACGTTACAAAAATAAAAAAATAAAAAAACAGATCCTATTAAGAAAACGCAAAAATATTTTGGTTTGTTTTAAAATAGAAAAGCTACTGATTATGTGCCACAGTAATTAAAGTAATAAAAACAAATTAACAGTTAAAACTCTTTTCACTTTTATCTACAATTATTAATTTCGAATCACTTAAACTATTAATGCTTCTGACAAAGCCACGAAGCTGCCGAATGTCTGCTGAACACATTCCAGTTGAAGAGCCGCTCTGTGTCGCGTGTGGGCGAGTGCCCTGTCAGCTGAACCTGTCGGGTCACTGTCATGTGCAGGTTCGCTGTTTTCTCCGTTTCTGAAGAGCTCGCTGCTGCCGAAGGAGAGTGCAACATATCCTGTAATACCCTTCCATCCCATCACAACACTAACTCTCACCGCTTCCCATCAAACCACTCAACCCTCCTGTCCGTCTCCGCTGCCTTGTCAACACACACACACACACACACAACTCTAAGTCTTCAGGTGTCTCTATTTCCCCCCCCACACCTCCAATCACAGTCAGTATGGTTACGCCTGCCGTCCAGACCACACCAGAGTTTTCGAGCCCCTTAATCTTAAAAAGTTATGAAACGCCGCTGCCCTCGTTTTGGTTTCAAAACTCTGGGACTGTGTTTTTGTGTGAACAGGTTCTCATTAGTCGCTTTTTACCAGCGTCGAATGAGAAGCGTCGCTAACACTTACTGTCACGTTATCACCTTGTCGTCCGTCCAACAACGTTCGCCTCCCGTTCACTTTACCTCTGTTAGTGATCGGGGACATAAATCATTCTCTTCCTGAGGCTTTGCGTGAAGTTCAACTTCATGTGACGGATTTTTAGTTTGAAATGCTGTTTGTAGCGTGAGTTTGGTTTCGTCTGCATGAACCCGTCTTTGTGTTTCACCGTCCCTTCCAGTCTCCCAGCAATCACAACCACTAATGGTGTTTTCAGAGACTTTAATAAACGTAAATCACTATCACGTCTCAATTATTCTTGATGTGACTGCTCTCTGCCAGAAAAGAAAAATCCTTGAAGGGGCATGATGATGATAACGATGATAGGAATTCCTCTGGTTGGTAAATGTATGTCATCTAGTATAAGTATGCGTGGTCTGTTTCCATCAGCCACCATTTAAAGAGCTTTACAGCATTTGTGTTGTTGTTTTCTGTTTCTACAGACAAGACTCGCTCAGACAACCTCTCTTCAAAAACGCTGTTTCAAATTCACTCCGTTAAACAAACACTTACCTGAAAGTACCCATCAACACATTCATGCACTGTTCTCCTCGAAGAAACTCCTCCGGTTCTTTTTGTGGTTTGAGAAGCTCTCGGTGTCAACGTGGTTCATCAAACCAGCGATCTTCAAATTTCACACTAATCCTGCATCGAAAAATCTTTTGAGTTTTAAATTCTCAGACATTTGTTCTTTGTGTTTCATGTTAAGTCTTTAAGAGGAAGTCTTTGCTCTGGATCAGCCTCAGGGGCCACGTCTTATCTTAAAGGTCCACTGTGTAGGTATGGGGGAAAGGGATCCATCGGCAGCAATTTAACATAAAATAATCCTAGTGATGTTTTCCCCAGTGTGTTCCATCTAAATTGTATGAATTGTAGTTTTCTTTACCCTAGAATGAGCTTTTCATGTGTAAATAATTTATATTTAAATCTGGAGCGGGTCGTCTCTGCGGAGGCCGCCATGTTTGTTACAGTAGCCCAAAGTGAATAAACTAAATATCTATATAGCGACCACAGGTTCTCCTTCATGTTTGGAAGGGGAGGGTGAGGTGAGGGGTATCCAGCTGCAACATGACACTTCACCACTAGATGTCACTAAACTCTACACACTGAACCTTTAATACGTGTAAACCTGCTCAAGTAACAGCCCAAAAACGTGAATATGAGGATAACATGTCTCCTCTGCCTCTGAAATCTTATCTGACTGAAGGTGGGGTATCCCCGTGCCTTCACACATTAATCAAGATTTAATCTCCCAGCTCTTCCTGCCCTGGTTAAAATTCAGTTACCACTTTGAACAAGCTTAGAGGCTTTAGTTCCTCTGTTTGCTGCAGCTGCTTCTGTGCTACGTCGGTATCCTCACCACCTGGCTAACAAGGCTTCCCTGGCACCGCGGGCACTCCGAGGCTGCCAGCACAATATTACCGTCACTCTGTTGCACTTTGTGACTCGGGACACCATCGTTTTCTAACAGATGTGGGATTATTGAGATAAAGCCAGCTCCAAAACGTCCTGCATAGCTTGTCACACTTACCATTGAAGGTATCAGTAATTAATTAATTAGCAGAAAGTGAAGATGAGGTTTTGGTCCATTCTTTGACAAACGTTTGTCACTGACAGACTTTAATACTTTGGATAAATAGATAGATAAATGTCTCTTGTTTCATGGTTTACACTGACCCGACCATTCAATGAAATACAATCACAATATAATTAAAAATAGATTAAAGAGAATTATTACTGGATTACATTCACTCTTGTTGCGCTCAGCTTCTTTTGCAGCTGCTCAGGTTTTGAGGATCACATTGTGCCGTGTCTCCTGGATGTATGAGTGGGTAACTGTTTGCTATCATGGCGCTCATACGGCTCTTTTGTGATTTTAATCTTCAACCACTTCTTTTCTTGTCTTCTCCAGAAAAGCACCAAGACAGCGATGGAGCTGGGCAGGACGTTCGCCACCCTCTTCTCTGACATTTCCTTCAGGCAGAAGCTGCTTGAGACAAAGACGCAGGAGGAGTTCAAGGAGGCGCTGGTGTTCCAGAGGCACCAGCTTACAGCAGTCAACCAGCAGCCCACCGCTCTGGGGAAGGAGGAGACCGACCCCCGCAGTCACAAACCCCTCAAGGTGGGCAGTGGCGTGTGTGTGAGACGCACATCCCACGTGCACGACCTTTCAGGGTCGGGCGATTCGGCACATTTCCAAACATGTAGTCATATGACAGCATAGTGAGTCACCCCCAGCAGCCTGAGATGTTGACACTCACTAGTTTTCTTCTACATGTAAAATTTTTGAGCTGTTTTCCGAGTTCGTCTCATCCTAACGTTCCTCCTTCACCTTTCACTTTTCCTCTTATCATCTCATTTATTTCATTAAGGCATTTACACATTTAGATTTCAGCAATATTACAATTTTGTAATAATAATAATAATAATAATGATAAACTTTATTTATATCGCACGATTAATGCGTTTAATTGAATTTTTAAGGGAGCAGTTAAAACATTTATGAAAAATTGAAAATACGATAAAATTGAAATAATTAAAGAGACTAAATGAAATGATTTGGTAAAAACACGTCAGGAGAAGTTGATGCTTGAAATCTTATTGCAAGCCAAGGACATGGATGTAATATCTGAGTCTGAGGCTTTAACACATGTCGATACACGGGAATGAAACATCATCCACCTCCACTGTATTTGCCAAGAAGCATTGATTAGTGCGTCATTTCATTCTGCGTTCCTACTGGTTGTGTACTTGACATAGCAGCCGTCACATGACGAGGTCGTCCTACTGAATGTCTCACTCTGTCAGGATTTTGTCCCTGAATATCTGTGGTCAACAGCCGTCTTCGAACCTTCCTCACAGTCCAGCTCCAGAACGGCCGAACTCATCGCCCCAGATTCCCACAGTGTGTGTGCTCGTCTTTTCAAGGCTCTGTAGAGAAATGAGACTATGCACATACATTTACATTTTTTATTTTTTATTTATTCTCCTTCATCTCGTTCTCCGCTCGTAACCACCCTCTTCCTCTTCCTCCTCCTCCTCCTCCTCCTCCTCCTCCTCTTCCTCGCTCAACTGGCTTGACTCTTCCATCTTTTCTCTCCCCCTAATCAATCAGCATCTACTCCTGCCAGGCCTCCTCAGTGGGTAAATGACTTTACATCTCTCACATTCCTGTCAGAACTCGCCGGCCCTTAGCTACACGTGCACACACACACACACACACACACACACACACACACACACACACACACACCTCCAGAGGGGCTCTGCCGTGGACCAACATCTCCTCCTAATGTTGCTGCTGACAGACCGGACATTTCCTGTTGTGTTTTTTTTTTTTTTATTTCTTGTTAGGTGTTTATCCCAGGGCTTGAAAGGCTCAGTGCCACTCAGTGGAAGAGGGATCTATAGAAAAAGACCGATGGAGGGGAGAGGGGGGAAGAGCGCTGGAGAGAGAGCAGGTGAAATCAAGAGGAAACAGAAAATGATAAAATGAGGGAGAGAGGCAGAAAAAGAGAAACCACCCACTTTTCGCCACATCCGAAATTGACATCGGACCACCCGCAGCAGCTCAGCACTTCACTGTACTTACAGAAATGAGGCCAAATTGTTGTGTTTTTATGTTTTTTCCTCACTTTGTCGATTCTTCAGGACGAAACCTGGCAAACAGGTGGAGAGTAATTCCTCTCTGAGACTTTTGTTTATCGAGCCTGAGCCGAAAGCTGGTCATCAGGCTGCACACACACACACACACACACACACACACACGTACACGCACGTACACGCACAGAGGACACAATCACAACCTCTGCTGTAATAATACATTATTTCCATGATGTACAGGGATTTAACAGATGAACAGTCCTTGTTGAACATGCATGTGCAGCTTGGTAAAACTTGCCAGTCTGCACAGAGAGAAAGAAAAAAAAAGGAAACGCTGATGCTGTTGTTTGTTTTCATGTCGTTTGTGTTGAGATAAATTACTCTGTTCTGCCAAAAACTGCCAAAACTTTTTACAATGACAAATGAGGCAGAAATTATTTTTCCCAAGAGCTATACGTACTTATATTCCCCCTTGTCGTCGCTCGATCCATTTAATTGCATAATGCTATGTTCAACAGGAAAACGGAACATTGGGTAAGTGGATAATTTACTTAATAAGCTCAGTCAGGGCTGCACGTTTGTTCCCGATCTTCTGTAACCTGAAAGCTCATCTTTTTAAGAAGCCCTTCACGTCCCCTCTTGAATCACGTGGCCCTCTCCCAGTCGTCCTCCTCCTGACGTCTCTAAAATGACTCTAAATCGTCCGTCCCTCGCTGTTGCTGTTATCTCTCTGTCATTCTTGATCATTGTGGGGACACAGGGACGTTTAAAAAATGTAAACCCTCCCGCGCTGCTCGGCGTACTTTGTCTTCGTATTATGCAATTAAAGATTTCCTCGGACTACCTCGTTAAATTTGATTGCTCAAATCATCTTTGAGAGAGAGAGAGAGAGCACCCTGTGGCATCACCAGCGTCTTAGTGGAATCCTCAAATGGGCAATTTTTTATTTAAATGTGTCGTTGTCCGCGAGTGCAGAAGAAATTACTCGGTCAGTGAAGCCTCTGGATATCGATGCTGTTTTTTGGAGCCTAATTGTCAAGATGCCTAAAAGCAAAATGTCAAAATTACAAAAACAATAACATGTAAACTAGAAAAGCGCGTACGTCCACCAAGGCCCAACAGTCCTCTTATGAAACCATATTTATATTCAGTTTTATTTGGGATGACGCTCAGAGCAAACCAGTATTACTACAACTACAACTACAGCAATAGACAAAACTGCAGTTGCGTCACTTTGGCTGCAGGTGGCCACTTTAAAACTCCAGTGGCTGTTTGTGTCTTTGCCTGTAGATGGCGCACACTGGCATGTCCCACCGCAGCTGTCACTTCTCTCGCCTGTAGGCGACGGAGGTTGGACGGAGACCGATCCTGTTTTCAGTCACTTGTCATCTTGGAAACTCTGTGTCCTTGTTGAGACTCTAACCTTCCTCCTTCTGTCCACAGTGTAAAGATTTCTTCAAAGCCGGCCGGGGGATTTATGAGGACCTGTGCCGCAGACTGCCCTTCTACCCCTCTGACTTCACAGATGGTAGGCCGGACTTGGACTTGTAGTGAAAGTGAATCATCTTCCTTATTATGCCACAACAGGGTGCTGCTGGCAGCTCCTCATTTATCTGTCACCCTGTGCCTCAGATGCATCTGTGCTGCATCTGTGTCACATCCAGGATCTTCCCCTGCTAAAACGACTGTCTCAGATGTTTTACTGCTGCCATATGTTCACATATGTCAAATATTATTGTCTCACGTCCAAAGACGGTGGACAAGGACATTGGCCTGAACATTCCAATCGCAAAATCAACTGATAGTGTTGTTATTTTTCATCATGTCGCATTAAATCAAATTAGCAAATGTATGAAAGAGTTTCTGTCGTTGTCGGTGAAGATTTTCTATCATTTTTAATTGTAACTGCTCCATTAAACCAGGTACTTTGCCTTGAAAAGAGTAAAGTACAGTGAAGAAGAAGAAGATGAAGAAGGGTTTTTCTCTCTGGATTCTCCTCCTCCTCCGCCGCTCCCTCTCAGCCCTCTCTCATTTCATAATATCCAAACACATTCATTGGGCTGTAACAAAATCAAGATATTTCTGTCTTGTGAGTGTCATCAGATAATGATCATCTGATGAAGGTCACAGGACCAGAATCACTGTGATCGCATTAGAGCCCAATTAAAGTGTTTTATTTCAAAAAGGAGTTATCCATCATTCGGATGGACGATAACTGCTCTTACAAAATGATGGATCGCACAAAACGGAAACAAATTACTCTTATTATTATTGTGGGTTTTTTTTTAAAGGGCCAACAGGCAGTGAAAGCCTTTTGTAAAATAGTTTTACAGTAACTGACTGAATGATGAAGTCCACTAATGTTTTTGTCAGTTTTGAAATTAGAGTGTTGAGCCCCCTCCGCTCCGTTATGAGATGAATGTGACTCATGTGTTTGTGTTTATCTCCCCTCAGGTATAGTTGGCAGTAATAAAACCCTGCTGAAGTACATGACCACAGCCATCTTCCTCTACATCGCCATCCTCCTCCCCGCCATCGCGTTCGGCTCCCTGAACGATGAGAGCACACGTGGCGAGATCGGTACGAGCACGTTCTTGCATGCAGACACGTGAGCAGAGACTCTAAATGTCCTGTTTGACAGACTCGCATCTTCACAGGGAGATTTTGTTCCATTAATTCAAACTGAAAATTCAGAAACAAAACAAAAGCACCAGTGTTCCTGAGATGATGTTTTTAGTCAGTTGAATTGATGATTAGTTAATTAGTTGTTCAACTGCAAAAAGCCCGAGTACCTTTTAGTTTTCACTTTGACCTTGAACTATGTTTTGGAATTAGAAACATGATATTATATTATAATAATTATATTAATCAGTTTTTCCTCCTGTGTTTTTTCTGTGTGTTTCTTCTCTGCGCAGATGTTCGGAAGACCATCATCGGCCAGAGCATCGGTGGGGTCATCTACTCGTTGTTCGCCGGCTCTCCTCTGGTCATCCCTCTAACCACGGCTCCCCTCGCCATCTTCATCAGCGGTAGGCTTCCCCTGTCATTCACCTCTGCCAGAATAAAGTTTGGTTTAAGAAGGAGGCGGTGGGTGGGTGGAGGGCTTAGAAGATTAGGTCAAATCTCTGCGATGCACTAAGGCGTGTACAACAACTGCAAGAAACTCTTACGCCCTCATCTGCTTCCTCTTTTAGCAGAAAACACGAATTTAGCCGTTTCTTGACACATATATCCAAAATGTTCCTGCTCCTCCATGTGTCTCTAAAAACCAACAGAAATAAGAACTGACATTATATTTTGCCGTGAGATAATTATATATATATATATATACATGTATATTTAGATTTGGTGCTGTACAAATAAAATTGAATGGAATCATGTAACGGTTGGTTTCAGGGTCGTAAAAACATGAAAAGTTAATATTCGGCTGCATGTTAACTATTACATGGTTTTTACCCGAAAGCAACATTCTGTTTGTTGGAATCTAAACGATCCTGAAGGCTGGAAGCTGCAGAATCGGGGGATGGGAAAGGCAGCAACTCCGATGCCAAGATGTTTTAATTCCAAAGCAGTTTGTTGGATTTGTGATGTGATGAAGTTTGAAGTAATTGGGTTAGAGGTGTGTAAAGTACATCCTCATGGGGATGATCACAGCAGATTTCCAGGAGCCTGTCTGAGCAGAACAATGGCTGGTTTGTAAAGTTGTAATTCATCTTTGCACAAATATGCTCGAGATTACAATTGAATGTTTGTAGCTTTAACAAAAACATTGCAATCCTTTAGTGTCTTCAGTTTGAATGAAATGTTACGTCATGTTGTGTGTGTGTAGTTTTAATCGTTACGTCTCTGCGTCTCTCTGTCTCGTCTCTGTGAACCTGGCATCTAAAGAACGCCGCGAGGGAATACACTCACTTTGACTTAATGATGAACCGGCTATGTTGGTGGTCGAAGGTCAAAGGTCAAGGTCACTGTGGCCTTACAAATCAAGTTTTGCACAAACATTAAGTCGGACTCAAAGATGATCTGATTTGATTTTGGCGGTGAAGGTCGCGGTGACCTCATGTTCGCGTGAATGTGAAATATCTGGAACACCCACAGAGGATTTAATCACATCTCGTCATTTAGCTTTTATCCAAAGCGACTTACAATTGGTGCATTCAACTTTTGCGAGGGGCCATTTTATGGGGTTCAGCATCTTGCCCAAGGACGCACAAGGGCTGGGATTCGATCAGCCGACCCTCTGGTTGGTTCGGCCTCAGCCTCGGCCGCCCCATGAAATCTGGCACAAACAGTCGCTTGGACTCAAGGATGGAGGGGAAATTACCAGCTCACGGTGACCTTACAAAACACGAGAGAAGGAGCTCATCCTCACAGAGTTTCTGTCTTTTCAAGTTACACAAATTATCCAACAACAGCCACAACACGAGGGGACGACTGGTTCACTGCTGCCTCGTTAGCAAAAGAAGCTAAAGAAGCTGTCAGTCCTGAGGATGTGGGAGCACGTTGGTGATGATCAGACGTTTCGTGATTTGTGTTTACATTTCTGTCTCCGTGTGTGTTTGCGCTCACGTGCGCACCTCGCAGTGATCCGAGGAATCTGTGACGACTACAACCTGGACTTCCCGGCGTTCTACGCCTGCATCGGCCTGTGGAACTGCCTCTTCCTCATCCTGGGAGGGATATTTAACGTCAGCCTGCTCATGAAGCTCTTCAAGAGGTATCTCTCACACGCACTCGCACGTCGGACTCACTTTGATTGTTTGTCGTTTCATTGCCGTCCAATTTATTCAATCAATTATTAAATGTTCTTTCATGTGTTGGCATGCCTCCTCCTCTGTCAAACAGAAAAAATTTATTAAATTGGACGTTCACGAACAGCGTCTGCTGCGAAATCACCGGCACTCAGGAAAGTCTGTCTGCATTGTGTAAGAAAGACGTCTGTCGCCTGGGACAGCCCCGGCGGTGGAGATATTTTACCAGTATACACGGGTTAGCTAGCAAGAACGGAATGATTTAGAAAAAATCTTAAATTAGTATGTGTCGATTCTCTTTCATGGAGATTAGTTCACACTGACTGACGCGAGTCTTTTACTATGACAACCTCGCTGCGGCCTCTGTAATGTTCCTGTGGTTTTCCAGGTCGACGGAGGAGGTCATCGCTCTGTTCATTTCCATTGCATTTGTGGTGGATGCAGTGAAAGGCACCGTGAAAAGTAAGTTCCCGATGCACATGACAGAAATCCTCTTCCTCTTTGCTCTTCTTTGTTCTCACCGCTCGGCCCGCGGCCTGTTTACATCACTGTCTTCGCTGGGTCATGTGCTTGTGCTGTAGTTCCTTCCTGATGCATCGCTGGTGTTTTGTCCGTGCAAATCAAAAGCTTGAGGTCGGCTCAGACTAATCAGAAACATTCGTATGATGCCTGCTGTCAGATCCACCGCCTCGCTTCGTTCAACGTCTCGGCTGAGGTCCGAAGTCAAGAACACTTCTTATCTTCTATCGTTTAATGCTAATTATCGTTGGCTTTTCAGATTTCACACTTATTCCTCTTTTGTTGAATAGTTGAACCAGTGTGGTAAAAGCAGTTCCTCTCATTCAGACAGATGAGCATTTTACCTGAGTAAGAAAACTAGCCGTCCTCAGTTTGGCGGTGGAACGACAGAAAACATGCATCACTTCCTGTTCCTCTGTTGTGTCGGCAGAGCGGGAGCCTGAGAGATAGAGTACCATGTACCAAATTAATCAATCCAGATTTCGAACCCAGCCTGCAGCCATATTACTGCAGCCCAGCCTTTACTGCACCTCATCTTAGTATATCATAAATATTTTACACAATTTAATTTCCACAAAATGAGATGACGATAGCGGAATGTAATTTGTTTTGAATGCGATATCGTCCTCATTTTTTTTAGATTGCCGGTGCAGTGGTAAAATATGCTCCGAGCTCATATGCCATTACCATAACATTAACCTGTGACATTGTGTTGACACTTTTCCTCCCAAATATTTTCTGGAAACACGAATCGAAACATTTCGTCTGTGCGTTCAGTCTCTTTTTCTACGACTTTGTCCGCTCGAAAAACTTTCTCCAGGTTTGATCCATTTTTTAAAAAGCCGGCAGCGGGAGCTGCATCCAGGATGTTTCACGCTGGAAGTGATGATAGAAACTACTTGTGTGTGGGACTCTGATAGGAAAGGTTGAGCCCTTCATCTTATTTAAAGGAGCTGGAGCGTTTCTCGACAGAGTCCGTTGTCCCAGGAGGAGAAACTAATAATGATTGTTGGGTTGTTTATTCTGTCGTTCCCTCTGATCTCGTCTGATCTGGGTGTCAGGGATGTTTTCAGGAGGCAGAGTCCACAACTCACTCAGTGTGTGGTGTCTAATGATTCTCCTTGTTTGACCTCTGATCCAGATGCCGACTGTTGTCATCGGGATTATTTTAAACGTGTTTGATGTTAATCACTGTAATTAGAAACTCTAGCGTCACGTGTGTGAGCCGATAAAGAAAAACAGGGCAGTTCGCCTCGCGTTAATATTTTTTGAGTTGATCAGGTTTTTATTGCAGAACCACAGCTCAGCAGACTCATCTCATTTTTTATGAGGGTCTCTCTCGTGCAGCTCTCCCTGAAGACTCCGCAGTTTTTGCCACCAGCTTCTTTACAACAAACATTTCACCTAAATTTAGTATTTTTCCTGTTTTTTTCTGTTCTGACTGCAGCATAAACAACACGAACTGTTTGGAGCTGATTGTTTTTTGCTCGACAGTCAAGATGTCTCGCAGGATTTCAGGGGTTAACCAAACAACAAGGCCGTAATGGTCGTCGAAACCATCGCTCAGTGCGTCTTCCTCTGTATTTACTCAGATGTTTAATTCGGGCTTCTCTCTGACTGTCAAGACTAAATAAGGCGAAGAGTCTGCTGCCGCATTAGTGGCTGTGCGAGGCTGTACTTAGTCGCAGCGGTGCTTTAAGTTAAAAGCACGTTTGGCTGGTGTAATGTTTACCACATTCACAGTCTTTAGTTTAGCATTCTATCATGCCAGCATCTGCTGCTGAGCACAACACACCAACATGCTGAGGCTTGGCGTTGAGAGAGTATTTGGAATTTGTAAAAAAAGTTAAAGGAATTTGTCGTTATGAATCATGTGGAGGTCAACACAGATCACCACGTTCGATTTAATTTATTGTTTCAGTGTTGGTTAATTTCCCTCTCAGTCTTTTCCCTGCTTATCTAAAAAGTGTGGTTGTGATTCAGTCTTTCACAGATATTACCACGCTCCCACGCTGGCCAACAGAAGCATCGAGGACCTCCCGAAGGCCGGAGACCTGTTGGGAGGAAACCAGAGTGAGGTGGCGGCGGGGTTGGTGCTCAACGCCCTCCCTGAATCCCTCATCAATTGCACTCGGGAGAGACCTGTCCTCTGCCTCCTGCTGATGCTCGGGACGTTATGGATGGGTTACACCCTCTACCAGTTCAAGAGGAGGTACGTGCGGCGCTGCGGCGCTGCGGCGCTGCGGCACTCCTCCAGATAAATCACTGGAGAAGTCTACATCGTGTCGCTGGCCGCGGTGAATGCGGCTGAGTGAGGGCTTGACTCTAAATATCGTCAGTAGTGACAGAGCTCGTAGGAAGTTTCCAGACAAGCTTTTACAAAACCCCCTTTTCTCTCAAAGGTTTTGTTCCAGCCCGTGATTCGATAAGCATTAATATTCTCCTTCTGATTGCTCCCAGTAATCAAATCAACCTCAAAGCCGGATTCAATTGTGTAAGCAAGAGGCAGACCAGGGTACTTAAACAGTGTCAGGATTGCAGCCATTGTCCTTGTCTTGTCCATAGTAATTGCATTCCTTTATTATTTCTCTCTGTCTCTCTCTCTCTCTCTCTCTCTCTCTCTCTCTCTCTCTCTCTCTCTCTCTCTCTCAGTCCGTTCCTGCATGCCAAAATGAGGGAGGTGCTGTCGGACTGCGCCCTGCCGATCTCCGTGCTCATGTTCTCCTTCATCGGCTCCTACCTTTTCAGTGACATTGAGCGTCAGTATCATTTGTTGCTTCACTGAACAGTTTTCACCACAGTTCTTCATACTAAGCAGAACCACACGGACCGATCACACAGCGTGTCGCTCGGCGCGCAGCGAACGTCAACACGGTGTTGTTTTATCTTTCCTACTTGTTCCTCACCGGAGTCAAAGTGATTTACTCTCGTTAACCTGTGAGTTTATAATTCACACAGTAAAAAAAACTATTTGATTATGAGATAAATAATCAGTAGTTAGGTTATTATTAAACCTGTATGTGCGTTAAAAACTTAATTTTACATTTCAGATGAATCCATTTAAAAAACAGTGTAAACAAATAAAATACATTTTCAGATTCACATCCACACGTTTGGTCCGTTTTGCCTCCAGCGCAGGTTTTGCTTCTGTCATGTCTCCATTATTTCCACATGTATTGTTCCTTAATCAAGACACACGCTAAAAACACATTGGAGATTTCCAGTTCTCATCCTCTATTGTTTAGCATCGTTTTTTGAGTCTCCATTCATTGTTGCCATGGCAGTAGCTGTTCTCCAGGGGTCGACGCACAAACACAGAGACGAGCGCCAAACCCTCGAGTGAATTTAAATTTAAGTGCCGGGCCAATTTTCTGTTCCTTTTCCTCCCGAGACAATAAGTCATCAAATAATAGGGCCATTACTGTATTGTCCTAAATTTAACCAACTGCACTTAATTCAGCTGAACTGCAGGAGACACAGTTTAAGACAAGATATCAGGCATTAAAAAAAAAAAAAAAAAGAGAGAGAGAGAGAGAGAATCCAGCTACTCTACAGAAACAGTCTGACAACGTGAGTCATCGCCACGTTTTCAGACACAGTTAAAATCTGATGAGTTTTACTCGTGGTTGTGAATTTTTAAAACGGCTGAATCTAGATTTTATTTTTCCCCAAATCCCTCCACAGGACATCCAGACGTCAAACGACTGCTTCATAAGCAGATAACAGATAACTGACAGAGGTGCAATCAATTAGCTCGTAAATTAAGATAACGTTATCTGAAAGAAAACAGAGGCGACGCCGACCTCGGTCCTCTACGTGTGATTCCATGTTCAGTCAGCAGGGAGGAGTGAGTGAGTGAGTGAGTTCACGTGTTCACTGTTTGTTTCTTCCCGTTTGATCAGTTCCCGTGTTTAAAGTTCACGACCGGCCCGTCTTCAACGTGGCTCCGTTCGAGCGTCTGTCCCCCATGAACGTTCTGAGCGCCATGGGCCTCGGCTTCCTGCTCGCCCTCCTCATCTTCATCGACCAGAACATCGTCGTCTCGCTGACCAACGCACCGGAGAACAGGTACAGGACAAAGTTCACAATCTATTTCATCTTGTTTATATTTCACTCTGTACAGATTTATAAAACTGTCCGTACCTGGGGGTTGCGATGCAGAGTTCTTTATCCACCGACCCTGCTCTCGGATCTGCTGAGCGTTAGCTGAGCCAGAAACTTGACATCTGAGACCAATCGTCTCGGTGAGCTCTGAAGACGCCTTAGAGGCAAAACAGTGTCGAGCTTTTACCCCGTTCTTCTAAATTTCCACCAGACAAGCCAATTTAGACGTTATCCGAGCCCCACAGACGCAACACCAACCCGCCTGCAGTAAAAATCCATGATGGTGGAATTTCAACCCTTATCTTGTACATTTGTTGCGCAAAAATTAATTGGATGTAAATGTCTGTTCTGCTCCAAACAAGGAGGAATTCACCTTCAGGCAAAACAACGGCTGCCACAGCATCAGAAATTGTGCTTCCTCAAGAGTATTGATCTGTTCAACACCTTTTTCAAACTGTTTTATAAACTGTGGAGAGACTCAAACAGGTCTGTGAACACGTTTCTCTTCTTTTGACCTTCACGACTTTAGTCATGTGTGATAAACAGTCGGACAGAAGCCGGGAAAAACTTTCTGTTTCTTTTTCTTTCTTATTACGGACACAAGATGTTTGTTGAGCCGTTTGGAAGTTTGTCCACTTTCGCAGGTCGCTCTCTAATTATTCACATCACATTTGTTTTTATTCATTTAAAACATCGTCATAAATAAATGGGGGGAAATAGAATAAGATGAATAAATAAATACATGAAAATAAAGTGTTTTTTACCATTGAAACCTGTTTTTCACTTCATAGTCAAGTAACTTCATGAATTTAAGTTGTTATCCAGTGATTTCAGGCATTTAGGGTCAATGTCATGCTCAAGGGCACATCGGCAGGATTCATGGATAGTGTTTACAGGACAGTTACTCCAGACGTTTGGCCAACGTTACACAAGCTGTTCAAAGTGCACACACACACACACACACACCTCCTATGTAAAGTTATGATGATGTCATCATTAGTGACATAATGATTAATTGCGTCTCTTCGTGTGAAAACATGAGAGAATGAGAAACATGCTCATGAATTTTCTTGCATGTAGATTGAGAGAATTTTGTGAAACAGTGAGTTTGTCCAGGTTGTGTTGAAGGGCGCCGATAACCTCAGGAGAAAGATGCCCTTTGTGTGTGTGTGTGTGTGTGTGTGTGTGTGAACCACTGTCACGTCTGCTCACTTTCAGACTTTACTGTATGTAAATTTCTTCTCTCTGTGCCTCTGTTGTGTGTTTGTTTTCTGTGTGTGTTTGTTTTCTGTGTGTGGTTGTCGGTGAGCTGTTGTTGTTGCGGTGTTGTCGCCTGTGCCGCGGTGTGTAACAGTTGCGTTGCTCCTCAGGTTGCTGAAGGGCACGGCGTATCACTGGGACCTGATGCTCTCTGGGCTCATTAACATACTGATGTCGGTGCTGGGGTTGCCCTGGATGCACGCCGCCTTCCCCCACTCCACCCTGCATGTGCGCCAGCTGGCTTTCGTGGAGCAGCGCGTGGAGGGGGGGCACCTCTACGAGACGTGAGTTACCCGCCCTCTCGCCGCCGGCGCTAATCAGACGCCCAATTAAAGGTCTACTTCAGAGCGTGCGGTGACTGTAATTTTGTGTCGCAGGCTACTGTATCCTGCTCGTCTCTGATTGCATGATTACTGTGTAACTATCCGTTTTCTCCGCGGGGGGGGGGAGAAGGGAGAGGTGAAGGAGTTTTTACGAGATTAGAAGATGGAGTTCATTCTGTCCACGCGGAAATTTGCAAAATTGTAGTTTGCATTTATTAAGGATTCCACAAGTTGTCAAGTGGGATGAGTGCGGCACAGAAAACAATCTCCTGAGAGGAGAGGGAATCTAATTAGAGATTCAGAGTTCTTGAAAGTCCGTGGTGTGTTTATTATATGGAAATGAATGTTCTTAGATTTACATTTCTCGTTCTGGGATCAAATTTGCAAGTGATTATTTGAAGCAGTGATTTCCAGCGTTTTAATGTTTCACCCTTTATTTTTTATTTTTATTTTATTTATTTTTTTACAGAAGATTCCAGAAGAACATAACATCAAAAAGTGATTCACAGTTTGAAAATAAGCAGCAACACAACACAGATTTATACAGAAGATTAAAAAAGAAGCTTAAGTGGAAATGAAACTACCCAAAGACTAATTTAAATCGATGAGCTGTGAGACGTGTAGTTCACACATTTAACCACTAATCTTCTTGGGACCTCTTTGTGGATCTTAACCACATGTTGGGCTTTCACCACACACACACACACACACACACACACACACACACACACAATAACAACAGAGAATGAGTAACAGCAACATGAGTTTTATTCATTTTCCTGCAAAAATCAGGATCTAACCTTAATTTTCTTTTAATTTAAAATATATAAAAACATCTGGAACTTTTTTTAAATGTATCTCATGTTTTTTTTTTAAAACAGTAAATTTGTCTGGAATATTTTTCAGTATTTTCTGTTGGAAAACGTGTGCGAACGCTGATAAGAAGATCACAGTCAAAATGTTGTCTGTTGCATTGTATAAATGCAATTGTGTGCTTTCCAGTGACCATTCATTGTGTGTGTGTGTGTGTGTGTGTGTGTGTGTGTGTTGTTGTGCATCAGCATTGTCCAGGTGAAGGAGACCCGGCTGACGTCTCTGGCTGCCAACATCTTCATCGGCGTGTCGGTGCTGCTGCTGCCCCTCCCGCTGCAGTGGATCCCCAAACCCGTCCTGTACGGCCTCTTCCTCTACATCGCCCTGACCTCCATCGACGGGAACCAGATGTGTGACCGCATGGCTTTACTCCTCAAGGAGCAGGTGAGAGAGAGAGTGTGTGTGTGTGTGTGTGTGTGTGTGTGTGTGTGTGTGTGTGTGTGTGTGTGTGTGTGTGTGTGTGTGTGTGTGTGTGGGCCATATGTCGATCGCTCTGCAGATCAAACAGTGTCCTGGATGCCGGGTGCTGAAGGAGCAGACCTGAGTCAAATAATATTTGCAAATATAATTTTTGTTGTTTGTTTTGATCACCTGTGAGCACCGGGCGGGTGGGGTTTGGTGAGTTAGAGCAGCTCAGTTTGTGAATTAACATTTTTATGACAGTTACACTCGTCTTTAATCGTTATCTCCAAAACACAACGAGATCAAATGAACATAAGATCAAATACGTGGAAACTATTCGATTTTGTATTTCTCTCTGTTTCTCCGCTCGTCTGATTTAACCTTCGTTCTGTCTCAGTAAAGCAACGGTGCCTCTTCCTCCTCACTTCACACTAGCGCCTCCAAATGGCAGAGAGAGGTAACAACATGAAGACGTCAGTCAGAGAAAGAGGCATTTTGTATTAAAACGGATATTTTGGATTTATCACGATATTCAACATAAACAATCTCTGCATCTCTTGATTGAACGATAAATGAAAAACACTGATCATTGATCATAGTTCTGTAAACGCACTTATTGTTTTTACTTAAAATAAACATATTGTTCTTTTTATTAATGATCTAAAACTCAGTGTGCTATTTCTAGACTAGTGTGTGTGTGTGTGTGTGTCGTCCTCTTCCCTTCATCATGTCTCTCAGGCTGCAGGAGACTTGAGGACAGCGGGGAAAAGATTGTATTTTAATCTGTCCTGATCCTCTCACCTCCCGCAGACGTCTTACCCGCCCACCCACTACATCCGCAAAGTGCCCCAGAGGAAGATCCACTACTTCACCTTCCTGCAGATGATGCAGCTGCTGGTGCTGTGCACGTTTGGCATGTACCCGATACCGTACATGAAGATGATCTTCCCTCTGCTCATGATCCTGCTAATCCCAATCAGGTACCACCGGGCTCCATTTTGTCCCAGTAAATGATTTACTCGAGTGCTTTGAACCAAGATGACATTCAGCCTCAGACAAGCGTCTGACCTGAATCTGCCCGAGGATGTAAAACTGTTTGAGCCGCGTCGACGTTTTCTGTTGTTTTCAAAACCGCAAATCTCTCGTAATCACCCTGTGAGTGTAGAATCACATTTCTGATTTGTGCGACTGAAAAACATCTGGCAGCTCAGCTGAGAGGCAGACGCTCGGCCTCGGCGCAGCGTGAGAACAGTGGCGGCAGATGTGCGAGGTGCATTATACATGATATTTGTGAATTCACGGAATAATTCAGCAGATTCTCCTCGACTTTCTTTGTGAGCGTCGAACTGGCGGAATGTCGGAGATAAATAATGCAGGTTGGCCTTTGAAAAACTGATCAAGATTATTTATAAAGTCGACTCGTGCTCGTCAAAGTTTGATCAGTAGGATTTTCCCGTTTCTGTGAAGAGTTGGTTTCGGCTCGTCGACACAGAACCAAACATTGATCAGTGTCGTTAAAGTTTTCAGAGCGTCACACCCACGTTTACTGAGACATCAGCAGCTCTCAGATCTGCACTGGACGTGTTTTTTCCTCACAGTTTCAGTTGGGGCTGTAAATGAGACAGAAACGTCCAAGTTGTTCAGGACATTTTCCAAACGTCATGTTTTACTTCTAATCTTCATGAAGATGGAAGTTACACTCCTCCCCCTCAGTCTGGTACAAACCAGCACAGTTTATTTACTCTCTGGCTCAACACTGAGAAGGAAATGATGAATCTTCTGTCAGAGGATCTGAAGTCACGATGTCTTCTCTCACATTTAACGACTGACACAAATTCTCTCTGCTCTGTTTAGGAACAACGTGCTTCCTCGCATCATTGAGGCCAAATACTTGGACATAATGGACGCCCAACACATGTAGCCGCAGACGGGAACAAGCTCCGACACCACAAACTAACATCTGGAATTTAAAGAAAAAAAAAAAGATTTAAGGATTTAAAAAAGAAAAGCATATTTTTCAATGCAAAACTGTACGGAAGCAAAAAGGAGAAAAACCGACTGTTTTGATTTTTGTATCTGATGAGAACATTCTTACAGGTGAAGCACTGGAAACGAGGGAAGTCGCGTGAGGGAGAGAGAGAGAGAGAGAGAGAGACGAGAGCCGTGGGAAATGTTTCCCATGAACGTGGACAGACAGCGTCTCTCTGTGGGGGAAACGTCCTGCTGTTAAAATCAGGACTGTCCAGAATTCCCTGTTTCACCTGCGTGTGACCCTGTCAGATGGTTCAGTGCCATACGCCTCCGTGTTCTCCTCCTCACACTCCTTTACTTTCCACGGTGACACTTTACGTTTTCCTCACTGCAGTGCGTGTACCTGTGTGTGAACCTGTGGGTAAGTGCTTCAAGTACTTACTAATGCCGTGTAAGTAATCAAATCTCTGCCGGTGTTCTTCGTATAGAACGTAGAAATGCGTAACGGCACGATGTAAGAAGGGATCTCTTTCGACACTTCGCCCTCACGCTGCGTTGTTACGCACATTGTACTTACTTACACTGTGTTGATCGGTATTTAAATACTTCTCCATGTGTGAAATAACTGGTAGGAACTCTGCATTTAGGAAACTGTAAAGTAAATCTTGAACTTTTGTATTTTCTGTCATTGTGCGACATTCCAACCTTTGTTAGCTGTGGTTTCCCAAGTGTTCCGGACATATTTCGTTTTTAGATCATTCCAACAAATGCCAGTGTTCATTAAGCAAAGGTAAAAGGTGTGTGTGAGTGTGTGTGTGTGAGTGTGTGTGTGTCATGGGCACCAATCTGTCTTTAACCTCGCTTCCTGCCAGCTCTTTAGAAAACCTCATTTTTAAGGTGGAATTTAAGTGCTCAGCTAACTAGAAAGTACATTCCACAGATATAAATATATATATATTGACAAAATATATGTAATAAATGTAATTATATAGAACGACAGCACAAGCCAAAACATATAGTGAAATCTTTATCAAATTATAAAAAGATATTAGAATATATTAAGGCAATATACAAAAAAAATAAAATATTTCAGGTTAAATTGAAATAGAATATTTATTTATCATAAAGACGGTTTATCTTTAAAGTACATAATGATCATTCGTGTGTGTCGACCCTGAACAGAGAGCGATCGGTCCGTCTGCGTTCACTCCGTCACCTTCCACAGTTAATGTGCGTTCAACGTGTCACGTCTCTGCTGCGGTGTTTACATATCAAAGTCCCTTCCAGCTCAAACAGTTCTGGTGCAATGCTCGTAAAGAGGAGAGGCAGGTTTAAAGTTAAAAAAGAAAAAGAAGTAGATAAAACTAAACGTTAGCGGGCTTTGGATTCAACAAAATGCATCCCGGGGTTTTTTTTTGTTTGTTTTTCTGTTAGTGATGAGTTTTAGAATAATCCGGTCTTGTTTTCTGTTTAGATGTTATGATTAGATCAATGCTTGCCAACATTGTCATGTATTAATCCAGACGTCTGGATCTTGTTATCTACAGAACGAAAATATGTTTAAAAAAAAAAAAGAGAACCTTTTCTAAGCAGCGGTTTGCTTAAAGCATGTCTTATCTGGGTTGTTTTGATACGATGTGATGCCAATGGACATGTAACCTACACAAGAAGAAGAAAAAAAAAAAAAGTCAAACGGTAACTTCTCGATAAACTGAATGCAACGCTCAATATTCAGCAATACTGTGTATAAAACAGAGCTTCACTTCAGCCGTGGAGCATCAACAGGCCAGCTGTGTTTTTAAGACAGCAACTTTTCAGTCCATCCTCACGAACTCTGTGCTCGTTCAATTATCGCACACGAGGTACAAGCTAAAAAAAAAAATAAAAAAGTGTTTGCGTGTCGCATTCACAGATTTTACTGCGGTTTAGTTGCTTTTCCCAATATCCTAATGGCAGCTCCCTCATGCAGCTCTGTTCAACTTTGTCTTACAGATGTGAGAAAGATGTCCGATTTAAGCAGATGTCTCACGCCGAGATGGCGTGAAAAGGTAAAGCTCGGCCGCATTTGCATAATCCGTGGATTTAGCCTTAAGACAGCACTGGTGAGGGAAGAGAGAGAGTGAGAGAGAGGTCGTGAGTTATGAAGTAATATGTACAGTTTGCAATGCAAAGTTTAGTTTTTATCAACTGTCCATTATAATCCCAGGCAAAGTGTTGGTTTCTGACTTCGGGCCGAGAGATGAAACCATCCTTCGTGCGTGACAGTATTGATGTTGTTCCTTGATATCTTCTCTGTACTGATGAGTTTTGGAATAGCAGCACATTTCTCTCAGAGGTCTTAACGTTGGGTTCAGAGTGAACGACTCTGTTTGTGAAACCTTGACTCCCCCTCCTCCTCCTCCTCTTCCTCCTCCTCTTCCTCCTCCGCCTCCTCCTCCTCCTCCTCCTCCTCCTCCTCCTGATTGGATCTGTTTAAAAATTGCGTAACGTGGTGTTTATTTTTTTCTCTCTCTCCCTGATTTCATATAGCCTACTTTTTCTATTCATGAATGTAAGATGTGTGGATTTTTATATAGCATAACTAATTTAGGTGTCAAACAGAATCTGTAATTTTGTCAAAAAGATCAGCTATATTTGTAAGCTGTAATATGTAAAAAGGAGAAAAAAATGGTTATCAAACAAATTGTGTTGGTTTACTATAGTATATATATACTGTACACTGAAAAGAGAGACTATCTCAAGCTGTTTGCCAAATAAAAAAGTAGTAGTGATGTAAATATCCTGGTTTGTTGTGTTTATTGTGGATCCATATGTTCAGAAACTGTTTTTAAAGATGGACGACGTCACAGCTCCTGAAAGTGAGGCCAAAGGTATCTTCATCGCCCCCCCCCCCCTGGTGGCTGGCAATCAAAGTACACGTTAAATCATTCACTGATTTTAGGTCGTTCTTATGAAAGTTGATTTTCTTGATTCAGCTCCAGGAGCACGGTGGGAATCACACACATGACATTCTACCTGTTGGAGGTTTGTGAACCGTCAACATTATATTGAATTATTGGTTTTAAAGGTAGAATTGAAGCAACACTCGGGTTGTTTTTATCTGTATTAATGTTCACACTAAAGCTTTTTGAGCCATATTTGATTATTTGCTTTGGTCTGTTTCATTCTCTGACGTGAGGCTTTATTGTTTTATAATAAAATCCTTGTGGAAATTAAAACATCTGACACACACACACATGTATAATAACTATAAACTCACGGTGCATTGGCTGTACATCAAACTTCACACAGTTAAAGTCTCACTGCACCTTTAAATGTATTTAGTTTTACTGTTTTATTTGACTTTTTATATATTGAGCTCCTTCACGTTACTCTCATTCAGCTGTTTCCCTGCTGAGCTGCGTCTTCTTGTCATCTTTCATTAAACTGATTCTGTGTAAACTTCACGAATGAAACTTTAAACTTGAAATATGAAAACAACAAACGGGTGGATGTAAGCTCCTCCACTGTCCCCGTGGGGTCGCTGTTGTCCTCAGAGCAGCTGATGCGTGTGGAGTTTCCCGGAGGAGCAGGAATCAAACTCACGGATTAACGCGCAGATCCCGAGCAGCTGATCTGCTTCGTGCAGCGGGACTCCGCTCCCCGTGTCCCGGTGTGTCCGTGTCCGTGGGCCGGGTCATGAGGCTCCGGGGGTGGGTCTCCTCCTCCCGTCACCTCGCTAAACCACTCGTCTTCTCCCGGAGGAAACAGGCGGGGTCTCCGTTTCCCTTCAGCCAGAAACACGTGCGTCTGCTCGGTCACTCTGCTGCTGACACCCCGGACATCAGCACCTCCACCACCACCGACACTAACCGCAACTATTACCGCAACTTTAGCACCAACATGGCCGAGGAGGCGAAGAGACTGGCCGCTCACGCCGCAGTAAACAACCACGTCCAGGTACAGATGTAGCCTCACGTGCTAACTGTGTGTAGCCTCACGTGCTAACTGTTTGTAGCCTCACATGCTAACTGTGTTTAGCCTCATATGCTAATTGTATGTAGCCTCACATGCTAACTGTATGTAGCCTCACGTGCTAACTGTTTGTAGCCTCACATGCTAACTGTGTTTAGCCTCATATGCTAACTGTATGTAGCCTCATATGCTAACTGTATGTAGCCTCACGTGCTAACAGGCTGCTAGCTTCACGTGCTAACTTTTCGTAGTTCCCCACTTGTTTTAAATGGTTAGCTTCATGCCAGCAGAGTTAGCTCAGGTACAGACCACTGTAGCGTTAGCCGCAGTTAGCTCGTGAGTGATCACCCTGATGTCACCTGCACGGTTTGAACTAGACCCCGTGTCACGAGCGTCTGTCCCCCGGGGGGGGGGGGGGGGGTCAGTGACTGTCCCACAAGCCGCAGGTGTTAGCTTGTTGTTGAACTAGCTCTGTCCCTTGCAGAACAACCAGGTGGTCGGGGTGGGCAGCGGGTCGACCATCGTCTACGCTGTGGACAGACTGGGTGAGTAACACCTCACTGAACATGGAGCCAGTCAGAGAAGAATCAAACTCACACACTGTCCTCATCTTCATCTTTGACTTGACTGACCTCATCCTCATCTTCATCTTTGACTGTCCTCATCCTCATCTTCATCTTTGACTTGACTGTCCTCATCCTCATCTTCATCTTTGACTTGACTGACCTCATCTTCAAAAACACTTCCAGTGAAATATATCGAGCTTGAAAATTCAAATGTAAAAAGTGCAACTCTTTTCTGTTAATTCTGTAAAATAAAAGTTAAGATGAGCACTAATGTGTGTGTGTGTGTGTGTGTGTGTGTGTGTGTGTGTGTGTTGCAGCGGAGCGAGTGCGTCAGGAGAAGCTCAACATCGTGTGCGTGCCCACGTCCTTCCAGGTGAGTTTAAAGTTTGGAGACTCTCCAGTCCAACTTGTATTATAAAGATAAAATGAACGGGAGTCAACAGGAAATGACATCACTGCTTTTCCCTCTGGTCTGTTTTCGTGTGTCCGTCACTTTCTGTCCCTCTGCTCCTCCCACAGGCTCGTCAGCTGATTCTGCAGCACGGCCTCACGCTGTCGGATCTGGACAGACACCCAGAGGTATGATCAGCTCCTGTCTGCTGTGGAAAAGAGGCAGGGCCACAATATGCTCTTGTTCAAACCCCGTCTGGATGTGGAGCGACGGGGACGTTAGCCGTGGTTTGGCACATGTGAACGTGGACAATGGTTCTGTGTGTTTTCAGTTGGACGTAGCGATCGACGGAGCGGATGAAGTGGACGCAGACCTGACGTTGATCAAAGGAGGAGGGTGAGGACAGACACACTCAGAACTCCAGCTTCTGTCTCACAGCTTCTTGTCTCACAGCTTCTTGTCTCACAGCTTCTGTCTCTGTCTCACAGCTTCTGTCTCACAGCTTCTGTCTCTGTCTCACAGCTTCTGTCTCACAGCTACTGTCTCACAGCTACTGTCTCACAGCTTCTGTCTCACAGCTTCTGTCTCTGTCTCACAGCTACTGTCTCACAGCTTCTGTCTCACAGCTTCTGTCTCTGTCTCACAGCTACTGTCTCACAGCTTCTGTCTCTGTCTCACAGCTTCTGTCTCTGTCTCACAGCTTCTTGTCTCACAGCTTCTGTCTCTGTCTCACAGCTACTGTCTCACAGCTTCTGTCTCTGTCTCACAGCTTCTGTCTCTGTCTCACAGCTTCTGTCTCTGTCTCACAGCTTCTGTCTCTGTCTCACAGCTTCTGTCTCACAGCTTCTTGTCTCACAGCTTCTGTCTCTGTCTCATAGCTTCTGTCTCACAGCTTCTGTCTCTGTCTCACAGCTTCTGTCTCACAGCTTCTTGTCTCACAGCCTCTGTCTCTGTCTCATAGCTTCTGTCTCACAGCTTCTGTCTCTGTCTCACAGCTTCTGTCTCTGTCTCACAGCTTCTTGTCTCACAGCTTCTTGTCTCACAGCCTCTGTCTCTGTCTCACAGCTTCTGTCTCACAGCTTCTGTCTCGCAGCCTCTGTCTCTGTCTCACAGCTTCTGTCTCACAGCTTCTGTCTCTGTCTCACAGCGGCTGCCTGACTCAGGAGAAGATCGTCGCCGGCTGTGCGAAACATTTCGTTGTCATCGCCGACTACAGGTTTGTGTTTTCTCATTTACCTGAAGCCCCGCCCACGCGACACACCGAACGCCTCCCTCCGTGTTCGACCCTCTGACACCAGAACAGGATCTCATTAAACACGACGCAGCTGAGAAGCGGGAACATACGAGAACATGCGACGACATTTTGTAGTTTGTGATTTAAGATTTTTTAAATCTCAGCTGGTTGAGCAGCTGCTGTTCTCGGGCTCGTTCAGGAGACGTGTTGCATGAGACGGAATCAGCGAAGCCTCGGAGAAGCAGATCAATAACTGTGTGTTTTACTTTTCCAGCATTGAACAAAGAAAATGATCAAAGGTTTGTTTGTGTGATTAAAATCTGCCTCCGGGTTTTTACAGTCACAGGAAGTAATGAGAACATTTTCTGTGACTTCAAGAATCTGGTTTCACGTTTTTTTTCCCGAACTTCTGATATTTTTGTGACATTTGAAAGAAAGTTTCGGATCCAGAACTAACAACGTTCCGGTCGAACATCATCTTAAGTTCGGGTCTCTTGTTTAATCTGCACGTACACGAGGGTCATAACTAGTTTGTTGGTGCGTGTTTGAGATTCACGTCTCGTTTGTTTTTCTCTCTCCGCTCAGGAAAGACTCCGAGGCTTTGGGCCAACAGTGGAAAAAGGGAGTTCCTGTTGAAGTGATCCCCATGGCGTACGTCCCCGTCTCCAGGACGATAGCCAGATGCTTCGGAGGGGAGGCCAAGCTGCGGATGGCCGTCAGCAAAGCAGTAAGTGGACGATTGGCTCGACTTGTGTTTGCACCACTTCTCTTATTTTGCCTGCTTCGTGGCAGCTCTCTCTCTCTTTTTAAGTTGCAGCAACAATTTCACAACTCGTTTTACTCAAAGCTTTTCTTTTCGCTGCTCCTGGGTGAACTCCAGATTTTGCCCCTGAGCTCCAGGTTGAGATAGATAAGTGGTGATAACTCTTCATGGTGACACTGAAACCTAACGTCCACCTTGTTAAGCAGCTCAACGACCTTTAAATCAGCGTTTCATTGATTTTTATGCAGTATTTGCTTTTTACGGACGGTCGTTCTCGTGACACGTTGTATTTGGTCGTCAGTGGTGCACCAACGACCGACTGTGTGTCTGTGTGACTCTCAGGGTCCCGTGGTCACCGACAACTCTAACTTCATCCTGGACTGGAAGTTCGAACGCGCCCAGAACTGGAAGGAGGTCAACACTGCGATCAAGATGATTCCAGGTGAGACGCTCACGGACGACAGCGTTTGTAGAGTTGAGGTGATGAAGGACGTTCGCAGAGGAAGACTTCAGGACACGTCTTTGTTCCGTGTCTTACCGAAGCGGCAGTCTGTGTTAAAAAAATGTGAGTGTTCCCAATGCTGTTCTATAAAAAGTGATTCTCGCTGTGTCGTCCTCAGGCGTGGTGGAGACGGGCCTGTTCGTCGGCATGGCTGAGCGAGCCTACTTTGGGATGGAGGATGGAAGCGTGCAGGTTCGCGATGCTCCCGTCAACTGAGGAGTTCGCAGCCTTCACTGTCGTCCCTCGTCTCGACCGTTTTTTTTTTTTATGCGACCAGGTTGGGGGGCGGGGCTGCACCTTCACATCATCACGTCTCACAACCCGACAAATTCATCATCACCTGATTTTTTTCTCATCGTGCACGTGGTGCTTCTGATTCTGTGAGTTTTAAAAGTGCCTGATGAGTAAAATGAAAAATACCGAACGTTTCTTTTTCCAGTCTCTGCTCAGCTCAGCCCTCTGGTTCCTGGCTCGGCCTGTAATTAGCCTGCAGCGCTGTGGTTCTCAACCAGTGTGCTGAGTCACTGCTGCAGAATAAAGTGTGCCTTGAGATTACAACAGCAGTGACGCCATTAAAGTTTCATCTGAACAGCTCATAGAAAACCTCGTTCATCAAACCAGCAGTCCAGTGAAAACTCCAGAAGAAAGTCTGATAGACCCTGAAGTGGTTTATAACAGACAACTTATTATTTGTCTCTTAATTCATAAAAAGAGATGTCCTCGGTGGGAGAAAAGAAATCCCTCGTTTCATTTTTCACACTTGTTATTTCTCATTCCTTGTGTGATAATAGTTGGTGTGCAACAGTTACAGCCGCACTGCACCAGTGATTCGGTTTCCTGCTCTGAGTAAAGACAGAGTTTGAGAAAATCTGTGGTTTCCTGTCAGTTTCATCACCAGTGGGCTGATGAGGACTGAAGTCCACAGTGTCTGAAACAAAGACCTGAATGTGTTTATGTTCCTGCATGTACGTCCCTCCACTGTGCTCCTTCTTCTCAGCCTGTGATCCACATGCATGACTTCTCTTCTTCCTCACACAGTCAGTGACGATCTGCAGTCGTGCTGTGAATGTTTCATGTTTAATAATGAACTGTGTAGATAAAATATCAACCGACATGTGTAGGAGCTGCACTGTTCAGTTTTTATAAAAGACGTTTGATACATGAATGATTCAAGAAGGACACAAACATGAAGGTTTCATTTGTTTCCAGCTCCACAAAGAAGCACTGTACTTATTTCAAGTTTTATTATAAATCTTAAAACCGAATAGAGCAAGTTTAAAGAGGGAGATAAAATAAAACTCACTGTGCAGCCAGTTCACCTGATACTTTACTGTCCACAGCCACAGTTGACCTCTTCTCTTTGCTTTTGGCTCACGGTGCCTTTCTCTGGTTTTATGTTTTTGTATGAACGCCTGTGAGACACTCAGGAGAACATGGCGTCTGTGGAACTTATCAAAGTCAGAATGTACAGTTGTCCTGCACGTTAGTTCAGAGTTATTAGGTACGAAGCTTCTGATCCTGTTCTTCTCATGATTCTGTCGTTGAGTGGCTGAATTTTAGGACTTTGACTGAAATTGAGCTGAAGTGAGAATGTGTTGAATTCAGAGTCGGCACCACGATGGATATTTCTGCACCAGCATTTCTGTTCTTATTTTCTTTACCAAATGACTGTGATAATGATTTTTGCTGTGAAGGTACAATTATTTTTTGCCAAACAATACAAGACCAAAACGACTCCTTGTTTTATTTCTGATGATTCATTCTCTTCACTTGTTCATAAACTGAAGTTCCGATCACACTGGTAGAAAACTGAATATCCTCAGTAATAGTTAAACAATAGTTCTACATATGAACACGAGCTCTGTAAAACAGGTGATTCTCTATTTACCTGTTATTTAAAGACCAACTGTCTGACAGTGTTCAAGAAAATGAAAATAAATTCCTGGATCCAGATCTGCCTCTTAAATCACTTCAGTCGTTTCTTTGTAATAATAAAGAAACAGACACAGTTGAAAACTTAACGAGCAGATTAAGTGATAATTAAATACTAAATACATAAGAATATATTCCAGTTGACTGTTTTTGTTGTTAATTTTACACAAGCAATTTGATCTCATCTTATTTTCCAAGCAACACCTGAATGTAAACATGGATTGTGTCGTTCTCCGTTATGTCCGCCTGGAGGCGCTATAAATACAAGCAGCTCAGTTCCTCATGCCAGCGCGTGAATGTGGCTCCTCAGTGACGTCATGTTCCAACTCAAATCTTCCTGAAGTTTATTGTAAAAGCTCCGAGTAAATATCTTTATGTTTAAAGAGACATTTAAGATTTATATTTATAAAAACATTACTGATGAACATGTTTATGCGGATGGAAAAAAAACTTTATTATTGTTATAATAATTTTTTATTCTTGTTATTGTTCTTCTGAGGAAATCCACCTTCTCATGCATACAAATAAACCACACCTGGCACATAAGTCCAGTCCTGTGACAAAAGTCCTGATGGTGGCGCTACAACAACCGTCTACAGCTTAAAACTTTGAAAATTCAAATCAAGTGTAAGTGCCCAATCGAGCAGAAACTTTCATAAACTCTGACTCGGCAGAAACTTTGAACTCCAATTCTCTGTTTTTCTCAAAAAACTGTCAAACTAATTAAACCATCTCCTCCCACAGTCTTAGATTAAATGATTTCAAACTTGTGACACAGCGTCTCCAGACTGTTCTCCACAAATTATCCAGACAGATTTTGAATTGATTAAAAATTGAGTTTACATCAAAAATGTTTTGACTGTAAACAGATGAATTATCTAAATCAATCCTCAATGTTCACAAACTTCTCATGTCTTCATAGAAGTGACAAGTTTCAGAGTTTTATCTTCATGTCAGAACTTTTGAAATGTGTTGAAATGTTTCATCATCACATATTTTAGTCGGTTTAAAAAACTTTAAACACTCAGTCATGGAGGAATAAAACTCTGTGTAAATAAATCACATCTCTTCACAGTGTGGAGGAACAGAAAGTATTTAATCTTGATCAGTGAATCTCCTGCAGCGGCGAAGTGTGCAGCCCTGCAGAGGTTACATCATCAGTGAGGTGACGTCACCTGACAGGAAGCTCCTCAGCGTGAGGTTGCGAGTTCAAAGGTCGATGACGCTCAAAACATTTGTTGTTGTTTGTCCATCAGTCGGTCACGTTTTATTCGCAAAGCTCAGATTCACGAATCCCAGTTTGTGTCATCGATCTGAACAAAGTTCAACACGAGAGGGAAACTACCAGAATACAAAGTTTATCAGCAGAAGAAGAAAACATTCAAACTTCAGAGAGTCACGTGTTCATCGTCTCTCAGGACAGACTGAAGTACTACAACAGAATAATACTTACATTGATTAGAAGAAACGTAATGTACTGTGTTCTGAGTACTTGTGTGTTCTGAGTACTTGTATGTTCCGTGTACTTGTATGTTCTGTGTACTTGTATGTTAACTCTGAGGTCTGTGTTCTGGACAATAAAGTTGGTTTTAAACATCGTGGAATCGTGTGAATGTTTGAATTTTCTGCTTCAACCTGTAAAGTAAAAGTTTCGGATGAATCTTTGTTGACATCAGAGTAAAACCACGTCTCGTGACCAGGAACAGGAAGTTTCTCTTCAGCCACGTTGGTCTTTTCATGTCGGCTTGTCTTGACAACTACTTGTGATTGACAGCTCAACTATCGAATCCTGCGCTTACGAGTTAACCGGTGGGAGGGAACAACTCGACCAATCGCGGCGCAGCCCGGTGAGCTCGGCTCTCCTATTGGACGGAGGAGGACACCCCCCCCTTCCACCAATCACACGTCCTCCTCAGAGAGGGGCGGGCTCGTGCTGTGTGGCACTGTCCAGTGCGCATGCGTCGCCTCGACAGCCAGCCGACTGACCAATGGCGTGCGGAGCTTGTGGGAGGCGGGCGCTTCCGCGAACCCGCCTCCCGGAGTGACAGCGCTCTGACGCAATCGTCGCCTGCTTAGTGTGCCAGTGTGAGCGTGAGTGACAGCCGAGCGAGCCAACGAGAGGCGGCGACCGGAGTTTCACCGTCCAATCGCGGCGCAGAAACAAAGGCGGGGCGTCGCGTTACCAAGGCAGGTGGCGTGAGGTATAAAGGAGCAACATGGAGTCCCAGCGGCTGTTGATGTTTACCGACATGTTGACTTCATGGCCGCCGCGCTGCTCCTCCAGCTCCTCCAGCTCCGGCCCTGTGTAAGCGGAACTCTTCTCCGGGCCTCTGGCATGTGACTCCTCCTTCACTGATGTGCCAGTCTTACAAATGGAAAGGGGGCTTCACTCTGGAAACGTGAGCACCTCCCCGCCGTTTCAGCTCCTGCTCCTGCTCCTGCTGCTCCTCACTCCGCTCCTCCCGCTCGGCAGCTCCCCTCCGCCGGCCCTGGGCTCCGCCGTCCACTGGGAGCCGCGGTCCGCCGCCCGGAGCGCGGGCTCGACCCCGGCGGAGGATGGTGTCATGGAGCGCGGCTTGGAGAGCGTAGGCGGCCCCGGCCCCGGCACCGGAGCGGACGTTGTCGTGGAGGACGATGACACCGGGTCGACCGGGGAAACGGAGGAAAGCTACAGGGAAAGTAACGGAAACATCCCGCCCACCAGGTAACTCGGCTTGTTTAAGAAAAGCGCAGCGTGTGAAGTGTAAAGGACAAGCTAGCACATCGGCACCCATTATCGGACAGCACCCTCACTGGCTTTGATCCTTTTGATCTCAAAGCTTCAGAAACTTTATTCGGTTCAGATCTGTTTGATGTTTGAAAAGATAATGGGGCGGTGTTGTGGTTCGGACTCGAACCCTCAGACACTTTGAACTTGTTGTGGATGCGCTCACTTGTTTTTCCCCCCTGCCGCAAAAAACACGCCCGTAAACGCATATTTCCTCAGGTCACATGCGGGTGCTGGTCACTAGAGTGTCCGATAATAGACGCAGTTTTGATATCAAAGTTTGGATGTGGGGGAAACAGTGGAAGTCCAGGATACATGTGGATGATTAGAAGTTGTCAGCTCTGCTTATTCAAAGTTTTAGTGTTTGACATGAATCTCGTTTTATAGATTTGTCCCTAGTTCCAGGTTATTTATAAGTTTTCCATTTTGATTACATCAAAATGTTGAGATTAATAATAAAAGAATCAAAGTGAGAAAGCCGTGGTACTTTTACAAAGATGTTTTTGTTTTTATTTCCCTCTGACGTTGACCAAACGTGTTTCACTTCATGGAGGAGAAAGTTTGAAAGTCGTTCGCTCAAAGTTTCCACAGTGAAACAGATGTGACATGAACGGAAGAGTGTTGTCGGTGAAAGTGAAAAACGCTCGTGCATCCTGTCACTTGGAGGTGACGTTATAATCCTGTTCTGTCAGTGCTCAGGCCACAGATCTGAGAACAGCTGTTGGTTCAGGTTATGTGATGAAGACTTGAACTCACATGTGATGTCAATGTGATGACAGTTGGCTTTGTTTCCGACACCGTAGAAGAATCGCTGCATGAACATTCCTCAACACTTGACAACACACACATGCCACCCTCTGCTGATCCACAGCCAGTCTCCCCCTGTCTGCAGAGAGACCAAGTTTACATCTAGTCAGAGTCTGTTTATATATTAACATTTAGGGGATTTATGGTCATTTAAAGTTGTGACTGTGCATAAGGATACAGATTTAACATAAGCTCCACATGTTGCGCTGCAAACCTCCATCCTGTGCTCTGTTTACATAACTGAAACATGGCAATCAGAGTTTACACAGACACGCATGTTATTCTGCTGGAGGACGCTGCTCGTCAAAAGTTTCACAACACAGATCTCAGGTTTACTGAACTGTCCTCAACTCGCTGCTGCTGCTGCTGCTGCTGATGATGATGATGATGATGATGATGCTTCTGCCCATAGTGAGAAGCAGGTCTTGGCGCAGTGGGTAGAGCATTGATTTTGTCTTCCTTGGTAAACAGGTTTGACGCCCACCTCAGATGTTTGGCGCAGTGTGTTCCTCATGATGTTCTTTCTCTCGGCCATGTTATTCTCTTTTACTACATTACACGTATGTATCCAGTTTGATTCAGCGTCTTGGATCATTGTTATTTCAGTGCCTTTCCTTGTCGAAGCACATCAGACCCCCTCGCTAAATTATTCTCTGTGTAGTCTTATAAACGAGCCGTCTGCTCTTCTGGAGGGAGCTGGATCAAAGTACTTCATGAAATTGAAAACATTGTTGGACTTGATCCTTTTCGAAGGTTTTTGGAGCCGTTTCTTATCACGATACTTAAAAGTTGCTGATTCTGTTGCTACTTGGTGGTAAAAATGCAACGTGCCTCCCATTTGTCATTAGCTCTGTAATCCTGAGGCTCCGGTTAAAGCTTCCTGACAAATCCTTAAACATTAAGTTGGCTCCTGTTTTGGATGCCATCAAATTACAGCTTTGTCAACATAGCACTCGACTCAGTCTCACAAAGCTCAAGTTGAGAGGAATAGTTGTTGTACATGTTGTCATTTCACCACCAAGGACACAAACTTACCAGGACGGAGAAGTAACTGTGTTGTGAGAAGGACTTGAAGAAAGAATCAACAAGAAATCAAAAGTAATCAGAGGTAATAGCTCTGAGAGAAGTGGACAATTCCCCTGCCAGACACCTCATCTGCAGCAGGAGAACTCAGGAGCCTCCGTCCTGCTGCTGGTCACACCCTGCCACCGCTCGCTTTCTGCATCTGCGTCTATTCCTGTGCAGTGTGTATCCACACGTGTCTGTCGCTCTCTGCTGCGTCTCTGACTTTCTCTTTTCTTTCTTTCTTCATCTTTTTTCCATCTTCACAGTCTGTTTATCACCATCCATTGGCTTTAATTTACCTTGTATCAATCACTTCTGGGGTTAATTAATTAATTATAAATAATTAAAAGTTTTAATGATTCCCAATTTTTGTTTTGGTTAAAAACACGAGAAATATTGAGCGCACAGAAGGTCACGTTTGTCGTGTCATTTTCAACACAGCGTTACGTCTCACAAGCTGTCACACGGAGCAGGAAGCTGCACTCCAGCACAACAACAAACAGTTGCTCTGATATGTAGAAGTCATTGAGATAAAGAATTAACAAGTTGCTCATGAGGCAGGTGAATTATTCATTAAAAAGCCTGTGTGTAAAACAACAACAAAGATTTGTTGCTGGAATAAGAAAATCATGAACTCAAGGAGGCTTTTCTGTTTTTATAGTGTCAAAATATTTAAAATCACACATCGTCTGTCTCTGTCTTTGTTGGATTTATTGTCTTTGTCTCCTGCTCTCATATCTTATTCTTTCTTTACTGTCCCTGATGCTCTCTCTTCCTTTACCTTCACACGTACACATTAACGTCGCCCCCCTGAGCATACACTCCACTCCACGCTCTGTTTCCATCCATCTGTCAGGAGAATTGTTGTTGAACTTAAGAAATCTCACAAGCGGTGAGACTTGATTTAGGTGCGTTTCTCTTCAAATTCCCTCAATTTAAATCAATAAAAATACTTCCCGAATGTCAGAAAACACATTCACTTCCGTTTTTCTTCTTCTTCAGCAGCACGACCTGCGTAAAGCAAACACAGAGAGATTTGAAACAAGTGATTCAACTCAACGAAACTCAGCTTTGACTTAGTGTTAAACAGTAAAATTCTTTTTCATCGTCACTTCATCCAGATAAATGAGTTCAACCTCTTTAGGAAAACATATCACTAGTTCCTTTTGTGACCTTTCAATGCTGCTGTTTACCAAGTGCACCACACCGGGTCTTGTGATAAGAAGTGCCACCCAGTGACCATAATAAGGTTAACACACCCTTGATCTGACTATATGTCTGTGTGTGTGTTTGTGAGATGAAGTTGTCAGTGAATCCACGGCTCTTTTCTTATTTTCTTCCAAATTAGATTTTGTGGAACAAACACAGATCCTTGAAAACATTTCCTGCGGACAGCTTGAAAACCATGTCTCCTCTCAGATGTCAACATTTTTTGGGTTTCTGTCAGATGCAGCTGTTATTTTTTTTTTTTGTCTTTAAAAAAAAAAAAAAAAAATCCTGTTCCCTCCTCCGCCGCCGTATCCTGTCATCTATAAATATTCTAGATGTTAGCTTTGATCCGTCCTTGGGTTTTTGACGCGAGCTGCTGTTATGTCGGCTGATGGCTGTCACCTCACTTTTAACTCTGCCATCTATACGTTGCAAACTGCGCTCCTGAGAATTGGTGTTTACATCTGTCTGTGTGTGAGTGTGTGTGAGTGTGTGTGAGTGTGTGTAAGTGTGTGTGAGTGTGTGTGTGGGAATCATATGTGACGGCGCTGCCAGGTTTGATGCCTCCTTCAGCTCGGGCTCCATCGGGGCCTCCGTCACCTCAGGGATCACTTGGAGGTGAGAGGAGAGAGGACAGCAGCTTTGTTTGAACTTGCTACCCCCCCACCACCACCACCATCCACCCCCACCCCCGCCCTTTGTACCCCCCCCTCCCCCAGGCCCTGCAGGGGCAACAGCTCTTCTGGGCCGCCGCGCTCGCCGGCTGGCTCCCACCAGCCTACTGCTTAGCAACAGCCAATCGGCCAAGCCGGGCAACTTGTTGGCCAATTGCGTCGGAGAGATGGGCTAGTGCTCAGAATTTGAGTTGGCCGCATGGGTCTGGCTATAGTTAGGTAAAGAGGGAGGAGGAGTTTTTTTTTTTGGGAGGGGAGAGAACATTTCCTTGTTTTTCTCTTTTTTTTTTTTTTTCACCCTCCTCACTTTGTTTCAGTCGTCTGCTCCCTGTAACCAGGCAGGGAGATGTTGTGGGTTTTATTAATAGAAACTGTCCCCAAAATAACAGGTCAAGATGAAGTTGATTGAACTCCCTCTGGGAAGTTTTAATTGAGCACTTCAAGCCTGGTTCTCTAATCTCAGTCCGTGTGCAGGGAATGTTTTGCCTGAGTGTAAAAACTAAAGTGTCACTTTGAATAAACCCATTTAATCTCATTGAACCTATTTCATCCTCCTTGTGTTTTCCTTTATGTTCATTTTGTCCGCTGTTTGTCTTACTCCACTATTTCTCATGTTGTTGTTTTGAAATATATGAATTATTAAGAAGTTAGGATGCGATGACCTTTCGTGACTTTCTGTGCACTTCTGGGTTATAGAAGACGTATTTGGACGAATATGTCTGGATTTGAGTATGATTATCAGTCGGTGTGAATTTATTAGGTCGGTGGTTATTTTGGTAAGTCGGCAGGACACATCCTGCAGCACTGCAGTATGGGTGGGGCAGAAGCAAAGAGGTGGGCTGCTCGGAGAGAGGGAGGAAGAGAGGGAGGGGAGGTTTAAAGCAAGGAGTTAGCTGCTAGTTTGTAGGACCACGCTGTCTTGTTTTCACTCTGGATGGCTCCTCACTGCTTAGCAACAACGAATGAGATCCTCGGATCAGAGCTGCAGTCTGGCCAATCGCTGGCTGTCAGGGATGTGGCGCCATAGAGTTTGGATTTTACCACATGTGAGACGATGTGAGTTGGGGAGAGAGAGAGAGAAAAAGAGAGAGAGAGAGAGAGAAGGAGGGAGATGGCAATGCTTTTAAATGATGTGTGTTGTTTTTTTTCTTTTTCAACCACACCTTCTGCTCTCTGCTGCAGCGACCCTGACGGATGTGAGGTCGTTTTTTAAAGCAGAAGTTCTCATCGTTGAGTCTTTAACTGTCGTCACAAAGACATAGAACATATCACTTGTTAATTCAACAGGTTCAGAGGACAGTTACATAAACCTTCAAGTGACATTAATCTGTGTTTAAGTGCTGGAGTTATGTCATCTGTGATTATTACTGTCTCTTTAGGCTTGAATGGCGTTTACTGGCTCATCGCTACCGTGTCAGTCATCACTGTGAAATCCTTTTAATTTTCATTAAGACATTTAATCTGGTCGCGTTGTATAAGTGTTTATCTAAAGTAAGCTCACAGGAGCAGACTCATGTTTGCCAAAGAAAAGGAGTAAAGCTATTGTTGTTGTCTGTGTTGTGTTCACTGCCCGCAACTCTTAATCCTGGGATTGTCACAGCTGAAAGGTTTAATGTGAAAGATTTTCAAACTTCAGGTTTATCGGTTTTTATTCTCACTGTGACCAAATTGAATCTCTAGTTTAACATTTAGATTGTGTGATGAATCTGGGTTCATCTGATTCTGAGTGAATGATTTTACATTTAATATTTAAAACCTCCACTTTGTGCAGAGTTTAAAGGAATGCACTTGACACCTGACTGGTCCCCCGCCCCCCCCCCTCCTCCTGCTGGTGCAGCTGGTTCAGCTCGTGGTGCTGGGTGCGGCCGGCTCAGAGCTGCATCCATAACTTTCACACCACGTGCTCCCCATGCTCTCATATTTTTGTTCTGCCTCTTCGTGGCTGCACGGGAAGCTGAGTGGCAGCTGCGCGGCAGCAGAACTCCACACTCAAGCTTGCATTCAGGCTGCTCGCTGTTGCATGGTTACAGGCAGTTCTGCCCTACCGTTGGCTCGTAGTCTGCGGAGCCACCCGCCCATTGGCCAAGTGAGGAGAAAAACGGCGCTTTCATTGGCTGCCGGGACGTGGCAGGCCATTGCGATTGGTTCAGCTCAGCGGCTCCCGCTCCTTGGAGACTCGGCCTGTGTAAACATCCTGGTTGTTTCTTTCAATGGAGTGTGTTTACCAGCAGCTCGGGTTTGCCGGTGTGTGCAGACTGAGGCTGCGAGTCTCAGAGGAGCAGAGACTCTGGTGAGAGCGGAGCTAATTGGCTCCCTGCTCCGCCATATACTTGGTGATCGAAGAAACACTCGCCACTGTTATGACACTTTTGACAGCATTACAGGCGAGGACACTAACAACCCTCAGTCTGTTGGCAGCCTCACTACTCTCACTCTTTCTTCCAATTCATTCTCTCATGCATCGTCTCTTTCAGCGTCTCTCCATCGTCTCTCCATCGCCCGCATTTGTCACAGTTGGCGGCAGCAGCAGCAGCCCCACAGGCTGCATGTTGTCCCTTTGGTGATGAGCAGAGCAGCGGTGTCTCGGGGCTCAGCCATGGAAAAAAATAAATTGCCTCGAATTCTAAATGATACAGGGCGGCTGTTTGTTTTGTTTGGGTTGTGTTTATTGATGGGTTCAGTATTATTTTTGTTGCTACTCCCCCATCCTCTCCTCCGCTGCTCTATTCCTCCATTATCATTAAAGTGCCTAAGTTGTACAGTCAAGTGCAGACCCCCACCCCTCTTTCTACTCCTCCTTATCCTTTATCTGGGGAACAAAGAGTCCACGGAAAGCTTTGATCACTCGCTTCAGAATGA
Source organism: Paralichthys olivaceus (assembly GCF_024713975.1). Taxonomy (NCBI): domain Eukaryota; kingdom Metazoa; phylum Chordata; class Actinopteri; order Pleuronectiformes; family Paralichthyidae; genus Paralichthys; species Paralichthys olivaceus. The sequence goes on from NC_091104.1 coordinate 5,314,255, forward strand.
AATTCCTCTATCTCTTGCTCTCCTTCTTTCAATCTCTGAAGTTGAACTCGATGCTCTCAGCGACTTCTGCCTCTCTTCTTCATTCGCAGCGTGACTCGGAGGGGGCAGGGCCGGTCTTAGAGAAGGCCGCCAAAGCTCCCACCCTCTCACAGAGCCGCCTGCTTAGCAACAACCAATCAGCCTAATATTTTTGGCAGGGTCTCGCAGCCAATCAAGTGGGTGAGAGCGGGCTTTGGCGCTGTGTTTTTATTGGTTGCTGGAGAGGAAAAACAATGTTTTTCTTTTAGCGCTCTATACTTCGGTGCTAGTGGCGAGGCTGATAACGCTTCGAGCAGATCTGGGGAGATAATCTTGGCTTTGATGAGGCTGAAAGACACATGGCTCATTACTCTTAAGTGATCCTATTTGCATTTTTATTCAAACTTACAGCGCCAGTTGAGCTGAAACAGCGAGCTGGTCCAGAGCAGCGAGTGGATGTGTCTGTGACTGAAGTGAAACATAAGAGAAACCTTCCTGAAATTGATTTGCCTCCTCTGAAACAATCCGTTTCTTAGTTGTCCTAAGGCTTAAACATCCTTGAACATGCTCCTTCCCCTTTGTGGCGGAGGAATGTTCGATAGGTGGAATCAATAGGGATTACAGCTTGTCGATAGCAATTCACCGGCTCAGTGTGAATGATGGATAGTGCTGTTGATGCTTATATTAAATACACAAACATAACGGAGGATGTCGAGAGGCGACATTCTCCTAATTTCCTCGTTCTTCTTTTGTGTCTGAGCCGGGGAAACAAACAAGTTAGACATTTCTTCTTCCCTCCGCCGCTGCTGCCTTGTTGCCCTCGAGGGAGGCAGTTAAACCCCATATGCCCCAGTGGCCAACAGAGGGAAAGTTGGGTCCCAGCTGTGTGGATGTGAGGCAGGATGTGCCCAGCGGCAGCATGTGTGCACAGCAAACCCTCGCTGGTTAAATAAAGCCAAAAGCCCAGTTGACAGCATCTCCTCCAGACAGATGCAAATCAATAGTCAGGAGGTGGCTCAGTCAGGACATGACTGACAAGCAATGCGGCAGAAGCCCAAAGACTAACTTGGTCGTGATTCATTCAGTTGGACTGTTGTTTAGCCTGGAGTTACTCGATGTGAGAAGAGAATGTTGACAAAAACCTGCTGTGTGGGCACATAAAGAAGGAATCAATTATTCTTGGGGAAAACCCTTCGAACAAGAGGAGAAATACACAAAAAGATGAAATTTAAAAATCCACCACGACAGTAGTTTTGAATTCTCTCCGTGGAGGTTAAGAGCAGTGATGCTGTGAGAAATTTGCAGCTCGTAGATCATCTCCAGGAAAACACTGTCACCCCCTGCATCTTTTTCCCTCCTCGTATTTTTAGCTGCTCATTCTTTCTTGGTCATTAATGCCTCTGAATGAAATATGTGGAATGTTGTTCACTTAATTCTGCTTTAACAGCATGTAGTAGAGTTTTGTGTTGTTGTTTTTGCCGGTGATGACCCAACAACTTTCATTACATTATATATTATTTATTTCGTTATATCCTCCAGGCTGATGTTTTGAAACTTTATTAAACTGAAGAAGATCTCTGCGAATCTCCGAAGGCGTTTGATCTAATTTATTTCCGATATGGTATTTTTATGAGCTGTCATCTTGGGCTGTCAACCCAATGTTTCAGTTCAATTACGTTTCATTTGCATAGCGCCAAATTCGCATCATGCTCGTCAGAACATGTCACTCACTGAATCCACGGAATAAAAGATACATGGAATTTCTTTTTTAGGTTTTACTTTTGTGGCAGTAACGACAGTTTTAAGCCTGAGAAAAGTAACCATGGCAAATCCCCCTGTGTGGCTCTAACAGTCTCTCTTACCATCTGCTTCAGTGTGTGTGTGTGTGCTCCTTCCAGACCTGAGGCAAAACAGACTCCTGTGTCTTTGCAGGAGAGGATGGCCATTAAGTTCACATTTATGAAACTGGAATGACACTCCGTGGGGCTGACGGTGCCCTTAACCTAAGCTGCAGCAAACTGCACCTTCTCATAGATCCAGTCCTCTAAATGTGTTTTATCATCCAGATCCGTGAATTATTCTTTGAGAACGTTGTATCTTACAATGTTAAAGATATTGAAAAATAATTCTGGAGCCGCCCTTTGTCCAGATCCATGCAAAGTTTACTGGCGTCTCTCTTGGCCCATGTCCCGTCCCTCCACCAAGTTTCGTGGAAAATCTACTGAGGTAAAGACAAAAGCGGGTTTTTGAGATAATTATAACCTTGCACATATCACAGCTTTGTTAGTTTTGATCTTAAATTTAGTCCCAGATGGTTTAGGTTTATTTATTCTAGGTTCAGTTCCATCAGATCTGTATCGCGTCTCCTTATCCAGCATTTCAGCCATAGTTTATCTTCTCTGTGCAAATTGCATGAAGCTGCTGCATTCTGGTGGTTTGTTTCATGAACAACTCAAAATAAATGGTGTCACATGTTCCTGCTGTATTTTAAAAAAAAGTCTGTGTGCGTGGGACGTCTGGTCAGGTTTTAACAATCCTCAGATGTGGTCTCAGCTTTAAGGATGAGGTCTGTCATGGCACAGGTGTGCTGCCGGCTGCAGTTGAAGGTCACCCTGCTCCCTAATCAAGGGTAGACTACAGAGGGAGAGACGACATCTGCACCACCGCATGTCTTTGCCCTTTACTGTCTTATCTGTGATGGCATTAGACTGAAGCCCCCACTGGGAAAATGGCGTTAAAGGATGTTTGCAAAGTAAAAAAAAAAACAGCCTTACTGATAGACGTTGCTGCCTTTATGAACCCTCAAGATGAGCGTGTGTTGAACTCTTTCTGTTCCACCCTTAGGTCTCTTGTAATCATCAGTACCCTGGATGGACGGATCTCTGCTCTGGACCCTCACAACCAGGGCAGGAAGCAGTGGGACCTCGATGCCAGGTCAGGGTGCCTGGTGTCCTCCAGCCTCAGCAAACCTGAGGTAAACCCAACGTCAAAGTTTCATTCGTGTTTTTATTCATCTGAAATGTACAAAAATAAATAAAACCCACCTCATGTTGAACATCTGGGAGATTGTAATGCAATGAACATATTTGATTTAATGCCCTTACTGTTCATTCAGTATAACAAAGACAGCTACCCTTAAGTGATCACCCCCTGGTGGCTGGCTGCAGTATGGTATAGGTCAAACCCAGCCTCCTCCATGTTAATAGTGTTATGCAGTAAAATATAATATTACTAGCGAGATCAGCGTCATCTGATAAACACCAGAGTCAACCACAGGCACTTAAATAAGTCAGACAGACTTTGTTCAGATGATTAACATCTACCAGTGGATGAAAAAGTCAATTTCCACAGTCTTGTGTCAGTGGGAGGTTAAAGACGCAGTCTCATCTCCCGCTGTGTCTCAAAACAAACACTGTCCCCCCAGGCTCTCTCTCCGTCGACCAGTAATTGAACTCTGTGCACTTTGAACAGTCGACCAAGGGTTGCTGTTGCTTACATTCATTGCATGTGCACACACACACACATACATACATACATACATACATACATAATACATACCAGACATAGTTTACACCCCCACACAAATCTGAGAGTAGCTGTTTCGCCTGGAGGATTAGCCTCTTTGTTGAAGGTGCTGGTTTACACATACAAGCACAGCGAGACCCTCGTCTGTGCATGTACACAGAGGCTTAAACCGCCCACACCGACATGCTGAAAGTGAAGTGTAGCCCAGAGCGAGACCAGAGCGCCGCTCGCCCAAATAAATACTGGAGATGTGCTCGTGGTTTACTTTGATGTGGACTCACTCCGCTCGGAAGTTTTGCCTCGGGGGGGGAAAAAAGCCTCTGATACTAACGAGAGTCTGGGTGGCTGCTGATATCAGTTTAATTGTAGTTTGCTCGTGCTGGTTTAAGAGTGAACAAGTGTAATGAACTCTGTGCCTCTGTTATATAAGGACACTTCTGCTTTATCCGTGTGGTATAACGATGAGAAAAACAATCTGGAACTTAATATCTTCTGACAGGTTGTTTTTTCCTGTAAAAAAAAAATCCAGGCTCATGGTTGTGGTATATCTTTTGTTTGTTTTTGTTTTCTAGATTGATTGATTTGGATTAGCCAACCAACTCGTTTATTGAGTGTGAAGTATGTGTGTGAAATTAAAGCACACTATGAGCTGTTGAAGTTGATTTAAATATAGAGTATATACTTTTTCATTTATTCACTATAGAAGAATTTCATTGAAGTATTTAAACCCTCTCATGGTGAAGTGGTTCTCGAGTATCTGCCGTTCAGTCTGAATAGTCTTGTTTTCATTTAAGCAGCACAGCAGCTGATCAGCAAACCAATTAGAGCGAGGGATCTCATCACTGAGATATCAGATGCTGTGAACGTGTGAAGTGTGCTTGGCTTTTTTTTTTTTTTAAAAACCCGTCTGACTTGTTCTGTGTCACGAGGAGGTTGGGATGTAGTGTAGTCAGAATTCATGAGCCTTTTGTTTCCAGGGTCCTCGGAGGTTCTAATGTGGAGAGCCCCTAAAGGTTCCTCGAAGCTCTTACAGTTTATACAGCAGAGATCGTGTGAGAGCAGCAGTCGGATCTACATTTGACCTTGAATATAAACTTGCTGAAATACAAGAAATCACACTTCATATGTGGGATCTTTAGTATTAATGAAACTGATTGTTTTTACAATGTCTGTTTTCCATTGTACGCTTATTTATTTTAATTATTTTATTCAAACTGTCATTCTCTTTAGGAAATCAAACTGAAACTAAACAAAAATACCACCTTGACATATGCATGCTTTATAGCGTTGACATATACAAGTATAACAGAGTAATGACATTAGTTTCAAGTTATTAAATTTCACTCTTCAGTAAAAATAATCTCTCTATTAAAGCAAAAGCCACTAAATCTTTGAGAAGGTAAAAATCAAGACCCCATTTAAAGTCAGTTTAAAATCCATTTAAATCTATTTTGTTTCCTCAGATAATGAAATGAAAGTGGAGGTAAAATATCAAACAGAAAAAAAAAAAATACCACAGCACTCGATTACAGTTTCAAATTGTTTCTTTCACAGTTGTTTTATCGTCTTTGACGCTTTCGCCTCATCCGTGTTGAGTGTTGACTTAAGGTTTCATGATCGCAGACACACACACACACACACACACACACACACACACACACACACACACACACACACACACACACACACACACACACACACACACACACACACACACACACGTAACTTCCTCCTGTCAACCTCTGGTGTTGTGACAGAGGATGCTGACTCTGTGTGTCTGTATGTTTTCACCTGTTCATTCGTCTGACGAGGTGAGATGTGGAGAGATGCCTGTCAGCTCTGAACCCAGTGACTTGCTGTGACGTCATTTGTTATGATCCCTTCATAGTGTGTGTGTGTGTGTGTGTGTGTGGTTTATACCCAGCCTTGCCCTCTCTGCCCCCGAAACCTGGGATGCCTGTCTGCTACCTTCTGTGTCTGGGTATGTTTTTTGCTGAGGGTGGGGGCACTACTGTCTCCTACCCCCACAATGCACTCCTTACACTTGGAAACAGTTTCATTGGTGCTTGCCGAGTCCCTGAGACACCAGTCTGCTCGGTGATTAGAGGCTAGGGGGGTCTGCCGCCGTGCCATTGGCTGGCCTCGACATGCCGGGGAGGAAGCAGCCAGTCACCTGCTGCGTCCTCCAGAGTGTGTGTGTGTGTGTGTGTATATGTCTTCAGTGAAAAGAGGGACAGCAGAGCCACAAACAGCTTTGTCTGCAGAAAAAGAAGCCATCACTTCAAAAAGCCAAGAGTCGCTCGGGGTTGTTTGGAGAGGGGATGAAGTGTGTGTGTGTGTGTGTGTCTCTGTGTGTCTCTCTCTCTCTCTCTCTCTGTGTCTGTGTGTTTTTTTTTTTTTGGGGGGGGGGGATTAGATGGAGGAAGTCTGTGCCAATACGGAGTGTGTCATGCTAAGGGGGCGGGGTTAAAGGGATGAAGAGTGGAGGGGGGTGATTAGTGGGGTGAGGTAATGCTTCAATCCAAGGATGATGTCATCACATGACAGACAATACACACTTGCTCACGACACACACACACACACACACACACACACACACACACACACACACAAACCTGGGCACGTCTGCTGGCATGCAGCGTGAATGAATGAATGAATGAACGTGGAGAGATTCTGATTGATCACCACAAGATGACGAACCACTGACCGCCGCGTGGAGACTAATGTGACAAGCAATAATTCATCCGCCGGTGCGAAGGAAATGAAAACGGCAAGATGGGCTCCCCCCCCCCCCCCCACACACAATTAGATCACTCTCGTATCAGAATCTGAATCAGGGTTATTTGGCCAAATGAATGAAAACAATATACAGAAAGTAAATAATACAATTCTTTGAATGTATATACACAGTTTATAGTATAATATGCAGACAATGTATTATTTACAGACAAGATGCATAGAAGCAGCATTAATATGTAAAGTTGCTCTGTTTTTGTTTTGATTGTCTTTTTTGTGCTTCAAACCTCCAGTTATACTCTAATAATTCACACACACACACACACACACACACACACACACACACACACACACACACACACACACACACACTGTCTGCCACCTTTAAGTAGAGCTGTAGCCTTGTGGACCAACAACAGTGGCACATTAGCAGTGGGTGAGAGCTGACTCTGTTTGACAGGATCGCTGGAGCATCAGCACAAACACACATACACAAACACACACACACACTGCAACTGCTGTCCGACCTCCCCTCCCCGCTCGCTTCCTCTGAACCACCCCCCCCACCCCCGCCACATTTCCCAAGGGTAGAATACAATGACATGATTAGAAACGCCAAACGATCATCAAGTGGAAGACTTTGGAGGAACACCTCCATGACTAGAGAGGCACTCAGTCGAGCACATAACTCAAGGCCCAACAGTCCCTTTAAATTCAATCAAGCTGCAACAAAGTGCACACACTCCCCTGAATAACTGAGAAATTCAAAAGAAATCCTTTGTCCAAATCGAGGCTAGAATTCCTTGTTGGCTCATTTCCCATCCTTAAGTTTAAAAAAAGGGACAGGGATGAAAACACAACGTCCTTGGTGGTAAAGTGTGTGTGGAAAATAACATTTTAAAAGTGGCAATTAAAAAAAAAAGGATTAATAAGAACTACTAATGACCAGCATGCATTGCACATACAGAAAAGTGCCCCAAAAAAATGTATTAACCCACAAACTGACCTCACACAGTGATGCACTGGTGCATCAGAGCAATGCACTGCTCACTGAAGCCAACAGAGGACTACCTCAAAATATCACCTCCATAAAAATATCCAGCGATCGTGGATATTTTTTGATGTTGGATATTTTTGTCAGTGAAACGGCACATTCAAAAAAAGAGGAGAGTAATTCTTGAATGAGTCTGGTGTCTAGCTATTAAAAATTAATAGGCAGAGGAAAGATACGAGGAGAAGGAAAAGATTTGTGCTGAGAAAGCAGTTTCTTTTTTTTAATCATTTAAAATAATTTCTTAAGTGATCGTCTTATTTTGAATTATTAATTTTGTTGCTCTTCGAAAGTTTGGTTTTGAATATAAGGCAAAACTATGAAACTCAAAAAAAAAAAAACAGATCAGGAGACAAAGAGCATTTTATTCAAAGAGACGAGACAAAGATAAAAACAAATGGGGGGAGGGCTAATGATCATATATTCATCTGCTTTTCATCAAGGTTACCTTTAATTTTCTTTGATGGGTGGTTTCCATGTAGGAGGGGGTTTCCATATCTTCATTAAAAGAGATCCTTTGTTTTCAAGGTGTTTGTTTCTTAAAAATCTTTGAATAACCTCAATTTAATTAGCAGATTTCCATTGTAAGGAGATGCACTTCTTAGATATAACGAGCTATAAACTCTATAAACTTCATGGATACTTCAATATTAAATCTACCCAACAGACACAAGGTTTATGAGAAAGTCACATCATGTATGTTACATAATCTTCTTCAGCTCCTTTGCCAAAAGTCATAAAACATGACATTGTGTTGGATGTCCCTCATCTAAACCACATTAAAACAAAACCATTAGTATTAGATTAATGTTTATACAATGTGAAGGATAATATTAAGTCTTTAAATAATTGAACCAATGTGTACAACTGCTAAAGAAACAGCACATTTAAATCTGTTCTCCTTCATTTACACGAATATTCTGATATTAACCCGATTAAGAGAATAGCCTGAATAAGACACAGTCATGTTAACAACATTTTCAGATTAACCTTAACTTGAATAAGGTCGTACTCTGTATAATCAATAATCACATTTAGACATGAAGACTATTCGACTCAGTCTCATTATGTCAACATGTGTATGTCGTAATCACATCATTTTGCTGCATCGAAACAAACGACAGCTAAAGTCCACGATGACATGTTCTGGGTTGGAGTGCAAACAAGTGGTGGGACATAGTGTCGACCTGGAGCATAATCACACCATGCTCACTGACATGAAAACAGGAATTTGGATGAAATGTTCTATTGGCAGCTCATTTAGATCAGTGGAATGAATTCACGTCCGTGTCTGTGATGGTCTTTGGGTCGGATGGGTTCAGGCATCAGGCGCAGGATGACTCATCCACAGCTCTAAGAAGTTCCCCTCCTCTCTAAAGCTCTTTACACCCCCTCAGTCATACCAGCGTGGTGTGATGTGATGGTCAACCCCTCCCCCTTTCACTTGCTAAATTTATCTTCCCTCCCTCCCTCCCTCCGTCCAAAAAGATGACATCACCCTTGGTCTCGGCTGTGCTCTCTAGTAAATCGTTACCGCACATCGCTCCCTCCTGACATGTTGAAATCCACCACAAAGCTGCTTCACTGACCCTAATAGAGTCTGATTGGATTTCTCTCACAAGGTGATTGACTGGTCACAGGTTCGACCCCTGCGACACCTGACGTGTCTCTCAACTGGAGTTTAGACTAACAGTGATACTGATGTTTGGGGGACACACTTTGTAAAACGATGCCTGACGTGCTTGAAGAAAACAATTGTCCTCACACTCCCCCCCCCCCCGCTGAGCTAAAGCTGTGGAGGTTAAATCAGGATTAGACTCTGGGTTTTTGAAATGATGTCATCCTTGCTGCTTCCCCACAGTGAGCACCTAATACTACACACACACGCACAAGCAGGATCAAACACACACACACATTATCCACGGTTTCACACTTTTATGAAGATCCAGGTTAATTACTTGGGCTCTTAGTTGTGTAATGGTCCCAAGCCTGTAGATTGAGTCCAAGTGTGCGGGCGCTAACGTGTGGGAGGATGTGAGTCGGACAGTTATGTCTGTGTGGGCAAGTGATTTTGTGTTTTGAACAATTGTCTGAAAACCCGCAGAAGATATTACAAGCTCGATTCAGAATTAGTTGTTTTATCAAGAATAATGTTGTTCAGCAACCTTCTCCCTATCACACTGATGCAGATTTACTGAAGGCTGACATGGATTTATGGGCGCCAATGCCGATAATGATATTAGGGATTAAAACCATTTCTGATACTGATATAAAAGCCAAAAAGTTTTCATATCTGCTGATCTGCTGAAGACTCATATCGACCAATTCTTAGCAGCAAACTGATGAATCAGTCGGGCTCTACGTCAAATGTCTTGTTTTATTCATCCAAAACTCACCCGAAGGGTTGAGCGAACGTGTATATATAAATATATAAATTGGGCCTCTCTGATTAATTCAATTCACTTGAATAAAGATCAAACCAATCTGATTCTGTTCCTGCAGGTGTTTGGCAACAAGTTGGTCATCCCCTCACTGGACGGTGCCTTGTTCCAGTGGAACCGGGACAGAGAGAGTATGGAGGCAGTGCCTTTCAGCGTGGAGTCCTTGCTGGAGTCGTCCTACCGTATCGGAGAGGACACGGTTCTGGTCGGGGGGAAATCCCTCACTACCTATGGCCTGGGTGCCTACAGTGGCAAGGTCAGTGAAATCATTTCAATTCAAATATAACAATGTAATGAATGAAATTATAAAATCCTCTGTGCATCAAACTAGTCAACCCTAATCTTAAAAACATAACCCTGTCGTTCAGCTTCGGTACATCTGCTCCACGGTCGGATGCAGCCAATCAGGGGATAAAGAGATGGAGCCAGAAGATGTGCTCCTGCTGCAGAGAACTCAGAAGACGGTTCGAGCCATCAGACCTCGATCAGGGATGGAGAAGTGAGTCTTATTCAACCAGTCTGTCTTTCACAGTAGAGACCAGTTGACAACTCATTACTTTAAGTGCAATAAAAGCTTTCCAGCAAATGTTTGAAATCCTTTTTTCCAGAAAGGAAATACTCCTCCTGGCTCAGCCAGATCGATTTTGCTGCAGAAGTAAACAATAATGTAAACTTACTTCAACTTCAATACATGTTTTTGCTCAAAACCCAAAGTTTGTCTGTACTCAGAAACCAAGAACAGAACCCTAGCCCTCCCACTGACTTTCACTCCTTTAACGTTATATATTATTATTATTTCTTGTAAAGTTAATCTCATAATCGTCTTAAACATTACAAGTAAAGTAGTTGTTTCAGTTGAATGATCTCTTTCTCTTTTACAAGGTGGAACTTCAGTGTTGGAAACTTTGAGCTGAAGCTCCTTCCAGAGACGCAGCCTGGAACAAACTTCCTGGAGGGAGAAGTGACGAATGGCGACGGCTGGAGAGAGAGTCAGCGTGTCATCACAGATGAACCCAAAGAGAGGGAGCAGACCGAGAACCAGAAAAAACAAAATCTGGACCTTGTCATTAAAGTTTCTGTTCCTGATTGGAAGGTCATGGCCTTCAGCACGGAGCCTGAGGGACAGCTGGTCTGGGAGCGTCAGGTGAGATGAGATTAACTTATTAAAATAAATGTCCTGGTGTTTAACTTCTTTTTTTAAAAGATTCCAATAACTTCTGCGTCCCCTGTGTTGTGTAGTTCTGCACACCTATTGCCTCAGCCTGGCTGGTGGGCGGTGGCAAAGTCACACCAATCAACCTGTTTGATGACACCGGCTACAGCAACCAGTCAGAAATTGATGAGGAGGACGATGATGAAAATCCGGAGAAAGCCAGGGGAGCTGCAGAGTCCAGTGTCTACTTAGGTAAATGTCTACACATGTATGACGATGTTTAGTCCTCCTGCGGCTTTTTTCAGCACAAACGTTCTACACGTAAGCTGCCATTAAATCTGCTCACGCAAAACTCCTTTGCCCTTTACATCAGGGATGTTCCAGGGACAGCTCTATCTCCAGTCCTCAGTGAAGATCACAGACAAGTTTCCCTCCAAAGCCATCGGATTGGAGACCAATATAATTCCGCTACCTATAGTCAAATGGAAGCCTCTAATCCGTAAGTCTGCGACTCCTCAGGCATCAGTTGTTATGTCTGATCACCAAAGTGTGAGTGTGTGAGGCCATGTACGCCCACGGCACAGCGACCACAGACTGACCTCATTACTGTAGATTTATCCTCAAAGTCCCCAAGAAATATTTGAAGTCATCAGGACACTGTCTCACTCCCAATCAAAGCTTTGCCCATCTTAAATTCACCCTGAGATTCTCATCCCACATCGATCCGTCTTTCTACTCAGATCAAAGATCTTACTCGTCTTGTCCTTGACACAGATTCTCCGTCCCGCACTCCAGCGCTGGTCGGCTCTGATGAATTCGACAAGTGTCTGAATAATGACAAGTTCTCCCATGAAGAATACAGTAACGGAGCCCTGTCCATCCTCCAGTATCCATATGGTAATAACCTGACACTGGACCAACAATAAAGTCTTACATACACTCAGAATGTAAAGCAGGAAAAATTCTCACCTCTCCTGACTCTGTGTTTCCTCCTCGCAGACAATGGCTACTCCTTCCACTATGGCAGGCCTTACCGGGAGAAGCGTGACAGTTCCGTTAGCCTGATAAACGGAAACGTGGGGGGGGCTGAAAGCCGCAGGAGAAAAGACCCTGTGCTGCTGCTGCCTTGGTGGAAGGAGATCATCGGCACCATCATCTTCTGCATCGTCGCTACCACCTACATCGTCCGCAAGTTCTTCCACCCGCCTGCCCCTGTGGCCTTTGTGAGGGTAAGAGCGCGGCCTGAAGCAGAGACTCCATCATGACCCTGACGGCTGGTGGTTAAGCTTGTTGTGTTATAATAATGTGGATTCAGTGTGCAGCGTAAAAATCACTTTTCTCTTTATTTGATGTGGTTTAAAACATCAGAGACCCTGTTCAGACCTGGTGTCAACAAAGAGGTCCAATCATTAGTTGTGGTTACAAACCAATCAACGCATGGACACAGGTTTAAAAAAGCGTTTAAAATATAGAGGGACGTCAGAGCGGTAGGTCGTCCTTCATCTGGGGCACAGTTGCGTTCATAAGGCAAAAAGAATTTGGCCTCATGTATCACATACCACCTCTGAATGTGAGTGATTGGATCTCAGGACACTCTGGGTGAGTTCACACCTGAACTTGGCGCCGACTCCTGTGACGGGATCAGTCAGGACAGACGTTAAGTCCAGGTCTGAACAGAGTCTCAAGAAGTCTCAACACTTTTTTCTCTCTTTTGATAAAGAACTGTTTCTATTCTGTCCCTCAAAGCAACGGAAAGAGTCGGAGACGCAGTGCCAGACGGACAGCAAGTTTGACCTTGAGGTTGTGGAATCCAAAGAGCCGGTCGCCACGGAGACCCGTTCCAGCGAATACGTGTCCAGGTACGTCACCAACAAACTGCGAAGCTGAATGTGTGAAAATACGATTTTGTCATGACTCAGGAGAACTTCCCGCGGCGCCTCCACTGTGCAGGGAATTGTTATCCTCACACTCGAAAGTCACTCTGTCAAGGTGTAGCTGCGGATCCAGCACTGTTACCATGGTGACCACTGGTCTTCCAGCCTGCCGTGATAGAGCCAGGCAGAGATCGCCGATGTGAGCCGTGGTCGTGAACGATTGGACAACTCAGCTGTTTGCCATCAAATGACAATGACCTCGGCGCCCGCAGACCCCACCCCACCCAGCAGCATCTGCCACGGGGTCGGAGTGTCTCTTTACATCACTGTCAGCACATTGTCAGAAGTCTCTCATAACTTTGGGCACCCAAAATACGATCAGTGGGAATAATTTATGGGCTGCCACTCAGCCCCTGTTGTGTGATTGATGGACGTCGCACATGTTTACGTTCAGGAGTGAAATAATGTGACTTTACCTTCGCGGACTCGTTGAGGAATCTCATTAGATTTCAGTTGTTCTTCGCTCCTGGTGTCATCACTTCTCTTCTTTTGATGCAACATAAAATGTCAAACATCCCTCTCTCCCTTTAAGGCTGCTGTAATCCATACAAATTGTCTTTGCCAACGTTCTTTAAATAAAACTGAGGGCTGCTACAGCAGCTGTGACTGGCATGAGTCAGGATCATTAGAGGGGGGAGATAGAGATCAAGATATGCGGCCTGAATCACATGTGCTCACACATTTCCTAATAAGACAGCTTCCACTCCCCTGAGGAGCCTGAGCAGAGACGCTGTGACATCGTGTCGAAGCTAGAGCCAGAGTTTTCTGTTGTGTCTCTCTCAGCAGCAAACTAAAGCCGTTTTCAGAAATGTACTCCGCAAAGTGTTCCCCGACAATTTCCAGCAGGAGATCGTCCGGATCAGACGAGTTTACAACAGGAAACTGTCTAGAACATTCAGGCGAGGGGCGGAGCCTGAGTAGAAAATATAAGAGGAAAGACTTGACGTATAAATTCTGTTGCGGAAATCAAACGTTTTTGTCGACTGCACATCATCACTGGCTTCTGCCCTCGGCGCCAAAAGCTGTTTGTTCTACGTGATTCGTGATATTTACTCTGAAGTTGGAGGAGAAGTTCTGGAAAAATGTCCAGATAGATTTGTATAAATACAAACCAATACATACCACTTGATACACCTGTGACCTGTTGTCAGTGAAATCCTGGTCTTTTAAATTCACAGGTGATAAAAACATTTATCTCTTTTCTCTGCATAACGACCACAATGTCTCTCCCCAGGTATCTGACTGACTTTGAGCCGGTGCAGTGCCTTGGGCGTGGGGGGTTCGGTGTTGTGTTTGAAGCCCGCAACAAAGTGGACGACTGCAACTACGCTATCAAAAGAATCCGTCTACCCAACAGGTAGCGCCTCACGCTTATCACACCACAGACTTCGGTTCTCGAGGATACTCCTGCTTCAGTTTTCTCTCTTAAATCAGCAGCAACGTGCTAAAAAGGAGCAACGTAGTGAACCACAGAGAACAAGTGACATTTAGGATCAAACATTAACGATGTCATTACATTTGTACTGGCAGGCATTTGAATTTAGTGTTTGGCTGCGGCTGCTCTGCATGTTTTCTCATTTTAGACTCGGACCATAGACGGGACATAAGAAACCATTCCTCATAAGTCATTAGTTCAGTTAGTGTAATGGAACAAATTATATTTTTGCTGAAGATGAATCACACATGCATTCACACGTGATTAAGAAAACAAGACAAATCTTTTTAGGAATTCAAACCTTTAATTCCTGTAAATCAAACAACCGACTCCTGGAAATCAACTGTACAACTTTCCATGAATGTTTATTCAAGCCTGATATTTTGATTTTCACCCGTCAGGGAGCTTGCCCGTGAGAAGGTGATGCGAGAGGTGAAGGCCCTGGCCAAGCTGGAGCATCCAGGAATTATCCGCTACTTCAACGCCTGGCAGGAGAGCCCCCCCGAGGGCTGGCAGGAGGAGATGGACAAGAGGTGGCTGAAAGACGCCAGGTGAGTCTGGGCTTTTAAATGTTGCCCGGCAGGTTGAAAAGTGCAAGTGGTCATTTTTCCTGCAGTGGTAAAATTATGTTATATTTCGTAATTGTACAAATACTCTTTAACTTTCAGTACTACTGACTGGCCAATGAGCTTCCTCGACCACATGGAGGCGCTGTCAGTCAAAGTGCCAGTGTCCAGCACTGTCTCTCCTGTCTCTGTGCCTGGAGGAGACGTTCTGGAGTCCTCCACTGATTCCCGCGCCCTCCTCTCCAGCAGCGCCGGTGGAGCTGCAGGATTCGGCGTTGACAACGGCGACCTGTCCTTCCACCCTCTCCTGGGCCACGACAGCCTGATGTCTGAGAGGGACAGCCAGGCTGACCCCGACGCTTCCGACACCCCACACTCCTTCGAGCTGTACCCCCCACGCGGCCCCAGTGACTGCACCTCCTCTTCCTTTGACATAGTGTTTGAGGACTCGGGCTGCGACCGAGATGTAGAGGCAGATACCGGGGACTCTGTGACTTCCGGTGCAGCCAGTGCAGACGTGCTGACGGACAAGAACACGTCGTCTTCCTCGCACACCAGACAGCGGGAATCCATCCCGCCCTCCTCATCCTCTCCCCCTCGGCCAACCTCACTCACCCTGGCTCTCCCTACCACTCCTCCAACTCAGCGAGTCCAGCCTTCTCCCAAGGTGGGTTGGTCAGTCAGTTAATGTTAGCCTGTTTACTTTAAACAAAGACCTGTACCTTCTCGTAATACCTACAATATTTAAAAGTACTGATTCAATGATTTAAATGATTAATTATATTCTTGAGATTTAAAAATGTTCCTTTCCCTCCTATCAAATATAAGTGGTTTGTCTTCTCCCTCCTCCAGGTGTACCTGTACATCCAGATGCAGCTCTGTCGGAAGGAGAACCTGAAGGACTGGATGGCTCAGCGCTGCCTCTCGGAGCAGAGGGAGCACAACCAGTGTCTGGAAATCTTCCTCCAGATCGCCGAGGCTGTCGACTTCCTGCACACTAAGGGGCTCATGCACAGGGACCTTAAGGTGACCATGTACACACACAGACACTGTCTACTGCAATATATCTTACACTTGGCTCGATGCCTGCGTCTGTGGGACAGATTGTGAATGTGATAGCGGACACTGTGCCGCACAGATCTCCAGATACTTGGACGTCAGGGGAGCAGAGTTTTTATCTCGGCACTCGAGCATTCAGCGGTAGATTAAAATCCCTGCAAACTACATGACATCACCTCCAGCAGTTGCAGACGGAGATAAATAATGTCATCAACAGGCTAAAGCTTCAATTTAATCTCATTTTATTCTCATTCTCAATCGTCCAGCTATAATTTCTGAAGCCCAAACTCATTATCTTAAATATCCTTCATGTGCAACAGAGCTTCTCCTGTCACACACAACACTGACACGTCTCATTGTACGAACACAAACACTTGAGTCATTTCTCTGCACGATGCCTCAGACGCAGCTCTTTATCACATGTTCTGAGGTTTTAAATGCTCTCCGCCTTAATGACTCTCTCATGCACATGTTGCAAGAGGTAAACTGAGGCACAGAGCCTTGCTTCTGTCGGCTCCTCCCTTTGCATTGTAAGTTGAACATCTTATCAGGAACACCTGACCTCTGTCCGTCCCTCTTGTTACACAATGTCCTCTTCTTAGAAAAATAGCCCCACTTACATTTAACTGAATCTGCTTTTACACACTTAAACATGTTCAGTCACTGTATTTGTGATTAATGTGATTAATGTATGTGAGTAATATTTTACTTCACATCGCGCAGTGCACTGACTTTATGTAGTTGATGTTTGACGTATCTCTAAATTTCACCTTCCGTCCTCCAGCCCTCCAACATCTTCTTCACCATGGACGACGTGGTGAAGGTGGGAGACTTCGGCCTGGTCACGGCCATGGACCAGGAGGAGGACGATGACGAGCCGAGCGCGCTGACGCCCGCACCCCTCCTCACCCGACACACGGGGCAGGTTGGCACGAAGCTCTACATGAGCCCAGAGCAGGTGAGGAACCAACTCTTTTCCTGGATTAATATTTAGATACTGTATTAGAAATCATTTTAGGAATTGTCATTAATAAAAGAGGCTTTGATCATTTGATGATTTCCAACGCCTTGCTTTCCTCTTCATCCTGGCAGCTTTCTGGAAACTCGTACTCTCATAAAGTGGACATTTACTCTCTGGGTCTGATCCTGTTTGAGCTGCTGTGTCCTTTCAGGACGCAGATGGAGAGAGTGAGGGTGAGTCAGCAAACACACACAGTAACATCATCACTTTTATTTAACTCTCAACTGTGTTGTTATACTGATATATCACTGTCTAAATCTGCTTTTAAAGCTTCCTAGAACGTGGTTTTCATTGTCAATTCAAATGTTTTCTTTTATTTTTATGTTAAAATATAATATATATGCATCAGTTTGCACAAACGACTGTGTCAGCAAAGCAAAATATGTAAATGGAGAGGTGGGGAGTGAAAATTAAAAAGATAAATTCAACAAATACAAGATTATGAGCGTGTGTTTTGAGGATTCATTTTTTACTGATTGTAAAATTTAGCCAGCCTGAACCATTGAATTATCATTTTCATGTCAGTTACAATGTAAAGTTTATTAGAAATGAAATGACATGCTGTTATCTTCGGCCTCGGTAAGAGCCCCTGCGAGACGTAATGAAAAACCCTCGTGCGATCGACCAGGATGTTGTGATCTCGGTAACAAAGGACCTGAGTCGTCATTAGCTCCACTCACAGGTGTTTACATGTGTTCTGTTTGTTCCAGACTCTGACTGAGGTGAGAGCGCTGCGCTTCCCTGAGGTCTTCTCCAAAAACAACGTCCAGGAGGTGAGTGGCCCGCTGCTGTCACCTAGTGGCTGAGAATGCAAACTTCAACTAAACCAAGAGAGGAGAATTTAATTTACTGGACCCGAGAACAAGCTGCGGGACGTGAACACACATCCAGAGAGTTCATCCTCATGTCGTCTGATTCAGTGGAGCACACATCGGCGTTAAAGCTGCTCGATCTAATCCAATTTGAAGCGTGCTGGGATTATTTATCTTCTAAATCACAGAAAATAAAGTAAATCGAAAGATTTATTATCAGAGATGTGTTTGTTACCACACCAGGCACTGAACCAGTGTCTGCTGTTCAGTTGCTTCCATTACCTGGTTTACCAGTTTACTTGGTAATGAGATTAACATAATCCCAAAGCATAATCTGTGATACCCTCCCTGTGTTATCCCAGTATCCCTCCTCTCTTGCTGTATGCTGGTCTATTTTAGGACGCCCTGTTCGTTCTGAGTGTGTGTGGGTGATTGTGTTGATGTATTATTCCATTATATAAATTACGTGGTTGCGTGTGTGGTTTTTACAAGTGAATAAGTTCAACTAAAGGATGATAATGTTTGCTGTAGCATTCCTGTAGCGTGACTGTGATCAGAGCCCTCACTGTGCTGTATGGTTTCTCTGTGTGCAGCTGAGTATGGTGCGCAGCATGTTGTCGCTGAGCCCAAGCGAGCGTCCCGAGGCAGCTGACATCACGGGGACTCCCCTCTTCCAGGAGCTGGAGCCGCCGTTCCGCATGGCCGTGAGGCAGCGCTCCCGCACCTACAGCGCCTCGTCCATGGGCCGCCCCTCACGCCAGACGTCGTGTAACTGAAGATCCCATGATGCAATATTTAACCCCTGTCCTCGCATCCCTCCCCCCCCACTCACACAAGCAAAACACCTCAGCCCCCTGCCATCGCACACCGGCTCAGACAGAATTGCATTAGAAGCCAAGTACGACAAACTTGTGGGACGTTATCTCAGTGGCTTCAAAGCAGCAGGACAAAGTCCTACCCTCCGTAGCAAATACACATGCTGTCACATATTCGCTCATAACACTGCCTCCAATTCACCATTTTAATCTCACTGACGAGTGCAACAATATTTTAAAAGCGAATGTTCAAGACCAGACTTGGCAGAAGCGGTTATTTAAAATGGCTCTGAGCACCAGATGGGAAGCGTGCGGCTCAGTGGGGACTCGACTATTATCTCCAAACTTACCTGACTGAAATATTGGGATTTTCTTAAACTGATATTCTCCTCACTCTAACATGGCGGACGTCATCTGGTCCTCTGAGTTGACTCACAGACGCTCTAAAGAGCTGTTCTGGATATGATTTGATTCTGGTCACAACGCGCTGCTTGTGCTCAACATTCACTCACACAACACCTCAGGTATCAAAACCAAGAGGACACTACAAAGGGGCCTTTTGATGCTTTGATCGATCGTCTCTACTAGTGACGAGTACAGATCACTGGTCGGAGCACTAACCGGTGTTGCTGACACTAAATATGCCTGATTTGGGAGACCAAAAAAAAAAAAGACCATCTTTTTTTCCTATGTGTTTTTATAATGAGAGAGAAGAGAAGAGTTTATGAGTCCACTTCATCAGATGTGATTTGCCTTTAGAGAGGGGCCCCGCGGCCCCTGAATGGATGAATGCCGAGTCTGTGGCTCATGTCGTTTCTGCATGTATCTGATAGAAAAGTGAAGGGGTGAGTGTGACTTTGTTTTCCTAAAGCCAATACTTTGGACACAGTTTATCTGTGTGTAAATTTACACAATGAGGTGCTCAATCATTTTCAAACACCTCCTTTTTGCTCTCTGTACATAATAGAAGGCGAAACACCTTTTTATATCTTCTGCTTTAAGTCCAGAAGATACATTTGATCAGTCCTGTACATACTGTAAGGTGCTGTTGCTTGTAAATGGCCTTTTTTTTCACGAGACAGCTGTAAGATAGTGTGATATACACTGAGAGAGGGCACAGAGGAGACGTTATCGGATAGCCGAATGTTACAGTGTGACCTCCAAAGACAGATCACCTCTTGTAGCTGTTTGAAATTAATCTCAGTGCTTCCACTTACATGGGAAACCAAGCGGAGGGGGTTGCTGCGCTTTGAGCATCAGAGGAGAAGCGGTGGAACCAGAGTGCCATGTAAAAATCAGTTAAGTGTACTTTTGAGTAACTGATTTTGACTCACCTCACATTTTTGCAATTTGGCTCCTGTGCTCCAACCTCGTCCAGCTGGTGCTCCTGGTGAAGCACTGAGGTCTGCAGCTCTCCCAACATCCAGGAAAAATAGCATTTAGTGAAGAAAGTGAGACTGTTTATTTGTTTTTTTGTTTTTTTTTGTCCCCTCTAGTTTGTTTACCGGGGGACCTGGACCTGACGTTGGTCATGTGATCCCTCATAAGCATTGTTTTATGTACATAAGAAGTGCCGGGAGAGCACATGACCTTTGTTTGTAA
Source organism: Paralichthys olivaceus (assembly GCF_024713975.1). NCBI lineage: Eukaryota > Metazoa > Chordata > Actinopteri > Pleuronectiformes > Paralichthyidae > Paralichthys > Paralichthys olivaceus. The sequence continues at coordinate 5,334,423 of NC_091104.1, forward strand.
CGACACACACTCACACTGCTAATTGTAACATGCTTTCAATGATTGTAATTTTCTAAGGATTTTCTCTTTTTTTAGAAATAAGTGCAGTTTTTTGATTATCCTGCAGGGTTTTTTGATCACTGTAAAGTCTCGACTGCGTCTGATACAGGAAGTGAGAACTGTTGTTCGTCCACTCAGCACAACGGAGACGAGTTATTCTTGTTGTAAAAGAGTTTCAGACACACTGTTCCACCACCACGATAAAGGAGGGAAGGGGTTTAGTTCATTACATGTCCTCAAGTCAGAAAATGTGAAAACTCATCCTGCATATTCAGACATTGCTTTGTGACGGGCAGTACGTAGATACTGTCACCTAAATCCTGTGTTGACAATGTGACACCATCTGTTTAATTAATGTTCAATGTTTTAAATGAATTCTGGGTAAATCCTTCTTTCACAAATTAGTGAATACATGCTTTTCTTTTAATTTACAAGAGGAAAGAAAACTTAAATCACCTACTGTAGTAAATACTCTTCAACTGAAAACAGCATTACTGACAATAGTGTATTATCGCAGGTTCTATAAGTTTTGTACTTATCCCTCAAACCAGGTAAATATCATTATACAGTAGGTTATTCTGGCTCTGTTGAATTATGTTGATCCTCCTCCCGCTCCTGTTGTCCAGGTATGTTTTTACCTGAGGACCGTTCCGTTGGAAAATCTCATCCCTCCTCTCGCTCTCCGATGCCTCCGTCTGGACGTGTTTTCGTTGCGTGTTCTTGTGCACAAACCCATTCTCTGTCCACGTTGAACTGTAAATATGTTTATTTGCTTTATTTATGTTCCGATGCCGCGATCAATCCTTTGTGGGTTGGTGTTATTATGAATGCGCTTCTTGCGACGAAGTGCGTTGGAATATGATGACTTCTTACAAGTCTAAATTTAATAAACTGTTCTATACCGTTTGTACAGTTTTGTGTCATTGGTGTGAAGTCTGTGGGTTGGTGTTGGGCAGATTATTATTATTATTATTATTATCAGGCAAACAACCACCAAGTCTTAGAGAACAACAGGGATGTTTGCTGCAGCTTGTGGGACACTTACTGTATGTGTGTGTGACGTGTGTTTATACACCCTGCAGTGTTCTTCTTACACACACATGAGAAACAGAGTAGTTTAATACACACAAATAGAATACTTGCTGAATTATGAGGTACTGTAAATATCTGACCCCAAATCACTCTGTTGACCTCAAGTGTCCTTATATTCAACCAAGCTGCACCGACACACAATATGGAAGCATATGTTCAACATTTGAATCCAAAAGAAATTTCTTTTTTTTTTTTACAAAATAAACTTATTTTAAAATACTAATTAAATCAAACATTCATTTGTCATGAAGGAGCTTAGAATTGTTCAATTGCTCCAGAAAAGCTTTAGCAGATGGATAGATAGAAAGATAGAGAGATAGATAGATATATTGCAAAGGTATGTGTTTCTGGAAGTTGTGCAAATAATAATAATTGTTATATAAAAATATTAAATCAGAAAAATTCAATAAATAAAAGTTTATCCTGAAAACTAAACCAAACATTGATCATAGGTGAAAGTGTGTTTCTATGTAGACTGTGCAAATAGTTATGTTATTATTATTTATGATTATTATATTGAAAATACAGTATAATTATGAACAACTATATTAAAAACTAATAAAAAAAAAAGAAAAATTATCCTGAGAACTAAACCTATTGATCACAGGTGGGTGTGTCTCTCTGGAGGCTGTGCAAATAGTTCTTATATTATTCTTATGTATTATTATTATATTAAACATATATTAGGACAATCAACAATTATTATGACATATTACAAAAATACAAAAAATAAAGAAAAATGTATCTTGAAAACCAAACCTGTTGATCGTGGGTAAAATGACGTGATCACTATTACTAATTAAGGACAATTAAAACGGAGGCTAACCATGCTAACAGCTGTGAGGCCAAGCTAACGGGCTAGCACGTAAAAGGGGCGGGGCTTGTACGTTTAAAGCCCTGCGCGCCCCCGCGCCGCCGGTTGCGCATTTCCGCCAGTCTACGTCACTTCTGGATGTCAATATGCGGCTCGTTGCGGCGCTGGGAGAGCGAACCTGCGGGAAGATGTGAACCGAGTCCCCGGCGAACACCAGCCAACACACCGACACTCACCTCCGTGGGAACGCGTACCTCGGGCCCGACCAACGGAAGCTCGGCCCGCGGGCAGCTCGTCCGGGTCTCTCGCCCCCACCAGCAGCGGAGCGTCTGTCTGAAAGCAGCCATCTTTAGCGAGAGGATGTTCGGGGCCTGCTCGGGCTCCAGCCGGGGCCGGAGCCCGCTGATGCTGACCGCCGCTCTCCTGCTGTCGCTCGCCGGGCTGCTGTCCGGGCTGCCCGCCTCCACCGAGGCGAAGGACTGCGACAAGCCGTGCATGAACGGCCAGTGCAACGCCGCCACCGGCAGCTGTGTGTGCTTCCCCGGCTGGGTCGGGGACCAATGCCAGCACTGCGGAGGGAGATTCAGGTACAGTCCGGGGATGGAGCTGCTTTTTACCGCTTTGACATCTTGACCACCGCTGACAGTAATACTACTCCTAATACTACTAATACTGTCAATAATACTGCTACACACTACTACTAATACTGTCAGTAATACAGCTACACACTACTGCTACTGTCAGTAATACTGCTACACACTACTACTGTTACTGCTACCACCACTACTAATACTACTACTACTGTCAGTAATACTGCTACACACTACTACTACTGTCAGTAATACTGCTACCACCACCACTGTTACTGCCACCACCACCACTACTACTACTGTCAGTAATACTGCTACTAATACTGTCAATAATACTGCCACCACCACTACTGCTACCACTACTGTTACTAATGCCACTACTAATACTACTACTACCAGTACTTCTATCACCACTACCACCAACACTACTATTAATACTACTACCACTAGTACCACAGCCACCACCACCACCACTACTACTACCACTAGTACCACTACTATTACTAATGCCACTACTAATAATACTACTACCAGTACTTCTATCACCACCGCCACCACCACCACTACTACTATCACTACTTCTGTCAACACAAGGGCTCAGTTGTCCTGGTTGAGACGCTGTACATGTCTGTATATAACCTGAATACTGCTGGTATGTGATGTGTGTAGTTACTATAAGTTATAATATCAATCACACACAGTACTGGGCTCTTCTACCTCATGTTTCTGTGCCTCTTCTTTTAGCTTGAATGTGTTTTACTATGTTTGTGTTATTTGTCCCTCTTGTATTGATACTTTAATTGTTTTATGTCATTGAGTGGAACCGTCATGCTTAAATACGGGATGAATAATAAATACACACAAGAGCAGCAGTATAATAGAAGGTGTAGAAGGTACAGCTTGACTCTTGTACTCAGCTACAGTGAGAGTCGTCCTGGACCGTATGGACAAAAAGCATCGTCCATTATATTTCTTCCCTCCTCACTGTGCTGTGTATCAGTTCATATTGAACCTGTTATATTGCTGCAGATGAAAATCACATTGCGATAATTATTGATATTGTTTTATTGGCCAGCGCTGCAGCTGAAGGTGATTTTATTAATCTGTAGTCGTCTATAAAAGTCAGGAATTCCCATTGCCAATAAAATACCTCATATTGCATTTTGTGTGACTTGCAGAATTGAACCTATAAGTCTTAATATTCTCACCTTCGAAAAAGCTTCCACCAGATATTCGTACACGTTCTTAAATAATCTTTAAAATAGCTGTTTTTTAATAGAGTAATCAGGTAAATCAGTTCGCAGGTCACCCACGCAAAACCTTTTATTTTTACATTCAGTTATTTCATAAACCCACACACGGTGATGTCTACGGTTGTGTTGGCCGAGAGCGGACAGAGGTGGGAGCTGCCTGAGATCTCAGCGGGGGCAGTGCAGATGAGGGCACAGTCCAAACTGGCTTTTTGTTGTTGTCGTTGACTTGTTCAGTGTCGTCTGGCTTCACAGGACATGAAATGCAGCAGGTGTCGTGGTGGTTAAGAGCCAAAGAAGTGAATATAATTCAGTAGACTCACTGATGGGTTCAGAAAACTGTCGTTCACCAAACAACAGGACAGCAGCAGCGGCTCAGTGCGGGTCAAACTTTTGTAAACAAACAAACCAGAGCTCGACCATTCTGGATTTTTTTGGGGGGGCTGAATTTTTCAATAGCGATAAATCGGCCAATTTATTTATAATAAAGATTTTCTGTTATAACTTAATTCTCGTTATCACCGCAATGACACAGAAATGTAATTACGTTATTATAAATACCTATGAATACAAAGTAAACACAAATGCATTTAATTAAGAAAATAAGCAAATTTTTCTTACGCGAAATATAAATAAATAAACATAAATGCACAGATCTTTTCTGCATAGTTTATTCTGTAGAATAAAAGTTTTCCCTATCTGGAAAATAAAAAACAGATATTGTCTGTCAAAGGCTCATTTTGCCAGATATCATCAGCCAACTAATAAATCCGTCAGTCTCTATTAAAAACCAAAAGCACATCCGCTCTCACTCGCCCACTTTAACTTCTGCAGCTTCCTGTGTCAGCGCACCCTGTTTTAAACAAATTATCAGTACACTACATGCTGTGTAATGCTAAATGCACGTGTCAAAATTGATTAATACAAATATGCAGACGATCGTTGCTGCGCTTCTTGTTCTTTGAGCTCATTAAAGTTTCACTTCTCATTTACTGGAGTTAATATTCCGACCTGGACGTCTCGTGGAGAGAATTGTCCTTCATCGTTTGATGACACTTCATTTAGACAAAATCAATGTTGATTACAGGACTGTTTCTCCCTGCGAAGCACAAATGAATGAAAACTAAAAGAAGCAACTTCCTTCTTCCAAATTTATTTCCCTTGTTGAGTCAAATTTGAGCTGAGGCAGTAATGTTACACTTCTGCTTCGCATCTTTTTTGGTTGTTAGCAAGCTGATCCTGTTCCAGTGTTGTGATGAGCGAGCACATCTGTGCAGCTAAAACGTGTCCATCAGGGTGTGCTCAGCGGCCGGCCCTCGGTTAAATGTTTTTAAGGACACCCTGGGTATTTTGTCCTTTTTAAAGAATCCCGTCATGCTGTCTCAGCTCAGTGCCACCCTGCCATGTTGCAAAAAGCAGAGTTGGCGTGTGGAGGCCTGTGGTGTTGTTCAACCTCAGAACGCCGTTGTGGTGAAGAAAGGGAAGCTGGGACTATTTGCACATTAGTGTGGCCGATCGCTGATCGTATCTGAGCACATGAAATGGAGGCTGAACGCCTGCAGAGCTGCCAGGGTTTCAGATCAGCAGGGTTGAGTGTTGTCTGGGTTGAATAGTTTGTCTTGGTTGTGGTTTAGGAACTGGGAGCTGGTTGTACTCGAGTATCAACTGTGTAGGAAATTATGATTGTGAACACACCCGCTGCATCGTGGATAACACGAGTGCTCAAAGTCCTGGGTCGGACTGGAATCATTATTTTTCTGATGACCTCCTCCAAGCAGGTTCCTGTTTTCACCCGTCTGTTGGTCCGTTGGTTGGTTTGTCGGAAGGATTACACAAAAATGACTGGATGGAAAGGGGCGGATCCAGATGATTTCTTTTCTCACAGGATTGTCTTCAGCTCGCACGATGTAATGTTTGAACAAGGATGTTCATTTTTTAGTAATAAAAAGACACACTACTTTACCATGCACGTCATTCAAATAAGTTGGTGTAACAACAGCCGACTTGACGACACGCTGTCAGACGCACGCCTGTCTGCAAACCAACCAGTTAGGTGATGATGATGACAGCATGTACTAATGTCAAACTGAATTCTTTAGTGCACTTCCTAAATTAAAGCGAGAAACAAACCAGATCAAAAGGAACAAAGACGTGAAGCTTGGTTCAGATTTTCCGGTGTGAAAATGTCATCGGTCTTAAAACACTCTTGAGAACAGTATGAGATGGGAGTAAACTATAATAACTGTCTTACAATCAAATGATTATTAACATTTCAAGAAGCTGACCCCCACAAATTACTCCCAGTGTTCGTGTGATGGGGAAAACCGTGACCGTGGAAAAACAGAAAAAGCCCCTGGTTCCATTTAAAATGAGACGATGTGTCGCTCCTCTCTTGATTTTTAAATGCCGCTGTAAATTGAACATCCTTGGCCTGTAGGAACTACAGTGGGGAAAAAAAAATCTATTTGAAACATCCCCTCAGGCTCTGAATGTTAATCTCATTTACTTAATATTTTTTGACATTTTATAAACTTAACAATGGCTCACTTATTTAAAAAAAACAATAGACCAATGAACTAGTAATCAGCAGACTTATATATATATATATATATATTCCTGAACATTAGGTATTACCCTCCACTAGGTACTGGGATTAGTTCCTGGACGCTGCTTTTACACTGTCCGCTGGGCCCCATGAACGTCCCTATGAGGATTATTAAAGTTGAACTTCACTTCATCTGTCCAGAGCTGCAAACTTTGACCTCAATTTAAACTTCTTTTAAAAGCAGCATTTCCCTCCTGCCTGCGCTGCTGGAGTGGCTGTAACGCTGACCCTGAACTTCACTAATAGCACAGCAGGGCTACTACTTACAGCATAAGTGCATTCGGATCAAACGTTTGTGCCGCTGTGTACGGCTTCATCTGGGATGTTGCAGCCGCCTCGGGTCGTCCAACTGGTTATCATAGAGCAGGGTGGTAAACCTGCTCTGATCCCAGACTCTCCCAGAACCAGGGCTGTTTCTGTTTTGTTTCCGTGGTCAAAGGGCCGATTTCTTTCTGGAGGAGAGGCTGTGGTCCGAGCCCGTGTTTAGCATACAGACAATGCCGCCATACAAGCCTGGGTGGACGCTGGCAAAGGCGGCTTTCTGTGGCAAGTTCGTGCCAAGATGGCGTCCTGATTAGCCACGAGGGCCAAAATCAACATGAAGGAGGAGGGGGGGGGGCAAAGACAGACTGGACGGTTTTGTTGTAGATTTATGGCAGAAAATTGAGATTTTCTTCGTGATCTAACGGAAACTTTGAAGTTGTGTGTTTCCGTGAATCACAGGGAGTAGATCTCCTCAGGGCTAATGTTAATTTTGTCTTGTTTTTATATATTGAATATTGCAATATGAGAAATGTAATACAAATTCACGTCACCCTCCTCCAGACATCACATAAAGATTTTCTCTTAAACTAAACTAAACTAACTTTCTTCTATTGATTTCCTTCCATGCACATTAGCTTTGGTTTAATTTCTCCCTTCAACTCAGTGCTATAGAGCCCGTCTGCGCCTCTCCCCAGAAACAGTCTGCTTGTTACTGTGGTCAATCTCCAGACTGCATTGTGAATGGGCTGCTTGAAAAAGGTAGTTTGAACGGTGCTCTGATTATAGAGAGATCGTGAAGTCGATTGGTTTTTTTAATGGAATCGCTCTGACTTTGGCTGAAGTGTTTGTTTGGGTGCATTCCATTTTTTTTGTTTTGTTTTTGTTTGAGGAGCTGAAATCTGAGGGACGACAGGAAATGAGAGAGGTGCGAAAAGAGACTCAACACAAGTTAACGGCCAGTTTAAAACCTGGGATGTTGCAGCTAATGGTTGCCTCATAAAACTCCAAGACACTTAACAGCAATGCTATAGTCGTTTGCAGACATGGACTCTGGAATATGTCCAGACCCTTTTCTTTGCTTTTCACATATGAAGACATTTTCTGGGTCAGACGCGTTCACAGCAACAGTAAAATATCTGAAACGGACATGACGTATGAATTCTGTTGTGGAAAGCTTGTCTGTTGTCCGTTGAATGTTGGAAATGTAGTTTTCCAACGTTTTTCTGGACCATATTCTCACATAGGCTCACTTTGACATTTTTCCTGAAAAGTTAAGGAGCAACTGCCTCGGACATTTGCGTTCTCACCCACTGGAAATCTTCAGGAAAATGTCTGAAAGCAGCTTATGTAGATAGTTGTGTTGGTAAATGAGAGGTCATCGTTTAATCTGGATTGACAAACATTTTAAATTCATTTTGAAAAGCAATTTGAACGACACAATGTCAGCGTGTTACTATAGCGTGTAACTGTTTTATTATAAGTGTTGCCATAAGGCTGAACTGTATCTGGCATTCACACTCTTATCAGATTATCTCTACAAACGCCAGCTTTATGCTTCTCGGGACAAAGAGTCCCAAAGAAATACAACTGTGCAGTTTTTTATTGGTATGAGATAAGGCATTAGCCGAGATGAATTCGTTTTTTTATTTGGATCGTGGTTATGAGGCAGTCTTTGCAGTGGGATGAGATGCTGAATAAATGCTTTGTTCATGCCACTTAAAGCCAGAGTAAGCCTCTGACGCATGTTCGTGTCCTGGCACCAACTCGGACTCCCCCATTTTCTAATGCAGTTAATGTGCAACTCTTTGCCAGCTAATTCTGTGACTTGACTTTGCTTTTCATGTTTTAATGGCACGTACAAGTATCGTTGTGTCTTTTGAAGTAGCTGGATCAAGTTCATGAATAAATGCCTCATCGAAGTGGTTCCAGTGCTGAGCATCGTCTGAGCTGGTCAAACTGCAATCATTTGATTTTCTTGCACATTTTCTCAACTTTAAGTTTGCACGTAGACATTATTGCACATTTCCAGCAGCATAACTCTGTTCACTTAGAGGTATTTCTATAATTCTCATTCCAGGGTTTATTGGTCATCATCTCTGCAGAAAAGACAACGTAATCTCTGGTCTCTGCAACTAATGATCATTTTCATTCCCTCCACCAAGGAGGTCCTTTTCACTCCTGTCTGTTTTTGTTTGTTGTTTTTTTTAAGCAAGTTCACACAAAATCTACTGAATGAAACGAAGGAGCAGATTAATTAACGTTTCTTTAAAGTTTTTTTTTACGTTTTTACCAACGTCTTAGAGAATATGGATCTTCCTCTTGCTTAAAGGTCCAGTGTGTAAGATTTAGGTGAAAGGGAACTATTGGCAGAAATTAAATGTAGAATAATCTTCATGATGTTTTCACTTGTTCATTTCATCTAAATTGTACAAATTGTATTTTACTTTAATCCAGAAAAGTCCCTTTATATTTATATTTACTTTATATTTACATTGAGGGGACCCTCTCTACGGAGGCTGCCATGTTTTTTACATTAGTCCAGACGGGACAAACTAAACACCTTTTGAGTTTTATGACAACTGAAGCTGCCACAGGTTCTTTTTCATGTTTGGAAGGAGAGGGTGAGGTGAGGGGTGTTCAGCTGCAACATGAAACTTCAACACTCGATACCACTAAATTCTACACACTGTACCTTTAAATGCGAATGATAATTGAAAGATTTAATGATTTGTTGTTTTTCAAGAGTGTAAAGTTCCCTGTTATATTTACTCTCCACGAAAGCGTTTTCTTCCTCAAACATTTGCCGAGCATATTTATATTTTTTGGGATTTTGGAGCGAGCTTGTTTACATTCATGTTCACCAGCTGGCAGTGGTCTTTCTTCCTTTTGCTTGTGCGTTGCTGCATTTCTTGGCACATTATCACCACCAACTGTTGTGGACTAGCATGAAAATGTTGGCAGGCATGTGCGCAGCGTTGCCCATGTGTGTAAAAATGTTGCTCCACGGTGCTAATACTTATCAAAACCTGCACAATATACCCATTTAAAACTCCTCACTGATCCATCAGTTCTGTCAGCATCAGTTTGAATCAATCACTTCAGACCAGAGGGAAATTCAGTGCTGCAGAAATTACACATATTGAACTTGTTGTTGTCCTTGTGTGACATTAACAGTAGTTTTTTCACAGTTCCACAGGCCTCTGCTCTGGAGTACATTCGTTGTAGACTTCTGTGTATTACATTCATCCACATCCATCCTCGGGCGCTGTCTGGAACCTGTCTGAAGGCTGACCTCGCTTTTCTAAAAGGCCCCACTCAGCCACCAGCCTGCCAGTCCAGGGTAGAGACCAATTACCCTCACCACTGTGCTACTCTTATTTGCAGAGGCACGGATGTTTGCTCCATCCCTTTCTTCTCGAAATCATTGATATATTTACACAGAGGCACAATTGGTCGTAATGGCTGTGGAGCTATTTGATAATCTGATCAGAAATCTTGTGAGGTGGCGGCCGTTAACGGCACCCGGAACATCTGTGACGCTCGATATCACAGGAGAGGATTTTGTTCCTGCTGATGACTTTAATCTAGTCTCAGCAGAGATGTGATGCATCTACAGGCTGATTAAAACACACATCTGTAGATACAGCACAAATCCAAGTCTTTTGAATGGTTGGATGCAGCAACATTAACCAGAGATGTTTGCGTGCTCATTTTTCTGGTTGGTTTGGGGGGGGGGGGTGAAATGAGATGAGTGACAGTTTAGACTGACTCAGAATTGGTCGTGTGCCCGTGTAGGCGGGACATCCAATCCAGCGGCTCCACACAAAACGCTCACATTTGCACAAACTCTGGCTCCAAATGACGTCGAGAGCTCAATATGGCGTCAGAATTCTGTTTTTGCAGACTGTGCAAAATCATATGAATCACGTGATGCCCCCCGCTGAATTTCACGGGGACACCACAGTGTCCAAGTGTTGCTGTTTTCCTCAATAGATGTAAATCATCATATCAGCAGCTCTTGTGCGTCAACCCCGGCCGTCTGGAGGGAAAACCCTTCGTCCTCTGTGGCATTTACATTCTGTCTGAGCGTGCTCGTTTCCCCTTCAGCCTGTGCTGCCGAGCAGGGCTGTTATTGCCTTTGAATGAGGAGTCGTATTTGCTCTGCTCTCATGCTGCACCACTTTTCCGTTTGTCGACCCCTTGGCTCTGCTGCGGAGACACTGTTTGCATGAGAAAGAGCAGCTGTTGAATGTCATTGTGAATGTGAGGCTCTGCTTGTGTGAATGTGCATCTAATGGCAGAAAGTGCAAGCACCTGCTGGTTTCGCTCTTTTATCCCAGGACATATTGACAGATTCTCTTCAACACGAAGAGGACAAACCCACAGACATTCAGTTAAACCTTAGATTTCTCAAACTTTATGCCGTCGTGCTGCGCAGAGGTCAAAGGACCTTATTGGCGTTTCTCGTTAGCTCGCTCGTTAACTACAAATTGGATTAACTTTACCTTCTAACCTCGTGTTCACAGATTTATTGACCAGCTCTTCTGAAAATGTTGCTTACCAGTTATATGATATATAATAAAATGTATATAAAGATGGATTACAACACATCTCCTAAAAGTGGACCCCAAGCATCTTGATCGCCCCCTGGTGTCCTGTTGCAATATAGGTTGCAAACCCCATCTCCTCCAGGTTCATGAACAGGACATGGGCCAAACTAAAAACTCAGAGCACACGTCAAAGATGGGTTTTTTTTTGTCATTTACATGTTTATTTTTGTGGAAAATTCACTTTAATTTTGTTCTAATTTCAGATATAAGTTTGTTTCCTTAATGTTTGTGTTTCATTAGAATAAAAACACAACGTTAATATTACTTCTTTTCTTTGCTGCCTTCTGATTGTAAATGAACATAATATATCTGCCCCCGGCGAGAGATGACATTAGACCGTGCTTTGACTTTTTGCCTATAATAAGTCTCTTTATGACCCAAACTGCACTGTGTCTAAAAAAAGAAAAGAAGACTTGTTCAGCCCCTGTTCCAAAGCCACCATTAGCTCTGCAGCAGACACGTGTTTGTTTCAAAAGACTAAATTAAACTACTAAGTGGTGAATCAACTAAATCACTGGAAGCATGCTGAGTTTGAGAGAAATTACAGTTTATACTGAGAAGAGATAAAAATCAAATCTCATCACTGAAAGTCACAATGTTGGCGTTTCCTTAGATTTTATGCAGCTGTGATGCGTTTTTTAGTTTTATTATCCTCCAAATGTAATAATGTAAGGGAATCAAATATATGATTAAACATCTGTAAAGAAAACAGTGCACCTAACGCCTCAGTGCTTATCACAAAGAGCAGCAACATCTTCAGATCTATAAAGTAGACATCTGAACAAGCCAATGGGAAGACATTTTTAAAGTGTGATTACTGGAGAGGCAGACTTTCTTTTTTACTCTGTTCAACCAAAACACTTTTAGGATGTGTCCCATGACGAGACATGAGAGCTGGGTCAGCTCATGGACACGAACCTCTGCAGAAATGATCAGTAGACACCCCCACCGCTCTGGTCATAGCTTCACATTTAGTATTTTGTGGCAACTTGATGAAAAATGGAATAAGTTGACAAAGCCGTCAAATGTTCTTAACTCACAGAGGATAGTAATTATCTGTATCTGAATTATTTCTTGATCGTAGTTGTAGTGAAACTGTGCTCAGGACTAGCAGCAGTCATGTTTGGTGGCCGGTAGTGAGGCGGGTTCAGGGGAGTCCTGAGAGAGCTTTGTTTGTCTCCTTAGCCGAGAGTCCCAGCAGGCTCTGGTTGCATTAGCGCTGAGAGACCTATAATTACAGCGCTGATGCACTTGTTAGCGAACCGCTGAGTCCTGCCCTGTGAATCTGAGTCCGCAGTGTTTGTCACTGTGGAGAAGCGGTTCGGTCTGATACTGTCTGCAAGTCATCTGTGCTGATGCACAGGTCTCAGAGATGACACAAGAGCATTTTTGCTTCATAGAGTCATGTGTCCAGCCTGTAAAGTTGTTGTTAACTTAACAACACCCTGGGTCCTGGACCTTGAGCCGCCCTGCCCACACGGCTCAGACTGTTGGCCTGCGCTTCAGCAGCTGTGGGAGCTGTCGAAAGTTTTCAATAACAACATGTTGTTGCCAAGATACAAATAAAAAAAACGCAACAATGCAGCACAACTTCCCCCGAAGTTCTGGGTTTCATGTAATGTTATCATGTCGTTGGCTGAGAGTGTGAAAGAATAACATCCTGATTGTGGAATGATGGAAATAATTATCAGTTTGTCTGAATGTGGACGACTCTGTGAGACGTGTGTTCCTTGTGGTTGTCTTCACCAGCAGACCGAGATCTCCAACTGCCTCTGGTGGCCGAACACGGGAGGAGTGTGTTCTCTGCGGCTTTCTCTTGACGTTAGTGTGAATCGCTGCTGAGAGACTGTTTCAGAACAAGGCTGCGACTGGGTGTGTGTGTGTGTGTGTGTGTGTGTGTGTGTGTTAGCAGAGTCATCGCACCCTGAGACCCAAATCAGTAATGATACAATCTCTGACTGCGTCTAAGTGTCCCCCTGTGTAATTCAGCTCCTCTGTGCTGCTGTGTCATCAGGCTGGAATTGATCAGGCAATAACAGTCTGGGCACCGTGCTTTACTTTAGCAGGGCTCGTGGCCGCCCGTCGTGTTGGCCTCGGATAATAATTTGCTGTGAGGTTTAATCATTTTCAACCCCGGAGCTGTCCTGGGTTTGTGTTTACCTGCCCTGCTCTGCTGACTGGCTCTTGTGTAATAATCATTTCAGGGGGGTCTTTAAGTGAACTGCAACCTGAATGTTATAGTTTGTATTTCAACGCTTTAGATAATGAAATGAAGCTGGTATCAGCTCTAGAACAGACTTTAAACAGTTGACTGAAATATATAGGCGGGCACATTAAACTGTACATAGTGTGTTATAGCATATACAGAGATCGCTCAGTGGGATTTACTGAGATGAAGGAAGCATACAACTAAAAAAAATATGATATCAAAAAGAATGATGAGAGCTGCTGCTAACTGTTATTTGTTGCTGCTGAGTCAAGGTTTATTGATAACAACAGTCGTAATAGTTCATAAATTAGACTGGACCAGTTTCCATCATATCCCCTGGTGTTTACACAGTACACTTAACGTGTTGCATCACTTACTTGATTTCATCAGTTTATTAATGTGTGAATGGCACACTGGTCATAATTCAAATTATTGGTCCAATAATTTTTGTATAGAAGTTTTGTACAGTCTCTTGGTTTTTTATTGTGACGCTTGTTTTATCAAAATAACATTTTTATTATTCACAACCTTGAATCTCTTCTTTCTCCACTTATCTTTCTCTCTGTCAGGCTGACGGGACCCTCCGGTTATCTGAGCGACGGACCAGGAAACTACAAGTACAAGACAAAGTGCACGTGGCTCATCGAGGGACAGTAAGTACGGCGCTAATCAGACATGTCAGTCAAACACCACAGCGAGACTTTCCAACAACTATGCTGCTCGTTTTTAAGAACTTGAGTTTTTGTCTGATACTGAATGAATTTCTTTAAAAAAATCTGAAAATGTTTGAGTGGGCCATGTCCGTGATAATTCCTTTTATTAAGTTAGTGTTACAGTAGAAAATTAGGGAGTAAAGAATTTTGGTTTCAACATATGAGCCGAATGAAAACAGATAAAACTAAATACACAGATAAACATAAAAAACCCTTTTCTGAGTCGACTCTACTTTAAAATATAAGTTTTCATCACAGCTGACACCATTATGTCCGTGAAAGGCTCATATAGGCACGTTTTTATTGGACTCAAATGAAATCGTGTTGAGCACATTATTAGTTTGATCCAAAAGTAATATAAATAAATCTTTCAAATGAGGCGTTCAAACGTTTGGACTCGTAAGTAGCTTGAGGAATCACCACGTGAACATGAAACTGATTCTCTTATTTCATTAAATTAGCTTCGACAAAGGAGGATTTCTAAACCCTGTGCTCAGCTCTGAGATCTGAAAACTGAGGCTACGACTCAATAATGAACATTTTTCACCGGCGCTGATCATGATTGTTATCAGACAGGGTCGTCCTTCACTCACGTCCACCTCGCATAAGGGATGTACAGTATCCACAGGGTGACGGATGGACATTAATGGCAAAGTAACCGTGAAGAAATTCAATACTCCTCCTGTATTGTTCAAGTCAGCATAACCGCAGCACAGAGTATTGATTCAGGGCAACAGTTCTTCATTTATCTGGCTCCCAGCTCCTCCAAACCATGAGCTCTTTGATTACATTTACATTTCAGGCCTCGAGCCAACGCTTATTTAGAGGGATTCAACGCGAGCGACCGTGTTGGGCCTCAGGAGGTCACAGTCGCTGTACGCTCACCTCGACGCAACTGTCACCGCTTCGGGCTCTTTGAACTTCTGACCCTCCTCCTCCTGGATGGAATCTAATCGCCATGTCGTCCAGCGTTTTCATTGCATTCTAATGGCACATTTATTAGTCTTAAGCCCTCGGGCTGCTCTTAACAAGACGTTAACGTCGTGACTCGCGCATCCAAGTGACCAGAATACTTTAAAAGGGTTTCATAAGCCTCCGACATCAGATACGTGTGTTGAATCCCTCTGCAACAGATAAACAGTGATTTGTGACATACGGCCACACGCCTGGTACGCTGTGTTTCAAAGGGACCTTGATGATGGTGGTTTCTGAATTAGAATGAGGTGTTTTACTCCTCTTTTAATTCACCGGTCACAAGTCTTCTTTGCAATCAAACCTTGGGGCTGCTGCCATTCTTCAGGTTTATTTGCTGGGGGTGGGGGAGGAGGGAGGAGTGAGTCACCGCTTCACTCCGATAAATGAATCGTGCAGAGCAAAATGTGACTTTTCATCACATCTCCTGTACATCTTGTACCCTCGTCGTTAATGCGCTAAATGGGCCTTTGTCCTCCTTCCCTCCTCTTTTCAATGATTTCATTTTGCGATGTTAACCAAATTTAGAGCTGCGACATTTTGAAGAATCCCATGAATGTCTTAAATCCAAAACTGATTACACAAGCTTGTTTTTCATGCCTCGATATGTGATGCCCTTCACTAACACTCTGCCATGGACGGTTAGTTTATTCATTCTGCACAGTGGAGAAAGTGCAGCAGCAATTTTAACTTCCTGTATGATGTAAAAGGTCATTGTCAGATTTATCAGGTGGATTTTAAATGTAGCACAAAGACATGATAGTTTATATTACAAATTATATATATATATAATATTTAATAATAATAACTTAGATTGGAACAACAAGGATATGTGGGTTTTATATTAACTATGTTGTGTGTGTGTGTGTTTCAGGCCCAACACTGTACTTAGATTAAGGTTCAACCACTTTGCCACCGAGTGCAGCTGGGACCACCTCTACGTGTACGACGGAGACTCCATCTATGCTCCGCTGCTCGCTGCCTTCAGGTACAGTGGATTTGACAGTCGGAAGGTTTGGTTGAGGTCTGAGTAGAGTGAAGCTCGACCTGCGTTTGATTTCACAATTTTAATGCAAAACCTGTGAAAAGGATTTTTAATTTTCCTAAAAAAGTGTTTTCGGAGTTGCAGGGAAAGTTCTGCAAACTCCTATTTTACAAACCGTTGCTGAAGCATGACATTATTACATCGCTTCCAATAACAGCCTTAATTTTGACTTGTGTGTTGTTATTGCAGTGGTCTTATTGTTCCGGAGCGTTATGGGAACGAGACGGTTCCAGAGGTGGTGTCTCAGTCTGGCTACGCCCTGCTGCACTTCTTCAGTGATGCAGCCTACAACCTGACCGGCTTCAACATTTCCTACAGGTGAGACAATAGATCCATACTCTTGCTCTTGTACCGACCCCTTGAATGTGATATCTCCTTTAATCCAAAATGATCACATATGTTTTTTTTTTAAAATACAGATAAACCCACAAAAAAATGGCAATCAAATCCTTTTCCCATTGCCAGTAGAAGAGTGTGCCTTTCTGTATTTTCCCCATCGCGTCATTTTCCGCGTCACAAATCAACTAGAAACAGATTCTTCACTGTTGCATCCTGCACAGTTTAAAAAGTCGTGGTTGCACGTCATTACCAAGATGTAGAAAATAATAAGTACACAAACGTTCGTGACTATTTGCACGCCTAAAGTTCTGAGTGTGTCACATCACACCAGGAAAGGAGCAGCGTTAGCGTCTGGGCTGCCAAAACTACAGAAAAAGAAATTAGTACTTTCACTTGGGTGTTTCCATCACTGCTGATCGGAGTCGGAGCCGATGATATCGACGGTTGTATTTGATTCTTAAATGTTAGCGCATTTGTTGTCCAGTGGAAAACGGGCTTTACACGAAGCTTTGAGCAAGTTGAAGTTCAAATTTCTTCAACAGGCTGTTCTTTCAAAAGAGATTTAAAAATTAAATTAAATCTCCATTTGGTTTCATCGTTTTGTTTTGGGTTTTTTTTTAGGTAGGGAGTTTCCTCATATCACATTGCTCTTAAGCCTCTGCAGCTGAGTGTGAGCTGCTGCCAACTGTTTGAGTTTGCATCTCCGAGAGTCCACACATGCACGATGGAGTCAGTCACTGAATACGCGTCTCCATTGAACGACAGATATATTGATACTAACTCCTGAGAAGAAACCCTCAGTGCAAATCATTTCTGTTTCACTGCCTGTTTCTCACAGGCCCGCTTCCCTCCCTCAGAACACAATGACTCATACAAACTTATTACTTTCTGCATGATTCACTCTGCACACTGACATGACTGGTTTGACGGCACTTTAGCAAGAGGCCGGTTTTCTGCAGTGGGTTTTACATCAGGTCATTTCACCAGCATCATACTGTGGCAGGTACGTCAGCAGAGTCAGGACCTTCTTAGTTTGGAGGGACTCTGACATGAGCATCACACGGAACCACGTAATAATTTGAGTGAGACGAGAATGTAAATCATTACGACCTCTACTGCTTCAAATGCCACATTTGACTCCCCTGAATATTTTACATTTTTTGGAGGGTCATAGGTTCAGATTAAAACTTAAATTGTGCAAAATTATATAGTGAACTATATTCAAGTTATTATCTGAAAGTTTGTGAAAATCGAAACAAAAATAAGAAAAAAGTTGGCACAAACATTTTATGACTTACACCGCAGGGGGCAATCAAGACACTGAGGCTTCACTTTTGAAGTGCCGTTATGTCGTCCACTTTTATCTACAGTATCGGTGACCTGCAGGAGTATTATAGGATAGGATCATAGGATAGGTAATGGTCCACATTTATTTGAAACCCTTGTTCTAAGGTGCGGCTGCTCATCCGTTCACCTGTTTCTCTGTATTAGTCACTCGCTACGTGTGCATGCACACATTGAAAGTTCGAAAGATGCTGTTTGAGTCGGTTCAACTGAGATAAAAAGGCCTGTCCCTTCCAAACATCTGCAAAAGGACACAATAAGACCATTGCGTCCCCCCCCCCCTCCCTCGCTCATTGGTGGTGTCACCATAGCGATGGGATTGAAGTTGGGCAGAGAAGCACAGAGTCGGATGAAAGCAAAGTGCCCCCGGGCCCCTCGGTCTTTGGTGTCTGGAAGAGGTGGCAAAGGAGGCGAAACATCAAACCATCACACTGCTGAAGGAACATGAAAGAAAGACGAGGGCCCTGTGTGTCGTCTGTCTCCCTCCCAAACACGTTTGTCTTCGGGACGAAGAAAAAAAACTTTAACCTCTTTACTTCAGTCTCCTGCTTTGAGATGGATAGACTTGTTTACTCGTCATTACTGCAGGACGTTTACGTTTTCTGGTCTTGTCCACAGTTTGCAGTTTGTCTTCCTGTTTACATAAGGAAAGTCTGTGTGTGTCTGTGTGTGTCTGTAGTTTTTTCTTTATTTTCGCTTCCTTCATTCGTAGTTTATGGTTAGGGGTTCCAGTTTTTGTTAGTATCTCATGTGAACACTGCAGGCACAGAAACTGAGAAGATTTGAACTATGATTTAGTTTCCACGGTAACTGTGAGCATAACTTGCTCGCTGGCAGCTTTTCTTCAACAAACCCACAAGAGTTATTCTCCGTCTCCTCCTGCTGAGTCTAAAGAAACCGTCTGACGCTTCAGTCTAACTAATCGAACCCTCTTTACAATCAACCAGGCCTCAATAGTTGGACAGAGACATTCAATTAAGACTCTGAGCAAATATGGATTTTTGTAGTATTATATAATATTTAAGTATTTTATTCTTTTTTACAATTTGTTTTTGATTTTTTTTTTAGTTAACTTGTTTTTTAAATTTCAGATGGCGACTTTATCATCTGAAGTCAGTAGAATCAGTGGGTTGTTACTGGGTCAGACTGAGGATACAATCATAGATCTATAAACTCTCTTATCTTTTTAACCACATATTTTTTTATCTCCTGCCGACAGAGGCACTTTGTCCCCCTCGGGTTACTGCAGATTAGATATATCTTATTTATTTGTGTATATATATATATTTATATATATATATGTAATAAATCCATTCAACATTTAGCATCCATTAAGCAAATTAATCAATCTTTAGTGGACTGAACTAAGTAAAAGTGACCTTTTTCGACTTTTCTTTCACTGCTGCAGGTTTTGGTTTGTTTTTTTTCCGGTCAAACATTATCTCTACAGCTCCACTGGAATTCAAATGGAAGCTCTTTATTTACCCGTTGCCATAGTGCATCCATTCAGCCTAACACAGAGTGCACATACTGAGATTTGATTGAACTAATACAGATCAGTTTCTCTGCTCAGGATTCATCTCGTCAGGGTTCAGGGTCCAGGCTCAGACTTTGGTAATATCTGTTTACTGGATCCAGCCTCAGCCGTGAGGTTTGTTGGCACTGGTTTGTGCCGAATGAGAGAAAGAAGAAAACTGGTCACCAGCAATGATTAATGAATGGAATTTGAGACATTTGTTCAGTATTGTCAATGATCTCTTAATCTTTTGATTAATAAATAACAGCATAGAGAAGGTGTCATGCTGTAGTGGAGTCATTGTTTACACCACATACTAAGAGCACAGAGTGTATTATAGTTTTTAAGAATCGGAATTGGGTTTTATTGCCAAGCAGGTTTACACGTACAATGAATTTGCTGTTGCGTATTTGTGCATGTATAAATGTAAAAAAAAGCACCAGGGGAGGGACAAGCAGGAAAGGAGCATTGACTTTCAAAAGGAAAGAAAAATATTTTCCAAAGATTCAATTTTTAGTTTTTGTTTTCCAATCTCTTCAGGAAGATTTTTTTTTTTTTTTCCGGGTGTATTTGTTCATGTTCTTTGTGAGTTTCTTTATTGGACAACAGTTTATTACTCAAAACCTATTATCATGCTCGGTTCAATGTGTAATTACGATGCTAACAGAGGCGATAAAAGTACGGAAACAACCTCGTTCTTTCAAACCTGAAAGTTGCAGATTGATGCTGACTCGCTGTTTTACTGCAGATTGGGCGTGTTTGCCATCTGCTCCTCAGGCCTGTGGTGACTCCATATCCGCCAGTAACTTCAGCCGGTAGCTCGATGCTGTTTGAGCGCAGGCGGTCCTCTGAGAAGAGTGACAAGTGTTGAGGCAGGTGCTTGACCAACTGATCGGGGAGGACGATGCCAACAACAACACGTTCAGCTGTCCTGAGGGAGAATGTTGCATATTCCAGCTTTAAGCCTGCGGACAGCTGAGACACTCCTTCCACTAAAGCAGATCTAACTCCCCAGTTTGAAGTTTATCCTGATATTTTATTCACAGACTTAAACCCTTGCTTTCTCTCTCTCTCTCTCTCTTCCTCCCCCCCCCCCCTCTCAGGGTGAATTCATGTCCCAACAACTGCTCAGGCCACGGCGAGTGTCGTGTGGGGAACGCCAGTACTTCGGTGCTCTGCGAGTGTGAAGCCAACTGGAAGGGAGAAGCCTGCGACGTCCCGTACTGCCTTGCTGACTGCGGCTACCCCGAGCGAGGTCACTGCCAGGACGAGTCCTGCGTCTGCGTGGCAGGATGGCAAGGTGGGCCGGCACCGCTGAGGCTTTGCTCCGCTTTCCAGTGGATGTGACCTCATTGTCTCATGCAACGCGCTCGTTTGAGTCACCACAATGTCATCGAGTTGGCTTCGGCAGGCCCACGCACGCCAAATACCCCCCAGCTATTAAGATAAGCTTTCTGCTGGGCCTACGTTCTGTGCACAGAATGAACAGTGGCTCTGCTGCCATAAATTTAAACTGCCAAGATTCACTTCAACCGGCCAAAAGCGATTAATACAGGATATCTGTGGAAATACAGTGCGTCTCCTTCATATTTCTTAATTGATTTTGTGCCGCAGTTATGACACTTTCAGTAACAAGCAAACCGAAGATTAGAGGCAACAACTCTGCTTCTGTTTCTGTTTGAGCGGCTGGATCTCAGTCAGAGTGTGAAGTGATTAGAGCTGAAAACAGTGAAATACTGAGGGACTGTGTAATTAGCTTGGTTCCACACCGCTGATTTGTCGCCCACATCTTTGACTTTTTCAGCGATTCATATAGAATGAATGAAGTGAGCAGAAACGCCAATTCAGTCTAATTATCGGGCTAATTTATAACTGAAGTAGTCAAATAATCTGGTTAAGTGGCCTCATCCCTCCCTCTGAGGATGTCTGACAGAGCTGTGGCACAACATGTAAGTTAGAGGGAGAAAGATTATGTTTAGGTTCAGGAGGAGGTCTCTGCCTCCCTCTGCCTGCTGACCCGACACTGCCGATCAGCACTGAGCAATGGTTTCCCATCAACCCCTCGGACTAATCCCAGTCTAAGAGATCAGCTCTGTGGATTTATATGTTTGAAAAGGTCTTTATAATATGAACATGAACGTTAAATCAACAAGTCCTGCTCTCAAACCGAAGGATGACGCTCTTGAATAAAGAGAGAATAAAACCCTCCATACCTGGACATGTCGTTATCGTGTCACGGCTCCAAATACGAGGACAAACACATATATTCACACCCATGGTTGGTTCCCAATTAACCTACATGGGTTCGGGTTCCTGCTGCTCCCACAGCCTCCATCTGCTCTTACCTGTTGCACTTTAATAAACTCGGATCAGTTTTGCTCATCATTTGATTTGGTTGAGTCATCTTTTTTAATTTGACCTGTCGTTACTGTCCTCTTTTTTTTTTTTTAAATCCAACCATATGGGCCTAAGCACTCTATTAGTTCTTAAATGGCTCCACTGCGCTGCAGCGCACAAGCAGAGACAACAGCTTAATTTAACTGCAGTTTTATCAGCAGCTCAGTGTGCTCATGATCTAATTACCAAAGCTGAGGGAGTCGGGGAAACAGACTGACAATTTTTTTTTATTTTTTAGCCTTTATTACCCTGTCATGGTGTTTTAGCCGAGGAATAGGACACTTAGTGCACTCTGTGCCGCTATCTTCCAAATGAACTCATTTTCTACACCAACCAGTGCAAAAGCAGAGACAGCTGCCTGCTCAATAAAGCCAGCCTTGCATTTAGTCTCTGTCACAGATGTGTAGCTTCTACAAACTGCATCTCAAAGGGAGGAGAAGTCCAGCTTCTGTTTTATTTATGGAGATGCCACCTAGGTGCAGGGGTAATTGCGTTTGCTGAGGGATGCTGGAGTCAGATTGAACGATATTAGCCTCTGGATTTTCTCTGCTGCTGACCAAAACCAAAAGCAGGATGATTAATGTGACCTTGATTGTTGCAGCGAATCAAAACACTTCCTGTCACGTGGCCACCTCTGCATTGTTTTGATAAGGATCAATTAGGAACTCCCCTCAGTGGTTTACATCCTGTCTCTGCTGCAGGATGGTGCAGCAACAGGACTAATCAGTTGGTGAATGTTTTATTCCAGGCAGGTTTTTATCTGTCTTTAATAAGGTGAGGATGGGCCGACATGAGATGAACAAGATCAAACACCTCACCACGTCGTGTGAGATTCAAACGATCGACAGGGAAAGGACAAACTCTATTTTTGGCGTTGGCGTTGTTATTGCCCAAAAAACTTACAAGAATCTTTTCCCCTCATTCAGGAGAGATTCCGGTTTACGCTGATGTTATTGTTCTCGTCCTGTAAGAGGGGAAGGCAGCTTTGGCCAGAACATCTGTCAGAAATATTCCACTCTAATCAATCCTTAAAGAAGACAAATGAAGGTTTCCCAGTGTTTCTTTCCTTCAGTGTGGGTTTTAAAGGTTGTTTGTGAATGTAAAAGTTCTGCAAAGTTCAAAAGCCATAAGATAAAGTGTTTGAGACAGAGGAGCAGCAGCAATGGACAGTCTGAGGACAGTGATGTGTTTTCGGAACATTAGAGCGTGTAAACACAAACTAGAATTAATCTCCCTGAACATGCCTCCTTTAATTTTTACTATAAAAAGTTCCCAATAATTGAATCTCGTCAAACATCAGAGAAAACTTCATAATTCATCAACTCTTCATTCAAATCCCTTTAGATCTGCTCTCTTCTCTGCTAGTGTCAGTTATCGGAAACGACTTAAAATGCTCCTCTCAACTTTTCTGCCTTTCTATTAATGCCTTGCTTTTCATAATCTAATTAATCACATTTTGGATCATAACTCGTTGACTTACACATTCATTTCAGAAGGAGCAGATGGTCACAGTCTGTTATTCGCTCTTCCTGCCTGCAGGTTATTAATGTAAACTAATAAAGCCTGTGAGAGTTTAGTCCACTAGTTAATACTAAAACTTTTTCACAAGCTAGATTTTTTTTTTTTCCTCTCTCAAGGAAATCTGGTTGAATGATCCTCTAAAAGGTTTATGTGGGTTTGTTTATCATGTTTATCGCAAATGCAACTGAATTGTTTTCGTCTCCATTCAAGCCTTGATTTTTTGTTGTTTCTCTTTTTCTCTCCTCAGCTCCAGACTGCTCCGTCTCAGCTCCTGCAAATTCCTCTTTCTGGACCCGGGAGGAGTACACTGAGGCAGGGCTGGCTAAGGCCTCCCACAAGGCTGTGGTGGACCAGGGCATCATGTGGGTCATCGGCGGATACGTCTTCAACGCCTCTGACTATCACGTAGTCAAAGCGTAAGTACTGAGCTTCTACAGTAGGATTTTTAGGCATTTGGCTTCTACTCTTCCCCCCAAAAAAACTGCTTGTCATGAGTCCTGCCGTTTTTTTTTTTTATGAGACTGTAGAGGATGTGCTTTGTGCTTCCATTGCCGTCAGGAGGAAGCCACAGGACTTCCTGATGGTTGTTAATGAAGAGGTAACAGAACAGAGCTCTGCACAGACGGCGCCGTGTCGGACACAGAGTGAAGGGCATGATTAAAACCATGAAATTACAGGAGAGGCTGCTGCTCCTCGCCCTGAACTCCACCCAGGAAGATCACACTGATTCCCTTGACTCATGTTTTGGTTTTACGGTCTGCTGGCTGGCTGAGGTCTTTTTTATGTTTTTTTTATTTTTCTATTTCTGCCCAGGGTCTATTATATATGACTGTAAAAGATCTTTCTGCCAGTTTAACACAACTTCTTATATTTGTTGCTCTTATCATAAATATCCTTCAGTGTCACATTTTAGCTTCTACCAAACTTATTTGCAGCGTTTAAAGGACAATGTTTTCTACAATATGTGGAAAAAAGACCGTACGACCGACATAAATGAAAGACCCACAATCCAAGCTTGTGATGAAGATGACATGATAACAATCGAGGCATTTCCTGTCAGAGCAATTTCCTGGGAGGTCATCCGTTGGTTGTTTTAGCAGGATTCAATTGTTTGAGGTCGTTGAAAGTTTGGAACCTGAATAACGACAAATTTATTCTGACACTACTGTGGTTCTATCAAGCACAGTCTGTTTTAGTGTTTTAGAGTTTATGTTTGGAGCGTGTAAACTTTAGAATGACCAGAAATAACAGTCAGCAGTTTGAGAGCAGCCCTGGGGTCACGGTCGCACGTTTACAAATGCAGGCAAATGTTGCAGGTCAGAGTTCTCCAAAGTTCAACTCCGCAGGAATTCACGCTGCCAGGAATCGGACATTGTTCCATTGATAGTAAAAGCGAGGAGTTGTAATTAAGATGTGTGTAAACAGACAAACCCATTTGGAGCCCATTTAGGTGTTCCCCACAGATCTCCGTCTGGCTTCATACGCTATCACAGACTGTGTCCCAGATAGATGTGTATTTATATATTCAGAGATACAGAAACCCACTTGTCAAGTCAAGGAAGGAAATCTTTTCTTTTACTTCGACGTGTAAAAATGAGCACAGGCGAGATCAGGACATATTCATATGCACTTTGCATGTGAGGAAAAAAGCTTTGAGAGGCTTTCCTGTAACGCTCACCACACATTTCTGTTCTCTCCCGTGCAGGTATAACCTCAGCAGCAAGAAGTGGCTGACCCTCGACCCCTCCGTCAACACGGTCACGCCACGATACGGCCACTCGCTGGCTCTTCATGAGGTTTGTGGAGGAATTCACATCTCAGCTAAGACACAGCACAAAACGATTCACTGTGTATTTTACATGCATGTGTTGTTTGTGTCAGCTGCACCATGAATAAGACTTCAAAGAGGATGAGAACACAGCAGATGACAACTAAATTAAATCGAAGCACTGGCAGAAACGTTGCAAACTCCCCGCCCTGTTATTTATGCTTTCAGCGTTGTCTGTTTGTTGTCTGGAACTAATATCTAAATCTCTGGGTTTTGATATACTGCAGTGAAGTGGTGAAGCACTTTCTCTTCAGCCAAAAAGACTGTTAGGAGCTGCTGATGGAATAATAAATTACAGAGTGAGGAGGATTCACGGGAAGACGCAGTCTGTCTGCTCTGTGGTTTGGGAGAACAGAGTTTGGGCTGCAGCGTTGGTAATGAACAAATTGCATCACAGCGTGTGTGAATGTGTCTTGAAAGTTAATGTGGGCTCACAAGACAAATCTGAAATGAAATCAGTGTTGATACGAAACGGATAGAACTGATGAAAGTCTCGCAACCATGGATGATGTAGCGGCTCGGTCTCTCAGGAAGACGAACCCGCGCTGGTTTATAAAAAAGCTGAAGCCGCTTTCACCTTGAAATGAGGAGAAACATAAAACCTTTCTGTCACTGAGCTGATATTACATGTGAAACTATTTAATTATTTAATTTAATTTCCATTAGCTGCACCAAATCTCTCGTAGATTCACAGATATCACTCCCCTCAAAGTGCCTAATTGTTAACATCCCGATCCATTAACTATTTATTTAGTTATGATCTAATTCTGCTCCTCTGTCGGTCTTTGTTTCAGGGAAAGATCTTCATGTACGGAGGAAAGATCGACTCCTCGGGAAACGTGTCCAGCCAGCTTTGGGTTTTCTACATCCAGAACCAGACCTGGGTCCTCCTGAGTCCCCGGGCCAAGGAGCAGTATGCTGTGGTGGGACACTCTGCCCACATTGTGCCGTCCTCCCAGGAGGGGGGCGACCCCATCATGCTGGTTCTGTTTGGACACTGTCCTCTGTATGGTTACATCAGCCAGGTCCAGGAGTACAACATCGGTAAGCTGGACATGATGTCAGGGTGTTTGACAGGGTTGTCTTGAGCTTCTTTCGGGAAAATGTCCACGTGAGAATAAAGCAGGAAAATGTCCATGTGAATGCGTCTGACCCGCAAAATCTCCAGCTATGTTCGAGTGTGAAAGACAAAGTCCACGTCCGGGTGCAATTTTTCGTGTCTGCAGCTTTGGAAACCAAACGTCACGTGTTCAATGCTCATAAGTGCTTTATTTTGGACCACGTGTTTCCGGGCTCGCAACCTTTAGCTTCTCTCTTGCTTGTGCTAATAAGCCTGACTCTGTGTCTGAGTGCCTAATATATCAGTTTGAAACAACAGGAAAGTAATACTGAATACATGAAGCTAACGAGTTCTCCACATATGTTCCATCCAATCCACCAAACACGTTGGCAGGAAACCAGACTTCATTAAGAGGCCTCGTTGTCGTCTAAAAGCCAATCTGTCTGAGTAAATGGGAGGAATTTAACTGCCACTGTGCCTGATGGACAAGAGTGCTCCGGTTGGCTCATAAATAATTTGATAATCTTCACCTGAACAGTCAACAGACAATAACATCTGATGACTTTCTGATATTACTCTTGTCCTTGTAATGGGTTTTATGAGTAATACTACCAATATCTGTATCAGCTTATCTCTCCTTCAGTTGTAAAACGATGCGTGAGCTGCGTTAACAAACTTTACATTACGTCTCCACCCCCCCCACACACACACACACACACACACACACACACACACACACACACACACACACACACACACACACACACACACACACACACACACACACACAATAGCACTCGGAGACCTTGAAATGATTTCTCTGTCGGTCAGTGAATGCTTCTCTCGTTTAACTCTCCAGCCAAGAACACGTGGAGCATGGTGTCTACAGACGGTGCACTGGTTCAGGGCGGCTACGGCCACAGCAGCGTCTTCGACCCGGGCACCAGAGCCATCTACATCCACGGCGGCTACAAGGCCTTCAGCGCCACCAAGTACGGCTTGGCTGGAGACCTGTACAAGTTCGACGTGGACAAGAGGAAATGGTGAGGTCATCTGTTTGATTATGATGTAATGATATTTAGCTCTGTGACGATGAAACACAAATTGACATCCCTTTGTATTCGGAGCTCGTACTCAAGAAAAGTTGTAACAGCAGATAAAACTCCACCAAACGGCTTTTCTGAACTTTTCCGTCACTGTGCGTTTGTGTAGGACCATCCTGAGAGACAGCGGCTTCTTCCGGTACCTCCACACGGCGGTGATAGTGAGCGGGACGATGCTGGTGTTTGGAGGAAACACACACAATGACACATCCATGAGCCATGGCGCCAAGTGCTTCTCCTCCGACTTCCTGGCTTACAGTCTGGGTGTGTAACACACACACACACACACTCACAGTCACACAATAGCAGCTCCTGCAGTTCACTTTCCTCCCTTCTGCTGAGCGTGCATCATCTTTTTGTTTCCCTGCACCGAGCTGCTTTGCATTCATACGGTCGCCTGGACTCTCGGGAGCTCTTCATCTCAGCCACAGTGTTTTGTTGTCGGACATTGAGCAGCTCCACTGAGCCAAGAGAAGGTCAAATGTCGCAACTCCGTGTAGTAAACTGCAGCCCGCTCTCATACAAAGGAAGCTTAATAATACGGTGTGTAGTTCTCAAGCGGTGTTGTCGTTTTGCCTGCTCACACTCCCAGTTAATATTTGTAAGGTCATGTATTAGGTCACTGTCACATCGCCTATTCTGACTAGATCTCTCGTGGGGTAAAAAGAGTCGGGGTCTTCGGGGGAGACGATGGAAGATGAGCGGCAGTTCACAGGCGAGAGTAAACCCAACGTGATCAAAGCTCAGTGGAGTAAACACTAAACTGCTCAGTCCTAGATTCACACCAGTGACCTCTGGGGCATAATCTCAGCTCTCAGATGTTTTACCTGTGCTCCTCTCTTTTTATCCGTGGTCAAGATACTTAACCCTCAGCTCGTGTGACAGCAGAGAGAAGAGCGGTTCATGTGTATCCGTCTGTAGAAGAGGCAGAGAAGAGCGATGGATTTCCCGACCCGATTTATTGGTTCAGTATGAATGTTTGTTTCCTCTGCTCGGTCAGAAACCCTCCTGCCACCCTCATCGACAGGCAGCTCTTCCTCTGCAGCTCTGTCGTAAGCCGCTCGTTAATCGTAAAACTTCATCCTCACCGGATGGGAGAGAATTCCCTGCAGGCCGCGAAATGGCCCCGGGACGTTCTGTTTCTCTGTCATTACGAAGATGATTGACAGGCAGCGGAATGACAATCTCAGGGGCACAGGCACCCCCCCTCCTCCCCCTCCCCTCCTCTCCCTGTGCAATTGTCTTTCGTTCATGAGAATTGCATGGTGGGACTGAAACATCTCCAAACGTCCCCTTTTGGCGTGAAGGCTGCAGCTGCACGTGTAGAGGCTTACATACATGTACGTTAGCACATGTCCTCAATGAGACGAAGTCATCTCACACCTGTCACTGCAGGAAGTAAATAGTTTTCATGATTTCCCTTTTAGAAATTAAAATATTGTTCTTTTCCCCTTTTTCATTCCTGACCTCCCTCACCTTGGTTTCCTTTTTATCTCTGAACAAAAAAGACGAGCCCACTATTTTTGTCACCATACACACACACACACACACACACACACACCAGCTGCAGGGTTGCTGTCAGCTGCAGCAGCAGCTCCGTAATTGTCTGGTAATTACAGTCGAGATGGACCGCACAACGAGGACTAATTGCCGCTCCTTAACAAGCTGAACTCAATTAGAGCGTTGAATTTAAGGGCCGTCCGCTGTCCTGACTTTGGTGGATGGTGTCGTAATCAATCCCTGCTCCGAGGGGGCATTGCGCCACTCCGTCTGCAGTACCAGTGTGTGACACCAGAGAGCACTGTCTGCCCGTGAATGACGAGCTCTCGGAGATGTCACTTCCTCCTCTGGGAGACGATGATGACTTGCACTGCATTGTACCAACTGAAGGTGATATACTGCGGACGCTGCTCTGTGTTCCTGCAGCTTTGACTTTCAGCCTCACATGTCAGGTCTTTCTGTTTTTTCTTTGTCCGTGCAGACACATGATGGGTTCACACACTGTCACACACTGCAGGAGCTTCATTTAGAGGCAAACCTAAAGAATCCATCCCCAGACTCTGTTCTATTTATTTAACCAGGATGTTTTAATGAAAGGTTTTTTTTCTTTCTTCACAATTCCGCATATGTTCACTATACAGGTGAAAGAATTTCAACGTGTTGCTCGCCCCTTGTCCGCGTGGAAATCTAGTTATTGAAACACTGTTTTTTGAAAAGTTTTCATCAACACCAACCCTAGAGTTTGCTTTATTTGACTAAGGGTCGGATAATACTGCTCTTCACAAGTTTAACGCAAATTAAACCTAGAAAACGAACGGCAGAATGTCTCGGATGTGGACGCCACCATCTCGTGCTTATCAGCTCTCAGCTGTCAAACACATTTCAACCTGTTTTCATATCATCTTAAAACTAATTAAAACCAAACTTCACCAAACATCGGTGTGATAAGAGCGTCCATAAACACTGATCAGTCACGTCATCCGTCTTTATTTATCGACAAGAAAAAGCCAGCCGTGTATCACAGGGTCAGAGCAGCTACGCAAATTTCATTTTATTTCTTAGCTATCGACCAAAGGAAGTGTGATCTGAAACGGTCCTTAAAAAAGAAAAGGTGAAACGTCTGTAGGTCAAACCCGCAGCAAATTAAATATGGTCGACTGCCGAGGCCGCTAACGTAATTATTGTATGAGATAATTTTTAATTCCCGACTGCATTTACTTGCCACGATTGTTGCTCCTGTAGCCGTCCGGCCCCTCGGTGTCTCGGTCAAGGACGTTTTTCTCCAACCGTGCTCGTGATTGACAACAGGATTTGAGTCGTTAAAGGTCTCGCTCACCACCAGAGGCATGTCAACTGCTGAGGACGCGTATGTGATTGAATATGTGGGAGCAGGTCAACAGTCTGACCTCTCTGTCTTCCTCTCTTTGCAGCGTGCGACGAGTGGACAGTGCTGCCTCGACCAGACCTCTACAATGACGTCAACCGCTTCGGGCACTCTGCGGTCTTCAGTGACAGGTACTCACTCAGAGGCAGAGCTTGTGGAGGGCTTCATAGATAGAGAGGCTTAATGGATGGCTTTGATTAATTGAAGTACTTTAAATGTGAAATAAAGTAAAAGAAGTGGTTAGCACGGACGCCTCACAGCCAGCAGGAAGGTTCTGGGCTCGGGTCCCTTTCTGTCGGGTCGTTGGTGCGTGTGAATGGATGGATGAAGTAAAATGTAGATCATCGTCACATTATATCCTGATCACGAGAGTCTTAATTAACCTACTGGGGTTGTTGGAAATTAAGTCAGGGTATTAATTAACACTCTAAACATATTTCATACTAACATTAGACGTTCTCATGAGGTATCCAGGTTATTGTGTCTTCTTGTTCGGTAACCTGATTACCGAACAAGAAGCCCAGTTTATGATTTCACGTCTCAATTAAAGCCCAACCAACTTATCAATTAGTCAATTGACAAATCAGTTCACAGACAAATCGGTTACCTTTGCCGTTAAGTAATCAGTAACGTTTTTTTTTTTGCTCTACTTGACATTATTCCTCTATTTGTATGTTGCTTTACATTGAAAATACATCATACATTAAATATAAAATATCTCTGAAGCGAGCACAGTAGAAATCTGACATGTGGTGCATGTAAACATGTTCTCTGATTTTCTGCCTTAACCTTGTTTCTCTCAGTAACCTAGTTTCTCGAGTGCTTGTAAACCAGGGTGACAGGTTCTATTTCCTCTGTGGCCAACATGTGCTTAATTATGCTCTCATGGTATTAATGTATGTTGAAATGAACATATGATGTAACCGAACGTGTTCCGTACGTACAGTATCTGCATTAGCTTTTCAGCTTTTCTGACAGGAAATTACAATTTCCTTGTTTCTTTTATTCATGATCGCATGCTTGTTGTTTTTTCTTGATCTGATTCTTCAAGTCACGCTCAAAACAATTAGTTAAATATTAATTTCAAATCATAGACTGTTAATAACGTCTCCACTTCCCCTTCCTCATCCTGTGCTTTTCACGTAATTTGGAGCCAGAGTCTGAGCAGCAGGGAACGGAAGATGACAGAAAAAATATATTTATGTGTACTTTTAGTTTGGTCCATAACAAAGAGGGAGGCAGGGTTTATGACGTGTTCTGCAGCAAGCCACCAGGGGGCGATGAAGATAATTGGGTGAAAATGTGATTTCATTTAGTAGATAACATCTCACAGCCCTGACCATTTCTGATTCTGATTTTTATTTTTATTTTTTAATTAAAACAAACTTAAAGATGTGTTGCATGTTGGAAAAAGACAAACACAATTGTAGTCAACTCAAATAACAAACATGACATTTCATTGTCAGTCTGCGAAATGAAGAGACGGTGACGGGGACGGTGCGCTGACCAGAAAGGATGAGTCATCGGTTTGGTATTATCTGCTTCGCCAGCAGAGCAGGACACAGCGATCCACATTAAATTATACATCCTGTCGTAGAGAACGCATCAAATATTAACACGAATCACCGTCTTTGAGTCGGTCCTCGCTGGTGTCTCCTGGTCCTCAGGAGCAATTAAAAGTTTGTTCATCCATTCATTTATTCATCAATCAAACTTTGATTTAACACAAAGACGAGCAAAGTTCAAGAGCGCTGATATTGAGTTTTATTAAAACATTCTTTCTCTGGATAGAAATTCACAGGAAGGCTCGAAAACAAAGATTATGAAACAGGAAAATTAATAATGCAAAGCGGAGAAAACTTTGAAGAGCTCAGAGGAGGCGGAGTCTTGAAGGTCAGGCCTGAATTTAAATGTTGAGGTGAACCACTGAAGACTGAGGGAAATATTTCTCTCATTCCTGCTTTACTGAGGCAAAACACCCAACAGGAAATAACCCACATTTCAGCTTCTTCACTTTGGCCTCCAGCTGATCTCAGTATTGATTTTAAGCCTCTGCTCTTTTAGTTTTAAAGCATTTCTTGGTTTGGCTCCATCTCCCTTTTTTTCTGCCAGTAAAATTCTGCTCTCATTCGTAGTTTTATATTAATTTAGCTTTTCACTGCCTCCCTGTTTTAAGTCATTTATAACGTTGTGTGGCAGAGTGCTGCACAAAGGCTGTAATTAGCTTTATTCTTTTCAGAACAATTAACCCCCAAGATTCAGTTATTACTCTAAACCCTTCACATATCTTAGCGTCTGTATCGTAACAAATTCCACACATTGTATTGGAGTGGAAGCAGAATACTAAGGAAAATATCTTAATAATGTGAAGGAGAAAACATTTTTTTGTTAAATTTGACTCTTTTCAGTGAGCCCTTCCACCGTCTCACTCGTCCTCTGTATCTTTTAAATGAGGATTTTTTTAAAAAGTGGTAAAACGATCCTTTCAAGACTCTCACATTCTCGTCCTCCTGCTCCGTGCACTCAGCAGGAAGTCCAGAGCAAACAGCTTGAAGTGTGACCTCTATGATCCAAGGGGACTTTTGATCGCTGTGGTGCAAATTACCCATTCACCATATCCAACCAACAGCATGCACGCACGCACGCACGCACGCCATCACACGTTCACAGTAATCCCTGCAGCTGAACAGAGGCCAGTGGAGAAGGATGTTCAAATATGCCCTGGACCTGGCATCCACACTCACACACAGTAACAACAGGGGCGTCTGTCGGGTCCATCCCCTCAGGAAGAGAGCTCTTGTTGGGGATTTAGCAGACTTGTGAGGCGGGTTGAGGAGGAACACCAGTAGAACTAAGCTTCTTTGGCTCTCACTGTGCACAAAAGGTCGAAACTGGAGGAAATTGCGAGCTGGAAATGTCTTCCCTCCTCTCAGCTCTTCCTCCCTGTAAACCTCTAAAACCCCCTTTTCTCCTCTTGTGCCTTCCAGTGTGATGTATGTGTTTGGCGGCTTCAACAGCCTGCTGCTCAGCGACGTCCTCATGTACACCTCGCCCAACTGCTCGGCCTTCTCCAGCCAAGCGTCCTGCAGCCAGGCCTGGCCGGCGATCCACTGCGTCTGGAATAGCACCCAGGGGACCTGCCTCCCCTGGGAGAGCAACGCCAGCGGACCTGATCTCCAGCAGCTCCCAGCCTCCTGCAATACAAGATCATGTAAGTGACGTCGCCATCGCAGTGAATTTACTGCATTTGTGCATTTTTCTGCCAGGTGAAATGTTTTTTATTTTTTTATTTTTAAGATTCTTGGGTGTCTGCAGAACTCATCTGCAGTCACGGCACGACACTGAGTGACACAAAACCGCTTTGTCACTGACTGAGGATGTCTCACACATCAAAGAGCAAAAACGACAAAAAAAAATCCTGATAGCACAGCATGTGAGGTTTTCAAATGTAGAAAATGTGGCCTTGATGCATCTTCAGAAACTGAATGTGCCGCAGTTTCTGTGTGATGTCCATAACCTGGGTACATGATTGTCAGGCTGGACAGAGGGTGGTAATCATTAAGGACGGATCAGTCGGGTCTCGACGCTTCCTTCCCCCTGAGAATTCTCTTCCGTTCGCTCTTCGCTGTTTATCACACACACAAAAAATAAATCCTCCGTTTCACCAGCGGTCTCATTTTTTCAGCGCTGGCCACCACAGAAATGCCGGCAGATGGAAACCGCGTCCTGGAATATCTTTCAATCACATTAATAACCAGGGAGGCCCTCTGCTCCGCTGCTGCCTGGCAATCACCCTGCCTCAGTTTCCTCGGTAGAAACCTCACATCCAGGAGGTGCTGAAGGAGGCAGCAGAAGCAGAATATCTTCCTCTGTGACAGATACAAACACCAAGTACAGTCCCTGCACTTTTATTTTAGGGCTGTAGGTGAAATTCTCAATAAGAAATGGTTTCCATGTTGCTCTGCTGCACCACCCACACGTCTAAAAAGAGCCAACGTACATATTTGATGTTATTATCACTATTTCATTTGTTTGAACAAGAGGCCAGAAAGTGTCTTGATGCAACAATAGTTCTACCAATAAATCCTTTCCTCCGTTTTTCCGTGGCCAATGTTTGTCATTCATTAAAATCATTACGGTTACACTCTCTGTCTGCGTTGTTAGAAAACTGGAAACAATCATTTACAACATTCTTCTGAACCTCGCAGATGCCGATAGCGAGAGGTGCGACCAGTACACGGACTGTTACAGCTGCACCGCCAACACCAACGGCTGCCAGTGGTGTTCAACCCAGTGCGTTTCTCTGGGAAGCAACTGCACCGCTGCTTCGGTAAGAAAAAGGGACCCTCCTCCCACCGCCGACTCAAACCCGCTCACGTTTGGATGCATCGGTTTGAATTTATTTACGGAAACATCGGAGAGAGCGTTACAGCTCTGTTTAGTTTAAAGAATTCCTCCGTGCTCCGTTTTCATGTCACAGAATCAAATCTGCCGTATCCTCATTTTGCAGATTTAATATCAGTGCTCACAGGCTCTCGGATCTTTGAATGATGAATACAAGCATCACAGGTCCCTGCCTCCAGTTTCACTAACTTTGGCAGATTGTTTGCTGTTGTGAATGAATTACGAAAATGTGGTGATGTTGGAAAATGTTAATTTAATTTCCTCCAACAGCTAATTCACCTTTCAATTTAAGACGTGTCAAATTTGAATTACTGTTACGTAAAGAACTGATTGAGCACATTCTTGTTTCCAACTCATCAGTCTGTGATTAAATCAATGTTTTTGCAGATATTTGATAAACTGGAGCTTGTTGCTTAATTTGTGTCTTTCATTTTCTCCTCTCCTCTCCTCTCCTCTCCTCTCCTCTCCTGTCTCAGGGCTCAATTGGGGAATATGATGTTTGCCCCAGGGACAATCCGTCATTCGTGTGCAACAAGAAAACCAGCTGCAAGAGCTGCGCTGTCGACCAGAACTGTCAGTGGGATCCTCGCAACCAGGAGTGCATCTCACTGCCAGGTAACTGAGGAAATCAAATGTATTAGATTTAAATGAGATTACACGCACAAGTTGTATCACACACTGACCCACTTGTAAATATATTCACTACATACACAGAGGGAGAAACTGCATAACCACAACTTGGATTTAATTTTTTCATTTATTATGAAAGTTTATGCGCCAATTTAAAAAAACGTCAAATAATATTTTTTTCCTCTCCGTTCCAGAAAACGTGTGCGGTGAAAGCTGGCATCTGGTGGGCAACTCGTGTCTGAAGTTCATCACGGCGAAGGACTCGTACGACAACGCCAAGCTGGCCTGCCGGAGCCACAACGCTGTGCTGGCGTCGCTCACCACTCAGAAGAAGGTGGACTTTGTGCTGAAGGAGCTGCAGATCATGAGCGTGGTGGTAAGACGGGGCGAGGGGGTTTCGGTCCTGCGGGGTCGTCACATTAGCGGTGAATGAGGTGGATGAGTGAGTGAAGAACAAGATATTGTTTAAGTGGAATGAGGACGTGAAGTGTGGACGAATCAGAAAACTACAAAAAGTCAGAAAAGAAACCATCATAAAAAAAAAAAAAACGGAGCGCTGTGGAACTTTTATAGTCGTTGAACTCTGATGTCTTTGTGGCAGCTGCTCTCTTTTGAAATTCCGTGTTTTTATTCTCCGCGGGTGAGCTCAGGTCGGATTCTTTTCGTCCGTCATTTTTGGACCAGTGAGCGTGAAACAGATCTTACATTAACGGATACAATCTGCAGAGCTCAGACATCTCTTACTCGCTCTATCGGAGCAAACACACAAGAAATCTATCCCAGCCGTTGACTAACCAGCACAAGCTGCTGTTTATTTCTCCGGACACAGGTCACTTATCTATAGAGACGCGTGAAGGATGGACAGATGTAGTGGCGGCAATCGTTTTATTGTTTGGAATTCACACACAGAAGAAAACGCACAGTACCTTTCCTGTTGAAGGTATTTTCACGCACCCTGTAGCCTTCTGCTCGCGTTTTCAACGATCAGTTGTTTCAATCTATTCGCTTTTCTCTGCTCACAACTTCTCCGGTGTCAGGATTATGTGCTTTTCTCTCTTTGAATTATTGTAAGCTAGATCACGTTTGATTTTCAACTGCCAGACAAAACAAAATATATCTGAAGACTTCTCCTTGGTCTCTCCAGTTGGTATTTTTACAAGCAGAAATTAGATATGAAAATCCTTGTTATCCCTGTTTTTTTGAGAGCGTTCCACCTCTTTTGTTCTCCACACGGATTGTTTACCTGCGGACGACCAACCGACTAGAAACAGAAACCAAAAGCTTCCCACCGCAAAATCTTCCCCTCGCCTACAGGATCTGTTTATAGAGGAAGGAAGTGAATATAGAAAATAATGAGTAAGAATAATAACGATGAATTGAAATAAATCAAATGTTTCCATCGTGTGTCCTGGAAGTCCTCTTAAAAATATTCGGTGCTGAAACAAGGTTCAAACTTTTCCTGAAATAATAACGACACCGGTGTCACCGATTTCCATTCTGTTTTTCAGAACCTGCATC
Organism: Paralichthys olivaceus; assembly: GCF_024713975.1. Lineage (NCBI taxonomy): Eukaryota > Metazoa > Chordata > Actinopteri > Pleuronectiformes > Paralichthyidae > Paralichthys > Paralichthys olivaceus. The sequence goes on from NC_091104.1 coordinate 5,371,170, forward strand.
ATTGGTAAAATCACAGCTGTAAGCGTCGCTCTATTTTAGTTCATGTCCACACTTTGGCTCGACTGAAGAGTTTTACGTAATCCCAAATGTTTCCGAGTAAAGCTTCAACAACCCCCTCACTGAGGCCACCCAGCAACAACATGAGCCACTTGTGAACCCACGCAGTGTCCCGGAGTCACCAGGTGACCAGAGTAAAGATAAATCAGACGAAACACACGAGTCTGACTCCACCACTGTTTTCTATCCATACTAATGAGATCGTGTAAATTTCCCCTGTTGGTCTAAATTCATCTTTGATGTTATTCGAGCAGCTGAGCTATAATTTTTATCTTTCCTCTGCATTTAAACATCAAACTGTCCCGTCCAGCAGTAAAACCCTTTGCGGGCACAGAGACTCTGTAACATGCTTCACAAATCTTCCTGTCGTGTCGTACTGACATTGTTGAGCAGCTCCAGACTTTTCCCAGACAGCATCAATCTATCAATCCGAGAAATGCAAGTAAAACCCAACGGAACGGTAACGTGAGTCCCGTCTGTGAGAGATGGAGCTCACTTTGTTTACTACGACTGCAACGGCGTGGCCATTGATTAGAGATGGGATGAATAACAGAGTCTCTCAAGTCCAGTGAAGTAAAACTGCTTTTACTGCCGCTCTGTCAGTCCAGTGGAGTTTATGTCAGTACAGGTGACGAACTGCTCAGACATGTTCTCTCTTTTTTTTTTTTTTTTTATGTGCGCCTGTCATTGATTTTCAACAAATGTCTCATCGGTCTTCAGCTGCGGAGAAACTGGCACTTAACTTGAGACGCTCAACCTTTTTTAAGTGAACGTTTTAAAGAGATTTCCTCAACAGCGCCCGATGATGATGGGTTTTCCTTTTCATGCCTCCGCGTCAGTGTGTGTTATGTTTTTTTTGGGGTCGTCCGTCCTTCTCGTCTCCGTGAACACGATATCACAGAAAAGGAAAAGTCTCATGGAGTGATGACCTCACGGGTAAATCCAGTCAGAACCTTGTTTTGACTCTGCTCCTCTGCTCGTCCGCAGTACAAGGCCTCGGTGACGCCGTGGGTGGGGCTCCGGAAAATCAACGTGTCGTACTGGTGCTGGGAGGACATGTCTCCCTTCACCAACACCACCCTGCAGTGGCTGCCCGGAGAGCCCAGTGACGCCGGGTTCTGTGGGTACCTGGCCGAGCCGGCGTCCAGCGGACTGAAAGCTCAGACTTGCATCAACCCGGTGAACGGCAGCCTGTGTGAACGACCAGGTAATTTCAATCGATTTTTCCTGCAAAAAGCCATTTCATTACACGACACTCACGGAAATACACAACCACCAAATATTGAGTGTCGGGACGTCTCCGCCTCGCCTGCATCAGTTTGGACCGTTTGATTTTAATGTGTCTCTTGCCGTCTTTTTAAATCGCTGTAGCACTTCTATAAATGCAGATGTAACCACCACCAGCTGCTTTTAAATTGAGTGCAGCACAGCAATAAGCAGTGGGGAAAGATTTGTACACGTATTTTAAAATGTGAAGTTGCAGAAATACTCGATGGGGCGGACGGAGGAGGCCTGTCTGGTTTCTGAACTTCTGCTGTTTTGTACCGGAATTCAGTTTATGAAGACGATCCAGTTGTTCTGAGCATTGAAACATCTGACACATCGTTAATAAACAATCTCCCACAGCCAACCACAGCGCCAAGCAGTGCCGGACGCCGTGCGCCATGAGAACCACCTGCAGCGAGTGCACGAGCAGCAGCAGCTCGGAGTGCATGTGGTGCAGCAACATGAAGCAGTGCGTCGACTCCAACGCCTACGTGGCCTCCTTCCCCTTCGGACAGTGTATGGAGTGGTACACCATGAGCTCCTGTCCACGTAAGGTTTCTGATTCTGCTGTGCTGCTCTGTTTTTTTTCTCATGTTCATCTTTAATCTGACAAAGGAGGAAGGATTTGGGTAAAACACACCACAGCATTATGCAAACTCGGGGTTTTTAAAATAGTTTATTTATTGATGTTATTTAAAAGCCCTGTGGCGAGGGGTTCGATAGAGGCAGGATATCACCCTTCCTTATTAATATTAGCGGCGCTGAGCATTTAAATATGATCAGTGTTGTAATGTTTCTACTTTTAATTTGAGTTTGCAAAGAAGTTTAGAGACGATTTCAACTGTTTTTTTTTTAAAACTTTCATTTCAACCTCCTCTTGGTCACGATTTTCCGGGGCTGTAGTTTCTGAATTAATATCTGATGAACATAGAAATAAGTGAAATGTTTCTTCATGTATACACGAAGGATAAAGTTTCCAGTAATGTATGAATGATTTATTATTCACAGCGGACGTTTTACTTTAGCACCAAATGACATTCGTCATTTTGAGAAACTTTCCACGGAAATTAAAAACCAATCAAATGAAATTTTACTCGTCTCTGCTGTCGGATTATTTTTTCTCTTTGAGAATCATCGATGTCGTCACGAGAACAGCTCTGCAATATTTGCTCTGCAGCCTCGGCCTCAGCATCTCCAGAGTGGAAGCCCGATGATTAAACATAAAATGTTGACTTGAAAATGAACACAAATCTCTCTTTGCATTCCTTCTGCCCGTTACCCAGCTCTCACACAATTTACTGCAAATTGCTGTTGCCACCTTAGAGAACCACTTTCTGTCTAATGTGTGAAAGTGTTGCAAATAAACCCGTATAACCTCCTTTCAGTGAGGATTCATTTGAGTTGCAATCTATGAATTGTAAGAAATACGTACACAAAAGTAAAAGCACAAATCTGAAATCTTCAGCCACTCAAGCATACGTGTCTTCATCGGACTCGGAAAGACTAAACGGCGACGTTTCATGTAAACAATGATGGTTTCCGGAGCAGAGCAAGTTTGAAACATTTGGGTTGTTTTAATCTTCGTTTAGCCGAGCACATTAAACTCTGGCTCCTCCACTAGTTGAGATTAATGATAGTTTGATAACTAAGCCCGTGGCTGGTCCACGGTTTTGCTACGGTGCAGAAGAGAATAGGTCAATTAAGTACAAATTGTTGCTCAAAGGCATCGACGGAGAAGCTACTCGAAGGCTGAGAGTTGGGAATTCATCTTGACAAATTTCCATTGGAGAGCAGGTGGAGAAAACCAGCGGCTCAGGAATGAGATGGTTACGAACTGAAACGCTCAGAATGATTGGACTTTACGTTCGTATGTTTTTAAGTTTTCCGGGCACAATGGCCTTCATTGATAGGAGTTCAAGCGATCTATCAGGAGCATTAATACAAATACATCGACAACAAAAATATATTCAGGGTTATCTACACCCTCAAACTATTTCCTACATGTCTCTGTCGACACTTTTTGAAATGTATAGTCTTTGACTGTTTCTGCTTCGTGTGTTTCGCTGCAGCGGAAAACTGCTCCGGGTACAGAACCTGTGGCCAGTGTCTGGACCAGCCGGGCTGCGGTTGGTGCACCGACCCCAGTAACACGGGCAAAGGTCAGTGCATCGAGGGCTCGTACCGCGGGCCCTTCCAGACGTCTGTCCCGGCCCCGTCCACCCTGCCCGGTCTGCTCACCAGCTCTCAGCCGGCCCTCAACGTCAGCATGTGTCCCAGTGAGGCCAAATACAACTGGTCCTTCATCCACTGCCCAGGTCAACAAACACATCTTTCATTTGAATGATTCAACGTTGATTCTTAATGTGCACCTCCTCCAAATACCAAGCTCAGGGTCGTCTGAAGCTCTGAAGCCTGGTTTTATTTTTCACAAAGTATTTTCTCCTGGTGTGAACAGGAGCAGATGTTTGGCCGTTGATGATTGTTTTACCCAATAATTACACTTAAATTGAGTGATACACTTTCCAATAAACTTTAGTGGCTGTTGTGACGAATCTCACTTTAATGGATCCATCTGGTTAAATCTTCACAAATAAACCTGGCAGGCGAAGATAATCTCACTTTACTGTACGTGTGTGTGTGTGTGTGTGTGTGTGATGTTCACGCAGTATTGGCTCTGTTTCCTATTTTCGCAGCTTGTCAGTGTAACGGTCACAGTCAGTGTGTCAACGAGAGCGTGTGCGAGAAGTGCGAGGACCTGACGACTGGCCGTCACTGCGAGAGCTGCATTTCCGGCTTCTATGGAGATCCGACCAACGGGGGCAGCTGCCAGCGTGAGTATCCGCGGGGCCGCTCGGTCCAGCGGTAAATCAACCAGTCAGTCTCTGCGCGCACAGCTTCATTTAACTTGTCAGTATTTTACAGTTCAGTTTTATGTCGGCCATTTTCCTGATTCCTGGCTGCGCAGTAAAGCGTTCCCCTGGGATATTAAAGATTTACTCCGCTCTGCGGCTAATACTGACGGTCAGTCAGTCGGACAACAAATCAATCGTCCGGTTCTTCCACAGCTTAATTTAGCTTGCCTATAAATTACATCCTCACTTTTACAAATTTCTTTACCTCTACCTCCACACGGCTCTCAGCTGTATATATATATATTTACTCACTCCTACATCAGCGCCCGTCAATGATAAACTCTGTATATATTCATCTTGTCAGTATTATACATTCATTGTTTACGTCTCGACATTTATCACACTACATCTGATCCTGACGTTGATTCAAAGCATTGTGAACGTTAAAGAGAATCAATACGTCAAAAAGGAAATGATGTACAAATAATCAAGATAAAACATATACGTAAATTACTGCTGTATTTATCGCTCCACCAGCTGTTACACATGATTTCTTCACTTTCCGCAGCTGTTTACAGCCCGGGGGCTCGTTCGTTCTAAAAGTAATAAACAGCGCTAATGCAAAGGATGAGCTACGTTAATGTTTAACCCCCAAAACCACCAATCCATATTTGGCATCTGTGATCACCGCGGAGATCGTCAGCTGCTTTCAGCCTTGCCCGTAAATCCGCAAAATTTTCTGTAACTTTTCCTCGCTAGTAAAATGTCCGCAGAATATCCGAGTGAGTGACGATGAACTGGGAACATGTGGCTGCATCTGGGGACGTAAATAAAAAGTGTTTCAATTGGATAAATGATATTCGGTTCATAGTTGAGATTTTTACAAATAAGAGGAGCTGACGTGTGTTTTTTTTTTTTCTGAACTTAATTAGCATGTTTGTTTTTCTTCTGTTCAGCCTGCAAGTGTAACGGCCATGCCAGCATGTGCAACCCCAACAACGGCAAGTGCTTCTGCACCACCAAGGGCATTAAAGGAGATCGCTGCCACCTGTGAGTTTTACGACCCTCCTCCTCCTCTTCCTCCTCCTCCTCATCCTCTCTGCCACGCCTCTGTACATTTCCCTCTCCTCTTCTGCTGTGTTGGCACTTTTAAGAAAAACCTTGTAACTGTAATGTCTCAGTCTGCTGCAATAAAATCTGCCTGAGGGGGAGAATGGGGAGCTTTCTTTTTTAAGTCCATCACATGCGTAACATGTGCACAGCGGACTGGTGCTTACAGGCCCTTCAAATAGCTCTTCATCACCGTGGGAACATTTACAGGAAACCTTTTTTTGTGAAGAAGAACCTGAGTCCAAATCCCGGGGATTCTGATTACCCATCAGGCAGTTGGTCAGTTAGTGTGAAACAAGAACTAACTCACTGACGTTCACTGAGCATTCTCACAACCTTCTCCTCAGATATCTGATGTATCGTTGATGTAGACTTTACTGCCACCTACTGGCTCGGCATGCTTGTTACATTTTGTCTTCCCGTTTGAAAGGAGATATTTTGTAAATCGAAGGGCGCGTGGACAGAGACTCTCCTGAAAACATCAGTAGGCCTGAAGTTATTTAAAGGGCCTCATTAGTTGTCCGGCGGGCACTTCCACATTTAGCATTAGGAGCTAGCCTGAGCTAACCTCACAATGCCAGGTAAAGCGAGAGCGGAGCCGACGTTTGTGTGCCAGTGAGCCTGAATGTGTCCTCAACTGCATTAGTCTTAAAGAAGAGCGAGGTAATCAAACTTATTAAGAATAAAAATCAGCAGCAAAGGTTCAATGTTCCCATTAAGATGTGAAACTAATTATAAAACTGTATTTACAGATTTCAAAATGGGGAATAATAATAATAATAATTACACCTGCAAGGCCAACGTGCAAACATGGTGAGATTGTAAGAAAAGATTCTTCCACCCAGCGTGTTCAGTTTTTTCTTATTTGGCTCTCTACAGCAGCAGCTGTTCATTAGAGCGTGCAGCTCTGTTTTTTTTAAATATTTTCTAAACCCGGGCCTTCATCACCATGCTGCCGCCCAAACCCATTCAAACCAGAGATAATGTTTCCGATGAACGGTCATCAGTGTGAACACGGGGTTATTTCTGCACAAGCTTTAAATTCCTGATGTTTTTGTAGCTGTCCGTGACGTTCGTCATCTTCACGCGGCCTCGTCCAGCTGCCGCCACATCGCTGTGGACTGTGTGTTCTCCTGTCATCCACTGAATTTAACTGTCCCGATTCCCCTTCCCCTCTCTTTTCTTTTCTCTCCTCCTATTTTCGTCCCATTTCTCTCCATCCGTCTTACACCTCTCTCTCTCTCAGGTGTGAAGTGGAGAACCGTTACCAAGGCAACCCCCTCAAAGGAACATGCTACTGTAAGTGGAATTCCAATTAAACAACTTGTGAGTGAGGGTGGTTCGGGCAGCGCGAGGCCCGCGCCGTCCTCCTTGTTCGGGTCGGTGACGCGACAGCTACATGGCTCCCGAATCAAAGCGAGCTCTCGAGCAGTTTGATGTTTAAAGAAGTAAGGAAACGGAAGTCGCAGGTGGGAAGAATGGAGACGCAGATGAAAGTGAATCGCAGAAGAATGAGGAGCTTTTGAAGGACAGATTTTCTCTCTCCCCCGCTGCGACGACGATCCGGTGGTCCACGCTGCAGATTAGTCTCCCGTCATTATTATTCTTGTCAGTTGTGGATGTGATGGAGGAGAGAGAGTAAAATAGGTGTTTCCATGGAATTAAACAAACTGTGTCCTCATGGTTCTCAAACAATCCTCTGGTACAGAAGGACGTCGACCAGTTAGTCGACAACCTTGTACCAGTGTCTCACAGACTCACGTCCTTCAGTGTGGTTTTATAAGTGTGGTCTTTGTTGACTCGTCTGTTCACAACAGACATGTCTCTCAACCACCTGAATCTTATCAGGTTCACTTTTTACAGAAAATTATCAACAAGTTTTAACTCTGTGATTTTTCCATCTTCTGAAAATGTGAAGATTCAGATTCGCTGCTTGTCTCTGTTTTTTCTCACTTTAAATTCAGGATGTTCTTCTCATGCAGGACATGAGTAGAACATGAGTAAACTATCTTGATAATCTCATTGATTTATAATGAAATTATCTTTAAGAACACGTTATTTAGCTAAAATAACGAACATTATCTGTGTGGACTTTGCGTTTCATTCTTTTTATTCAGACAAAGGAACAAATCCAGAAATATTGTGTGATGTGATGCATCCTGAGGTTTGTATCCTGGAGGTATGAAAGTTCCATACCACCTGTATATTCAATGTCCTTTGGTTTTGAATCGGGAGCCGATGTTATTTTCCTGCATTGATTTGAAGGAGCCTGAGAAAGCATCTCAACATCCTGGGCTGTAGCAGCCAGCGTGGCCGTTAAGTGACAGAGGAAATGAGTTTTTCTCTGCAGGTCAATAAAGTCTGCAAGAGAAATGGATTTTAAAGTTTCCAGATCATTGGAGGTGGAAAGAAAAATGGTACATTCCGAGTACATGTATGACTTTCTGTTGGTAAACATAGTGATATTTCATATATTGTACGGTTTCCTGCCCTGAGCAGCATCTGACTTCATGTTCCTGTGTGACTTTCAAACTCAACTGATTGAGCTATTCCTCTTCTTCTTCTTCTTCTTCTTTTGTAATCCCCTGCACGCTCTTCCTCACCTGCGGCTCGATCACCTAAAACAGACACGCTCCTTATCGACTACCAGTTCACCTTCAGCCTGTCACAGGAGGACGACCGCTACTACACCGCCATCAACTTCGTGGCCACGCCTGAGGAGGTACGTCTCTGACAGTGAACGCCCCACCGTCACTGCAGCTGTCACCTGTGTTAAAGTCGGCACCGCGTGGTGACGATGAGGATTCTTTTGTTTATCTGTCCTCGCCCATTGTCAAACAACGGAAGTTTCTTCGCTGGACACTTCTCCATTTGAGTCTTTAGAGTTTGTCGAGAGAAATGTGCAGAAGCGTAAATGAAATATAATCCTGTTCTGTGAAAACCAAACTTCTCATCAGAAAAAAAATCTTATCTAGCACAACTGAGAACACACACACACACACGCACACACACAGACATTGATGACATCTGACTGAAGTGTGGTGTCGTAGTGTGAACTACACTCGTCTCACAATCACACAGATGTTTTCACAGCAGCATCTGGAGCTGAAACTGAAACCAAACAAAGTTTGAGTCGATCTCTTTGTCGGCATTGACGACTACATTTTCTCGTCATTTCAAAATGCCTTTGGATTTATTTGTTTTTAGAAAGACACAGGATTTATGAAGTGTACATGTTAAGATGGTTAGATGTTTAATTATGGATTCTCTTAAATTCTTCATCTCCACCGGAGCAATCTAAGTGAGAGAAACTAATCAATTATTAACAAACTCTGTCTTTCAATCAATCTTAGTCATTCATTAAGTCTTAATTTACACCGGTCCGACATTATCAAAGCTGATATCACTCTACCGCTGCACTCACAGGATTTTAATAGATCTCATTTTCATCACTGATTGTTGCTCAAACATTTGTTTTGCTAATTCCACTTCCATTAGCTGTGTAAATTTACTCTGGCCTGCAAGACAGTTACTGTTTGTGCAGCTGCAAACTGAACTGGAGCCGCCTGTTCGTGTTTAACTGTGGAGCAGAGCGGCCTTTTTACCTGCTGCAGATTTGATTTCAGTCGGTTTTCTCTGCTCACACTCAGGGTTTGTGTGATACGTGGACCATTGTGAAGATGAAGACACCAGTAGTGGTAATATTGATGAAGATGATGATGATGATGATGGTGGTTGTTTTCTCTCCCTCCTCAGCCAAACCGGGATCTGGACATGTTTATAAACGCCTCCAAGAACTTCAACCTGAACATAACCTGGGCCACAAGCTTCAGTGGTAGGTCTCACTGACGGAGCTGAAAACTTCCACCAGTTTCCATAATCACAGAATCATCCTCTAGACTTCTCTGAATCTAGCATTTCAAATATGGGGATTTGCTTCTTTTCATTTCATATCACTAACTATCGCCGAACTTTAGAAATGAACTGTTTTAAGATAACCCCCCCACCACCACCACCACCAACTCTGTCCCTCCCCTCCGTTCTTCTTTCTGTCCTTTAGCAGGAACTCAGACCGGCGAGGAGATCCCCATCGTCTCTCGGAGCAACATCAAGGAGTTCAAAGACAGCTTCTCCAACGAGAACTTTGATTTCCGTAACAGCCCAAACATTACGTTCTTCGTCTATGTGAGCAACTTCACCTGGCCCATTAAGATCCAAGTAAGCTTCAGCTCGGCTGCATTCATTTTGAAATAGAGTTGGTTCTCCTATGAAAGTGTGTGACACCGTAGTCGAGCTGCTCTTATCAGGTGTAATATCAGCCATCGATTGCTGGTGAAACTATCATCATCGCTGTAAAACACTGATAGTGAACCATGTAATAAATGTGAGCAAAACAAACTTTTTTTAAATGTATTGATTTGCTTTACTTGGGGACACTAACCCGCTGCTTTAACCGTGAACACACATGTTCTCTGTGTTTGAGCCTCTCGTCCGAACACAAACACTGTTTTAAGTAAACAGATATTTTAACCAACCCTTTTCTAAGTAGCATGTGTGTAAATGTGCAACTTACACATAAACCCAGCTCCACATACGTTTTCTCAAAGTGCAGTAAGACTGTGGTCAGGTTTAACTGTGACTCGTCAGCTTGTCCGATTCAAAAAGCCACTTTTCTTTGCAAACCAAAGAGTTGGCTCGTGAAAAGGTAAAAGTTGGCAGTCGCCATTAAAATGTGGTCAGAGGGGGTAAAAAAAAAAGTTTCCTGCCCTGAGTGTGGAGGAGCTTGTCCCCTGTGTTGATGTGGCTCGGTGGCAGGCGCTGTGAACAGGGCTCTGTATGTGCTCGCCCGGTTGCTGGTTGTGTGTGTGTGTGTGTGTGTGTGTGTGTGTGTGTGTGTGTGTTTTCGCTGCCGAGCTACAATCGGCGCTGCACTCGGTGAACCACGACCAAGAGAGAACCTTCCCTCAACAGTTCCCCTGCTGCACGTTGGCAGCAAAGATGTGCTTACACAAGAAATTAGTGTTCAGGAAATGCACTCGCAGCAGAATGAGCGGCCATTTGTTTCACTCAGTTGATTCATCGTGGATTATTTTCTTAAATGTAAAAACCTGTTCATATAACATATACATTCATATACATGAAAATTAATTGGCAGCTGAGACTGAATTGCTATTGGTCCTCGATACTGCGGCCGGGGGGCGGGGGGGGGGTCTTCCCGAGATGGCACACTTAGAATGTGGGATAATTCCACTTAATTTCTTTGTGAGGAGGAAGTGAAGTCATTTGTCTTTATTTACAGTCGATCAAACTGCTACGTCCACTAACAACTCATTGATTAAGAGGAAAAGAGGCGTCAGGAGGAAGAGCAGTTAAAGTCAGTTTGATTCGAACGGACGAGCAGAAAGAGCTCCGAACAAGCTTTAATGAATTTGTTGTTTACATACACTGCAGTGTCTGGATCCAGACAGACATGGACACTTCACAGTTTAGTTTTCTCGCAACAATATAAAGTAGAAGACAGTTGATGTGATTGTTTTACGTGTTCATGCTGATGTAGCTGTCATCATACGTGTGCCTGCACAGGTAGAGCTGGAGAGTGTTTGCAGCATGGCGGTGACGGGATAGAACTCACTTATATTAACGTGGATGTAGAAAGCGGATGCGGTGCCAGGAGGGACCGGGGTTAGTTTCGGAGTGTGCGGCCCTCTGGTCCTGGCCTTTGTGTGCAGCCTGCCCACATTTGTGCCTCTCCAATCAGTTCTGGAGGTGATTTGACTGGTCGTCCTGTGCGAGCTCCTTCCCCCTGCCCTCCTCCCGAAGGGGAGAGGAAAATCCTGCCTCCATCCTCCATATCCTGCCTCGTGAAGGCTTTTAGTTTTCTCGGCTTCACAGCTCCGGCTGCTGCCAGCCAGCCTCAGGAGGTCAGCGGTGCAGCTCCACAACAGAGCAGAGCTGAGCCGAGCAGAGGGAGCGTGCTCCTCTCAGCTTCCTCTGCCCTCCTGCACTGCTGGGTGGGATCATGTAGAAGATCACCCCTGTCTTTGAAACTAAAGCACGCAGGTCTGCTAGCGTGTCATTTGTCTTCCTTGCACTCATGGAGCTTTACCTTCATCAGCGAGGTAACATTTTCCACTTGTTTTTCTTTCTTTTCCTGCCACTGCTCCTTGACTCAAAATCATATTTTTACCATTTCTTCCTCATGATATCCTTCACTTTTCTTTTGTTGCTGTTTTCTCTCACTCTGCCAGCCTGCAGTGGTTCCCTGCATTGTGTGTGTGTACGTGTGTGTGTGTGTGTGTAATGGTAGGCGGTTGATCCTTCAGTGTTGGCAGGCAAAGATCGGATTGTTGGACGGTTCATAAACAGCAGCCGAGAAAGAGCAAGGGCAAAGTGGAATGTTAAGTTGAAACACATGCTGCATTCAGATTCAGAGTGGCCTGTGTGCAAGCTAAGCCTTCTCTCTCTCTCTCTCTCTCTCGCTCTCTCGCTCGCTCTCTTCAGTGTGCAACTGTACAGAGCTCTCTCTTTTCCGCCCGCCCACCCTCCGACGCACCACCTCAAGGTTGCTTCTGTTTGCTTTCACGTGGTCGGCAGCAGCGTTAGAACAGAGCAACATACCATTTGTTTTTCCTCCATTTGCACTGACTCCACTTGTTGCAAACCCCCCCCCCCCCCCCAAAATCTGTTGCACTGAAATAGCAGTGCATATTATTTTATCCACAAACCTGAGCAGTGCAGCAGCAGCTTCAGGAACATGCAGCAGTTTCTCCCCCGAAGTAAAATGCACAGAACTGCACAGATGTTGGAGTGAAGGGGAAACGTGTAATCATTTTGACTCGCCAAAAAAATGAGATGGTCAAAGTGAATTCAGTGACGACTTCATCACAGTCGAGCAGATCGCATCATCAAAGCAGAATCGATAGCGCTGAGATTAGCCGACAAGGAACCCCCCCCCCCCCCCCCCCCTTTTTTTTTTTTCTTCCTCCTTTTCTTTCCTGATGAAGAATAGATTTGAATCTAATGATGTTTGTAATGAAGCCCCGATCCCAGCCTAATTACATTAAAGAGCTGTGATCTCCTGTTCCTTAGTGAACATGTCATGATATGGTAGAGATTACAACAGCTTCCAATTTAATACCCCGGTGCGGAGTAGCAGCAGCTGCAGCCATCAGCTGGCTGGGCCGAGCTATGGATCTGTGGACGGGTGTAGTGTTTATCTGGGACATGCATGGCTGCCTGATGGGTGCGTCTTGATACTGATCATGGAGACAGAAGGAAACAGAGACACTGTGGTTTTGCCAGCTTGTGGCCTAGCGGCAGGAACAAACTAAAGCCAGCTGCATGAATATGAATCGAGTTAATCAGCCGATAAATTAAAAATAAAAAGATATTATGTGTAATGATGAATATTAGAAATATAAAAATTACAAAAACTTCAATATAACATTTAAAATACAAATATTTGTATTTTTTTTAATCAAATAAAGAAATCCCTTGTGTGGCTCTGGCTGGTGGTTTGATTTTTTTTTCACCACAGATCATTCTTTAATCCACCCTCACACACGTTCTGATCCCTTCCTTTTCTTTTTTGTGGAACCTCTTGTGCGTCCCTCTCTCACACTAATAACAACTCCCTCCCTCAAAACTCCAATGTAGAACAAGAGGCTGTCAGAAGCCTTTAAAAGCAGAATATTTCCAGCTCTATGCCCGTCAGCGGACTGACAGGCCCTGCTGCGAGATCCTTTGCAGCCCCTAAAGAGTCTCTCTCTCTGCTGGGAACATAACGAGAGCGTCACCCGGGCCTCCCGCTGCCGCCGTCAGCCTGCCTCTCGGCGGAAAGCGTGGCACATGGCTGACACTTGAGATTACTACAATGACTGTTATCGCACAACTTCTCAACAATTGAGCTCTGCAGTTGTGACATGACACTGAAGCAAACATCGTGGCTTTTTTCCTTCGTTTGGGAAGTCGGGATTTTCCCGTAAAAGGGCTCTTGTGTCATTTATACGAGAGAATTATATGCCTGTAATTACATAGAGGAGTAAATGGGTTCGTTAGGCGGCTGTCACAAAGTGCAGCGGTTTTTCACTCCACCGGCTAAATGGCCACTTTCAATAAGAAAAGAATTCCTGCCACTCACAGCTCCACACAATCTCTGGCAGTTTTTCTGTCATCTTTTCATTTTGAACTCCCGTTTTCATTCATGAGTGTCGGAGGTAAAATATTCCCTCCAAACCGTTTTTCTCTTAATTGCCACTACCTGACTCGCCGTCTGGCTTCAACTTAAAACAGGCCTCTGTTCTGTTCTGTGGACGTACATGGAGGCTGCGTTTATACTGGTGAACAGAAGCAGCTGGTCAGATAAACGATAAAGTTAAGATGGATAAGAAACTTTCTTTAAAGCCTTGTTAACCCACAAAGCTTGATTGGGGTTAAAATCTCCTCTACAAGATGAAAGAGATAGAATTGCACTTGATTTTTTTAGTTCTCGTAGTAGAAATATAAAAGAAAGTAGAATGAATGTATCTCATAAGATCCCAAATCATTTATTGCAGTAGAAGTACATCACTCCTCGAAGGGTCACTGTCCTTCAAGGTGTGTTTGTGCCCTGACCGACTCAATCACCCGATCTTGTCAGTGTTAGTGCCGCTACCCCCGTCGACTGTGAACCGATCGCCGAACTTCACTGATGGATTCCTGCCGAGCTCCATACCGCTGACATCCTTTTTAAAAGCCTTCTCCGGGTGCGCTCTGGCACCCGGAACTTCTCTTCTCCTCATTGTTCAACAGACTGGAGCAAAATTATCACACTGAGGATTCGCCGCTCAACAGTAATCAACAGCAACACATTAGCGAGCCAGATGGTGCCGGCTACACGAGTAAATTAGACCCCAGGCCGTTCACCAAACACACCCCCCCTGTCATCTCACCACAGAGGCCGGCGCCTTTGGCCCCATGTTGTTCTTGTATAAAGTCACTGTGGATTTACACACGTCCTGACCCTCGGAGTTTTTTTTATTCTCCTTCTCGTGCAGATATTGTAATTCTTGATCACATATTAAGTATTCATGGACTAATCCGACATGCACACAGCTGGGTTTTCCGGCTTTTGTCTTCCTTTTTTTTTTTTTTTTCTCTAGTGGAATTGTATGCAAATCCCTGCTTTGCTGAGGAATAATAAGCAGAAGCGGTGATGAGTTCTGGTCTAAGGTGTCACCTCGGAGAAATGTGTGTGAGGGGAATTCTGCCTCGGGCGGCACCCGCACAGTACCCCCCTGCTGCCAGTGAGGGGCAGTGTTGTGTCATTGCAGAAATATGTGTGCCTGTGTTTTGAGGGTAGTGTTGTGAGGGAGTAAGTGTAAGGAGGTGGAGGAGGGTGGGGGGGGGGGGTACGACACAGTCAATGTTACCCCTGGCAACCTTGATTAAGACAGGATGTTGTTGGCACAATTGCTCTTGTGATGATTACATAGTGAATATTTCTGCCCACATGTGCGGGTGGGGGGGGGGGGGGGGGGGGGGGGGTTGTGTGTGCAGGCTGTGGGCAGCTGGTGTGTTGCTCTGACAGACATGTAGTCTGGAACACGGATACGAACCCAACGAGCAGTTGTCAGTGTGACACTGAAGCACAAAGCCTTCGATATTCCTTATTTTGACGCTGTGACTGAACCTGTGAAGCTCCAGAAACGCTGCACACACAACCACGCAGGAACAAACACATGCTTGACAACATAGAATCGACAATATGCACATGTCACACACACAATGTGTTCCTGTCTGCCTTTGTGAGCAGGTGCAGCGTTATCTCTCTGGCTCATTTCCATTCCTTTTGTCAGATCTGCAAGGTCGACTCCGGTCTAACTCCTGCACCTCCGAGTGTACAGCGCTGACCTTGTTTTCATGCCTCCCTTATTAGCAAAGATCCCTGACACTGTCCTCTCTTTACCTTTTTCCACAGATCGCCTTCTCCCAGCACAGTAACTTCATGGACCTGGTGCAATTCTTTGTCACATTCTTCAGGTGAGCAGCTCCCGTCTGTCCCTCTGTCAGTTCACTTCCTCCACACACCACACGTGTTCGTGCTCAAGTGGCTATGGCTGCCTTCCCCGTGTGTGTGTGTGTGTGTGTGTTGTGTGAGTGTGAGCTGCGGCGTGATGGATCACCAAAGCTGCTCTGTTGTGCCTGTGCACCAGCCTCTACAGTGAACAAGTGCTGCAGTTCACTGGTTTGCAGGAGCTGGTTAGTTGTCAGCACAAACAGGCAAATGCACACACATGCACTCCTTTATTTTATTTACTCACATCATGCACACACAAGCACACGCCCACTCAGTTTTTTTCCTACTTGTATTATCTCTGCTGTCAACCACAGAAAACAGTGGGAGCAAGACTGTGTGTCTGTGTGTGTGTCTGTGTGTGTGTCTGTGTGTGTGTGTGTGTGTGTGTGTGTGTGTGTGTGTGTGTGTGTGTGTGTGGGAGGGTAACCAGGCTCCGTAGCTCATGGAAATGTGGGAATTTCATTGAGCAGCACATGATTTCTGTCAATTATCTTTTGCACGGAGCCAGTGAGGACACACTACATATAGTTTTTACGACAGAGCAACGTTATCTTCCGAAGAACAACACACCTGAAGAAGCCCTGATTCACTGTGAGACGGTTCTCCACACAGATGACCCGTTTTTGACTATTCTGCCTTCGGTCATCGAGTAAAACGTCCACACGTCCAAGTGAGCCCACGTGAGAATACAGCCGGTAAATGTGGCGAGAATTCACAGCGAGGGAGGAGACGTGTTGATGATGTCTCTGTCGTGGAGTTTACAACCTCTTACTTTGATCATTAACAGTTTCTCATCGAATTGATTCTGTAAAAATGAACCAGATTCACTCTTCTCCTCATTCTCAGTTCCTCCATATCGACTCCTGGAGGGAGTCATCAGCTTCTTTAGATGCTAAACTCACCTAACATCCGTCCTGAGTGGACGCCCGTCCTCAGAGCGGTGAGGACGCTTTTCAGATCTGACCACTCAGACCACAAACAGGTGACCGGGGCTTGTTTAACTGTGTGAATGCAGATGTGTCCTGGGTCACACATGAGACAACAACTACTGGAAACTCTCGGGACAGATGTTGACACCAGGTCTGATCCGAGACTCAAGTTCACCAGCAAGTCACAAACACAGCGAGTCTGCAGGAAGTGAATAGTGGGTTTATAAACTGCTGCCTGCTGTGGGGGGGGGGGGGCGACACTAATGAGAATGAGGCTAAATCCACACAACGACCTTTTAGTTTTAAAACTCATCAGTGTTGCTACATTTACTTCTGCGTCCTCAACACCTACTATGGAGAAGTTTCTAATTGCGACTGGCCCCAATTTTAGATTGAAAAGTTCATCTGAAAAGTTGTCGTGTGGAAGAAAAGAAAGAGAGAGAGAGAGAGAGAGAGAGAGAGACAACAACGGAAACACCTTCTGTCCTCGGTCCAGGATAAGAAACCCCTCCCGTCTTACTATTCTCAGTATTTTCTGTAACCAACCAACTGCAGAGCAGATGATCTGCTTCCTGTTCACACCAACAAGCGCACGCCCAGTGTTTTCAGGAGTGTTCGCATGGAATGAGAACGATGCGGAGCTAAATCACTCTGTTATAAAGATCGATTTAGAAATGAAATGTTGCTGAAGACAGTAAAACTGCTGTAAAACCAAAACAATGAGCTGAAAATAGTCAAAACCTCCCGGAGCTGAAGGAAACTGCAGAGTCGGTGATGCAGCTCGCTTCATCACCACAGGTGACGGCTCCAACAGTATTCTCGTATGATGCATTGTTAATATAAAAACATTTTTACTGCAGCTTTAATGTCGTACACAAAAAAAACAAAAAAACACACTGGCACCATCTGAAAAAACGTGAATCAAAAGATAATCTGAGCCTGTGGATGGATCCAGTATCAGCATTCTGTCCGACAATATGGCCGCCTCACTTTGACGCCAGCTCTTTGCTTGTATTTTCTTCCAATATTAAATTGATGATGACATGTGATGGCACGAAGAACTATGTGTTTGCACACATTTTCCTCTGACACATCGGATATAACTTGGGTGAGTCGGCTTTGGATCCGAGCTGGAATTTAAAATAAATTATTGGCAGAGCAGCGCGCCGCTCCGTGTTTGACGGACACGCCGGCTTCGCTGCCAGCGCTGAGCTATGATGAATCCCCGGGCCTGTATTTCACTTCTTCAGGAACCGCAGTAATGTGTTATCGATTAAAAAAAAAAAAAAATGAGCAGGACCAAAAATTGAGTACACAAGCGTGTCCCTTGCATGCTTGACTGCACGTGTGTGCGTTTATTCCTCCCGAGCATCCTCCCATGTTTGCGTGTGGGTGTGTCGGGCACCCAGAGGAGAATCGAGGGATTTGTCATGTCTCTGCATTTCCCCCCTGAAATAAATTGCCGGCTGTTCCAAGTCGTGTTGCTTTTCATTGATCCTGCAGCCGTGTACAGGCGGAGAGGTTTGATGGGGCTGATTTGAAGGATTCTCTTTTATTGTTTGGTAACCGCTCTTTTGCCAATGCAGTGGTGTTCGGTAACAGAAGGTTTCAGCATCGACTGAATAAATCACCCTCCTGACTGCGGTTTATTTTGGATGGTATTCAGCATTAAAAGCAGTTGTGCTGTTATCCACCTCGCTCCCCCTGCATACAAATGCCGACCCTGCAGTTGCTCGCCTGTGATGCTTGTATGTTTATACACATGCGTCAGCATTTGAATGTTTGCATGTCAGCATTCAGAGCAGGCGTCCTGCGTCTGGTGTGCGCAGGAAGTGTGCATCACAGAAATCCATAAACAGAGCAGCCATCTCTCTTTTCTCTCTCATCTGCTCCATCCAGTTTTTCCCTTCCTCCCTCATCTCTTTCTGTAGTTTATTTCCTTCCTGCACCTCCTTCGCTCTCCCTCTTTCACTCATCATTTCCGTTTATTCCTTCCTTCTCTTCCTCCATCCCCATGTTTTTGCCTCCCCCTTGCCTCTCTCATCCTCCCCCTTGTGCTCTCATCCTATCATTCTTCTTTCATCTCTGGCTCTCCATCTCCCTCCCTCTGTTTTTTCTCCCTCCGTCATTGCCTCTTACTTTTTGTCCCTCGCTCCCCTCCCTCCGTCTCCCCCGTTCCACCCCTCCCTCCCTCCCTCCCTCCCTCCCTTGTTTTCTGTGACATGCTCTTAATCCCACAGCTCAGTCTTTTTTGATGTGTGCGCCACTGATTTCAGCTCAGATGAGTAGAGACCTAAAGTTAGCGAGCTCGCAGCCTTGTCCCTGTTTGCTTCTGGCTCTTTGGGTGCTGCATTGTTTGTGTTGCGGGGGAGGAGAGGGATGCTAATTAATGCGAAAACTGTTTGCTCTTCTTCTCTCAGACTTTCTCTGTCTTAATCTCACTCTTCCTCGCTCCCTCGCTTCCTTCTCTCTCCGTGCCATGTTCCCTGTGGGGACAGATGAAGGTGGTGCCATCCCGTTATCTGCGGCACCAGCACAGATATCCCCACATGAGTTTTCCAGCCACAATGCAATAAATGACACATTAAACATCAGCTTCAACAGCAAACAGAGGCATTAACATATTCACATCCAGCAATGCAGCACTTTTCTCACCTCAGACTCACGTTGAATTAACACTTTATTTTATTTTTTTCATCCAGCACAGTCAGACACACACAGCGCCTCCACGTTTCTGGAGTGTTGGAGTGTTTTTTTCTCTGCCTGAGCAAATTGAAAGTTTTCCTCCAGGCCTGGAAAAGCCCTGATGAAACTTCCAAAAAAACTTTTTTTGGAAATGCATTGAAAACATATTCTTATTTATTTATCTTTTCTGCTCAGACTGTCATGTTTTAATCTGAAACTTGGCTGCGGAAGAATCCGCCCTTTGAAGTAAATGACCTGATTGACAAATTTCTTGGCTACATGAATCCAAACTGCTGGATGGAGGACGCTGAAAGAGCTATCATAAAAAATCTTCTTTTTTCCCCCACTGCATGCTGGGACATATTTGTCATGGAATGTTTTTTTTTTTTTTTTTTTTATCTTCAGCTGTGGCTCATTTTGAATTCTGACTTCATACATCATCCTAATGTTTTCTGAGCAGTCGATCCTGTTAATGAAGCAAACGTTCAGCAGTAGCTTCGCGAAGGTGGATGTGAACACGACGCTCGCCCTGCAGAGGTTACATCTGTGCACGTCTCGGAGAATTAATGATACTTGAATATATGATTAACCAAATTACATAAGAACACTTTAAAGTCCCACTCAGCTCAGGGCAGATATTTCTGTGTAGTGAGTTCTGTAGAGCGCCGTGAGGAAAAAAAAAAACGAGTAATGTTTTGATGTAACTAAACTTTCGATGAAAAGAACAAGCTCTCGCCGCAGTGATAAAACTGTCAGATTCTGAGACAACACTCGCCTCCTCACCTGCAGTTGGTCCCAGGTCTTTGTTCTGGGACCTGTGTTCATTCTTGTTTTTGATGTATACATCAAGGTAACGGAAGGAGAACACTTTTCCGAGCTGTTGTTCTTGAACGCTGACCACATATCCGTCCTCTGTGGGGAAAGAAAAAACTTGACTTGATCTTCTGATAGTCAGCACAGCACCGAGACACGATGTCCCGGAAAAAAAAATCTGCTTCCTCCGAGAGTGTGCACCTCTGTGTCACACATCTGTGCTTCATGACAGCTGATATTAAAATAACTGGTGGGTACTTCCATTCTACATGAGCACTTGCTGTGTATTTTTAGTGCAGGACTGGTCCCAGTGGGAGATAAAGCCCTGATGCTGGCAGTGTCGAGCACCTCAAGATGTCTCTCGTCATAGATACTCGAGCCTCACACTCTAAAAATGATGAGTTCTTACTCTGAGACAACAGTGCGGTGTCTGTTTGGACAAGTGACCCGCGGTAATTGAGCCGCGGCGGGTGAAGGCTTGCTGCTGCAGCCACAGAAGCCTCCGTCACCTGTTTATTCAAAGTTCAATAAAGCTTGACTCAGTAAACCCGAAGTAGAAAACACAATCCTCATGTACACATCGACCAAATCACCAGGGGACAGGAGCTGCTGAGTATTAACAGATGAACTCATGCATTGTTTATTATTCTTATTCAAAGCACCCAAAAAGAATTGCAGCCTTTTTAAATCGTCAACATAATTATGTGCCGCTAATGACGACTGACCTACACGCAGCTCACGTCTGTCTCAACACCTTTTAAAAAACTGTCATCCTCTTTGAGATGAATCATTAAAATCTGAAACACATTTAAAAAAAAAAAAAATCATATCTCACTCACTTTGCAGGTTGTATTTTATAATGATTTGTGATTTATATTTCTTCTCCCGTTGGAATAGAGGAGGATGTGATTTAGTTTGGGCAGAGGTATTAAAAGACGGGCCGGCAGAAGGTTGCCCGCCCTGGGCCACGTCTGGGATTTGATGACATGAATGAATCACCTCGGTGCCGACGAGCAGACGTCAGGTTTCTCCCCTGACACGTAGAAAAGTTTTGCTCAGATGAGCATCAGAGGGAAAGTTTTTGTCTGTTTTCGCTTCATTGTTGTCGACAGGTCGCGCGTTCTTCAACCTTCAGGTTGTGAAAATCTCCCTGACAGTGGTTCCTCGTCGCCATCGGACCCTGAGAGCCACGATCCCTCCTCAGCCGACAGCAGCTCTCAGAGAGCGAGCGAGCTGCGTTATCCCGCTCGCTGACCTCGGTCCATTTACCTTGTTAGAGCTGAGAGGTGATTAGTGTCATCACCCCACGTCTCACGAGTCAGCATCCCAGCCATGTATAACGGCCTCACCCTCCCTCTGCCTCCCTCTCTCATCTCCCCCTCTACTCCCCCTCACTTTAACGATGCAGCCGTTGCGTCATAGATTTTCACAGCTGGGTGTTTGCTCCAGGTCATCCAGCAGGTTGTCCACCCCCCTCCCTTGTACATTAGCTCTTTAATGGTACCGGTGCTAAAATTACAATCATGGACGGAAATAAAGAGCAAAGGTGAAATAAAGAGCATCGTTTTATGTGAAGCACTTGATCAGTGTATAAACCTCACATGATTAAATTATAAAGAAGCTCAGAACAGTTGAGCTAATCTACATAATAACAACCGGAGCTGCCTTGTAAGAGAAAGAGAAGACAAATTCCTGGATCTGCCCTTTTAATCAGATCCACTCCTCCCAACCCACCCACAGTGTCACGACGCTAAGTTCAGTCTTTTTTTTTTTTTTTTGAGTAAATCTGCCGACAATCAAACAGACAAATAAACAGCATTGAAAACGTAACCTCCACCGTGACGGTAATTAAATAATTTGTGTCGATGCAGCCACAGGCAAGCAGGCTAATTAACCAGCTAATCTCGTCTGTGACATCTGTATCAGAGCGGTGGCAGAGCTCGGAAACGTGGCAGCACAGGTTTCATTTTAAAAGGTTAATTCATCCACAAATAACCGACCCCACTCGCCCTAGTTGAGATATCTGCCTCAGATACTTCCACCGCCACCTGAATACAATACATGTAGACTGAATATCTGTTTGGAAAACTACAGCAGAATATCCAACACACAGTGTCTCACTCACTCAGTTCATTAAACCGTTGTTGTAGGAACAATTCCCACTGTTTTAAAGTTCCTAAAACTGATTTTGACGTGTTTCATTCGTCTGCAAACTTTTCCATCTGGTGCCGACGGTTGAATTTATGTGCACAGGTTAGTGACTCCTGTAAAACTGTTGCCATTTTGAGCCGATGTTTTGGTACCTGACCCACTTGTAGACAGAAGTAAAAGCACAGTCACTCTGAAAAAATGTTTGCACAGCGCTCCACACACGAACTCACCTGCCGAGCCACACGGCTTCTGTGTGTGTCGGCCCCCGGGGGGGCTCTGAGGACAACCAAGTGGCAACTCATGCATATTTTGTCAGCTGGAAGTGGCCCTGCAACAGAACAGAAATAATTCTGTTGTCATGATCATCATGTTACTACTCAGCCTCTTAAACACATCTGCAGGTTTAGACACGCGTACCGGAATCCTTTCAACAGTCGTTTAGACAAATGCGCTCTGGAAAACGTTTTATTTAAACATGGGAGGCAGCCGGCCACTCCATGGAGCTGTGTGCCCTCTGAGCTGTATGACTGTCCTTCACACACACACACACACAGTGACAGGGTCTTTTTCTCTCCTCCATCTGTAAGGCTTCACACCGGCCTGCATGAGTGCAAGAGTAGGGGGTCAGCTCAATAAAATCAATTCCAAATGCCAGTTTAAATTGCAACCCGTTTTACAAACGACAGATCATTCTCCATTATTTGCCCTGTGGTATTTGGTCTTAGCGGATTCATTATCGAGCTCGGAGCTGTTTCTGTGCCGTAATTCGGAAAGAGATCAATCAATCATCACGGTTAGTTGAAAAGAAAAGTGACATTGACCCGGCTCCCTGTTTGTACACAAACATCTGTCCTCGTGAGCGTCAAGCAGCAGTGACAGGCAGGGTGATGGGTGATTGACAGCAGGACGCAGCGTAGAGGACGCCGCAGCACAGGACATGAACTACAGCTGCGACTTCATCCATCCGTCAGGTAAAAGGCTCTCAGACTTCTAACTTTGAACGGTCGAGTCACAAACGTGTGTATATATAAAGAAAAGATGAAGGAGTTGTCCAACCGTCCTGTACAGCTCTGAATCCACCTCCGAGCACAATCCAATTTAATATGATGGCGCTCAGAGCGCAAACCTCCGCCAAGGCCCAACAGTCCCATTGTGAGACCACATTTAAATCCACTGGAACTGCGTTTTTATTTGGATCCAAACCAAATTGCTCAAACTCATAAGCTGCTTTCAGACACACACTGAATCCAGACATGTTCCTGAAATTCTCCAGAGGGGCTGTACTGCGAATACGCTAAGTCCGTTTGCTCTGACTGCGTTCTGGAACTTTTCCTGCCAGGCCGTTAGGAAAATTCACGGCGAGCGAGTAGTAGCGTGGTGATGATGATGACGCGTCTTTAATATGACAGATAGACAGAGATTTCAGGTTGAGGCCGAATTCCTGGATCCACGCCTAAATTTAATGAGTTCCTTCTTGGCCCATTTCCCGTCCTTCCACCAGGTTTCGTGGAAATCCGATCAGTAGTTTTTTTTGCGTAATCCTGCAAACAAACAAACAAACAAACAAACAGAAGGCGAGGGCTGAAACATGGGAACAGTTTGATTTAAATCTCCGTCGTAGTTTTCGTTCACACTCGTTGTTCACAGCCTGTCGGAAAACGTCCGAATCCTCCATTTTACAGAATCAGAAGTTGCAGATAGTTGTGAGTTACGGCTCCTCTCGTCTCTGTCCTCTACCTCCCCTCTGTTTATTAACATATTCCCTCGTGTTCAAACGCAATTCACCCATGATTCATTTCAAACACACAGAAACACTCGCCGCTGCGTTTGCCCTCAGCTTGCTCCTCGTGGCGTTGACTGACAGCAGAGACCCTCTCTCTCGGTTTCTCTCTCTCTCTCTCACTCCCCCGAGACACCTGAGTGAGGAGAGGAGAGGAGAGGAGAGGAGAGGAGAGGCAGAGCGATACTCGACACACATTCTTGTCCTAAGGGGCCTCCCTGGGCACTCAGCAGGGGCTGCCGCAGGTGCTGTGCCAGAATCTCCTTGTTTCTAAGCTTTGTACTTCTGTCTCTATCTCTGTGAATCTCTGCTTCCTCTCACTCGCTCCATCTGTAGCTCAACCTTTCCTGCTGCATTGCCGCCGATCCATTTTCTCATATTTATTCTTCCTCTCTCGCTCTTTTTTCTTCTTCTCACATCTCCTCCCAACCCCCTCTTCCTCCCCCCTCCCCCTCCCCTCCCTGCCTCCTCCCTCGCTCTTAACCCCTTCTCCTTTGCCTCTTG
The DNA here is from genome assembly GCF_024713975.1 of Paralichthys olivaceus. Classification (NCBI taxonomy): domain Eukaryota; kingdom Metazoa; phylum Chordata; class Actinopteri; order Pleuronectiformes; family Paralichthyidae; genus Paralichthys; species Paralichthys olivaceus. The sequence goes on from NC_091104.1 coordinate 5,395,374, forward strand.
CTCCGTCTCCCTTTTTAATCCTTTCTTCTCCCAGCTCTCGCATTCTTTAGCACTCCATCTTTGTATCTGACCTCATTGTCAGGTCATCAGCGAGCAGCCAGAGCGAGAGATACAAGTGGAAGATGGAACAGAGATAGCGAGAGTGCAAGATGTGCCTCGCGGCTATATCTTCTTCCTGATAGGTCCACGAGGAGCTGAAAGTTGCTCTGCGTCCGATTAATAATGAATGAGTCAGATCAGTAGGTTCGACTGCGTGCGTCCACTCTCTGCTCCACCTCCTCCTCTTCCTCACCTGTAATGAGCGGGGAGGAGAGAACAGGAACGTGAACTGGGCCATAACGCACTTGTGGGGAGTACGGAGAGGGAGGCTGAGCTTTTTCTTCCCATCCGATCAGCCCTCTCTCTCCCTCTCTCTCTCTTTAAACCCATTACTGAGCTTTCAGGTCATTGTAGTTGTTTCTGTTGAAATAAGGTTTGACAGGTTGCACAAGCCAAAGCAGGAAACAATACGACGACTCTGGACTTGTCATACACCAGGCCGATAGATAGACTTTTAACAGGGCCCTGATTTTTTTTCTTTTTTAGCTCATTGTTTTTCTGGTCAGATCACGGTCAGGACGACTGGAGCTTTGTTTAATCCTTACATTTTGTCACTGCTGCTTCTTCTGTCCCGAGACGCGGCAGTGTTCTCCCAACAAGCTCAAAGTTCTCCGTCTTCCTGCTGGTAAATAGTTCCAACGCAGCTGCGGCGTGAGCGTAAAACCATTAATGATGATTTAGTGGAAGTTTCAAAGCAAAAGAGCTGCAGGTTGAAGCTGTTGCTCCTCATCTCAACAAGTTGTAAGAGGTTAAATGATAAACGTTGATGACGTGGTGAAGTTTGATTTTCTATAACTGCTTAGCATCTATGAATCGACATCAGGGGTACAGAACAAAACGGTTTCAAAGACAAATGTTTCAGTCGACAGGATCCTTCTTTCTTTACCTGCCGTTCTAAAGAAGTGAATCTATTCACACTTTCCAGAGAGAAGCAAGTTTTAAAGAAATCTTTTATTTTTTATTTTTTGCTTCTCTTTCAGGTGGGTCTGACTTCTTAGAAGTTTCTCCCCCCCCCAGAGTTGAACCTCTGAAAACCCACGAGTCAGTGTGTGATTCAGCAGACAAACTTATCAGCTGTAGTGAAAATGAAATGGCACTTGGCTGTCGAGCAAGATTTAATTTCTCACCCCGGAGTAAAAGCCAGCAGCAGGCGAGCGGTCGGATTAGTATTCAGCTGGCTGTGGACAACAAAGCCGGTCTGTTGGTGTTTGCCCTGTGGCTGTTGTTTTGCTGTCGGGTTGGCCAACGACACGTAAGAGCTCACCTCCCTGGCTGCAGCGACTCGTGGCTGTAACACACTCACGTCATCGCTATTTCCACACTTCGGACGGACACTGAAGCAAACGGATTTATTTATAAACCTGAAAGTTTGGACACTGGTCATAAATGTTTTATTTACTCAGCTTCAGTTGCGTTGTCTTCCTGGCCTGTCGGTCGGGTTAAAGGATCAAACTGTAGCAAGAAAGCCAAATCAGGAAATCCGTTTTTTTTGTTTTTGACTCGTCTTCAATGGAACAAATTTGAGTTTATTATCAAGTCACAACTGAAACTTTGGTAAATCTATCTTTTGACTTCCTGAAAGTCAAAGCGTGGCGATCCTCTGTTGCCTGTATTGCATCTTGTTGTTTCTGGCCGCTGCAGAGGGAGGAACAGCTGGTGGCAGCACTGTGGCAACAAACTGAGCAGCGGCCGATATCAGAAGCATCAACCAAAGTAAACATCGCAGGTTTGAAACCCTTGAGAAGTAACTTTTCGGGGCAGGAAGTGCATCCAGTGTTTGTTTGGCCTTGAGGAAACTGACTGAAGCCTAACTGTGATTGTTTACAATGAAGACTCCGTCGGGCATCCTGACATCTTTTTTTCTTCTTCTCATGTTATGGAGAACAAATAGTTTCCATCAAAGTAGAAAAACATTTTAGTGAGAAAGTAAGAAAGTCTCATCTGAAATTAGAAGTGAGGTGTCACTTGTTTGTCGAAAACACAACTTCAGCCACGTCAGCTACTCGCGTCGTTCCTCAAAAACAGAGACTGTAAATAAAGATGGACTCCGGAAGGAGCCGCAATATCGAATATCATCGTTACAAGCGCTCGGCTGAGAACGAGTCTGTCTCAGCTGTCAATCAAGACACCCTGTTTTTACAGTCCATGAAAATGATGGTGATCGTTATATAGACTATGCAAAATTGCATTTCTGCATCTGTTACTACGGCAGAAACTCTTATAAACCGATTTATTTATGTTTCAGACATATTGCAAAAAAAAAAAATACATCTGTTGTTCAGAAGACCAATAAATTGGGGACACTGCTGCATTTAAGCAGGGTCCCATTTCAATCATAGTAGTAATGACATTCATGACAATTTTGGGTTTACGAATATAAAACCGTCCTCAGAGGAACCGTGAACGAAACTCCTCGTTCAGACCTGCGTTACCTTCGGACCGCCGGGTTTTGCAGACCATGACTCAGTCGAGATTGTGATTCATGACAAGAAATCTGAGACGAGGACGGATAAAGTTTTTTCACGAAGTTGATTTTGGCATTACGGTTTCGCCTAACCGACCATATGGTGTTTTTTATCTGACAGAAAATCACTGGCAGGGCGTCGGGGAACGCTTCATCCGGAGGAAAAGAAGTTCTGTGCGTGGGTTTGGTTTCTATGACAACAAAAGAAAAGCACAACACTCACATCAACGTTAGGACGCTGCCACAAGCAAGCGTCTCCTCTGTCTTGGTTACCAGGGCGACGAGTCCCCGCTCCATGTGATCGGTTGCTTAAAAACAGTGATGACACCAGAGCCTTTTTTAACCAGAACCCCTCGAAGTGGCCTCACAAACAAGATGGAGGTCTCTGGAAAAAAGATGCCTTCTCTCTCAGAGGCCGTGTGCCGCCACACACACACACACACACACACACACACACACAGAAAGAAGACACGGACTCACGCCTTCAGGCGCTTACATAACAAACTGAGTGGAACATGGCGTCAGGGCACTTTTGGTCGACTTGTTAGCTTTTTCTCAGTCCTGGTTAAAAAAGCATGAAATACCAGAATGTGCTCAATTACAGGGCGGACTTAAACGGAGATGGATCTATTCACAGTGAGCGTTGGGTGCTGTAGCCCTGCAGGCTGCATGGAGCCGGATCTCTACAGTGAACCAAGCATCAGACATTTTAACATTTTCACCAGCAATGAATCGGCACTACTGCTGAAAAAGTTTCTTCTTCTTAACAACAAGAGGGGAGACTGGGATCGAACCACCGCCTCGAAGTGAGATCCAATTACAAATGGTCTCATGAGACAGATTCGGGACGCTTTTTTTTTTAATTCTACACCGTCAAAGTCTGAACTTGGCTTTGGGAATGTTGATCACATGCGCTCGTATCAGTGCAGTACAGTGTCAGTGGCACTTCAAACGAGGTGAAGTGTGGTTGTTGCAGGTGGTCGTGGCGAAGCAGCATCTGCCGGTGGAGGCTCCCCTCTGTTGTACGAGAGCTCCATGTGCGACGGAGTGTCGGCGGTGGAGGGGAGAGCTGAAGCCTGAGTAACTCGGCCGGTTTCCCTTGTGGAGGTTGAGATCAAATGAAGCGCACCGCTCTGTCTGTTTCCATCTGCGTCGTCTCCCCTTTGTGTTTGAGTCCATCTCCCCTTGTTCTTACTCTTTCCGTCTTTGTCTTCCGCTCTCTCTCTTCATCTCTGTCTATTGTTCTGACTTAAGCTTGTACGATCTAATTTCCTGTCTGTCTTTATCTCTCTGTCTTCCACCATTACCGTCCATGTCTCCCTGTGTTATTATATAAAGCTCCCTCCATGTTGCCCTTTAGAAGACCCACCTTCATGCTGCCTTCGCTTGTTTGCGCCGAGCCAACCAATGCCGGCATATTGCCGCCCTCATGGTTGACTTCACGTAGCATGTCGGCGTTCTGAAATCAGAGGCATGACATGTAAAACAACAGCGCTGGCATCTGTCTCGCAGTTTCGGCCGCTCCCCTTTACACAGACATCGATCCAACTCTCTGACCACCTCCACTGCCGCCATAAAGGCCAGAAAACAATGTTCCCTTCGTTGACGTTTGTACCTTTTTATGGCGAAGGAGCAAAACTCCCACCTTGAACAAGCTGTGAAGAAGGTGCCATTGTCTCTCCCCTCCCACCCTTCGTCTCCCTCTCCTCTTCCCCCCCAAACCCACTGAGCGGGGAGGCCTTTGATGCGAGGCTGATATCTATTCATGTGGGTTATTCATCAGCACTGTGTCGCTCTTTAAGCAGTGAGCAGGAAGCCAGATCAATAAGATGGCTGAGCGGATGGATCGCTTAGGAGTCCTCTTCAGCCTGGCGAGATAAGGGAAATTTTTTTTTTTTTTTTTTTTGAATGGATGGCGCTTGAAGAAGTCACACAGGGTGAGCAGGGAGCGGTGCAGGAGCAATGAATAAAGATCAGAGCGCATCGCAGCCAGTATTAAAACGGGCAGAGGCATTTAGATTGAAGAAAGTGGTGAAACTTTGGAGAAACATCTGTGAGGGGTCCCGCTGGAATTATGCCTCAACGTGGAGTTTCTAATTAAATCCACATCTAAACTCTGAAAGAGAGTAAACACGCATTGTTCCTGCGAAGTAAAATTAAAAAGTCGAGTTCACACAATGACGGAAAAACTGATTCAGGAAATCCAACGGCAGCAGTTTGCCTCGGTGTGGGTAAACGTACACAGAAATAGAACATGAGCGCATTAAGAAAAGGGTTTCACATTCAAATTAAACATTAAAATATAACATTTAATATGTAATAAACACTCATTCAATCTGTATTTGAAAATGCAGTGATGCAACAATTACATTTAAGTGCAGTAAAATTAAAGGTTTATTGACAGTTACAAACTTTGCATCAGGTTGTAACTTGATGAATGTGTCTGCTCCTAAGTAACCAGGTTTGATCGAGTCTGATTTCTGTCGTAACCTGATTCCCCCGAACTTCACCTGACTCTGAAATCTAGTTTCTGTAACGTGGGTGGTGCATCGGAGGAGCCTGACTTCTCCGGCTGTTTCCTCTGGAGGACGCCGCTCCGCTCCGTATCCACGTTACACAGGAGGTGGAAGTCGACAGTATCGCTGTGTCAGTCGAATCAAAGGAGACGGATTCTGAAAACACATCTATTCAAAGTCAGACTAAAACTGAAAAGTCGACTGTACGAGTCTAAATAAATAAGTTTCTGCTGCTGAGGATCGACTGACTTTTGTGAAGTCTAAACACATTTGTGCCACGAGGAAAGACGTTGGTATAATATCAAGACTGTTGCCAGATAAAAAAGAAAAAGAATCTTTGAGCAGTTTTGGTTTTTAGCTCTTTTGTCTTTAAGGCTCATTTTCTGATAAAAGCCTGATTTAGAGTTTATATGACATCAGAAGATATTGATTCATATTCTCGTTTGATTTTTTTAATCTGTTCAAACCATTTTGTCTTATTGCGACACAGAAACTCTGTGTCCCACCGTTCACTTGTCTAGTTTTGGAGGCAGCTCTGTGTTTCATGTTCACACATGAAACACTGAGGCATCCTCAACTTCAAATGTGCAAATTTCAGTTTTCTTACTTGATGGTTTTGCTGGAATTGATGTTTGGATCACTGGTCCTGAGGCATTTTTCCATCATGCTGCTGATACTTTGCTCATCAGAAGCCACTTGCCAAAACTGATTTGAGCTGAAATACGGGGGGGGGGGGGGGCAGACTGCTACAGGAACGCTGACAGGAAATCAGCGAAAGGCGTGACAGTCAGGGAATGAAGTTGAGATCGCAGGAGATGTTGTCTCTGATGTATTTGTGAGCGTGCGCAGTGGCACACACACACACACACAGACACACACACACACACAGACACACACACACACACACACACACACAGACACACACTGAGTCTTTGTTTTTATTTTCGCGGTTTTCTTTTCTGACTTCAACACAGTTTCCGAAGTGCAAGTGTGAAAGCAGTCAGGGGAAGTGAAGTGAGCCCTGGCAAACTCACATAAACACAAACACACACAAACACACACAAACACACACAAACACACACACACCGTGACACTAACAAACATCCTCTCCAAGACATGTCATCCCTCAAGGCGATTCTGTGAAGAGTGCAAAGAACACTCTGGGTTTGATATCTTGTATATTTTATTTGCTCAAATGTGGAAAACACTGAAAATGGAGAAGGCAAAAAAAAAACAAAAAAAACAATTCCCACAGTGCGACAAAATCCAGCTGAGGGAAGAGAGAGCAGGAAATATAAATCAAGACGACAAACACCGATGACAACTTAACGTCAAAAGTCAGAGGTGTGGAACTGTACAGAAACAACAACATCCAGAAATATTTCTCTTTCTCAATAGATAAATATGTCGGTGCATGCACATGAAGCTGACGCAGGAAACAGTCGGGGGTCCTGAACCTCGTCGTGAGCTCATGGAAAGTGTGAAGCACAGTCAGACACTTCTTCCTCTTAACGTCTCAATATCACGATTATTGGTTCGTGTACACAAGCGTACGTCTCGTCTGTTATTAGCTGCAAAAGTTGTTTGACGTCATTTTCTGACTTTCATAGCGTCACGATGGCGTTAAAGTTAAAGGTAAATTGTTTCTGAAACACTTTTTTTTTATCTGGTTTGTTGAAATCCTCTTCACGTCCGAGCAGCCAACAGGAGCCGATGTCTCTGGCCCTCGCAGGACTGTAATACACTCACTTACCGACCGACCGACCGGCCCGCCTGCGTGCACCCTCACATGTTCTCGCTGCACGTGATCGTCAGTCGGAGAGACGTACACCGCTGAAGCAGAGTCCAGTCACGGAAAAGTCGACCTCTAGCAGTTGTCAGTGCGCATTCATGTGTTTTGGGGGCGTAGCTTTGACGAGGGACCCAGTTGGAGGCGGCGGGATTTATCAGTGGCATATTTTCAAACATTCCCAGCTTTAGGTTGTGTGTGTGTGTGTGTGTGTGTGTGTGTGTGTGTGTGCTTCTTAATATGTTTTTTATTTAATATGCAGGTGAATCTGCTGTGATTTGCCAAAATGACCTTAAATGATTCCTGCGATGTCGGAGAAGCAGCTTATGACTTTTTAATCAGGAGACAAAAAAACCAACCCGACGTCTGGTCCGCGAGCGTCAGACCTGGAGCTCATTAAAAATAGATTGATGTTGGCTGTAATCACCTTGTCTGTCAAACACTGTCTGACCGAAAACACATGAATATGCAGAGTTTTGAAGAGTAAATTCAGTATTCTTGATTCATTTCTTTCAAAAAAAAAACCCACAGCCACGGTCGAGCACCTTTCACTACACATTACACCTCAGATGATCCCGTGGCTCCGACTTTTCCTTGTTGCTCGATTCGTCTTTTTTGTTTTTGACTCATCTCGTCCTCTCCCTGTCTGCACACAGTTGCTTCCTGTCCCTGCTCCTGGTGGCCGCCGTGGTCTGGAAGATCAAACAGAGCTGCTGGGCGTCACGGCGACGAGAGGTAAGCTTGAGACGCGAGAGTACGTCAAATATTGATCTTGGCCCCTCGGGCGGGTGAATTAACAACCATGCAAACATACTTGTGGTTCCGTTCATTTTGGTGTCTGTGAAGCTGTTGTTCGCTCTGGACGTTTCTGGTCGTGTAGTTTAAAAAGATCAAGCTGAGGCTTTGCACCGGAAAGTGTAAAGATACTCTGCAAACTCTAAAGGTTCCTTTTGGTTAATACACCATCCATCTTCTCTGCACGTCATTAAAAACACATGGGTTGATTAGAATATATTTAAACTTGTGCTCTTTGTCATCGATTCATACGATCAAAATGATATAAACAGTTTGAAAGGAAAAGAGCAGAAAGATTCGACCTGTTCTTTGGCTTCTCACTTCTTCTCTACTTTCCATGACCCATTTTAAATAATCCACAAGCCGTGCAAACTGACTGACAACATCACATTTTTAGTCCATTTCCAGGTCAAAACATTTTAATAATCAGTTTATTTAAAAGTCAACTCCGAGCTATTGCTTTATTTGAAACGAACGAGGCCTTAATGAGCTTTAAATGCCCGAAAGACGAACACTGATAAAATGCATGTACTTCTTGATACGATCACAGTTTCTCCAAACAGTCGTCCCTCGTTGTGTCTCTGACCACTTCTGTAAATATTGATATCTGTTTGTGGTGTTTCCCCCCCGAGGCTCCGCTCTGAGACCAGAGTACTTTACCTGCTGCTGTCTGGTAAAAAGCAGGATTGATCTTTCTATCTGTGCAGGCAGTGTGCAGTTGTAGATTGCTAAATCACCCGATGATACATTAGTCCTATCGATAATTAGTTCAGTACAGCGATAATATCAGTGTGTGGAAGGCAAACAATTAACTGCTACTGAGCTGCAAAGAGGCTGTGTTTTAATTACTGGAGCTGGGATCCTGTGCGTTCGCCTAAAATCCTGGGAACAAACCACCAAGCCTCAATCGTTACTTTTCCTCCTGCACATCCTCATTTAAAGTGGAGTCACATTTCTGACAGGTAGAAGCCAAACAGCCGGAGAAAGCTTGATATGTATCGCGGGGATAATTGCTCTAATGTGCTTCCTTAACTAGAAAAAGAAAACCTTGGGTGACATAAGCTTTAGATTGATTCAAGAAGGGCCACAACTCACAAGTCCCATTATTTTTATTTATTCTTTTGTTTCTTCTTTTCCTTCAGGATTGTAGGTTTCATTAAAAGAAGTAACCTCTGCCGATAATAAAACACATTCATACATAAATACGTCAGGGAATTGATAGAAAGGTAAACAAATAAATCTGAGGATAATAAAGTTAATTAAATACAAACCTGTCCCACTTTTTCTTGATGGATTCATAACATCTTGCAGTTCAATGTCACAGAATTGCTTTAACTGGAATGGTGCATTAACATAAACAAACTTAAATAACTAAATGGTAAATAGACTGTATTTAAATATCACTTCTCTGGTCTCCCTTCAAACTCAGTACAGCTGAAAACATAGTTGTAGGTAAAAACATGGGGGTGTCTTTCAAGAAGCGCTCAATCAACAGAAACAACTCATCCTCAAATAAAGATATTGAAAAGACACGTCAACATCAAGTTGTCTGTGTTGAACCTGTGCATCAGAAAACACAAGGTTGTGAAAGGCCTTGTGATGCTCTGCAGATTTTAAGCCACAATGATGTTAACCCACTTTTTCAAAAACCATTGCACGCACCCACCGTGCTGACGGACAGAAAGAAGGCCTCCTGACAAAGCCCCCGTGTGATTGGTTTATGCCTCCTGAGATGACAGCAGCCACAATAGATGTGCTCAGTTTTTGACTTTATTTTCATTGTCATTGTCCGAGCAACTGCGACGGCGTTTTTATTTTTGTACCAGGAAATAGGACAAGCTCCCAGTGGCCTCAGTGTTTCAATAGCTGAGGGTCTGACTTGCATATTGAACGGTCTCTCCCTGAGAAGAAAAGGACAAAGTGCGTGCTCCTGTTGTTCCATCATAGTTTCCAGAATGGGTTTGGACTCTCTCCTGAATGAGTGGCTGAAAGGTTGTGTGCCTGTCCAGTGTGTGTGTGTGTGCATGTCAGTATCTGAGGTCATACAAGCTAATGTTGCACTTAATGTGAACTTACGGTTTTTGCTCTTCAAACTCGCCGCAGCAGCTGAAGTGCATTTTCGCCGCAACCTCGTTCAAAAGTGTCGTAATGACCCTCACCCCCTGTTTGCCTCTCCACGTCCTCCCCTTCGCCTGCTCCCACTCCACTTTCTCTCCACCACACATCCACCGCGGCCCAGGCTAACCTTTTATATGGAATTAGCACAAACTTTGTTAAGTGGTTTGAGGGCACCAGGAAACTTTGAAGCCGATATTTAACTCCTCCACCTAGAAAAAGCATTTTGTGGACGGACGGCATTGAAGTAATCAAAATAATGACGCTTAATGCAGCGCATACCTCCACTGAGTGTACACGTTTCTTAACCGTAAATAACAGATCTGTACTGAAAAAAATCGAAAACGAGCTGTCGATGTCAAAAATACTCACGATGTTCCCCTGACTCGCATCTATTCTGGGAGCTGGGTACTTTTTGGTAAATAATCCTAAATGTGAGACAACCCATTAAATGCAAATAGTCACTTCTGCCAATCAGAATTACAAAAGCACCGGTGACATCACTGGCACGGCGTTTTAAAAAAAACAAAAACAAATCCCGTTGAAACCTGTAGTTTTGCATTTCCATGCTGTTGGATCATCTAAGAGACTGAGGTATAGATCATTTTCACCCAAATTGGTTTTAGTGGCTTCTTCATTTCAGTCAAAGTGAAATATGTCATCCGGACGTAATGGCCGGTTCCAACAGCAGGTGGCAAACTTAATGACGTGCCCTTTCTGTGAGGATTTATCTGTCTTTTCTCGGGAGGTGGCTGCACTAAAATCCTGTCACAGAAAAACATCAGCTCAGATCCGTGTCTGAGGGGAGCCCTGTTAATGATGCTCTTCATGATGCCTTTGTCCTTCGTTGTGGTCGTTGCAGCTCTTTTACGTTTGAAGTCATTTTGGAACTCAGGGTTCTATTGCCAGGAATACAAGTTATAACCAGGGCCATTATCAACACAGTGTTATATACATTTATTTTCCAGCGCTTATCCATAACGGAGCCCATGTGTGAATACAGAGAGCTCACAGCCAGCGAGTGGGCGTGTTGACGAGGTTTTTTTTGGTCAGTGAAACTGGTAAAATGCAACTATCTCAGGACGGAAGAGAAGAGCCACTCGTTTAGGAGACGCAGAAAAAGAAGTCGACTTGGAAAGGCATCGAGATTCAAGAGCTTTTTGCGAGACGCAGGTGTCGTGCAGTCTCACGTCAACATTTGATCAGTTTTTTTAGAAGCTCATTATCTCACATGCTGCTTGTGTTGGTGAGAGTGATGTGATATGGAGCGCTATAAGTAGAGGGAACATCAACCAGACAATATTAGAAATGGTCTGTAAATAAAACTCAGATTTCGTCATTGAAACTGTGCCGTTTTCATTATAACTATAATTACCTCGTCCTGCTCATGTAGAAATAAACACAGTTGCAGATCTGCCTCCATATGTACACGTATATACTGTGCTAACGCAACGTGGCGCATCATTTTGGGCAAGCACGAAGCTAATTACATTTTTCCGTGCGGTCAACTCTCACTCGTTACAGTCGCTTTCCTCTTTGACGCCGGGACCCAAGTGTTCTTCTCAGCGCTGTCCCCCCAGGGACACAGTCAACCCCAATTCCTCCACGTTACTCTGTGCTTGCATCAGCCGTACAGTGACACACATTTGCATCCGATTATGCCCACGTTCACCTCACTTATCTGCGATGCAGCGGGACGCGGTGGCCGTCTCATTTGATGTGCATGGGCATTGCAGGGTCACGGGAATTAAAGCCCTGAGCCGTGTACTTCGTTCCCCTGGCCGCTTGTCATCAGGCTTTGAGGAGGAGTTAAGCTTATTGTGCTAGTGCAGTCGTTGTCACTCTTTCTGGATAGAAGTGCTAGCATTACCTATAAAAAGTAGATATCATTGTGAAAAGCTTGAAATCAACTTTTTGGAATTATGAGTTATTAGCCAAAACAGCTGTAGCCTTTATTCTAGGAACTGTTGATAACAGTAAAAGACAAACTCGACTGATGTCGCTGAATTAAATGTACGTACATCGCACAGAAAGGCAACATGCTGCAAGTTCTATTTTTCTTGCGCTACAGAATCAATGTAACTGAGACTGTTATTTATTTAGAGAGGCTGCCCTCTCCTCTTCACTTCATGAGGCTTTTACATCATTTCCAGGCTGCTAATTTTATGAAGAGCTGCAATGGACCTAAAAAAATATAGTGTATTCTTACCTTCAAAAGCACTGTGGCTTTTCCGAAGTGTAATTAATCAAGGGTGTAATGATCAAACTTATTCATTTTCTTTCCTAAGCTACAGAAGTGAGTTTTTAAATGGTTTCAGGCAACCTGTACAGTTTGGTTGCTGCCACATCATAATGTTTGTTTGCATGCGGAAGATTTAGCTGCTGATGTAAAGCCTCGAGTAAAAATAAGTTTCTCACTATATTTGAGGTTTTTGTAACCGTGGTGGCAACGTGACACCTGCTGAGACGGGTGCAGGTTTGTGGAACAACCCAGAGCCGCCTGTTGGGGTCTGTATGCTTGTTTGCATGTGTTTGAAAGTGTTGAGGTTTTTCCCTCCGTGTGTGTTTGCATTTGTTTGCAGTTGTGTGTGTGTGTGTGTGTGTGTGTGTGTGTCTGTCTGGGTCTTAATTAAAGCCGCCCTTTGAGACCTGACGGCTCCTTTTGAAGGAGCCTGAGCTGCCAGATGGCAATAGACAGACCCAACCACAGCGGCCATTTTGTGCTAACGAAGGCACCGGCCCTCTCAGTCAGAATTGGCCCCTCTGCTACTTGAGAGGTCCACAGTCAATGCTGCTTGATTATTCCTGCAGGAGCATTTGAGTGCAGCAGGTCTGACGTAGACTCTCTACTGAGGATTCATCCACACTAGTTCATCTTCCTTTCAAAACAAAAGTCATTTCCATCCCCAGGAGCAGTTTAGCCTCGTCTGCATTAACGCAACTAGCAAAGTATTTCACATGTGGATTCACGTTCACAAGCATCGATCGACTGATCACTGTGTCGTCCCACAAAAACCCATATCGGTCAAGGACACTAATGTGGGTTTGTTTCCAACTGTCTCTGGTGTCCCCCGTCCACACCGCAACACAGCCAAGGAGTTTTCAAATGTCTCTGTTCTAGGAGCTCAAAGAGTCTGTAGCAGTGTGGATGACGGGTGTTTACGTAGCACCAGTGTGGATTTTTTTTTATTAATTCTTTTAGAGCGACTTCTATATTTACCCTTTTATATCTTCGAAGAGACACTAGGTCATAAAACAGGGAGCATATCTTTCTCTCATCAGCAGGCAGCAGATACAGGTGTCTGCTTACTGAGGCCTGTAACACACACAGATGATAAAAACACATTTCTTGAGTGGATGTGAGCAAGCGAGCCAATTAGGGCAGGGATCCAACAGCAGCATGGAGTGAAGGGCTAATACATCATGATGCAAAGAACTGTAATGATGGCTCCTCTTTAACATTCACTCCTCTTGCCTGTGGACAGATTTAGATTTTTGATTTATTTAGGGCAGAAATTTCCGTACCTGGAAGTCTTCAGTCGTCTGTATTGTTTCGTAAAAAGGGGCAGAAAAATCCCTACAGGCACTTTTGAAGGACGCTGTGCTGCACAATGGGGGGAAAATATATGATGTTTTCAGTCTTCGCTCGCAACTCGTACTGTTCCACGGCCCCCCCCGACGTCTCTCCTTACTGTACCGCCACAGAAATATCCTCATGATGACAGCTAGTGTATTTGCCCGACATGTAACAAAGATGCATCACGCGTAACTTGACGTATATTAGACATGTATTGCACCCTGGGGTATTGGTAGAAATGCAGAATGTGATAATATCCCCGATCGCTGCCGCTGTGTCTCACATGATTAACTGTTGATTCTTTACACTTCACCAGAGGCAGACTGCCGCGAGGAGGGAGGGATAGGAAGCAGCATAAATGTCTCCAGATACCCTCACATATTTATTACCCCATCAAGCTGCCCCCCCCCCACACACACACACCCTCAACCCCTCAGCACCAGCACCGTCCCTCAGCTATAAATATGGATGTCAACCACGGTGTCAAGGCTCAGGCCCTGTTCAAAATACCTGCTATTATGCCATAAAATGAGTGGAAGGCTGCTCAATGGCGTGTGATGTGTAAACTGAACACTTTGTGTTGTTCTAATCAAATGCAATCCAGCTCAGGTTGTGAGGTGTTAATGAAGGTACGGCTCTCTGAGCGCGCGCACACACACACACACACACACACACACACACACACTCCCCTGCCACGAACAAACAGCCACCGTTAAACTCCTGCCTTTCATGACTCTGAGAGCGCCGGTATACAGTCCGCACATAAAAGTTTCTAAAAAAAAAAAAAAAGGGAGCAGTTCAGAAGAAAGATCTGAGGCCTTAACAAGACAGGCTGCTGTGAAGCGCCTCCTCTGAAGACGTTTCACAGGCTTTATTTCAGTGAATCAACCTGCGAGGTCATCTGTTAAAAAAGCAGTGGAGTCTAACGTGTTAACAGTTGTACAGGATGTACAAAAAAGTGTGGAAACAATGTGCGTATTGTTCATTTATAGACGTTCAGATCTTACCGCTCGCTAGATGTCTCGTTTGACATCGTTTCAGGGAAAGATTAAAAGTATGAGGCATGTAAGAAGTACATGTAATGATATCAATGCACTATGAACACTAAATCCATAAATCCATAGATGAATACCTAGTTAACACAGCTAGAATAAAGCTCTTGATGTTTGAAGCCTCTAAGGGGATATTTTCATTATTCATGGCTCATGTTTTCTTTAAAGCAATAGAATTTGTATAATTTGTATAACATGTAATGATATCAATGCACTATACGCAAAAATTGCATAAGTCCGTGGACTAATACCTAGTTAGCACAGCTAGAATAAAGCTCTTGATGTCTGAAGCCTCTAAGGGGGATATTTTTATTATTTATGGACTTTTTATTAACACAAAGAATATACTCAGATGTAAACTATTGTCACTTCCAAAGCTCATCCTTACTGGAACAATCCACAGTTAATTTATTTCAACTACATGAAATGAAAAACCCGGTACAATGCGCCATTGTCATCTTTTCAAGTGTTTAATAATCACATATCCTCTTTTGTAAGCTTTTAAATCCTGACACATTTCTTGTTATTGTGTTTCCACATTACTCGTTCAGTGTCACACAGTTGAGTAAATGTGTTCATTAGGGGCACAAATTAAAATGCAGCTCTGCTAGAACTTCTTCTTGCCGTCCGATTCAGAAGGCGAGGATGAATCAGCGCTGGCAATAGAGCTGTTAAACGGTTCCGCAGCTGCGTCCTTGTGGTTGTGCCCTCGGCCACCGCAAACTGCTGACCCTCGGTTTTCGGGGCGGGCAGCTGTGTCGCTGAGTCTCCTTGATCCGTCCCGCCCAAGTGTCATCCATGTGTCTAAACCAGTGGCTGGGAGCATTTCAGGGCTCTGCTCTATTTTCTAGAGAATGGACACTATAGGAGACACATCAGAGTGCAGTCGTCCATCTGACTGCAGAAACTCTTTATTAACCTTGTTGGCTAAAGGGAAGTGTTACTGACCAGAGGACCCGAGGTGTAGCAGCTGTAGGTGTCTGGCTGTGTTGATGCTACTCATGATGATCTGAGTTTGGCTCCTTCCTTGTTTATCCGGAGAATCCATAAATACAAGCTCTGGCTTCCCACGGGATACAGAGGTTAATATAGCATCTGGTCAATTGCTTTGTCCTTTTATAGTTTATTACCGTCCTCTCATAGCTGCTGATAAGATCTCGTGTCTGTGCCTCATATGTGGCCGTGTCACTGAGCACACTGGTCACCTTGGCGTGATAATCAGCTGTGTTCAGGACCACTGTTTGTCTTCTTTTATCAGTCGACAAGATGGTGACGTTTTTTTAATCTGTTTGTGCATCGACAACAGCGCTAGCATTGATCTAACTATGTACTTAAACACAACATCCTGTGAATTGAAAAAAAAAAAAGAGCACACTTTAAATATCATGCCGCGCAGAGAGTTTGTTCTTTTTGTTGGGAGACAACACCTGCAGCTACAAAATCACTGGGAGGAAAAAAAAAAACATAAACCTGAAGAGAGATGGATTCTATTTCCTTACGTCCTTTAAGTTTCAGATCAGAGAAGAAATCCGAGAGAAGACATTTCACACACACACACACAGAAGCAGAAGAAACAAAATAAGATTTAAAGCTCACAGTTAGAGCACAAGCAGAGCACGTCTGAGCGTGAGCAGGGTCTGAGTGAAAGCACTACAAACTCACAACGAGAAATCAATAAGTCCTGTTCCCAAGACCACAGAGAGGAAACAACAAAGAGTGACATAAAGAGACAACTTTAAAACACACCACACAGAACTTAACGTTAAGATTTTTAATCGCGTTATTGTTATTTAACGCAATTACACCAACGACCGAAGGCGGTGGTCTAACTGTATTAGCGCCTCACAACAATCAGACAGTGCTACTTGTCTCACAGGAAGTCACCGGTGCTGCCAGCGACGTTAACCAAACTTTTGCTTTAGATTTTGAATGGATCTATTTGTAGTATTGACTGTATGTTGAAATACTTAAGGTAACATAGAGGATTGTTATGGGCTGACTAATGTCTGTTTAGCAGCCGTTACTCCACCACTTGTAGTGGCTGCCTTTGTGTGCTTAGATTTCCTACAACACTAAGGCTGACAGACTTGCAGAATCGAATCGATAGCTTTTGGCACAGTCTTGAGAAAACGGATCATTATCCAGGGGAAGGATTTATTGCAGGGCTGTTGTACAAGGTTCTATTTGATTGTGAAGTGTTTTGTTTTTTCTGGGTACTCTCTTATTGAGTCACATTGCGAGAATCGGACTTGCTAACGCTGTTGCAACAATTGTTAAAATCAATTTGATGAAATCTTATTTGACTTAAATAGACTAAAAGGTTTGTTGTAGTTTGAGTAAGATGGGACTCAAAGGTTCAGAGTTCTAGTCGACTGAAAACTGACATAAAGTAAAAAAATGTTGAGGTTGATTAAATATGACTAAAGCTAACATGGTCTGTTTGACCCCGGGACTGCAAACTGAATCTCCAGACAGCTGACAGGACAGTAAAGTGGGAGAGAAAGAGCCCTGGTATCCTCTGGATAAGCAGAGCACTGAAATATAATGAAGATATCAAGCAGCACGTAGAGCTCCACATCAAATTAGTTTCCAGAAATATCTGTAATGATAAGGAGATTCCTCTCAGCAGCATGGCTGCTCCCGGCCCGTACGCAGCAGTCCCACAAGCAGATGGCTGGATATGAATGCGTTTCACACATGAGCAGGGAAGAAAGGAAAAAAACAATCTTTCCACCTTTACTTTGCAGCTGTTACTACCCCACCCCCCCTTACAAAGCGCTTCTCGATGATGCTCTGTAATACATTATAATTTTAGAATAGTGGAAATGCTCTGTGGCTCCGTGCCTTTTTTTTTTTTCTTTTTTTTTTACTCTGGCTTGGCAGGAGTGTGGCACAACATAATCCAGAGAGTGAGTATTTGGATGCATCCCCTGAAAGTAGTTTAATACACAGGACCCCCCCCCAAAACTCGATGCACCATGTGTTCACAGTCTGTATTCAAAATATAACCAAACGAAACTCTCAAAAGTGCTGAGTCGTCGCTGTAATTACAAGTTTCAAAGGAGGCAAATTTCAGACGGTGGCACTTTCTCCCTGCTGCCCAAAGGAATCAAAGACATGTCAACACACTGCTGCCAGAATTGCTGCACAGCCACTATTGCCTGTAGTTCAGTCTAAACACAATCCGATATCAACACTAATACAATGAGTGTAGCTTGTTAAAACTTCACGTCACTCCTTTACTTTATTTTAGCAGCCCACAGCCAGAGCTGTTACAATTAATGTTTGATACAGCGAGGCTAAAATACTCAATACACAATGTCGGTAGCTGAATAGAACGAAAATACACAACTAAGGGCACTCGGTAGAGCACAAAACTCCCCCGAGGCCCAGCAGTCTCCTTTTGAAACCACTTTTAAATTCACTAGATCTGCACCACATTCCATACGCTGGCAGATATCAGTCCCCTAATGTGCTTGACTTTTCGCAACAAGAACGAGTGAATGAAAAAGTGAAGAAATGTTTTCCCTGCGTCCGCCCCCCCTGAAATGTATTGAATTCTTTCCTCGGCTGTACCACATCCTTCCACTAAGTTTTGTGGTAATCTGCCCGGTAGCTTTTGTGTAATCGTGTTTCAAACTAACACAGACAATAACATAACCCACTTGGTGGAAGTAATTACAACGTTTTAACAGCGTGTGGGCAGAATAAATCAGCACAAATTAGGCGACAGATTCAGAGAGGTATTATTGTAGAAGGAAGAAGAAAAAAAGTTTTCTCTGACGGGGTTGTTTTGGTAGAAAAACAACTCGACTGCATTTCTTTCTCTAAAAGGTTTGATAATGAAATCTTTAAAATCATAAACATTTTTTTTTTACTATATTGGTATATCGACCCATGTATAGTTTTTATATCGGTATCGCCATCGGCCCAGTTGAGTCTGACCTGTGTTCACCTCCACCCAGAGATTATCATGAAAGTCTTTATACCATCGAGCACAGCCTCCACACACTGATCACACCGGATACTCATGATGTGAGCCAAGATTTGTATTTATGCGATGACAACAAGTAAAAATAATAACTCAGTGACTCTGCGTGAAGGCTCTCGACTTGACTGAAGTCAATTTGAATTATTATTAACAGTCCAGACCCAAAGCAAAATTAACTGGGCAGATGTGACCAATGTACAAAAACAACAAAATGTAGAAATTTCAACTTACTCACTGAAATTGTAGTTAAAGTATTTGACGATATGTTACAGAGTCTGTCCATCACATCCCTCATCACGTTGCTCTTGTTGTGAATGTCCAGGTAAATGTTTGTTTGCTAATCTCAGCCCTGTGCTTGTCAAATCGAGTGTTGACCAATGAAAGACGAGAAGAAAGACGTCAGAAGCGGAATCTTCCTCTCAGTTGTATCACAAATTCTTCCCCTCCCCCAATAATCACGCTATTTAAATGCATTCTCCGGAGGCCGGGGCGCTGATCTATAATCACTCCTGTTGCGAACACAGCTTTACCCACTTCAACTCATTCTCAGTGGCAGTTAGCCTGAAGATTTACTGCTCGCGTAGTCAAGTGTGATACGGTGATGTGCGGCTTACGGAGCCGTCGTGCTCATTTAGGGTCACTTGATAATTCAGCACACGCTACATGACTGAAATCTTAAAGTGAAAGGTCTCCTCGTGGTTTCGGTCGAGAAAAAGACTCATTGTTTCCATTGTGCAGTCTTGTAAATGGATTCAACTGTGCCCACTCTCAGAGTAATTGTGTCCTTGAAGGCGGACTGTTAGGGAACAGTGTAGAGCACTGGGTTTATTATGCTGCATCACTTCATAAGATACTAGTGGAGTGCAGGTCCTAACTATTGTCCAGCTTCTTACTACTACATTTTCGTTTGTCAGGCTCTTTTTACATGATCCTCTTCTGGCTCCCAGCGTGGAAATCAACACGAACTATCAAGTGTTATTAACCCCGTTGCCTTTGCTGTTAAATTCTGCTTTTTTACAAAGATACAACTGTTCACACACGCAAACTTTTATTTGAGCCGCAGTTCATACAACCAAACGCTTCCTGTGTACAGCTCAACACTTAATTAACAACTTTTCGAAGGTCACTTATGAGTTAAAAAAATATATTCTTTTGCTTGTGACGCCTGGAGCATGAACATGATGCAGAAATTGTCTACCCTCTGCTTTTCCTCTCCCTGAAACAAAAATACAGATAAATTGAAATTTTAACGATTGGCAGAGCGCAACTGAACACAACCTTCCAGGGAAACACGGTGCCTCTGAAACATTAAGAAATATGCTGGTGATGGATTTACTTTCATTTAATTGCCTATTCTACTGTGAGCGATATTCTATTGTGTCCTCGCAGATGAAGAGTCAGAGAAAAATGAAAAGAGAAAATGCAAGTAGGTTGATTATTTTTATTTTATTATTATTTTACTCTCCTCTACCTTTTTTTTTTTTATTAGGAGGGAAAAAGTCAAAGCATCATCTATTTTACAGTGTGAACTCTCAATTTAGCCGCGGTGTCTGACAGACTCTTCACAGACCAGATGTGTCGGTCGTCGCAGGTGTCAGGCTCTCAGCCATTCCACCAATCCAGCTGTGGCTGCACCCACACCAGGAGGGTTTGGAGAGGGAGAGCTTCTAACCTTATCTCACCCTCCGCAGAGTGCCATTAAGAAGGGAGGAGGAAACGGGTTCTCTCTTTACCGCGCCATCTCCCACTCTCTCTCTCTCTCTCCCCTGCCGGTGGTGGGAGATGAATTACTTATGGTGACCCAAGCCGGCGCGCTCTCTTCACGGCCCGGGCCGCCCCTCAATGCCGCCGTTCCTCACACTTAGCCATTCTGTTCTGTCAGCTCGCACGCTGCCAGTCCCCGAGGCGGCAGACTTCAGAGCCACCTTCAGCAGCGTTTGGGCTGAGAGGCTCTCTCTGCATCCCGCTGCTGTGTGGTCCGCTGTTTGTTGGTGGGCCGCAGACAGAGAAATCTCACAGTGGGCTCCTTTTTCTCAAAGAGCTGTAGCAGTAAAGCATGCTAACACCGCCGGTTAACCGGCCAATACAATAACATTTCCAGACATATAACGATCATTATGAAACTCGTAGTCCCTATTATGTAATGGTATATTACATTATGCGGAAATGAATTATCCCAGGATCAGGTTTTATTACATTTTTTGCACATCGAGAGCGACAGTTTATTAAATTCTCTATTTTGCTTCCTCATAAGTCTTTGCTGTTTTCTGGAACAGCATGCAGCCACATAAAATGCTTAAACGATCCCTGGAAAGCAGAACTTATGAAATTCTGTGCCGTAGCATTTAAATGATCGAAGAGTAAAAGTCTCCCTTGAAACCGCCGCTAATGAAATTCAGACCATACAAGCTATAAAAAGTGTCTAAACGACACGAGAAATAACTCACAAATTCAACTTTTTTAGTTTAGTTCAGTACCTTACAAGTGATTAATCAGTTACTGGTGTTGTCTTAGCTGCAGGTTTATGACGCATATTAACGAAGGGACGCAGAAATTAAGGAAAAGTGTATTTCCTGTGTACCCAGGCTGCGGCGTGAACCGCGTCCCTCCGTAAGGCGCCGTTAGATTAACCAGAGCGATTCTTTTAAATTCTAAGAGCGCTGCCTTCCGTCTCCTCCTCTCTCCTGAGGTCAATGTTCACTGCACCACCGCACAGAACAAAAGGCCTGCATCTGAGGTGATCAATCCTGAAGTGAGAGGTAACGAGAGGGGAGCTCAGATGACGAGGTGCGAGAGGAAAAGAGGAGCAGCAGGGAGCGCTGAAGGTCACTTACAAAGGGGAGCCGAGAGTCTTCGGGAAAAAACATGCGTCCTCCTTAAAAGCAAGACCTTGTTAATGGTATCTGCTGCATAATCCAGCGAGCAGGAGTCTCCTCAGAGCTGACAGGATGCAGATTCATCAGAATGCGATGAAAAAGAATCGGGGGGCCGCTGCAGCACATGGCAGCCAGCTACCTCTGCAACAGTGTGAGGAGTGGAGCTTTTTGCTTTAGGCAACTTAACCGACAGCAAACTGGTGATTAACTTTGTGTGTGTCACGTGCAAACATTTTGTGTTTCGGTGCAAGGGAAGAAATCGTGCACTGTGTGGCACGGTGGAGCAGCGGTTAGCACTTTCACCTCAAAGCAAGACGGTGACCTGAATCTGGTTCTTCCTCTTCCTGTGTCTGTGTGGGGGTTTTACGTGCTCGGGCTTCCTCCCACAGTCCGAAGACGTGCAGGTTAAGTTCATTGGAGACTCTGAGGTGTGAATGTTTGTTTGTGTGTTGGTCCTGCGATGCGCTGGCGGCCTGTCCAAGGTTTGCCCCGCCTCTCGCCTCTCGCCAGCTGGGATTGGCTCCAGCTCCCACACGACCCGCAGAGGATAAGCAGAGTAGATGATAAATGAATGTGGGTTGGTTGGATTTCTGGTGTCATTCACATTTTCTGTGTGCGTTTCCCCAAAGACTTCTAAACCCTGCTAATCTTAATTCCACAGAGACGGTGCGTATAATTAGATTTTGGACCGGAGCCATCGCGTTGTTGCTCACAATATTGAGGCCGACTTATCGTCCCAACTTCCCTGCACTGCGGGTGACCCCCATTTGGCCGCGAAACATCCGCACCCCCACCCATCCATCACGGCACGGGGCTTATCATAAGCCCAGAACCTCTGTCAAACCTCTGCTCCTGTAGTTTCTGATTCCGTTTCATCTCATCCCAGGCAGTCTTCACCTACTTTACTTTTATGTGTGTCTTCTAACAGCAGCTGTCGAATCTCCTCCATCACCGCTCGCTCTTTGTTTTAACTTCAGAACCACCTCCGCTCACTTCTGCCACTCTAACGTCAACATCTCCGATGCATCCGACTTGAGATTGTTGAAGATGTGTTCTCTGAAGGCACTTAGAAATATTGTACTTTAATATTAGCACAAGCTGAAGTTCCTGTTTGTCTTTTTCTCTCTGTGTGTTACACAAGGAGTTCTCTCTCGCACTAACCTCTGCGTTTCGGTGCAGTACTTATTAGAGCTGTCCTGAGGAATTAGCATCTTAAAAGGGCAACACTAGCCACTGCCGTAAGACCTGCTGCGAAACACCCGTGCACATTTCCATATTCCTACTGTATATCGGTTTCGAGTCCTCCAGCAAAGCAGCAAGATGTTATTCAGTGCTGTCTCTCCAGACACATCTCAACTCCTGTACATCGTAGCTTCTGCCGCCTGTACGTGTCTGGTGTGAACCGCAGGCGTCAGATTGCGTGCTAAGGCGTGATGTGATGTAACGTGACATGTCGTGATCCGGTGTGAAGCAGCGTAACACAGCCGGTGTGTTGCCCTGAAGAGTTTCTACCTGTTCTGTCGGTATCACAACCGGCAGAGAGGATAACGGATACGTGTTACATTACTGTCTGGTGCGTTTTGGTCGCTGTGGAGACGATAAAAGTTTAATGTTAGACTTTAAAGATGTAAATGCTACACACAGATTATTGCTTCTCATGATGATGATGAAGTAAAGAACCCAAATTCAAAGTAAGGTTCACTTGTAGACTTGTGCGGGACCTTTGGACCGTGTCGGGTTGTCTTTATCAGCCTTTCTCTTATTTGACATTTTGTTCTTAAAAAGCTCCAAAAGACAAAACTTCAAAATCGTTTCAACTGAAATCAGAGATATGTTCAGTTTACATATTAAAGCAACACTGTGAAAAACAGCAGCTTGATTAAGACGAGTTTCACGGTTCGGTGACTGAATTTATTTTTTCAGTCCCACTCATCCCCGAGCAAAGCTGAAATGTAGATCAGTCAAAAAGACTCAGACGTCATTAAAACCCATTGTTTATCTCCAATATTCAGCCAGATACCTTTTTGAAATTCTCAACAGACTTTGGTGGATTTGTTACAGCGGCAGCTCTTCTGGTTCAGGAAGCAGGGGATCATGGGTAATAGCCCACATTCGGTTGTATTTCAGATCAGAGAGATGATTTTTCTCTACATGAAAAAAATGCTTAATCGCTCGGACACGGATCCGAACAGAAGTAATCACCATGTGAGGCTGAAAAAGTAAAAGTGATCAAAGCAAAAGTTACAACGTGCTGCTTTAACTTTAACAAAAAAAAAAAATAAAAACACAAAGTATTGGATTGAACTAGAATGTGAGTTTATAAGTTACGACCTGTACCGCCTCCAGCCACCAGGGGCTTCACTCCTACGGTTCATTCAAAACGATGACAACCGAACTGTCACATCCTGGTTGTGTAAATGTCTTTGCAGCTGTTGTCTCCCTCCACGTTTCGTATTCTTTTCCATGAGTTGTGTCGCAGGTGAAAACCTCTTGAATCGTCCGGCGTTTCTTTTCTTCGGCTCTTCTTTTGCTGCTCTCGCTCGTCGACTCTCTCCGTCTGACCTGATTCTAGAGGTGTGCGGTGTTTTCCAACTGTTGTGGGGACCAGTCTGCGGCACGGTGACGGCTGAGGGTTCATTTCAGAACTCTTTCGTTCCCACAACACGTCCACATGAGCTTTTACATTTCGCCTCGGCCGCCGTGCGTCTGTCTCCTGTTCTGCGTTGCCTTCATGCAGACATCCTGCCCGCGTCTGAGCCGTGCGGAGGAATGTAATGCATCATCCAAATGATGGAAAACATCGGCGTGAATGGAGAAGTGCCATGTGATGAAGAATAATGTCAAACAACAGGCGTTTCTCTATAGTCACATAATATATAATGTCATATTTCACAGCTTTGCAATGAGCCACCTCGGAGTCGATGTGACTTCTCCCTGTGTTGATTGGTTAAATGGTGTTTTTGTGAATCCTCTCAATAATTACTCTTCTTTATGTTTTTGTTTGTTTCCAACCTCTCCATACTTCATCTCTCTCCTTTCTTTTTTTTTTTTTTTTGCTGGTGTGCTCCTCTTTGATGGAGTATTGATCACAGCCGTGGACGAGGCAGTGGGGTAAATCTACAGTAGGTACAGGAGGGAGATAAACAGATTTGGATGGATGGTGAGATGGTGAGATGGACGGAGAGGTGCCAGACGCAGAGCTCAGGAGGCCGGCAGTGAGAAAGAGGAAGAGTTGGGCGGGGGGGGGGAGTGATGGAGATAGAAAAGAGAGGAAGAGAGACAAAAAGACGTGGAGCGAGAGGGAGGTGAGGATCAAAGCTTTCTCCCTTGTCAGTATTCACAGCTTGCGTCCTCTACCCCCCACCTCACCGCCGGAGAGATGGAAAGATGAAGCGAGAGAGAAGCAGCGAGCAGCTAATGTCGTTTCTCTGCACTTTCCTCCCTCGCTCCCCTCCATGCCTCTCACTCCGCAGTTTTCCCTATAGTGATGCTGAGGGATGATTGAGAGCTCTCCCAGCCACGGGAATTTTAAAACAGACGCATCAAATAAGTAAATGGCTTGGTGTAGAGCTGCGTGTGAACACAGTGTGTGTGTGTGTGTGTGTGTTCGTCCACTGGTAACTGCCCCAGCATGTGTGTGTTGGTTTAATCTGCCTCTGCACATGTGTGTGTTTGTTGTCCGTGCACAGGCGATCCAACACTTCATCCCCTCTTCCCAGGGGCGAACTCTTTGAACGCCTTTGTCTCTCTCTCTCTCTCTCTCTCTCTCTCTCTGCTCACATTTTTCTCTTGTCTTTTCTGTGTTTGCCATCACTCTCCAACATCCTCCCTTATTTTTCTTCTGTCTCATTTCCCTTCTGCATTTTGCTTTTCTTTTTTTTTTTTTTCCACCGCCCCTCCCTCCACCCTGTACGCTCTGCTGACGCATTCACTCTCTTTGGCACACCGCTGCTCACTTCGAGAAGGCTCAGAGACGATTCTGCGTGTTTGTGTGTGACGGCCTTCATGAGTCCACACATTTATTCTTTGGCCACATCGAATGATTCTGGACTGTTTTGCTCAACCTGCCGTAATCGACGTAGCAAACAATGGATGAAACGAATGACGTGTGTGTTTTATAAAACGTGTCGCTCGAAGACAATCTCAACCGAACTCCCCCCCCCCTCGGCTTTAAGGAGCGTTTCAGCATCTTTCAACTTATTATTTTTGGTTTTCTGGCAGTAACTCTTTTATTTTTCCAATCGCAGCAAGCAGCTGTTTTGTTTCAGCAAAAAAAAAAAAAAAAAAGCTCAGTTTGTGTTCAGCGTTAGAATTTGGTTCACTGTGTCTCCTCGGCGTAGCTGTGTCCTCCTTAAGATGCAGACAAAGTAAGCAGTGGATTATTTAGCACCCATGAGAGACTGGTGTTTCCCTTTGAAGACCAAATCAAGGCTAAAAAAACAGAGTGAATATTGGACTTACATCCCCTCGTGGCCGAGCATGAATCCAAATCAACACTATTGTTGCATCTCAGGTGGCAACAGATCAATTTGCACAGGTTTTAAATTGTGAAAGTTTTGCTTGAAATCCAAAATAACTTGATTTTAAAACTGCGTGAAACCGACCGACCTGCGCGTGAATGTGATGCAACTGACCACAATCACATACAGTGTTTGCGGTCAGATTTTCCGAGGATCAGTGAATCATATTCGAGCACTCGTGTGCTCTCGCTTGTCACGTGATCGTTCATGTATTTTTATCTTCACATATGTGCATTTAATTCAAACTTCACCTGCAGGCATGATTGTTCATGTGCTGCTACACGGTCGTGCGTACAGAATTAATTCCCTTCTGTGTTTTAAAGACGATGTTTGCATTCATTAATACACACACACACACACAAACATTGATGTGTGCTCATGTGCCGCTATGTCCAACGTCCCAGCATGCATGTGTGTCTGTGTGCACATGTCATATTCGCTTATTAAGACACATTTAGAAAAAACACTGCAAACTAATAGCCAGTTTAACAAGCGGGCGACTTGCACTCGGACTCCTCTTTGGAGTGTTTCGCTCTCGAGCGGCTGCACAGTCGCAGATTGTCGTTGTG
The DNA here is from genome assembly GCF_024713975.1 of Paralichthys olivaceus. Classification (NCBI taxonomy): domain Eukaryota; kingdom Metazoa; phylum Chordata; class Actinopteri; order Pleuronectiformes; family Paralichthyidae; genus Paralichthys; species Paralichthys olivaceus. The sequence continues at coordinate 5,421,737 of NC_091104.1, forward strand.
AGATTTTGCACAACTAGTTCAGTCTGTCGGACTCCGGCCAGGTCGGTCGCTCACCAGATAATATATATAGGTCAGACGGAGGAGATGAATATTGTGAGGACAGCTGTTTTGAAAACTTGGGCCATATTCCCTGCGTAGTTATCGGAGGAGAAATTGTGGTTTGCAGACTGGAAGACAGGAAGTGATTTTAGTAACAAATCTAAATGAGATTTTTGGCTCGATTTGATTCCATTTGAGGAGAATCTGTTATTTTTTTACTGCGTTCCCGTCCATAACAAGAACATTTCAATCACAATCCTCGGCTCTGAATTGTGGGAACGCACTGACGTGGTTGTTCGCTCCACATCTGACTCTGTTGTCTTCAGTTCTCAGTCCCACAAAGGTGGTTTTCCAAGTATAAAATGTATTATATCCATTTGCAATGATGACCAAGGCTTTGCAAATTGGATGCAGGCTGTAAAAATGTTATTTGTTTGAAACGGTAATAGCAGCAGTTTGCATACAGCTCACGGGACAATAGAGGCTTCATAGCCACTGTAGCACCTCCTCAATGGGACGAAGAAATCAACCAATAATGTTCCTTTTATAGCTTCTGCTCAAAGTGTCAGTGACTCTCATGCGAATGCTTCAACAGACCTTCTATCAATTCAGCCCCTTGAATCTACAATTAGTCGATATTTTATATAACCATAAATCAAATCATGTGATCAATTTAAATGATTAGTTGCTTGTGTTTATGGTCGAATAAAAGTAAATGATAAATGCAACTTGAACGCTGGTGGGAAAAAAAAGAAGAAGAAGAAGCAATTACAGTGGATGTTGAACTAACAAACAACAAAAGACCAAATAAATGCTAATGTTGCTCTGTAGCTGCTGGATGTATAAATATCTGTTCGCCAACAGTTTTGCTAATGACTCAGTTGTGTGTTTGTCTTTGTTTAGATGAATCTGTGAAAACATATTTGTCACATTTTTAGTTAAGGGAACATTTGCATTCACACCCCACTGAAACGTGTTCCGATCAAATGTCTGACAGCGAAGCAGCTTCTTGAATGTTTTATCTTCAGGCCTTAGATTTGCTCTCGTGTTTTATTACTGATTGTGAATAAAATGTTTTAAATATAGTTTTTTTAAACTGTATTGATCACATTCTTGCAGAAACTTCATTTTAAGCTGCTTCTCGTTTTTGCAGTACAACTTATTGATGGTGGACAATTCCCAGTCCCAGAGTGGAAGTGTTTTTATGTTTTGATAAACCTGACTTTGGAAAAAAAGAAAAAGCACACGAGTTTCTGCGTTTTAAAACAAAGGTTACCTGTGTGTTGACGAGAGCGCAGGCTGTTAGTAGAGAGGCTGAGGGAGTTGGACTGAATCTATAAAGTTTGTTTACTGCCACATTCAGATGCCCCTCCATCTGCTTTTTATCCTCTAAATCAATTCTGTTGCTTTGTGCAGTTGGAGAAGCGCCGCTTATGAAAAAGGACGTCGCCTGAATGCAGATTCTCGCTCCCTCTGTATCGCGGCTGTGACGGTGCTGCCTCGCTCCGTCGGCTGCATCACTGTGACTGACACTAACGCAAAATTTTCTTCAAGTTAATTAAGAGTTTTAACTTCATTACTTTCCTCCGAGTGAGGCACGATGTCGGAGACTGTGTGTGGAGTATTGATTCTGTTTGTTTGGCAGAAAGTTACAGATTTGATTGTTACTTAATGGGAGTTCTTGTTAATAGAATGATGTTTCAATCAAACGCTAATCAAACTGAGCATCGGTGAGCGATTGCACGTGGACTTGCGTTGCGTTGGCTTCGTCACGCTTCGCTCAGCGCCACGTCTCATCACGTCAGACTGGGAATCGGTGAAATGACTCGCTAATTCGGGTTTTCATTTGTTTCTGCGTGAGTGTGGGAACTCAAAACGTCGGACGCCTCAGTTTTTTTTTGTGTGCATGTGGTAATGAGGCAACTCTCCGCCATTGTGTTTGGATTCATTCATACTTAATGAGTGTTATTGTTCTATTATGATTCCCACTTTATATTTACGGCTGCTGCCTGTAGTTCTGCTCCTCGTGACAGATTTGGTTTATAGTGTCTCTCTGTTTGATGTGAGACCCTTTTATAAACTCTCTCTCTCTCTTACTGTATCTCCTCCTGAGTAGTTTTATTATTCTGTTTTTAAATCTCCCACTTTTATTGTTTTATTAACTCGCAAATTTGATCTAACGATCTGTCCTTTGCAAAAAAATAGTTAACGAAGTCTTCTGGAGAGAAAGCATCGCCACAGCGTGGTCACTGCGAGAGCGAGTGAACAGGGAAGTCAGCGGATGAATGAAAAGCACGAGAAGGGCATTTTTATATTGTACTAATGACATCATCATGAAATCGTTTTTATCAGATTCGATTACTGAACTGTAGAATCGTGTAAATGAATCTTTGAACCATGCAAGATGTAATTTTCTGACTTCTTTTTGAAAGATATCTTGGGAAATGTATTTTTGTTGACTTTTGACCCAGCTAGTTTATGTATTATATTATATTTATATGTTTTATAAGCTGTAATCATCAAATATAATTTCAGTTTTTTTATTTGTTGACCCACCTTAACACCACTAATGCATCCCATAACAAGTTGTATTTAGTTTTTTCTAATCTAGACTAAAGACTGAAGTGTAATAATGAAATCCTTATTATTTGATAAGTGGGTTGTGCGTCAGACTATTTCTTGGCTGTGAGTTTTCTCATTTTTGTACCAGTTAAACAAATATGATTTAGAAAAGCTGTTTTCCCCCGTGTCCAGAATTTATGCTCAGCTAACCGGTTGCCAGCTGTAGCTGGTGTTTAACAGAGCGACATGAGAGAGGTATTGATCTTCTTTGCTTATTTCTCAGCGAGACTGTGAATCAGCACATTCCCATAAAAGTTGAACATTTCCTTTGAAAGTGTTTCGACTGGAGTGAAATAGGAGTTCGGCTCCTCCTCGTCCAACTGTTACATCAGAGAGGAGTGTAGGGAGAGTACAGGCACACATTCACAGACACATGCTGGAATTTAATGAGTTGGCTTGCTCCACAAAGAGGGTTTGGGACAATAAACTCCAGTCAGGCTTCACTATAGAGGAAAAAAAAGAAACTTCCCATCAAGCTATTTCTGTAACTGTCGTCGAGGATATGATTATAAAGCATCAGCTCTACAGTAAAGAGCGCAAACATGTCAATAACCACATCTGACGTCCTCGCGGGGGGGAAAACACTCGACATTTTAATTGCTGCGTTGACTCGGAGATCTTTTTTTTTACCTCTCGCTCGAAACTTGACCCCGACGTGAAACCGCGTCGACACAGAAATGTCATGCGTGGTTTTCCGCTGCGTTCTCTCGAGTCGCAGCGATGCCCTTTACCTGCACCCACTGTCCTCCACCGTAATGAGACAGAGGCCGGTGGATTGTGTCAAATGTCTTCAGATTGTCTGCTCACACTCGACCCCACACGTCCTCGCTGTTTGACTTTTGAGCAGAATCATCGAAGGATGATCATTAATTATACGTTTTTTTTTTAAACTTCTTTTTCCTTTCGAGTCGTATTTTCCTGCTGGTTCATCACAGCTGCAGGTGTTCTTGCTTCCTGTCTTACCACCATTTGTTTCTCTCTTCATAACAATTTTGTTTTCTTTAAGAGACTGTGGTCTCTGACTTTCCTCCCATCATCATCATCATCATCCTCTCCTCTCCTCCGCCTCTCTGCTTTATTCTCCTCCCTTCCTCGCTCTCCCCATAATCACCTCCCTCCTCCTCTCCCTTTGGCCAAGGTCCATGTTATAAATCAGGCCACAATGAGACTCTGCTTCCACCTTGCACTGGTGGAAAGATACTAAATACAGTTTGAGAATACTTGTACTTTACTGGGTTATTTCCATCGTACTACGTTTTATGGGAAATAAATATTTATTCGACAACTACAGAATTCATCAGTACATTCTTAATTTTACACACACAACATAAAATATATATTCATGTTTTTACGAGCAGCCCTATTTTATTAATTCCTCCAAAGCCACAAAAGATGAAACACACCTGCATCACACTGGGGCAGTTGTCTGTTTATCTGTCAGTGACCTTCGCACTCTTCCTCTTCTTCTTCTTCTTCCTCCTTCGCCCTAGCAACTGCTGAGAGAGATGCAGCAGATGGCGAGCCGGCCCTTCGCCACCATCAACGTCGCCTTGGAGACGGACGAGGAGCCGCCTGACCTGATAGGAGGAAATGTGAAGGTGAGAGCAACCTTTTTTCTTAGAGCAATCATCACCGGCACCTCCAGACATCTACCTTTTGTCTGGACTGAGAGGGCCCCAAGCAGGGAGGCTCCATCTGTCAACGACATTGTCGCTCCTCGTCCCTCAAGTGGGAACTCTGCCTCGTTCCTCCGACCGTGACTGCGTCTGTTTTACGTCATTTATGAATCTGAACTCTTTAAGTCGATTCCATCACTTATCAGCAGCCCAAGGAGTCTAAATCGAGCTCGCTCGGGGAGGAGGAGAGTGAAAGTGTAGTGCAGGTTTAGTGAACGTAATGAGGGTCAAAGCGTCGTACATTTACCATAAAGACTGACGGCTGGCGACGATGAAAGTGGGCCGCTGATGAGTAACAGCACATTATACCAGTTATTGTGGACGAGGCAGTGAATTCCACTGGGAACGAATGCAGTTAACCCCGGAGTTAAATAAATGCAGATGACGGTAAGGAAATGTAGATTAAGACTATATTTACGAATCAGCACAGAGTTTGGTCCCAACATTGAAGATAAACGCTGGAGGCTGGAAGATAAAGAACATTAGGTGACAGCTTTTTGAAATCATGGTTCATCCCACAAAATGTTCTTGTTTTGTTGCATCGAACCATCTGTGTGTTTGAAAGACTGAAAGTGAAGGTAGCAGGTTCCTTCAATGTGGACACACAGTCCTCTGGAGCGAGGATTTTCATACAGGAGTGGACAAAGAGATATCAAGAGCAGGGACAAGTTCTCAGTGACGCACCAGTTTGATTGCAGCGTCTCGAACACTTGGACATTCATCAGTGTGATGAGAAGTACCTCAAATGAGGGAATTAATTATCACTTAAACATCATTACAAGTGAATATTAAGTTGAGCCAAAGACTCTGAAGATATAATAATTGTTAAATCACGTAACTGAAGTTTCTGTTGTTTGGTTCGAGATAATGAATTTACTTTCATTGCTTTTCTTTATTTGAAAGACTTGACCTCCAAATTGCTAAAATACAATTTTCTGGCTGGCACCTCTCAGGTTTGCAGTCATCGCTCTGTCTCTACCTCTGCAGAAGTTTTGTTTGTCTCGCTCGAAGTGGAGGTTTAAAAATATAAAGTATCATCGGTAAATCCGTTTAAAAGTTGAGATTGAGTCTGAAGTTTTTTCGCTCGGTGAATTAAAACGTTAAGTTCGAGACACGCGGTGGAGAAGACTTTATTACGGGGCAGAGTTTGAGGTAGCAGCGGAGCCCAGGTTTGGTCGGAGCAGATTTAAATGCAGATATCGAGCACCGAGGTAGAGAACATTTAAAAGTAAGAATTGTGCGGGGTTATAGAAATTGCAGTTGGGTATTCAGCAGGCGCGGAGCCGCAGGCAGGTATACCTGTGACTGCACTCTGTGATGAATGACCCCTGAATGCAGATGTGGTGCAGAATTATTGGGCTGTTTCTGCACCGTGGCTCGGGGCCCCGCGGCTCTGACAGGGGCCATGCATCTCGAGGGGCTCGGCTCCCAGCACAAGGTTACAGCCAACAAGGGTCCCGGGCCCCTCGGGAACATCAGCTGCGAATCAAACCCCTGCTCGGACAGAAGTTCTCCTGCTTCCCACTCCTCTGTCCTCGGTTCTCCTGCTTTCTTCTCACCTCCTTCATTTATGTCATCTTCTTCTCCTTTCTTTCACTTCCTCTCCTCTTCTTCACCTTTTCCTCTGTCCTCTCCTCTCTTCTGTCTTCTTTTATTCTCCTCTCATGTATCCAGTTTTTCTTTCTTTCTTTTATGTTCTTTGCAGTTTATGGTCTTTTCATGTCTCTCATGCTTCTGCTCCTACGTTTTCATCATCAGTTCTCCTCTCTTCTTGATTTGTATCATCCTGTTTCTTCTTGGATGTGTCCTCTTGTCACCTATCCCTCTTCTTTTCTCTCTTCCCTTGACTTGTCTCTCATTTCCTTTTTTCCTCCCTCCCTCTTCCGTTATCCCAACTCTTTTTTTGTCCTTTTTATTCTCAGTTCGTGAATTCTTCATTTCTCTTTCTTTTCTATTGTTGTGTCTTCTGTTTTCTTTCTCTTCTGTCAGCTTCAGTTATTTTCTCTTCTTTCCTCTGCTGTGCTTGTTATTATCAATCTTCTCTCCTATATTTTTCACCATTACTGTGTTTATGTTGTTTCCTTTTTTACTTTTGTCTCCGTGATTTGTCTGTTTTTAGTTTTGTCCTCTTCTTTGTGGTGTTTATCAACCCTTTTCTTTTGGTCTTCTTTCTCTCTGTGCCTCTCGAAATCTATTTTATTTTCTTCATATCTTTTTGTGTCTTCTCTTCTCTCTCGTCTCCTCTCGACATCCCTACTTCACTGTGGCGTTCTCTTTCTAATTTATTAGCCCTTTACTGATCCTATCAGCTGTCTGGGGTTTTCTGTCGCCCTTATCTGCTGGTTTGTGTGTGTGTGTGTGTGTGTGTTGGCTTGTGTGGCCATGTTGTGCTGTTGTGTAGAAAGAAAAGACGCTGCTCGCTCTGGAAATCAAGCGCCCACCTCCTCCTCCTCCTCCTCCGTCTCTGCTTTACCTTTTCTTCTCCCACCTCCATTCTTCTTTTCTTCCATTCTTTCCACCCTGCTCTCCTTCTCTGCATCAGGGCAGGAGCAGCCCAGGAGCAGAGATCCAATTTAGATCCTCCTCCTCAGCTTCCTGCGCCTTCAGCAGCTCAGACGGCGAACGCACACTATCCTATCTCCTCCCCGGTTCAGATTGAGCAACTCAGAGCAGGTTCTTCCCCTTGTTTCCGTGCTGTTTTATCAGGACGCTACAGTAGTGTATTAAGACCCGCGATGGGAGTATATGGGGGGCCAGGCGCTGCACAGTGAGCTGCAGATCATTAAAGTTGTTTATTGCCTCAGTGGGATGTCCAAACTTGCTCCGCCGATGAGATATTTTCACTTGGCTTCTCCCAAATGGAGCTTGCGGCCCCAGCCTCACGGGCAGATGATTACCTTTGTGACGTCTAACGCTCGGCTTTTATTTATAGAGTCTGTGCGACGGGAGAAAATTGGGACATGTGATGTAAAAAATGAAGGGCAACAGTTGTGGTTTATCTAACGTAGTTGCGGTGCACCATTATCTCCCCTCTCCACTGTGTATTGCTATAAAGAAAAGGCATTTGGCTGATTTTTAAAGCAGTTGTGGGTGTTTGATAACCTTAAATTCTGGGTTTGCAAGTGTTACAGGCAAAAAAAGAGTGATGTCAAAGTTCAGAATACCAGAGGGAGGCTCAATTATGACCGTTTCTCACAGATAGGTGCACGGCGGAATTTGTGCTTCATGAATTATTAATCCAACAGGACGACTCCATGGTTTTTTTTTTTTCGTTGAGATTCTCGTGAGCCGGAGGAGTCACGTAGCAGCGTTTTATTAATATCTAGAAGTAAATTGACTGATGTTACTTCTTTCACAGCAAGAACGGTCTTTTTTTCTATAATGTGTTTCTGTTGCTTCTCCTGGAAAGAGAAGAGTCCAGAAGTTTCAGGGAAAAAGTTTTTCAGCCTGAAAACTTCAAAGATGTTGCAGGTGGCCACCGGTGAGTCAGCGCTCATGAATAATTTTCATTTAAAGAACAGTGCTGGGGGGGGAAGTGGAAGCAGTGCTAAAGACAGAAGTTTATATATTTGCAGTAATCAGACATTAAGCTTCTCACATTTTTAGAAAGAAGCTAAACATTTTTCAGGGAGGTACCCCAAAAGTGATTTTTGTCAGTTGAACCAGATTTGATTCACAAGGGAACAAACTAAATCGTCTCTTTGTTGACGATTGAGTCGCCAGTTTTTCTGACAGTTGACTCCACCTCTGCCCATCGAGGAATGACTTGACGTAGTGGAATGATTTTAAAAGCGAGGAGTGTTCATTACGCAGCTCCATCAGTTAACTACACACCGAGCGATCCAAGAAAAACAAGTTTTTTAACTAATTGAACTAAGGTATCGTTGTTCCTCATAAATCCAGCGGACTCAGTTCTCTTTATTTTGAGATTCCAGGGTAGAAAATATCTGCTCTCTGTCTCACATCAAGCGCCCGGGCCTCAGGTTGAGAACCGAAATTCTAATTTAGTAAAATAATATTTACTCAAACTGTTTATCTCCATTTTTCTGCATTGTTTAGTTTCAATATGTCGCAGTATTGTGTTTATTATGAAAGCCTGACAAAACAGTGTCTTGGCAAACAGAAGCCGGCTGAATAATAACTCATCAAAGATGGCTCAGTGGAAGTGGCTGCACTCAGTGAGTCACAGCACCATGGGAGTTTGACTCGCTCTCGTCTCTGGCGGAGGGAAACTCATCGGAGGCTGCTGCTAAAGTAGAGATGAATGCAGTGGATGAAAGCGGAGCTGCATGCAGTTGCAGTGTTTGCCCACATCAGTGTGTGTGTGTGTGTGTGTGTGTGTGTGTGTGTGTGGGCTCAGCAGTGATCCTTCGTGCTGAGCTAATTACTGGAGGTAATTTAACAAAACCTTTCGCTGCTCTGCCTGGCCAGTCTAGATAACTCTCTGGAGGAGGTTGGTCTCGGGGGAGTCGAGGGGCAGGAGCCCCCAAACAGTTTTAGTTTTTTTTTTTTTTTTTTTAAAAGCATTTGCTGAGGGATGTTATTAACACACTACCTCTGAAGAAGCCCACGAAAAAAAAGACTCTGCCTTTAAGAAACATCTTTTACAGAAACACAGAGTTTAAAGAGAGGGATAATTGAATTTCTCAAGGTGTTTTGTTTTTACCCTTAATTACTGCACAGTCCAAAAGAAGGTGGACATGTGTGTTGAAGGAGATAAATGGTGTTGTCTTTTTTTTCTGCGCACAGTTTGTTATTGTTGTTTTATTTTGTGTGTGTGTGTCGCAAATGGAAAGTGACGTTCTCGGCTCGCGCACAGGTTGGAGTCGAGGTGGCACACAGGTTAGAATTGCTGTTCCGGTGAGCGCCCAGTGAACTTTATCACCAAACAAAGTTTGTTGAAAAGAACACTGCTCAGTCTGACAAAACCACGTCCACTTCCAAAATGTATTCGCCGAGCGCTCCCTCTCTTCAGTTGGAATATGAGATGCCGGTGTTGGAAAATGAGAAATGAGGACGTAAACAAGCGAGAACCTAAGAGCAGCTCGCAGCTGCTGCGGTGGAAATTGGACTTGGCAGACAAGTTTGATGACAGCCCTGAGCTGTAAAATTAAAAGCTGCCAGTCTTCTTCTGTATGTGTTTATATCGTTTTTTTACACAAGAGTACAGATATGTTGGTGTTATCATGGGCAGCCCTCGCTTTTTTTTTAATTGTATACTCTCCAGATGAGAAATACATTTTGCTTGAGGCAAAAACAGACGTGTGGACTGGAGCAAACTAATCCCGGCTGGACGGCTCCCGGCAAGGCCAAAGTACTTGTTTCATCTTTCCTCGTACCGAGGGATCCAGGAGCAAAATGAGCCGCGTTGTGTTATTGCACCACCTGATGTTGCATTGGAACAGTTGTCAATATCCTGACCCCAGATCTGTGTGTGAGATTAATATGTTGTGACCCGGAGGAACGGTAAGTCTGGTGGAAAACAAACTGGTAATTTGTGTAAAGTGTTCAATTAGGAAACCTCTACCTGGTTCACTTCCACCTCTGAGTTTTGTTTGTGGGATACAAACCTTTTTGACTGGAGATATAGAAGAAGTTTAATTTTCACCGTCATTTCTATGAGTTGATCAAATTGAGAAAGATTGCAGCCATTTTCTCCCCACGTCAGTCGTGGAGTCACTTAATGAGGTCGATCAATACACGATTTGAATCCTGTAATTGCCACTTTAAACAGAAGTGTTCTAGCCGACGTCCAACGCTGACGGGATTCAAAGGAGAGAAGAAGCCGAACTTCTCTCTCGTGTCAGACGGCGCTGTGGATTTCTCTGGATGTGTTTGTCGTGTTCTTGAAGTGTGAAGTGCGGATTAGACCTCGTTAGCTGCCCCTCGATTGATAGTGTAGATTGTATGTAAAGACGGACTCAACTTCCGCTTTGTGTTTGTTGACATGAATCACCCTCTCCCCGAGTCAAAGCTCCGTGTTAATGATTTATCGTTTAATTTCCAGCGCGTCGTGGGATTCAAACGTGTGTGTCTCAGCGTGTCTGTTGCTGCTGCTGGTTTTACTGCAGTGTGGGTCTTACCCTTCACAAGCTCATTTGTCTGCATCTGAACTCTTCCCCCCTCAGCTCTTAGAGGGGCTGTAACGCTGCTTGTGTGTGTGTGTGTGAGTCCAGGATCAACACAGCTGAAAATTGCTGCAAGCTCTGAGGCTTAATCCACACACCGACACACACACCGACACACACACGTGCACTGCGTACAACCTCTTCATAACCTTTTCTGTCCGAAGATGCATAAACAGCAAGTTCTATTATGCACATACACCTCAGCTCCTCTCAGCCGTGACATCTTTTTAACATTGCTGACATCATTTGTTATTAATAATGACTTTGAAACAGTTGGTTTTCATCACATTACACAATCACAGCATCAACCCTGTGGATCCCGGAACAGATCCTCTCCTCAGCTGAATCATTTATCGGACGGAGATTCTGCAGCCCGTCGTGTGCATAATCTCACAACTTCCAGAAGTGAGCAAGAAATCATTATTTTCTCATTTACTCTCACACGATGCTGGACGTTCGGTTCGGTCGAGAAAGTTAAGAATTCATTGCATCTGGTGGACTTCGGGAGCCGATCAGTCAAATGTCATCGTCAATAAGAATTTGGTCCAACAGATAATGAGGCCTGAGAGAGAATCTGAAGCTCACACTGAGCAGGAAACGATTTCCCATCATGCAACTGATGATGCAAGGACTCACAAAGCTGTCAAGCATATAGTTTAAAAAAAAAAACTCTTCTTCCTATAGCACTATAGGTGTCATCATGATGTCACAAAATGATGTCATACACTGCCGTGACGTATTTCACTTTTGCAACCACACAAAATAAAAGACCCCCCCCAATTATAAAATTCTTTTCCTCCGCCTCTTTCAGTATTTTTTTATAAAACTGATCTGAGGTTGGTTAAAAAAAGAAAAATCACTCAGCAACGTTTACCTGGATCCTCTAACCAGGATATAAAACCTGTGAAGGCTCAACAGAGGTAGATGTGTTGTTGCAAGTGTTATTGAAATAGTTCAGTTTGCCTCATGAGGTGCGTGTGTGTGTGTGTGTGTGTCTGTGTGTGTGTGTTGAACAGTGAAGATAATAGAGACTAAAATGCCCTTCTCTGTCAGATCCTACTTGAAACAGTTAGTTGCACTGATATGAATGTGAAAACACACATCCGTGAGGGCATAAACAAATAGAAAATCCCCCGCAGACACACACACACACACACACACACACACACACACACCCACCCAGAGGCTTCCAGGTCTTTGTGCCACTTCCCCAGCTCCCTGTGTGACAGCCTGTGTATCCTGCTGGTATGAAAGGTAAGCCTCAGAGAGACGGAGCGCGGAATAAATGTGTAAAATGGGTCAGAGCCTGAATATCATCACTGTCCCGCTCCCCATGTGTAGGCTTACGACGTGTGTGTCTGTGTGTGTGTGTGAGAGAGGTTGTGTGTTTGTTTATGGGATAAACAACCTTGTCAGGACCAGTAGTCCCCGTAGAGGGAATAAAGTCTGGTCCTAATGAGGTAATTTATAATCTCCAAAGATTAGAGATGAGGTTTTAATTGACTTCAGATGAAGGTTAACTGTGAATTTGTTTTGGTGAAGCAACTGAATTGAAGCCTGTGCGATGTCCTGACAAGGATGGCGTCACAAATGTGTGTGTGTGTGTGTGTGTGTTTTCAGGGGCGGTGACAGGAGTGTGTGAAACCGTGCCACGGCCCAGTTTTCTGTCCGGTTCAGGAACTCGACTCACCGAGCGAGAAAGAAATAGGAAGGTTATTTTGTATGCGGGCGAGGTGGCAGTGTTCTCCAGATCCTCTGTGGAGGTAAACCTATGAATACTGTACGAGGAGCGGCCACAGATTCCGCCGGTGTTTACAGGAGAGGGAAACCTCATCCCCACATATGGATGAGCTGCTGATAAACGCCAGGAAGTGGTATAGAGTGTGTTAGGCCGCCTGCAGCGACAGGAGTTCACCCGCCAGCACCACTGACACAAATCTGTGCTCCCAGAATCACCGCCGCTCGATTTCCAGTCGTGGGCCACGCTGCACACGAGCGGCATTGTCCTGAAATTGTGCACGGTGGGTTTCCTTCGTGAGGGGGGGGGGGAGGGGGAGGGTGGGGGTTAGAGGTTGGTGAGAGAAATCCAATTTGCGCCTGCAGATCAGTATGTGAATCTCAACGGGGGGGTGGAAAACACTTTTTGGTCTCTGTTCATTTCGCTGACACACACAGGAACAGCAACACGTCTGTTTTCCACGTGTTTGAAAGAATGTGTGTTCACCAGCCTTATTTTTTTTTTTTCTTCTTCTCTTCTCCACAGTCTGTCCCCAAACCCATCGCCCTCGAGCCGTGCTTTGGCAACAAAGCCGCCGTGCTCTCCATCTTTGTGCGGTTACCCAGGGGCACCGGTGGCATCCCTCCTCCAGGACAGTCTGGTAAGACGCAGCTGCTAGTCTCCTCACTCTCTGTCTGTCGCTCGTTGATCTGCCTCCGTCATACAAAACTTTATTAATGGTTTGATTGGATGACTGTTCTGAGCTCTGCAGTAACATCTTCTAACTTGTTCCACTCTCGTTTCTTTATTCTGTCTCATTGATTTTCTGATGATCCATCCCTCACAGTTTTAGGCCGTTCTGGCAGCACAGTAGATAAAACAGAAAATACTGCTGATTGTGTCCACAGTAGTGTTTTCTACTTTTCTAAGTGTTCAGGTTTCTCTGATGTTTCCCCACATAGTTGTCTTGGCCCAGATTTGGCCTCAATTCCACAAAACACACATAAAGCTGCACAGAATGATGTTCACCAGATCTGAGCCCCAGACAAACTGCACGTCAACCAAATATTCCTATAACTTGTTTTCTGCTATTTGAGCCGTATTCACCATTTACCCCATGAGCCACTTTGCGTCCACATTTTACTATTTTACTATTTTAGTGCGCTGTGATTGACAGCTGCCAGCGACTCACGACTGGACCTCGATTGGACCTCGATCTTAACAGTGGCACAAGATGGCAGCGTTCGTATCCTGGAGAGTTTGGCTTGAGGGGACACGTCTTCAATCTTTACTTACAGTCTGTGACATTTAAAGCGGAGGCAGACAATCATCCTAAACCAAGTTGTCTTTTGTTTTTAGCAGGTCTGTGTTTTTATTTGACACAGACGCAGCGACTTGTCGGAGACTGCGGTGATTTCCTGCTCTCTCTGTTTCTCCTGATTCTTTCTCCTCCTGCTGCAGCTTTGTAGTTACTTTCTCGTCTGCTTCCTCTCTTCATCATCTCTCCGTCTGCACCTTGTCTTGTATATATTAAGCTCGCTGCAGCTCGTTTCTCATCCACTCTTGAGTTTTATTTCTATCTCCGTTCTCCCGTTTTCTCTCTTGTCTGGGTTTAACGTGCAGTCTGGTCTTCGCTCCCTGTTCGTCCCTCTGTTCTAATCCTTCTTTCTTTCCTCACTAGTGTGATTGTGATAGTGTCCACTGTCATTGTCTCCCTCTCCTGTCTGTCCTGTATCTGTTTTCCTCGTTCTTCTTACCACGACCCTCAGGTCTGAGCACTTCTTCTGTTTCTTCCACCGTCTCCTTCAAGAACATCTTCCTTTTCTTTCTCTACATTTTTTCCCCTTGAGTTTTTTTTTAGCCTCCCACAGTTGCCGTCCCCAGACCATCCGAACGCCCCGGGCCCTTATTAATTACCACATAGTCTTTTTGTCATAACAAAACTGCCTCGACTCTCTGAGGAGCTTTCCCTCGGGCGGCTTTTGTTGAGTCCATGTCAGCCATGTTCTTACCATCCTCTCATGCCCGCGAGGGTCTTCTGTTATAATGCTTTTAACTCCTTTCCCATCTGGTCACGTTCTTTTTCGATTCCTCGGGCTGCCGTCTGTCGGCGGCGCCGCTACCTCACGGCACATCTGTTTACAGTTTAGCTCTTCCCAAAATGGCTGCTCTCCAAACAGCCAAGAGGAGGTCAACGCCTGGATCGGGTCTGATTGGTGTCTGAGCCTCGGTAGCGTGAGCGAGGAGTCGAAGGCCTGTTGCGCTTCAGCTCGTCAGACTGTGATTTTAGAGGGATGTGATCGTAGCTGCAGCTTCTCCCCTTGGAATTTCGATTTCGCCGTCGGCTATGTGTTCTTGATCGGGGTAAATGCGTCCATCATCGGAGATAAATGGAGTTTATTGGAATTTCACGGCTCAGAGGGTATTAATAAATGTTAATGAAGTGCTGGGATACGGTAATGATTGCTTGCGCTACGAGGCGATGATCTCACCAACTGAGTGTGAGTGTGAGTGTTTTCACTACACACTTTTTCTAAACATGTTTTCAGTAAGAAAAATTATCTTTTTACCAAATCGTCAACATGCGTAAAACACTTTTTTAAATGTTTGTGTTTGCAGGATGCCACTAGTTTAGATTTTTAAAAACATTATCAAACATTTTGGTATAAATCTTTTTTTTTTCCAGATTTGTGACAATCAGAATATTTTAAAGAGTGAAAACTTAATATTTCACGGTTCCTAATTAATTGTGTATCTGTGATTAACTAGAGTTGATTTATTTATCTGCCAGGTTGTTTAATCTGTGACGTGTGTTATTGTTATTGTGTTACTTATTGGACAATATTACACGTTTGCATCTGATATATCATGAATATTATAAGCTGTTATTAGATGTAGTATATGTCCTCCTCATCATTAACGACTCATTTTGTGATTAAATGACAATTGAGGTTGAATGTTTGATTTATCTTCTTAGTTTTCATTCTTCGGGACATGAAAATGTTTTGAAAATGGGAAATCTTGACCTTATATTTGAACTTGATATCTATATTGTATCTGTGTGTGTGCAGGACTGGCAGTGGCCAGTGCGCTGGTGGACGTCTCTCAGCAGTTGTGTGGAGGCTACAAGGAGAAGTCTGGAGGCCTGAGGAACCGCAAACAGCAGCCGACCGCACAACCATCCACCTGCATCTGACCACACCCCCGTCCTACTCCACCATTCCCAGCCAAATGCTCTCCCATTAGCCCCCTGCCTCGGCCCCCTCCCGAAGAGACTTCTGCCGGCTCCGCTCTGGCAGGGACAAGTGCATGCTGGGACACAGGACTGGGACATTGTGGCGAGGGGCAGAGTTGTCCGGTGGACTGAAACCTCGGTGGGCTTCCCCTCCCCTCTCCCCCTGCAGGAACTTTGCAGATCCCTCGAACTGAGCGACAGAAACTGGACATGGATGAGGGGGGGGCAGCAGAAGGAGGGACGGACGAAGCCGGTGCTTCCTCCGCCTTTTTCCATCTAAAAAAAACAAAACAAACAAAAACATTTACATTTGTCGACACCGCCTCATTGTTGTCAAGGCGACCACGGCTTGCTGCTAGAAGAGATCGTCATCTCGTAGTTTTCGAAGAATCCAGAGACTTTGCAGCTCTCTGTGTTGCAGAGTCATTTTACTTAAATTATTGTTGCTCATTGTTTTGTATTGTGTTATTTTGAAGGCAGGAACAAACTGGACATGTGCAGTTGTACATGCAACCCCCCGCACACACACACACACACACACACACACACACGCGCTCTTTCTCTTTTCCAAAAACCCCACGATCCAGGCCCCTGACCCGTTCCTCCCCCATTGCTGTTCTGTTCACAGCTCAGCACTGAGGGCTTCCCTTAAATGAAGATCCACTGTAGGAGGCCGGCCGTCTAAAGAGTGTGTGACATTTGCAATTGGCCCCGTGTCTTCTGTCCCTCTCTGTGGCCTGTCGGGAGCCTTGTCTCCACCCCTCTCTCTCTATCTCTCTCTCTCTCTCTCTCTCTCTCTCTCTCTCTCTCTCTCTCTCTCTCTCTCTCTCTCTCTGTGTGGCCATCTGGCTGCCGAGCCCACCTACACCCCCCCCCTCTCCCTCTCAGCCGCAACAAAACAAGACCACGGCAACATCTCATCCACGTTGGCTGGATCGTAAGCCGATTGAAACTCTTCCAGCTAATTACTCCTCCGGTTGCAGTGAAAAACCAGAACACACAGGTTCACACCGGGCTCTCACACACACACACACACACACACACACACACTCTCACACTCTCAGTAAAACAGTCGGCGGTGAGAAAACCCTCCAGCGTTCAACGATTGTCCCTTTGGCATTGCTGCGCCTCGAGCTCATGTGAAACTTCCTATAGATTGTCAGACTGATGCAGTGATTAGTCTGATCTGCGTGAGGCGACGGTTCAACGTCCTGTGTGATCGTTGCCTGAGAAATCCATCGCCTCTAATTGCTGCTGCTGCCGTGTATCTAAATGCAACGCATGCCCCTCCCCCCCCCCACTGGCCGAGCCCTTCGGTGGCAGCTCTTCAATGTCCCCGAGCCATCGGCAGCTGCAGCGGTGAGGCCTGTGTTCATATCGATGCAGCCACGGTGGAGCTAAAGCCAACATTTAAATGGTACCAGTCCGACAGCTTTGAACATGAAGTGAACATACGTCACCGGGATGAGCCGCCGCTTCTCAAATGTCAGTGTCTGTTTTTTTTAATTTGCACCTTTGTTAAATGGATTTTTTTCTACATGACCTCACCTCAATGACGACCTCTGGCATTTATTCTCAAACACAAAGACAACACGTCCATTTCTTTTTCTTAATATTGTCTCTGAAAACGATCTCACTGCCTGATCTCTGGCTCAACATCTTTTTCTCTGTGAGGTTTCTTTAAGCTGGTCGTATTTTTTTTTTTTTTTTTTTATCTCCACCCCCCCTTTTTTTTTTAATACCTGCTCTTTCCACCGTCCTTATCTGAAATCAGAGGTTTTTAAAGAAACGCTACTTTTCTTCTTTTTTTTTTTTGTCGAGTTGGAAAATGAGGGAAAAGAGAAAGAAAAACAAACACAAGAGACACAAAAAAGGTTCAAACGGAAATTATCAGATGAAACGTTTTGTCAGGGCGTCGCAGTGACGGACCTGTGCTCCGCCCCTTTAATCTTCAGTTGCACAGACGGCTCGCGGTCGTCTGTGCAGGATTTCAGTTTCATACTACGCGTCGGTGAAAGCAGAGGAGCGTCGATATAGCAGATATCTCTGCCTCCCGCGCAGAGTTATTAACTTCCCGCCCTCTGAGAAGTACAGTAATAGAACAATTTAATAACTCGCTCTGTGGCCTGAAGAGCTCGATGTATTTAGTTCCAGGCTCTCACATGTGTTCAGCATACTAGAACTGCTCCCCGCCTGGTTAAAGGGCAAACTTTTAGCACTGGAAAAAGGTCAGAGCAGAAAGCATGAACAAAGTTGACATTCTGTAATTATAGAGCTGGATGTGCTCACGACTCCACTCAGAGAGCAGTGAGGAGTCAGCTCCATTCACATGTGCACACTTCATCTTGCACTCTTTATTATCAATCCCCCTTTTTTTTTTTTAAATGCCATTTTCTCCACCACACTCGGTTTTATTCTCGACATCACGGCTGCTTTAGGTTTTGAGTTTGATGCTTCTGCAGAGACTCGATCGTGGAAAATCACCGTGAGCTGTCATCTCAGCATTCGGTCGGTCAGCTCGTCTGAGCGGAGAATAAAATCATCTTAGTGCATATTGTTTTTTGTTTTTTTGAGGCAGTGGGAGTTTTTATTTTTACAGTTCGTAGCAGTTTCCCTCCCACGCACCTGTCACCTCTTCTCAGCTGGGCAGGATTTAGTTTCCCTGCACTATCAGTGTGTTTGGCAGGTAACCAGCCGGTGTTCGGAGGTTTTGTTCAGTTCCAAATATCTTGTCGGGGGTAAAACGCTGTCGGCGGTGGGAACGTCTCGGAACGTCCAGGCTCTATTCTTCTAACCGAGCAGAACTGATTCCACCATAGATCCTTTTTGTAAAGAGACGAGAAGGACAGAAGATCGGAATTTAACTTGATTTAATCGTTGAGGCTCAACTTAAAGCAACACTATGTAACTTTGACTGAGCAACAGCGCCCCCTGGAGCCACGTGTGAGGAAGGAGATCGAACCCCACTCGTAAAAAAGTTAGTTTGAATAAAAGTGAATCCATCAAATAAATGTGGCAGCTGATTTGAAACCAACACGCCTGAAGTGTCTCTTCAACAAGAGCCGCTCTGAGATCTGCCCACACCTCGGATTTATTTGAACTCTTTCATTCCACTCTACACCTAAAAAAAAAAAATCCCTTTATTCCATTCTTTAAAAAAGAACCGCAGTCGTCTTCAGTCTGAAACCTTCATTTCACACAAATCTCATTTGAGGAATCTCGGCTGATTCAGATGTGACGTTGAAATAATTTCACCAAGAAGCAAGATTGTGTTTGTTTCTTCTTCTTTTTTTTTTTTTTGTGCTTTTTTATAAATGAATGTAAAATCTGCAGCCAAGGTAAATCTGTCACCAGCCTGTGATCATCACTGTGACACGGTGGTGCAGTGGTTAACACAGACAGCACAGTCACAGGTTCAACACCACGATCTCCGTCGAACAGATCTGGGGTCTGATTGTTCCTCTCACTAAATCTCATTTCATTTCTTCTTTCCTCAGTTTCTGGTTTCGGATCAGTTTCACAGTTTTCCCGTTGCGGCCAGTCTCACTCATCTCAAACTGCAGCATCAGCAGAATGATCCCAAACAAACTCTGTTATCTGTGAAACGCCGTTTGACCCAGATCTGTTGTCGGCAGCCTCACGCTGGGTTCCTACACACGTCCCGAACGTCCCCGAGCAACGAAGGGAAGTAGATTCAGCGTTTATCTAAGATTCTTTAAACGTCAGCTTCGCCCACAGCTCTCAAACCACAACTCTTGTCTTTTAAACGTCTTCGCTTTACCGGCTAACACGTCGACGTGTTTACTTTGCCTTCGCCGCCACCTGCAGGTCAGCGGGTTTGTGTGAAATGTGTTTGGACCCGTTGATATGAAAACATTGATCCGCGGAGCCGCACGTGGCCGGACGCCCCGCAGCGTAACTCTCGGTTGCTGCTGATGCAATCCCAACATTTCTTGCTGCCGCTGCTTCACATTAAAAGGTTTCCAGCAGGAAACCGGTGGGAGGCTTTGACTGAGCAGCGGCAAGAAGAACACGCGTCTTGTCTCAGAGCTGCGGAACGTCTCACTGGTGCAAAACCACGGAACTTAAAAAGCTCCTGTCTTGATGTGGCGACGGATTAAAAAAACGCCAAAACTCTCCGTACAAATGCACCTTTTTCATTTAACTGTGGCCTCGACAGAGACGAGGTCGAAGGTCACGAGCACAAACACGAACCTCGGCTCTGTCTCGGTGAAGATTTCTCACGTCTCGGTGTGAAGTTTGAAAAACGGGGGAACGTGTAGGAACCCTGTGCTCCATCTGCCGCTCACACTTTTGATTTGAAGCGACGAGCAGCTTCTCCCGCGCCTCCTCCCGCGCCTCCTCCCGCGCCTCAATATTTATCGAGCAACACTAACTTTACCGCGGCCTCTTTTTCCAGCTCATTCATCTCTGTGTTAACTGAGACAAATGTAGAGCAGACGCATATTTATAAAGTGTTTTACTGGAAATCCTTATATTCACTACACGAGTAGACGTATCGTCAAACACTGGTAATATTTTAAAATGCTTTGATACACAGGTTGAAGCGTGAGAACGAGGTCATCGTGAAACTTGACGTTACCCTCTGTCTTTCTTTGTACAGCGGCATTATATATATACTGATGAAGTAGTTTGTTAATATGTATAATTTAGCAGTTGCAGTTTTGTTTAGTTTTTTTGTAAATAAGGGGAAAGTATTGTGAATGACATTTGTCGAATGGTTTTAAAGGAAAAAACAAACAAAAAAAAGAAAAGATCATTCGTGGCTTTTGAAGATGTGACGCAGCGTATTTTGTATGTGGGACGGCGGCGTGAGGACGAACAAGCATTGATGGAAGCTGATTAAAAACTACGTGTCAGACTTGAGGATAATAGCTTAATGAACTTGTAATTACTGATGTACATAAACAAAAAAAGAATGACACAACATTTTTGTCTATTATTAAATGTGAAAATCCACCCGAGGCTGTTTGTCCTGGTAAATACTCTCAATGTCAAGATTTTCCACCGAATGAGCTCGACGCGTTTCACGTCGGCCACTTTTCACTCGGACGTCGACGCCAGAGATTTAAAAAAAAAAAGTTTGACCTGAGTGTGGCGCTGCAGTTACAGATTCATCCTCTGGGGACCACGATCGTGGCGACAGAGGTAAGAGTGATATTTGCTCGTCCCTCTCTACTTCTTTCTCTCTTTGCTTCTCCCCTCCCTCTCTTTTCCCTCCATCTGTTGCTCTTTTTTCCACTTTTTACCTCCGTCTCCATCATCCCTTCTCCATTTTCATTATCTTTTTCAATCATTCTCTCCCCTCTTTCTTATTCTTCCTCTCCTTCCTTATTTCGTCTTGTATTCTCTCCTTCTTTTCCTCTCCACTTCTCCTCCACTGCCCTTTCTTCATTTGCTCTTTTCTTTCTTTCACTTTCATCACATTATTTTCTCCTCTCTGTTCTTCTGCTCCTGTTTTCCTCCCTATTCTCTCTCTTTTCACTACCAATCCATCTGGCCTCTCTTCTTTTTCTCCTCCTCATCCTTCTTCATTCTCTATCTTCACTTTCCTTCCACGGCCTCAATTGCACTCCCCTTTTATTTCTCACTCCATTTTCTCTCCATCTTCATTTGTCCTCATTCTTCACTGACCCTCTTTCTTTTCCTCTCCTCTTCTGCTGCTTTTCTCCTACAGCCACCTCCTTTTTTTTCTTTTTCTCTCACCTCTCTCCATTCTCTCCATGTCTTTCTCTGTTTTTATCTCTACCTCCTCTTTCCCCTTCTGTCCTTTTTCTCCCACCATCCTCTCCTCCTCTTCCTTTCTCCTCATTCTCTTCTTCTGGTCCTTTTCTCCTCCCAGCACCAGTTTTTCTCATTATCTCACCCACTCTCCCTTTCATAACAGATTCACCTTCTCTCCTTTTCTCCTCCTCTTCTCTTTACCTTCTCTTCCCGCTCACATTTCTTTCTACTGTCTTCCACCTTTTCTTTCACCCTCTCCTTAATTTTCCTTCCATCTTCATTTGTCCTCTTTCTTTCTTTCATCTCTTCATCTTTACCCTCTTCTCTTCCTTGCACCTCCTCTTCTTTCTAATTCTCTCACCTTCTCTCTCTATCCTCCCATTTCCTTCCACTACCCATATTCTCTCTCTTCCTTTTCCCTCTCTAACAACATATTCACCCTCTTTTCTCTCCTGTAAACAGATGATGAAGTTTCACTCTTTGATTCAAAGTCTCCAACGATTTCACGCATCATGAAACCACTCTCCTCCTCTCCCTCCTCTTTCTCCCCCTTCTCCAATTCCCACTCTATCATCTTCTCCACTTCCTCCTCCTATTTCTCATCGTCGTCTTCCTCCTCCTCCTCTTACTCCTCTTCCTCTTCCTCCTCCTCCTCCTCTTACTCCTCTTCCTCTTCCTCCTCCTCCTCCTCTTACTCCTCACCCTTCTCTACCTCTTATTCGTTTTCCTCCTCTACCTCCTCCTCTTCTAACTCCTCTTCCAGCTCCTTGACCTCCTCTTTCTCCTCTTCCTCCTCCTCCTCTTACTCCTCAACCTTCTCTACCTCTTATTCGTTTTCCTCCTCTACCTCCTCCTCTTCTACCTCCTCTTCCAGCTCCACTCGTCCTCCTCTTCCTCCTCCTCCTCACCTTCCTTTTATTCCTCCTTCTCATCCTCCTCCTCTACCCCCTCTTCCTCCTCCTCACCTCCCTTCTATTCCTCCTCTACCTCCTCTTCCAGCTCCACTCCTCCCCCCCTTCTCCTCCTCTTCCTCTTCCTACTCCTCCTCACCTTCCTTCTACTCCTCCTCTTCATCCTCCTCCTCTACCTCCTCTTCCAGCTCTCCTCCTCCTCTGCAGAGGAGAGATAATTCTCATTTCAGATATTTGATGAATAAAGGTGACGTGTAATTCTCAGAAACGCTGCATTTGTGTTTCCGTGCACAGGTTTCTCTCTCTCTCTCTCTCTCTCTCTCTCTCTCCCTCCCCCCCTCCTTCTCTCCTCCTCGTCAGGAGGAGCAGACAGCTCCACACACACACACACATTAGCTCAATTAGTAAAGAAATCTCAGAGGAGTTTCCCTCGATCCTCCCGCCTCCTCTTCATCCATTACTCCGAGCTGTCAGATCGTGAATCTGTCGTGGACCAGAGAAGCTTCCTGCTGATTCCTGCTGCTCCTGAACTGATGACAGGTGTCGTGTCAAACTGTCCATTTCCTCCAAAATGGTTCTAATAGCAAATAATGTCCCTGCGAGGTTTGAGTGTAGCACGACTCAGCTGCGACGACTAATCAATAAATTCATTTGTCGTTCAACGGAAAAATAATCAACTCATAGTTTTAGTCCTTTTTTAAGTGAAAATGTCAAAAGCTGCTCGACTGGTTCAACTTCTTAAATGAAGGAATTTTCTTATATTTGATTATTTTCAGTATTTTTATAAACCAACCAATCAATTAATTCAGACATTAACGTGTTTATATAGAGAAACAGTAGCTTAGTAACAGTTTTATACCGATGTTCCCTTCAAGTGGAGCATGAAGTGAGTATTAATTACTAATCATAGTTTAATTATACTTTATTTATGTTTTCAAAACCTTTAGTAACATTTTCCATGATGGTATTAGTACTTTTAATTAACAGAAAGATTTAAATACCACCTCCATCACAGCTAGATAGTTTAAAAACTTCAAATCTTGTCCTCATGAATGTATTATTTAACAGGTTTCAGTAGTTTATTGGCTTTAATTAGAAATAATAAGATATTGTATGTGTCTTGTTGGTCTGTTTTTCTCCAGATTGGTTTTTCCTCTTGGTGTTAGAACCATAATAACTTCGAGATCTTCCGTCAAACCAACTTTAAAAGAGACGTTTATTACTTTAAAATGTAAATGATGTCAGCGACTGAAGAAAACTGCAGCGGGAGACATTCGATGCCACGTCTCTGACGATCTGCTGACGTGGTGCAATAAAATTCTCATTTTTCACTTTTTAATATCTACTGAGCCGTTAACAAGACATCGGTCAACACGTGCTCTGCCGTGTCGCCATCCGGAGGAAGTTTCCCACAGTGCAGCAGGGTTTCCACACTTCCTCACACTTTACGACGTCTTCTGTGATGATGCGTTCGATTCTGTGTCACCGGTTACTTCTTGCAGAGGACGTCGTGTTTTCCTGCGTCTGTCAGCAGGAAAATGCAAAAACTAGAATTTATTGAAAGTTGGTCGACGGATGGAACTCGGGCAAGAGAAGAAACGATTCAGACAAAGGGGCTGATCCAGGAATTTAACTTGAATTTAATTTAAATCGACACGTTCACCACTTTCCCAGATAATAACTCACATGTCTGGAGGAGAAATGGGCTGAAATCCAGATCTTGTGGATTTAAATATGGTTTCATAAGGTGGCTGTTAAATTCTGCCTGTTTCCTTTGGTGGAGACGAGCTCCTCCACTGCTACAACCTGTCGTCATGTACGTTTTATTCCTGAAGCGGTGTTGTTGTCCTGCTGTTTCTCTGGAGCAGTTGGTAGAGAACAAACTCTCCTCTCGTCTTTTCTTTTACATCATGAAGGTCAATTTTACAGCTCGTGCTCCCGGAGCTTCACAGAGGAAGCTGCTGTAATAACAAGCTAACGAAACACACAAAACCACGCAGTCACACAAACAGCTCAGTGTGTCCAGCCTCGCTCATCGTTTTATTTTTCTACCACTAATCTAATGTGCTGGAATCGGTCCAAATGGAAACAGAAGCAGGAAATGTGATTTTAATGCTGATTGACCCGGCGGTGTTGAATTTCACTCGTCCTGTTTAATCTATTTTCATTTGTTTTTGCACGGAAATGAAAACACTTCTCTTCATGACACGGTTACTTTCGATGGTCTGATTATATCTTTTTAGATCAAGTGTATTGGCTCATATTGTTTTTTGCTGTTGACTACACGCAGTGTAGAAGATGAGTGTTTATTAAAAGATACAGACGGACAAACTTCTAATGATGACAAGACGACAGAAAAGTATAAAGGTAAAGAAATCGTGTTTTAAGTTTTGAAAACCAAACGCCGTCCCTTCCTGTTGCCGCTCAGACGTTCAGCAGCAGCAGTATGTGGGACAGCAGCAGCAGCAGCAGGTCTGTCCCACATAGCCGATGACCCAAAACACAGAGACCAGCACCAATTACAGCCTCCAGATGTGAAGCACAACTGGCACACAGGTAACTGGAGTCTTGCTCGGTCTAAGCACGACTGCCTGAATCAAAGTGGATGAGTTGATTTTTAACGAACTTCTTTTTTTTTAAAAGTTTTTTTGGTTTTCCAGCTGCAAAGTTCTTTACCTCAGCTGCCTCACAAATGCGCCCTTGCACCACAGCCTCGGGCAAGAAGAAAAACAAATTTGCTGCAGCTTTGTTTACACCAGGGGTCTCATTTATTCAGGTTTCTGATGCACACGTCTGTGCTCAGAGTTGTGCTTTGTAAAGTTCTGATGTCAGAATCAACCTCTCTGTGATTTTCACTGTCCACTGACATATCAGAAGCCAAACTTTGGATAAAATCCTTTTTATTATTCCTCAAGGTATGAATGTAGACATCATATATATGGTATACACTGTGCAGCATATACAATATACCATAAGATCTTCACAAGTCACGCCCTGTGTGTGAGGAGAGGAGAAGCCTGATCCTCTGAAACACCGATGTGATGCTGAGAGTCGATGAGTGTGGACGAGCAAAACGTTTCTCGACAGGTGAAAAGAGTCCGAATCCACAGAGTCGTCTATATTTGCAGGAAGTGACACGTGTCATATCTGGGATTCTGCCGCCGCAGACGGACAGGGAGCGGCCCGTCACCGCAGAGGACGCGACGCCCGCTGACTGATAAATCACAGCACGAATCAAAATATGGACGACAGAGCTCGGCCGCGTCACGACAGGTGACAGAGGCTTTGTGACGACCGGAGGGAATCAAACGCCCGTCACCAGGGAAACACACAGACACAGAGACGCTCTCGGTTTGAAGGGTCGCTTGATTCAAATCACAGAAGTGAAAGATTGTGACGCTGCAGAGAGAGTTTATTTCAGCTGCCCAGGCTCAGAGACATCGGCCTTTTAAACTTCTCAACTTCAAAACAAGAACTTTAATTAAACAGCAAAGCTTCAGTTCCACTGTTAAAACTCTTCTTCTGTCTTTGCAGAGAAGTTTGAATCCTACTTATGTTGTGGCCACAGCGCAAATACTACACTCACAAGATACCAGCTCACCACATGAACCGTTAGTTAGGGAGCAGCACGAGTGAATGAGGATGAGTTTAATTTATACATAAGCTCAAAACTCATAGGAACAAAGCGAAGATAGAAGGAGTCGTTGTTGGTGATCACACAGACGATTCTGTGGAAGAACAGGACGGACGAACCAGAGAGCAGAATAAAGAACCCAGAGAAAACAGTGCAAATACAAGTGAACTCTCCGTCTTTGTGTTTGAACGAAGGCAGCGATGTCTGAGAACCTGGACTGTCTGCATGTTCAAACACCACTAAGTGAGAAAAACATGGCGCCGAGGCCCGACCCTTTAAACCTTCATTTCAAATTTGAAAAAAAAAAAAAAAAAAGGGGGGCGTCACGGTTTTTAGTCGGCAGGAAAAATATCCGGCCGCTCTGGTGTTGTCATGGCAACGTCATGAGCTCATAGTATGTCGATTTGGGTCCAGCGTGAAGTGGGAGGAGTCATTTTCCTCAGCTCCGTCTTCAGGTTCATGTTTTCTCGCCGGTCTACGATCTGCAGAACGGATTTTCACAAAAGTTTGAGCCAAGAGAGAATTCAGTCAACTTCTTCTTTTCACTTCTTGTATTTTTTTTTTTTTTTTTTTGACATTTACACAGATTTCCCTGCTGCACATAATTCATGGATCTGGATAATAATTATAATAATAATAATAAAAATAAAAAAAAGATTCTCTATTTAAAGGAAGTGTTCGGCCCCGGGAGCGATTCTGGTTCAACAACGCTGTTAAATAAATGTTGCTGTTTCTTCAGATCGCCACGTGACAGCGTCGGAGACGACACATTCCTCAAACTCTCGCAGAACATCAAACACTTTTCTCAGACTCGTCCACGAAACAGATCTGTGCCTTCACATCTTGTAAATCCTTCTTGGTCCCGCGTTGACGGGAGAGAGTCCCAGCGGGCAGCGACCAAACACCGGTCTGATTTCTCTGCAGCAAAGTCCACATAGATTTTTAAAAAATAGAAACTCGTCTCCATGTTTTTGTTGCTTCTCCTGTTATTAATATTTTTACATTTCTGAAAAAAGGAGTCAAACATTTGTTAGGCCTTCACACTTAAAGCTCAATGGATGAGGATATGAAGAGTCTCCTTCCAAAACATCGACTGTGAATGATTTCAAACATTAAAAATAAATGAAATTACAATACCTTTAAGGATAAAAACATAATAATAATAATAATAAGTAACGTAGGTCCTCGTTAATAAAATAAAACAAGTTCAAGGATCTTCTTAATCTTAAATTTCAATCACATTGTTTTCTGTATATTTATTTGGAAATTAACTCACATCTGCAACTTAAAACACAAAAACAAAGAGAATTTCATTGTGATTCCTTTTAACATGTTGGGAAATCAACATCTGAATAAAATAAAACTGTGGCGTCTGAATAAAGAAGCACGATGTGCTGCATGTGGAGACACACACACACACACACACACACACCTTATGTCTCATGTTACACTTCATCACAGATCATCTGAGAGAAAAGTCTTAACATTAATATTTTTCTTTAACATCGAGGAATGTTCAAGGACAAAAAGTTTTTTTTGTAGTTTTTTATAAGTATATTTATATATCTATATATATTGTTATAGATTTCCTGCACTGCGTCCTCAGTGTCTCTGTACACGTTCTGAACCCACGTTTCACCAAACTTATTTTCCCGATGAGCAAAGTCTGCATGTGTGTCGTCTGTGACAGTTTGTGTTTTTTTGGGGCGTGAGGCGAGAAATGAGGTGTGTACTTCCTGGTTGTCCCCCCCCCCCCTCCCGTGGTGCGGTCACAGCAGCGCCCCCTTCTGGTGGTCGCGTCACGGGCTGCACAACACATCTGCTCCGAGTCATGATTCACAAAAAGAGATTAAGTGTGATTGTTGTGACGGAGAGGGAGCAGGGCGGAGTCTCCCCCCCCCCCCCCCCCCCCATCAGTCATTTGACACATAGAAATGGCTGTTTCTCTCTCTCTCTCTCTCTCCTCTCCCCCCCACCCTCCCCCCCCACCCCCCACCCCAGGTCTGGAGTAGTGTCCATGGAGGCCAAGGTGAGCGAGGCCTCGTATTAGTCGGAGAGCAGCAGCAGCAGCACGGCGGGCAGCAGCCAGCCGAGGCCCAGCAGCAGGGACAGGTGGACGGGCTCGGCCCCGTGGTCCGACAGGCCCGGAGACGGAAGAGTGGAGTCTCCCTCGTCGCCCCACAATCTGTCGTTCTCGTTGACCTGAAGGAAAACAGGAGAGAGTTGCGTTAGTTTCCCACCCGCAGATTTGTTTCAGGACGAGCGGCTGAAAAAACAAACAGATCAGACCGACGGACAAACGATCCACATCCACGGCTCCAGAGTGAGACGAGTGGACGGGAGGGACGTCGCAAATTATCAGACAAGAGACGCAAACATATATATTTACAATAAACTCTTCAGTCGCTCCATGTTTACATCGTTTCCTTCTCTTTTCTCCAGCAGACATCGATTACTCTTAAAATAGAGAAACGATTTAAGAAACTAAAAAAATATTAGAAACAGAATCAACATATAATCATGAAATAAGATTTATGATTGATTGATGTTGGATTCAGTTCTTCCCAAACTATCTGGTGAACTAACTGACGACTTTTCATTCAGGAAGAATAAAAATAATTAAAAACACGTTGAACTGAAGCTCATGATTCTCTGTGAATTCCTGAAACTGCTCCAACTTCAACCCCTCAGTCAATCAGCCAATCAAATGTTGCTTCTGTAGCCGATGTTCACACAGTTCTTCGTATTGTTCTCAACCCCCGACAACAGTAAAACCACCAATCAGCTCCTGTTTACAGGAGAAATAACCTCAGAGACACGAGAGGGATCAGGACGGACGTTGCCTGTAGCGCTAAGACATAAAAATGTGGTGGTGTATAGTAAGACAAATATCTTTAGTCTGTTGAGGCATCAAAAATATAAAAATGTCAGAGTTCAGTAAGTCATAAAAATATATTGTGGGGAGGCACCAAACATGTCATAGTATAATATAGTGGCCATTAAAATGTCATAGTTTAATAAAAGCGTAAAACTTCAAACTATTGACTCAGTCGTCAGGAGACGACGTGTGACCCTGAAAGATCAGATGGCGTTACCATGGTTACTTAATATTCTCCTCAGCGGCGCGGTTGTTTTTCGCTCGTCTTCTGTTTGATCCGGCGCTGATTGAAATGCACGGAAACATCTGCGATGTCGATTTAACTGCAGTTGATCCATCATTGAAATGAGTCGGATGATTTGACCCAACGCAAACTGTCCACAGCTCATTCACCGGATTCTCTCTCTCTCTCTCTCTCTCTCTCTCTCTCTGACGGGCGTCGCCTCGATGACACTGTGTTTATACTCAGGTGACAGAATGTCCACGTTTACCTCAGAGTCACTTCTCTGCGTCTCCGCTCCGTCGTGTCAGACGCAGCGAGGCGACGACACGGAGCTGGAACAGCGCTGCGTGATGCTGCGTGGGATAAATCACGAGCCCCGAGGCCACAACGTGTAATTTGGGCTTTTGGCTCATTTCTTCTCTTCCCCCCTCTGGAAATAAGCAAGTGGCCTAGTTATTCATTTAGCCTGTGAAGTTTATTTATATCCGCTGGCAGATTGTCAATTATGTTATCTGCAGTGTTTTTTGAGTTCCCATTAGGAACCACATGCATGGAACAAACTCCCTCAGCCTGAAATGAAGTTTATTATTTATTAATTTCCCCTCATGATTAAAATGTGAAATTCTGCAGAAACAGATTGTCTGCATTAAAACTGATGTTTACTTCTTCATTGTGTTTGCCACATTAACAACGTTAACAGAGTTTATACTGTTGATGAAGCGGTCGTGAACATGGGACGGTTGTTTTATACGTCTACACTGACAGTTTATATAGAAATACACAGACGGACGTCTTCAGGACGAAGATTCGATTTTAAATAACTTTCGAGGGGAAGAATTTAATCATTTGCAAAATATCTAGTTTCATTGTTGATGTTTTCGAATGATTGATTTGGACAAAAGCATCCGTCAGATAAAGGTGAATGTGAAACGAACATTATTGAGATTTCAAGTCATGATTAGCGCCGAGTAACAAATGTCCAGTTTGAGTTTTCCCCATCTGAACTTGAGTGTAACTGACTTTCTCCCCGACGCAGTCTGACTCCCACAGATTCAAGGTTAAAACAAACACGACCCAGTTCTGACTGAGGCTGTCTCCATCGCTGCCGTTCTGTGGGAGAAAGTTTTGCATCAGACTTCAGTCTCACCTGAGTGGGTATCTGTGCTCGCAGAATGTTCTGCTCTGTTTCCATGGAGACACCTGGGGCGGTGGTTGCCAAGAACGGGCTCTGGTTGTCCGTCGCTGGACTCGGCATCCCGGGCTGACCGGCACCCGTCTTCACATCTGATCCATTTCCGAAGGCCAGGATGGAATTTTCTGGAACACATGAAGGGCAGAGACGTTTTAAAAAGAGACACGAGCGTCACATTTTCCTAATTTCTACCCCCTCTTGTTTCCTTTTGCAGACTGAATGACTGAGTACCTTTTAAACTGATGACTGCAGAATATTAGAATTACCACCCTGCAGTTCACAGATCACAGCACTTTTACTTTTCGACCCTCGACCACCAAAATCCAATCAGTTCATCTTTGAGTCCAAGTGAAAGTTTGTGCTAAATGTGAAGACATTTCCTCCAGGCCTTCTGGAGATATCGTGTTCACAAGTGCATGGCAGATGTACAAATGTTCCAACAACATGAAAACATAACTCCTCAGTGAGGATTTGATTCTAGTTATATTTCGTGTTTGTGACTAAAGGAAGTCGTGCATCGGTGGTTAAAAAGAAAAAGCAAATCCTCCTTCGACACAGAGCAGATTTCTGGATAATAGAATTTTCAAAATGTAAAGATTTTCTAGGATTCCAGTGAGAAGCAGCCTGAAAGATGTGAAACATATGTTATTCATGTGTCCGGGGAATAAGTTTAAATACGTTATTCCTCAGGCAACAAAAATACTGCGGTCTGCAGTGTTGAGCACTGACGGCTGTCTGCCATCACACAGGGGACACTCCAGGGCTGTGTGAGCAGGAAATCCACTTTCCTCTGTATAAAAACCTAAACTGAGGCTGGAAGATCCCGACGCTCGAACAGAAAAGAGCCGAGTCAGTGGCAGAGCGAGGCTTTGGTTTTAATTAGAGAAATGTCAGAGGCCAGAGTCACACGTAGCTTCACTGCATCTCAAACAACTGGAGGACAACTCAGGTCATAAGAGAAAATAATGAACAATAATGAACAATGAACTCAGGCTCATGGACTCGTTTACGTTAACCGCTGCAAAAAAGATCTTCCTATTGCGTCACTGCGGCTTGGACCCGCCCTTACGGCCGTCGCCTAGCAACAAAGCTAAAGACGATATAGTTCTTTGGTTGATTAAAGACGTCGGAAAGATGTTTTTATTTTCAACACGTCGTTATCTGTGCGGTTCTTACATTTAAAGACGAATTCTTCACGACGTTTTTCGCCATTACCTCTTTGAAAAAGCACAATGAATCATGGGATATGCAGGGAAATTCTATGCAAATAAAAATTAGAGTTAGGCCAATAAATTACATCATCACCATCGTTTGGCAGAAGAGTCGTGTGGGCGAGCGGGGATGAGGCGTTGAAGAGTTTAGTCTACGTTAAAAGAAAAAGATCCACAGAGGAGAAGATTATTAATTTACACACACTCCTAAATATCAGAGCTCTGAAGAACCCATGAATGATTCCCTGAGGAACTGGAGAAAAGATGCATTATCTCACGACTTTAATGAAAGTGATAAAAATGTTACGATGAGCACGAAGGTCGTCGGGTCTCCTGAGGACCGTAGACACAACCTGCTTCTGTGTGACTGGCTGAATTTGCAATTAAGGTAATTTAATGATCGGCAATGACGATGTGTACACGTGTGCTCGTGAACACGCGTGCTCGTGAACACGCTGTAATTATTGTTCCTTGTTCTCCGAGCTTGAATTGACGA
Organism: Paralichthys olivaceus; assembly: GCF_024713975.1. Taxonomy (NCBI): domain Eukaryota; kingdom Metazoa; phylum Chordata; class Actinopteri; order Pleuronectiformes; family Paralichthyidae; genus Paralichthys; species Paralichthys olivaceus. Next base: position 5,453,444 of record NC_091104.1, read on the forward strand.
TGTTTTTAAATCACCTGCTCTGTTCGAAGACATTTGATTAGCATTCGTTAGCATCGGGCTCTAACGAGGCTCTTTGTTTCTCTTTCTCGACACGAACACTTACTAACTTGTTGCTTTAAGTGAATCAGGAATTCCACAATAACAAACATTCAATCAACTCAATTAATCCTCCCAGAATCCTTCAGGGCCTAATCTCTCGAGAACACCTGTAGTTGATGATGGATCAACCGTCATCGAGGGAACGAAGGCGATTCTTAGTTTTCTCAAATTTAATTCACACCTCGTGCGATTTATAATCTACATGGAGGTGATTGATTTCGGTGTAAAAAAAAAAAAAACTGAATAGAAAATAAACGAGGCCGACATCACAGGAGGAAAACACACACTGTGAACAGCTGAGTCATGATAACATCCGCTCACCAAACAATGCTACTGTTGAATATATTTCGATTTGCCGACCGGCCCCAAAACAATTATGTTCAACAAATGCACCAAAATGAAAAGTTGTCTCCTGCAGTCGCCACCAGCAGCGTTCAGTCAAACCGCAACCTTTCTCTCCGCTGTCGACTCAAAACACTTTCCTGAGCAGATTTTTAAATGTGGTGTAATTTCAGAGTTTCAAGCTTTTAGAGAACGTTTGATGGACGCTGATGTGAAGTGAACGCAACAGCGGAGCAGGTAAAAATCCATCTTCTATTGTTCATCTGGTTTGAATAAATAAATGTCACTGATTGAAGGAGAGAGAGTTTCTGCTTCTCAAGCTGGAACGAAGCTTTAAACTCAAACACAGCGGCTGAATGTAAAAAAAAAAAAAAAAGGACATTTACTCAGAGACTGTACTTCAATTAATTTCAGAAGACATCACTATTGTACTATTTTCATTACCCCTTCTTAGACTCTCATCCATTCAACCAACAATGGCCTGAAGATGCATTGAGCTCTGCAGAAACTCATCTCGATGAACGAGCCCTTCCACTTCACATTTGATCCAGTACTAATTTAAATATAGAGCTTGTAGCTACTTTAAACACATGATCTTATCCGACTTGTGTCTCGCGGCAGCAGGCGGCCATGTTCGGCTACAGCAACAAGCTGAGATGAACACACTCTACGTTACCTGGTCCCTGCGGACGATGGCACAGACAGTTAACGACTGGCTAGAGCACCGTGTGGAACGCTCGGCAGCTAAAGAGCCAGATACTGTGTGTTGATGTCGTGGCTTGTTCTGTGGAGCCAAGAGGACAACAACCTTATGAATACAAGTACGAATACTACGTTCTGTCAGGTACATGTGAGGTTTTTTATTACTCGTATTTTCACATTGAGCCAATTATTAAAACCAAAAGTCCAGATGATTCAGAGACAAATCTCTAAAAGCAGGGTTTCATCTACTGCTGCGAAAATCTTCAAGCGGTTGCTCTCAGATGTATAATTACCTCCACAGAGGAGCTTATGTTTTCACCACTTCTCATTAGTTTGTTTGTCAGCAGCATTACTCAAAAACTATTTTACGAATTTCCACGAAACTTGGTGCGAAGGTGAGAAATGGGCCGAGAAAGAACCAAATTATATTTTTCAACACGGATCTAAACATCTATCCTCGTTCTAACTCTGAATGTTTCTTTATCATAACAAGAAGAAAAAACTTAAAATATTTATGAGTGTGTGCAAAGTGGTGCAGAAACAAATAGCATCTAGCTATAATTAACTGTTGGTTTCTTCGGGGGACTGATGGCAGATTGTTGAATGTTCAGGTTTGGATGCGAAACATTATCTTCAACGTAACGAGATTCCATCATCAGCTGACCGAAGCTGACAGTAGTTGTCGTCCTTGCCAACACGAGTGCATGAGAAAGTTGATTTCAGGCAGCGGCAGACACACAGGAACACGTCTTATTGGTTTTGAAATATTTATTAGCAGCACGATGACGCGGCCTCATTGTAACCTCAATTTCCCCGAAAAAGAAAAGTAAGACTTTGACCCAGTCCGCGACAAATGAATTAAAATAATCAGTCAGACTTTGGATTTCTCATCTGCCAGTTGTCTGTGATGATGTGATAATATAATCATGATGCATTTTTAAATGGGCCACTTACAGTAAGTAGGCTATGACTGGGAGGAATACTACAGTATGTGCATCCTGTACTATGTATAATTTACAGTCTGCTGGGTTTATATGGTTTTATACAACCCAAAGGAGGAAGAGCATTCCATCAAGTTCTTGGAATTTCCACGAGCAGAATGACTTATGATCGTATGATGAATTAATATTCTATGAGCATTCATTTTCATTCAGTTAATGGGCTACTCGACAGCAATTACGTTTGCATGAAAGTCATTTCAATTATAATGTGCTCAAATGAAAACATGAATGAGAGATTCATCTGTTAATGTCCCCGGCTTAGACTGTGAGATGGATGTGGTGCTTAGACGTAAAAATCAAACCATTATTCCATCTTTTCCCGGCAGAAACACTCAGAAGCCACTGGCTGGTTATTAGTGATGGGATTTCAAAGCCTCCAGTTAAGTATCGGGGTGACACACAAATACCGATTTCTCACAGGGTCATAACAAATTGATCCATCCTCCTGAAGTGTTTCGCCTTTGCAAACAAAATTCTGCAGCAATCAATGCGCAGTCTTGACTCGACTCTCTCCGCTGGTGCATCGCTGAGCGTAACTGCCCGACAGAGATGGAGCAGGTGGACGGGTGACCTGCGCGCTTTTGTCGCCAGCGCTGCAGCTAATTAGAGGAGCTGAAAGTTGCAACAGAACAGAAACGAGTCAATAGCGAGGAAGAAAAAAAGAAAAAAAAGAGAGAAAAGAATCGAGCATGGCTGAGGGTGTGTTTACATCAGCGCCTTTCAGCAGAGGCTGTGGACCGGCATGCTAATGGTGCTGTGGGTCATTAGCATCGGTGGGACAGGTGGGAAAGTGTGCCACCGTGCTCAAAGTGTGCAGTTAGCTCTCTGCAGCGTGGAGTGATCCCCTGGCAGGCTGACGGATGATAGAGGCGAGGGGTGCAACTCCAGCTGCTCGCCACCGCTCCCTTCCACCGCCGTCACGCGGAGATGAAGAACCAATTGATATCTTCAGCGGTAAGCTGTTGTGACAGTTCCTTTGTAAATGTTTGGACACGGATGTTTAAGCGCCGCCATCTCGAATCTCTTTGACTTTCTCCCTCGAGGGGCTTTTTTTTTTTTTTTTTGTAACCCAGTTTGTGGGTGCACCCGAAGCCACGCCGCAGAGCACATCCTGTGCAGGCCGACCCACTTCCTGTCCCCAACCTTCCTGATCTGGTCGCCCTAACTTTCTCCTGTTAAACTACAAATATAACTTCCAGAGGAAATTTAAATAATTGCAGAAACAAATGAGCCTCAGCTCCATCTGTCCTCTCATTTTTTCCTAACACACTCATCTTTGAAGGAGTCCAGAGCTGCTACTCTGCATAGTGATGCGGTTATTACGGCCGTGATGAGGAGGTACGGCAGGTGACAGCTGCTTTTAGAACCTGAATGTCTTCACTCCAGAGAGGTGGAGTTCTCTGCACCTTTTTTTTATTTCCTCCTCCCCTCCCCCCGTCTGCAAACGACCGTATTCTTTCCTGCCACTATTCTCTCTGTCCACCTCATTAGTTCTGAGGCAGGAAACCAAATTACGCTCAATTACAAAGTCATCAAAGGCCATCTGAAGTCCTGTCTCAGCAAGCAGGCCCCAGAGCAACAGCGCTGGGGGGGGGGGGGGGGGGGCGGTGTGCAAAAAAATGCTGAATCCAGTCAGAAAAAGATGCGAGAGACCAGGAGGATTCATTTAACTGACGTTGGTGCTGCTCACTTGTTTAACAGCACCGTCACCGACGGACAGGAGAGCGTCAGAATGAAATTACGCCTGATTCTCTGTTCGCTGTGATTACACGAGGAACGCGGGGAAAAGAAAGAAACGTTGAGGCGCGCACTCGGGGCGGATTAATTTCCCCAATTATTGGCTTTATTCCAAACTCCTCTTGCCAAACCATTACATATATTTTCTCCCCAAAATAGAAGTGTCGCCTGGCAAATGAGACCGAACGCCAATTGAGATGAGAGCCCGACGTGGTTCGCTGGTCCATGAATTGCCTTTCCCATTAGAAACTTGTTCATCCTTATTATCACGTATGCGCTATTTGGCCTCAGCCATTTGCAGAGGCAGGAGGAGGGGAGTGTCTCTTTGCTCAGACGCCGGGAAATGAGGCCAGTCAGTCTGAGGATTGTTTCGCCGGCTCTCTAAGGAGCTTACAGTAAACAGCACACAGGAGCTGCTTCAGCGAGTCGGAGTCCTGGCTGCAGGATGCACATGAGCAGTTTTGCAGAAAAACAAGGCATCCATCAACCGGCCGGAAAACACGCGTGACGACTCCGGGAGGTTCGACTCAGGATAATGTGCAATTCATTTGCTGTGTGAAGATGGTTTGTTTGTTTGAGAACAAACGTTGTGTCACTGACCGCGAAGCATCGGACTTTCAAAGACAAAGTCTGCAGGACGTTTCCTCTGACTTCATCTACAGACAGAAAAAGTTATTTTCCCGCACAAGAAGAAACAGACCTTCACAGCCTCCTTTAGGCTCCATCACACTTCCTCTCTCCAATAACTCTGTGGCATGTGTTTGTATTCCCCTCTGAGTGAATTTTTAAAATGTGGATAACTCTGTCAGTCTCTCCTCCAAAGTGTTTGTGTTGTGGAAAAGAAGAATGAAAGAAAGTGAGAGAAGTTCACACCTTAGCATAACAGAGGGGAAACATTGTTGAATAGGCTGTTTGGGAAAGTCCCAGATGTATATGTGACATGAATAACTGCCTGTGTAACTTATTTATTGTGCTGCGGAACAAAAAACCATTAAAAATCCCTGTTGGGAAATAAATCAGTTGTATAATAATGGTTTGGTTATGGGCTCAGGCACTAATAAGGTTTGGATCAGCTTCAGGGAAATGGTTGCTATTGAAATAGCCACTGGACAAACAGCATGAAAATATGTTTCACTAATCTTAATAACTGTTTTCATTTGCTTCCAGTCTCTCACAGAATAAACTGAGCGCAACGTGAATAATCAAGCTCCTCCTGTAACTTCACAGAGTAATGGAGTAAATCCAGAAATCAATCTTTGATGGCTCCATGATATGTTTCCTGTATATTTGAGCCGTTGGATGAATATGAACAGCTGAGAGCAACTCACGTGTGAGAACGTCCCCCCCCACTACCTTCTGGCTGTCTCACTGTGATGTTGCACCACATCAAAGAATGTGCGACGGATTATTTTGTTCACAAATTCAACTTTGTTAATCCTCACGCTCGTCCTTCTTCTCGTCCTGGTTCTTTGTCGGGATTGTTATTGTCACTGTGTAGCCAGAGGTCTCTCTCTCTCTCTCTCTCTCTCTGTGTGTGTGTGTGTGTGTGCGCAGCTCGTACTCACTCAGGCAGACGTTGTCGTGGAAAAACGTCAGGAAGTCATTGCACTGTTCCCTGTGGTTTCCGCTCGCTGCACAGGAGCACCAGGGTCCCACGTTGGAGGTGGAGTTGTCAAGGTAGTTGGGTGTTATCGTGCTTCCTGTGGAGGGGGGGAGGAGGAGGAGGAGGAGGAGGAGGAGGAGGAAACAGCTCCGTGTGGTTACAGGCGTCTTACAAACAGTTCAGCCTATTAAATTAAAACTTCTCACATTATCGGGTTTACAGCACAATCACGGCGTCTGACCTTGAGATCACATAAACAGGAAGTAATCTCTTCATTGAATCTGAAATGAATATTTATTTTTTCAGCCTGTGGCCCCTTGGAGCGATGCTCGTCTTGTAAACATCTCGTAAAATGAGCAGTTTTTTTAAAGAAAGAAGTTTAATGTTCCAACAAATTGAATGTTTGAGACGATTTGCGTCTGATTTAATCTTGTAACGCTCCGACTTATTAAGACCTCACCCCGATTACCATAATCAAATAAAGGGATTTGCATGTGGCGATTTCTATCGTCATATTGCATTAATCAGGTTAAGTTATTAGCGTGGTGGAGGAAGTGAGAGGAATTTCAAAGCTGGGATAAATACAAAGTGTAAAAAGACAGAGACAGGCAGGTTATTTAAGTAGATCAGGTGTTAACGAGCTCAATCCCAGTTAATGAGAAGTGTTGACACCACAGTCAATCTATGGGCATGTGCTATTTTGAAATCTTAAGTGACATTCAGTTGTTTGAAATGTGATTTTCTCTGTAGGTGTATTTATCATATGTATGAATTAAAGCTGCTGGTAGAAATCAGTGCGTCTTATTTGATTCTCATCCTCCAGGAGATCAAATCAAACAAGCACCGCTGAGCTTTTCTCTGACTTGAGTGTCTGACGTGTGTTTCTGCTGCGGCCGCCGGTTTCTGGACTTTGATAAGTGCGGCGGCTCGCGGTGCAAAGTCCAGGGCCTCATCACAGCGGTGTCTCAGATGTATTCTTTGCCTTCGGAGCTTTTCAGCAGTAAATGATTGGGAAGTCATTTTCCTGGGTGCGGTAATAAAGCCTTGTAGCTTGTACTTTTAAAAGGAGGAGGGAAATAAAATTGCGGCACTTTGCGGCAGAAATTCAGATTCACCTCCATTGATTTTCTGGGTCCCAGCCTTTCAAACAACAACACCTCAGAGACCCACTTCTGCTCCGGTTGTCTAGAATGGCCAATCACTGCTGCTGCTCAGCCTTCTGTCTCCGTCTTCCTTTATCTGTCTCCTTCAGTCCCTCACAGACCAAACCCCCCCCCCCCCCCCCACCCTCTGCAGCAGTGCATTGTTGTCCCATAACGACACGTTTAGACTGAGTGGTTTTTAACAACCTTTATGTGATCTTTTGTCAGGTTTTTATCTAAAGCACAATAAGCCGTGTTGTGCGCCTCTGCCCGCCCCCACTCGTTGTCATGTCGGGGATAATTCTCTCAAAACAGCGGTCAATAGTTGTAATTGCACTACTTATAATGCCAGCAGCTTGGCAGGGCACGCTGCAGCCACATTAATCAGCGCTCCATCGATCATCGCGCTGTGCCTCTCATCACAATCCTCGACTCGTTCTTTTGAATCCTGCTCAGTGCACTTGTCCGCTCCCTGCCTTCCTCCCTCTAAAACCCTTTTCGTTCCCGATCCATCACAGAGGGCGGGTGAGCCAGCGCTGGCACGAGAAGACTTGGTTCTTACCTATCAGGCCGGTGTACGCAAGTAGACACGCTCCGTAGTTCTCCTGCTTGCAGCCGCTGGCGCTCAGCTCGGAGGGTTGGCAATCATACTGGAACTGTGCCCAGCGAGACCTGTGGGAGCAATAACATGCCATCCATCATTTACTCATACTTGGCTGCTGCACACATTGTGTCACTGCAGGTTGGCCGGCACCGGTGCTTTCTCCGAACAGGACGTGCATCTGAAAACCACAAAGCTCGTCTACCTTCCCGTGTTCCGACATCAACTCCCATCGCCCGTCAAGATCCCCTGTTCTGCAGAACCTCAACCCCCCCCCACCCCCCCCGACAGTCGCTCCCGGTGACATTCATCCCTCTTTATTCCGCACTTTCCCCAGCCTGTCGTCTCCTGGAGGGTTGCCAGGCGTTAAAGAGTCAATGAGGGGCAAAGGCGGGCCTCGGCTCTGCCTTCTAAATACTGTGCTGCCTGGCCGGGGAGAGATTAGACAAATATGGATCTTCCATATAAATACTTTGTCCCACAGCCTCTGTGCCGTCTATTCTTCACCTTTCCTGCCAGCCGCCCAGACATCTAGCCTCATCATCATCATACAAGGCTATCGCGGCCATCATATCGCATCATCGGCCCCCGTCGACTGGCATTTGCAACAGGATCCCCTCAGGGGCCCACGGCTCTCTGCTCTCCCCTCGTTTGTCATGTCATTGTAATGATGTGTAAAACTTATAGGCTGTGCTCTAAGTGAAGGCGTCCTCTGCGGGCCGCCGGTTAATGCCAGCGGGGTGGGCGGGGCCGCGCGGAGGCCTTGAGACGCTACATCCATCGGGGGGGGGGGCAGCTGCAGGAGAATAATGTCTGATCGATGGCTGTGACAGATGAAGCCTTTTGTTTTCCTGACATCTGAAGAGGAAGAAGATTAAACGCTGGCGACCATTCGCTGTCAGAGCGAGAGCGGTTTGACTCGATGGGTCTGAGAACTCCATGTTTTCAGTCTCCAGTGACAGAGAGAAATACATCGTCTGAATTATAATGACTTCCTACATTGTTGGTCTTTTGATTGGACGTGTAAAGAAATCTTTGTTTTCATCAGTGTCACACAGAGACAGGGATTTAACGCAGAATAAATATGCTCATCCAGAGGGTCAGTTTTCTCGATGAGGTCTCGGCTGCACGATAATTCACATTTTCGGAGCCATGTTTGAATCCCGAGTGATAATGGCTGTTCTAATAATGACTATTTCACATGGCGGCTTGTTGCTTGGCTGCCTCCCTCGGAAGCTGAATACAGAATTTAATGGAACAACTCAAACACAGTTAATGGGTATAACAATTGAATTAATTAAACACTGCTGACTAATTGAATCTAAATGAACATTTCATACCAGCCAGACTCTTCCAAGATTCACAATCCTACTAATTGTGCTGAGTGCCGAAGTTCTTTCAGCAGTTTTCTTACTAACGTAATGTTTTGGATTAGGATCCGAAGTATGAGATGAGAGTACAGTTTGATACTTGCGTTCATGTGCTGTTGCAAAGTTGGATATAGCCTCTTCTTAAAGGTAGCTAAAGCTAAGTGTCAAAGAGACTTGATACCTTCTATCTTCTAGTTGCCTCCAGTTTACAGGAATAATGTGGAATATCTGTCCGGTGTAAAACAGTCGAGAACAAGCTGAAGCTGTTAAAACATCTAACGAGACAAAGAGTTTTCAGATCAAATAAGATGCTGCACGTGTCGATGACCCCGAACAAGTGTTTGCTAACAAGTTAAACTCAATAATCGTAACTGGATCAGAGTTTATCTCTCAATTCATGTGGGAGTTCAGTCCAACATCTGTCAGAAAACATTGAATTCAGCTTTAAATCTCGGACAACAGAGCTTCAGAGCAGCGGTTTAACAACATGATTTATCAATTTTAAATGTCAGGTCGATACAGAACGACTCTGAGGAAGGTTCATCACGTGTAAAGTGCATGATTTGTAGTATCTTATATGTAAACAAAACACTTTTGTGATCCTGTAACAGAAGCTGCAGATAAACTGTCGGTTCATTGAGTCGAATGATGCCAACTTAGGAAATTAGGTGTAAAATTGTCTTGGCAGCAGGTGTGAGACATTGTGTATTTTCTACCTGCACACATAGTCCGCCTTGCAGATCCGCAGCTGAGCCAGGCAGTTGAGCTTGTCCTTGTCTTCGTAGGAGCAGGACGGCACAATGGTTTGCCTCCGGCGCTCGGCGCAGGCCGTGTCGGTGCAGGGACAGAACAGCAGCTCGTGGGTGTAGTCGGGGGGAACACGGTCAAAGAATTTCCTCAGCGCCTTGTTGCACCTTGGTCGGTTACACGGCCCCGAGCGGGCCGACGGCTGGATGCAGGCCGAGACGTATTCCGTACGAAGCTTCTGACACGTCTCATCTATGTTACACGCCTTGGCGGCATCCAGGCAGCGGTTCACCGTCGTTACTTCAGATTCTAAAAGAGGACAGAGAGCATTTCATCTATCTGCGTGGTCTGACAAAATCAAATCCCATGCAATGTTTACCAAATCATGTCAGGGTCTAATTGGAGTTGGTATTGACTTGCTGCTCTCACCTCTACACTCGGACGCCGTGTTGCATTGATATACAAAAACAGAGTCTTCTTCAAGAACAAACTCAACCATAAGAATGATCATGTGTAATAAACCCTGCTGTAATGAATAGGAAATGAACGGTGTATAAATGTTGCATGAGCCCGGGCCCTGGCTGTGTTTCAGCTGAGGCCTAATGGCTGAATATTTCATTCCGGTGGGTTAATGCAGAGTGGCAGTGCTGGAAAAGCTGCTCCTCCATCTCTCCAACCGCACAACAAGGCCTGTAATTACTGCTCCTTCCCCTTCATCCATCCATCCGTCTCTCAGACATCCCCACATCTGGGTCCATCCCTGACTCACCTGACTCCCTCCTCCCTTTGCCATCTTCCTCCCTCGCTGCGTGCCTGCTTCTCTCACCCTCTCTCCATCTGTCTATTCCTGTCTCCTGTTCAGCTCTCTCTCTCTCTCTCTCTCTCTCTCGTCCTCCATCCATTCTTCCTCCATTCGGTCCATCCCTGTCTCCCTCAGTGCTCACGCTCCCCTTGACTCCCGTGGTAACGAGCCACCTCTCATAAACATCTTCTTTTTTTTTTTGTAACATTATTTCCAAATCTATCATCACGTTTTTCTTTTCTTTTTTTTTTTGTCTGTCTCTCTCAAAGCGACCTCCCAGTCAATACGGCCGTGATGACACTCAGCTCCTCTGGCAGATAGCTCCGCTCATTAGTTTGTAAAATGCCTGTAGTTGTGTCTCTTGGTGAGTTCGGCTCTCAACAAGCTGTCAAATAAAATATGAATGGCCTCGGAGAGAAAGCTAACAACCCTTCACAAAGCACAGGTTATTCCCAATTTAACTGCTAAGGTGGGGGGGGGGGGGCAACTAGACAACTAGTAATTTATTTCAATGCAACTGTAACTTCACAATCATTTCTTAGTGTATATGATAAACACACGGAACGGCTCAGATTATGGCGAAGAAGCCGTTTTTAATCCGTTTCCTTCGACCATGACGCAGTCGTCTTTGTTGTCCTTTGTAACGACGGCAGCGAAGCCGCTAGGGAGGTGAATATTTGATTTTCCTCGAAGTCTTTGAGGTTGGTCACGTTCACATTTGAGGACCAGGGCTGGAAATGTTGCCTTTTTTTTTTTTACACACGGCCCTTTGACGTGTCGCACTGTGGCTTCATCTGCTGCATCTAATCTGGACGTGAGCGCTTCAGCCTCACTCTCAGTGTATTAAAATACTGTTTCTCATTGCCTCACAGAGACTTCGACCAACCAGTTGCACCAAAGACCAAAAGAAACAAAACAGTTTTCCTGTGGTGCATGAAGCAGGAAATCTTAGCACTGGAAAACAATCCCTAGAAACCAGTGATGCATTCAAAGGCTGCATTTTTGTGCGGAACATTTCATAAAACCACTGACTTTATTCAACTGATTAATTGGCGAAGGGCAAAGCACAGCGTCGTTTAAATACGCTTCAGAACATGACGAGCTGCGGCTGCGGCGTACATGTCTGAAAACATCACTGAGTTTGAGGGAGCGATGCTGGAAGGGCGTAAAAACATCCATTAATCACGTCTTTGTTGTTTTGGCAGTCGGCTTGTCGAGATGCATGGCATGGACGTCAACTCTGACCTCCCGCGGAGTCGCTGGAGCGAAATTTACGAGGAGGCTGCACACTGAGGGTCTGGCGCAGCTGTAATTCACGGCAGCCTGAAACGAGCGGTGTCATTCTAATAAGCAGCTTATGTATGAGGTCACAAAACATATGATCAGGCGCGTGAGAGGGGACGTCTCCCAAATTGGAGCTGTTTAGTTTTCATGGTTTTACTGTGCAAATTCTTTTTCCCCTGTGAAAACACAACCGCCGTCTCCCCCGCGCAGGTGAGGACAGTTTATCCAATTTCCCTAATCTATGTTCTCACTCAATCACGCACAACAAGCCCATAGAGAATGAATTGGTTGAGGCGAGTGCGAGCGTTACCCTGTCCTGATGAGTCTCTGTGAAGTATGAATGGTGCTGAGCTGCTATCACCGCTGCACCGCTGAGATTCAAAGTGGGTTTGAAAATAGCTGTGGGAAGATCCATGGAAATGAAGCTGCAGTGTACAGTAGCTCTGCTGCGGGGGAGTACGTGTTTGCTAATGCTACAGATTTAATATACAGAAGAGGAGGTTGTGATGTGCCAGCGTTTGCAGTTGTGCTTTTTTTAGTTCACATTAAATAGACGCTCTCTCTCCCACTCTGTAGGTTTCTAAATGGGGGGGAACGGATTTAAAACTGCACCAAGCAACGGGCTCTGACTTTCACCAAACTAAACGACTGTGCTAGTTTCAAACCATCGGATTCGCCAATTTCGTTCCCGGTGTCCACATTGTTTTAAAATGCAAATGCACTTAAAATGAGACGTGGTCAGTTTCATTGTGAGAGCATCTCTGGTTTTACTATTCTCGCCTGGTGTCTGGAAAAAACTCCTCAAGTGGTATTTTGCAGCAGAACGTGACATTTTGCAAAACTCCATCAAGCCTCGGAATCGGAGTTTTACCTGCTGTTGGAATTGATTATAATGATACAAGAATGGAAGAAAAGGTTCTGTGTAGTAAATACATCCACTAACATTAGAGTTATTCAAAGGCCCACCTGCTGTTGCCCTGCTGTGGTAGGAGAAGCCAAACGTACGCACTCTGCTTTGTGCTATTTCTGTTTTCAGTTTGTGCACAAGCATATTCATTTCCTCTGCAGAGAAGCTCAACTACCTTCAATTACAATCACAGTCCACCAAGATGCAATCGCACCTGGTTTTTAAAGACAATGATTTACGTCCCCTAAAAACACTCACGATTCAAAAAACTGAGTATGACCATTTAAAAACCGTTTGCTCTTGAGAAACAACCTTTTTATTCTGCCTTTAAATCAGCAGATGTGGAATCAGAGACGCCTTGAATACACTTTACGAGTGTTTAGATAATTAGAATCTGTCATCTGTTATCATGAGTCTCCTTTTGTTTTCATTCCACATCAGAAAGCGAGGGTGGAATAAAAAAGAGAGAAAATGTTTCAGATTTTTGTAGGTTTTGGAAAATTATTTGCATAAATTGCACTTTGAGTTTTTATAGCAACACTGAGTCTATGACAATTTTATTAGTTTCGGCAAAATGGCCACAACTGACCAAACGTCTCTGCTTGTTTATTTGTGAAAATATATTTTGTATGAGACGGTGAGGATCCACTTCTGTTCCTCCTGATGTGTAAGGTCAGCTCCTCCCTCCGAGCCGCCATCATCCACTTGTTTAAAGTGTCATTAATCGTCAGACAGTTCTGCACATGAATACCGGAACATACTAATCACTCCGCGTCAGTCATTGTTTAAGTTCCACGGACGCTTCGTCTCGAGTCGTCCTGAGAACAAACGCCGTCGGAGAAAAACAAAACACTTGACTTTGTGTTCTCTCCGGTGGAAACGAGTTTAACTCATCTGTGTGCAGCCGGTCTCCGTCCAAACCTCCAGAGGGAAAAATCTAGTGTTGTTTGAGTAAACAAACCGGCTGCGTCTGTCTTCCATTTTCCGTCTCTGTCTCCGTCTCCATCTCACTTCTGACTTTTCTCTTTCGTCTCCTCACGCTCTGTGCCCCTCCCACCCCACCCCACCCGGGTTTTTCAGCTTCCAGCTGCATTCAAATAAATAGGTAATTAATCTGTGCCTCGGGGGCGAACAGCAGCACATACCCGCCTCTCGGCTTTGCCCAGGGGCTCAGAGGCAAAGACAGAACCAAAGGGTGGGCTGTTACTCATCAAACACTTTGCAAACCCACCTGCAAATCCACATGTTCCACACTCAGAGTGACACAACATCTCCATTTGCTCTCTCACATCTGCAGCTGGGTCTTAAAGTCTGATGCCAGTTTCCCACTCACTTGCGTAACTGGGACGTGATTATGTGAGACACTGATTATTTCCCCTGTCTAGGTAAAAGCAGCGGAAAAGCATCGGAGGATTTCTCAGTCACCTGCAGCGATGGAGGCCAGACGGACGTAGTCGGAGCCCCTCTCCTCCGGTTCATACGGGAAACTCTCCACCAGGCTGAGTCCTGCAACACAGACGAGAGGTAAAGTCGTTCTTTTTGTTGTTGTGTCCTGAGACAAAAACTCAATGAGATAAAGCAGGTAAAACATTTCTGATATCATTAAATCCACACATTTGTATTTAAGAGAACTGGCAAGGATTCCAAGGATTGACAGTTTAACCATGAACTTAATTTCCAGCTTGATTTAAACATGTGACATCTGCATAAACTGAAACATGAAACTGATTAAAACTATTTGGACCTATTTTCAAAAGCAGGAGCCACAGAGGTAATATTCTTCTGAGGGCCGAAGGTTAAACTGAAGTAAATCAATGACTCCATTGGCTTCGTTAAGTCACAGTCTTCATGTCTTTAACATTTAACGCTCGACGTGCAGGATATGGTCGAGCCTGTTTAATGGTTGCCCTAGTTTTCAGTTGTTCTGAATATAAAATGATATGCTAAATGCCCAAATCTGAATATAAATGTACCAAAAATAACTGGGCTAAAAGTAGGAAAAGACAGTGACAGGACAAAGCATTTGATAAAATACACTGAGTGTGGATGGAACAAAAGGAATCAGAGACTCAGTTTGAGCAATGTTTGACACAATAATCACTCTTTTCATTTCTGCTGAGCCGCCTGGAGGTGGACCACCGTGCACCAGATAATCCCAGTAACATACTGTACCTGCTCCCGCCCACCTCCTGGGCACAGAACCATCACAATCTGTGGTCTTACCGTGCAGCACGGACTGGTGCAGGCTCCAGTAGATGCTCAGGCAGTTCTTCTCCTTCTTCATGCCTCGTTTACATTGGCAGCCGTGCAGCGGCGTGGACAGCAGAGCGGTCATGGCGTTCTCACACTGGTTTCGCGCCCCGGGTCCCAGCTTCACGCTGCCGTCCCCCGCCACACACTGCCTGAGGGTGCGGAGCCGTGGGCTGCAGGTGTCGTCGCTGGAGCAGGTGTCTCCAGCACGCAGGCAGTCCCTGCCGCCCAGAGAGAGAGCCACACGTGGGACTCCTGCAAGACGAGACAGACAGAGGACAGGTTAGTCAGTGAATGGACCCCCGCGATCAGAACTGCGTGGAAGACTCAACTGTGGATGACTTGTCTGTACACTTCTTAATATAAACATGAGAAATTCAGTTTGTTGGACCCGATACAAATAATCATCATCATAATAATAATAACTTAAAGTAGAATTAATTGTTTGAGCTGTAGGTTTTACTACAGAAAACACAACTGGAGCTCGCACAGCTAATTCCAGCTGCGGAAAAGTTTGGAACTGAAAGCATGTTCTGAATTTGTGGTTTTTTTGTACCTCGGGTTCTCAAAATGACGCTAAAGGGCATTAACATCAACCAACGACTCAAATCCACCGATTTGTGTTTGTGAGGTCCGCCACGCTGATGTGATAAACCTGCATCGATTAAAATCTAAATACGTAAACGTGCAACACGCAAAAAACCCACAAGCCATGTGTTTATACATTTCCTGTCCCTCGTGTATGAGGATCACGCAGACGACTGAGCAGCTGTGTGAGGCCGGTGTTTGCCCTAATGATTTCATTTGTGCACATCGGTTTATGATAATTTAGCTAATTGCATCATTTACAAGTTAAATAAGATCAAACAATTCTCCATTAAAATTCAACAAACTGGAGATTCCAGCAGTGCAGCTGCATAAAGTTATGGGACTCACGAGAGGCCGATAATAAAAAAAACAGGTAACGCTGATGCAGCCCCCCCCCCCCCCCCACTAACCTCCAGTGAAAAGCTTCATCATTTTAGAAGTTTGGTTGAAGAGCATTGAAGTGTGTGTATGATTCTCTTCTATTCATGCACAGTATGACCTTTATAATATTGGTGTCATGGTTTTTTGGGGGGGCGGTGCGATTGCAGCCACCCCCCCCCCCAGCTCCCTTTGTGCCCGGGGTCCCCGAAGTCCCTGGAAACGCTCCTGGCAGCAGAGGTTGCTGCTCCTTTACGCGACAAACAAAGTGAATCATTGCTAAAATGATCTAAACTGATGTGAATGTAATAATGGGATTAAAATTTTAACCTCCCGTCAGAAGCGATCACACTCGGTCAACGAAGCGTCTCCGTGCTGCGTTCCAGCGTTTTTATAATTCCATTCATTAACCCGAGGGGGGGGGGGGGGGTCGCTACATTATTCATGAATTCAGACCGTTGTCACATGGAATACATCTGACACCGCTGACTGGATTTTGATGAAACTTCAGGGGGGACGACGCTTCTCTCCAATGCATCCTGACGTGTTCGAGATTATACCGAAGTGTTTGCGCTGCAGTCAAAACAAAGTGTCACATTTATCACACAGGGGCCCAGAGAGGGGGTCGCACGGTGCGTGAGGGGACGATGTGTTTACCGTTGTTTCATGTGCCACTAATCAGATGCAACACTCACAGTCTAATATATTCCCACACGTCGAGGAGTCTCAGAAATATTGTTGTATTAAGTCCACGTGTCTGGTTTGGGGAGAACACGATACCATCACGGCTAACTGTGAACTTTTCAAACTTTCCTGGCTCTAACAGGCAGAGTACCTCGTTCCCAGAGTACATCGTTCCCAGAGTACCTCGTTCCGAGGGTACCTCGTTCCCAGAGTGCCTCTCTTATTCATCCATTTGTTTTTGCGCACAACTCGAACAATCGGACCAAATGGAGCTAAATGGCTAAAATAATAATTTACCTGCTTCTGGACGAAAAGGCGAGATGATATCGATCGATATGATGTTTAATTTAAAGTATGAATATCTATCTGCAAATCTTTGCACATCCCAGACGAGCAGTAATTAATTTTACTCCATAAACTGTTTTGGTAAATTGCTTTATGTGCATGAATGCCCCCGACTGGTTTAATCTATTACCGAGCATTGAGAGAAAAAAGGAAAGAAATTGCAGGAACTAGTGGAATTAACAGTTTTTGTGATTTAATGCCTCAGAAATAATAATAATAAAAATCCCTCTCGTAACAAAATTTCGCTGCAGCTCACTCAAGAACCTGAGATGATTCAATCCGGACCAAACTGACAGACTGACAGTCGGACTGACTGACACCATCATCCCCACAGAGCGTGGCTCAGAAAGTTCACTAACTTGACAGTGGGTCAGTCAAGATCTGCTCCGCTGCCAAACTCTGTGGAAACACACACAAACTTTATATTTCTTTTTTTCTTTTAATTCAGTGGAGATCTCACCACATCTGCCAGGTTCTGGTGAAATGTCGAGGAATTATTTGTATAGATGTACTGCTGTTAGCATTTTAGTATGTTTATATTTGAAATGTTGGTATTTTTATTATAGTATTTTATTAACTAGACTAACAAGTAAAAATAATTGATCATCCAGCACAGGACACGTTCCCAGAAATCCTGTTCAAAAGCATTTGTGACTGTTTGGCGAGACGAGCTGTTTCACTAATTACGTTTTAATCTCATTTGATTCCATCACAGCTCAATCAAGAGAGCGAAAGCGGCTTCCCAAAGGACGGAGCTGGAAGCTGGAACGTCTCTGTCTGACGCTGGAACTCAGAGGAGCTCTCGATGGGCGACATGAATTTAGCGATGGTCGGATTAAAACAGAATTGGGTGAAACTTTTATGGATCAACTTTCGATCCTGCTGCACTCTTGGAGAGAAGAGGTTTGACTTGACCGGCGAGAGGCGCCTGTCAGTCACAGTCTAGACAGAGGCGAGAAGGTGGTGACTGTGGGTTTGAGATGTTTGTGCAGCATCTGCCACTCAAGTGAAGAACCCCCCCCCCGGAAAAATATATCCCCTCAACAAGCCATTTATTTCACTGCACCGTCTCGAAACCTGATCTTATTACACGGAAGAAACGTTTCCGATGCACTCGAGCGTTTTCCTGGATCAAGCGACGGCACCTCGGATAAAAGTGGAGGAATCTGCCTCGTGCGGAGATACGTCACTCGCTCTGAGAAAACTCTCAAGATGCAGATTTGCATTGGAAATACTCAAAATCACCTCAGCCCCTCTGGTAGTTTTCTTCACTCGCTGTTAAGACAAACAATATTTCACCGTGAAGCCATTTCTTATGTGGAGCTGCAGGTGGGAGCAGATAAGTGTGTGTGTGTGTGTGTGTGTGTGTGTGTGTGTGTGGGTGGTCTGATATGGAAGGGGGAGCATGGAGGAACTTTAAAGCCAGGTTTGACTTCCCCCTCGGAGGCAAAGAAAAAAGCGCTCGGCGAGCAGCTGCACTGCAAATCTTATTAAATTGTAACTAATCCAGTGTGGAGAGAGGTTTGATATTTGTCTGAGAAATTAAGCAGCACTCCAGATTGCCAGAGATAACTGTTTGCCTGGAAACCGAGCTGCGGCGCACCGGCAGTTCAAAGAGACACAGTCAAAACCAATTAGGAGAAATCAGCTGCCTTGTCATTCAAATTCGTTCCATCCAACAAACCTCCAGGTTTAACCCACTGAGGTAAATAATCCACGAGCTCCCTCTCTCTCTCTCTCTCTCTCTCTCTTTCCTGCTTTTTTTTGTTGTTTCTTCTTCTATTTGTCTTCATCCTTCTGATTTCCTGTCGTCCCATCCGCTCATCTCTTTGTTCTCCTCTCGTCCTGTCATCCCTCGCTCACACACCAGACGTGCTTCAAGCAGATTTTAGATTTAAAGAAATGCTTTCAAGGAACAGGAGGGGGAAAAAAAATAAAATGAAAACCGAATAAACTTTTTATTCTGTGATCTTGGGCAAGTTTGTCTTCGCTCCTGTCGCAGGGAAACAAAAAAAAAAGTGAATCTGTAGTGTTTCTGACAGACAAAGCGTGGGACTGTTCCATTTAACTTGAAATGATCTTTGTGTTGACAGCGCGGAGGCATCGGAATTGAAAGCAATCACAACCCTGCAGGCACATTAAAGTTTAGATTTACAGTCGTGACTACGAGGAAATAACTTTGAGACGATAACAGCAGAGACGCTGATGGAGCCCAGTCCGTCTGTCCACCACCTAAACTAAAGGTCACTCTTATAAGATTCATGACGGTTAACTCCTCCTGGTTCCTCCCTCTCCTCTCCCCCTCCCCCCCCTCTTTCTGAACCAGTGTGAGACCGTGAACCTGAGCTATAAAAACAAACTTCCCTTTAAACAACTGATTTTCAGAGATCTTAAAGGGACGGTTCAGCAGCTCCACTCTTCAGCATTCAACAAAAAACACCATCTCGGTCAAATCTCAAAGTGAAAATGTTGGTGCAGCCTCGGCTCCGAGTTCAAAACAGTGACTGAAGTGACCGAGATGTGAGCTCACGACTTACATGTGAAGTTTGTTCTCTTGATTTAACTCCGTGCTTTTTCGTCTGCTGCTGTTTTTAAAAAAAACATAAAACTTTTTTGTGTCTCTCCCTCTTTCTCCTCATCGCTCGCTGAATATCCAGAATGATGAATCCTATTACAGACAACAGGCCCTCGGATTGTTTGGTAAATCTTTGACGGCTCCGCCAGGGGACTGTGCTTTTGTTTCTGTAGATTGTAGTTCCTTATTAGCAAACTGCGGCTCCCCGAACACTTTTTAACCGAGATGACTCACGTCGTCTGCTGGGGCCGTTGTCTCGGTTTCACCAGCTACTAATAACGAAGCTCTCTGCTCCCCAGCAGCGTCGCCAAAACAAAACAAAAAGCAATATTCTCCCCATAAACACACACTGATTCAAATCCACTCTCACACAATTGCAGAGCAGTGAAACAACTATTTAGACACATTACCATAAATTCTGTTTTCAGCCAGACTTCTCTGGACCGTAATTGGTCGTCCAAATATGCTGCGACGGGTCCTTTAGCTCTGTATCATCGATTCAGCAAAACATGATGAAATTTGGAGGAGAACCAAGAGACCACTCCGGCCGTGATGCAGAATGCTAATTTCTTTCCCACAATCCTCAGAGGCTAATCCATCCTGAAGAAAGTCAATATCACTCCGTTCTGTTCCAGAATCACCGAGCAGCTCAAGTCCAATTTGGACATTTTTTTTCTTTTGTCTCCTCAGAATTGAAAGTACGTGTGGGCTTGTACGTCTGAGTTTTAAAAAAAAACTTTTTCTTTTCTTTTGTTTTTTTTGTTAATATCTCAAAAACCCATTTAGTCGGTAAGGAAGAGAAGAAAAAAACGTTTGACTTTTTCACATTTATGTTTTTTGCGAGATAATAACAACTTGATTTGAGACCGAGCTCCTCGCTGGTGTGAACGATGTGATGGGGAATGAAATGATTATTCCAGTGAAATTAGATTAGTTCTGTAGATCAGCATAAACACACATAAAACACAAAGACTCAAAGCTCCAGAGAGTCTAAACTGGACATTATGATAATGACGACGTTTCTATTTGAATATAAAGATATTTACACTGCATGAAAGCGTGATGATATTTCATAACAATAGCATTTGTCTTTTACTGACAGTTCCAGCAAACGAACACAAGAACTGAACTTATTTTAAATTTAATGAAGGTTTAAACTCCCACTCTTAACAAAGTCAAAATCTGCAGAAGAAGTGAATAAATAAAGAACCTGCACAAGTTCCGTCCTTTCTTTTCTTGTTATATTCCATCTTCTATTTATTTCCCTCTCTCCACCCGTCCTTGTATTACCTGTCTGTTTTGTCAGATGATTGGAGACATGAGTCAGCAGATTTCCACTCTGCACTGGACTTCACTTTTGATGCAGCAGTGATTCTCACTGACAACCTGTTCATTCCCACAGAGACGATTTGACGATGCTGAATCTATTTCCTCAAATAAAACGCAATGCAATCTACACACCACGGCTACTTTTACTCAAACAAAGGTGCGTGATCGCTTCACTGCACATTCGCCTCGATTTGGAACAAAAAATTCTGCTCTGCGAAGAAATTGTTTTCCATTTCCTCCAAAAAATAAAGACTAAATCCTCACATGCACTTGAGGGTTTCCAAACATCTTGTCAGAATAAAACAGAGTCGACTGCTCGGTGATGCTTTGTGTAAAATGAAAGGTGAACTGACAATTATTGTGACGCGGAGCCGAGCCTCTAGAACAGGATGCATGAAAAACCATGCAACTGTAAACTGGATGTGAACAGTTATTTAAGCAAGAAACAGCTTTAACACTGTTATTGTAACTGTATGTTTGTTCTAATGCATCCATCCATTTAAAGGTCTCGGAGCTGAAGCCGTTCCCAGGTGACATTCTGGCAGTGCGAGGTTCACCCCGAGTGCCCTCTTCAATATATCAAAATAAAGTAAGTGAAAGCAAGCTTTAAAATCGGATTAGGAGAGACAAACACCTGAGTAACACAGGAACAGATGACAAACCAAAAGGATTAGCGACGGGTAGATAACAAATCACCAGTAATATTCACACCTACAGTCATTCCCCAATTAAGCTTAACTGCAGTCTGTCTGAGGGAGGGAGGGAGGGAGGGAGGGAGTCAGTCGGAGGATGAAGCTTTGGTTTTAGTCGGTGAATCCACGTCGAGTCTGACGTCCATTGGGACCAGCGATGAACTTCCTCTCCTCTTCCTCCACACAGTCATTCACAGTGTGGTCAAACGTAACGGGGTCTCGTACGTGTCGATGGCCAGCTCATGAAGTTCAGACTTTTTTAAAACTTGAAAAAGAACAAACCCTTTGTGTCTTATTCCTTCAGGAAGTTGAAGCGGGACGCAGACTTTTGATACTGAAACAGTCGAAAAAAACAAACGTACACGGAAACTTCAAATGTCTACAAGCACAGAGGAGTCGGATACAGTTTCAGTACAAAGATTAAAATCTGAAGAAGAACTCGATGATTGACGTTTTGAGGACTGAAGCTACATTGATGTGTTTGGGTTTGATGTTTTGAGTCACACATATTGTTCTGCAGCTGGTTTCAAACTTAATTTATATAAAAATGGACAAAGACCAAGTAGGGATTGAATTACAGTTAGGCTGAGAATATTATTTATATAATAATATTATTATGATAACAAATCATTTCCTGTTTCCTACGTTTATGTCGAGAGTTAAGATCCAGATCACTCTCACATCTGTCCAATATGAGTTGGAGCCTTCAGCTGGTTAGCCTAGCTTAGCATAAAGACTGGAAAGAGAGGGAAACAACTAGCCCCGGGGCTTGTCTGTTTGCTTCCCTCTCCCGAGGCCCCGACAGTCCCCTGATGACACCACATTTAAAACTCAAAAAAAAAAAACGGCTTCAACAACAAAAAAACCCAGTTAAACCAGCGTTAAACCACGACGTGCACGGAGAAAACAACTGATTCGCATGAGTCACATCCACCTGGTCTCGGAGCCCATTAGAGGGCCTCGCTGCAAGATACTGAACCATGTCCACCCTGCCAGCTGCACCGTGTCGCACCGTGCCAAGAGGCAGAGGGAGGGCGGCGGACAAGATGACAACGACGCTGACCGCAGAACAACAGGTTGTCAACACGACGTCCTGTTATCCCCGGCTCTCACTGGGTTATTCTGGTCCGTATTAGTCCGTGTTGAGACGGACCGGGACACAGAGCGGGGGCTTAATAACTGTTGTAGACTCGTGTTGGTAGAAAAATACAGTTAATGTCATCAGTTACTGAGTAAAAAGCTCCGCCGGGAGGGGAGAGGCGGCGGCGAGGAGGCTTTTTCTTTGGTGCCGATAAATCCCGACTTGATAAAAGAGCTCAATGTCAGCTCAGATGTAATTGCTGTCAATTCTCTCAGTCAGAGAACAATCTGGGGAAACAGCCCTGTTTGTTTCATCCACTGTCTGGATGCCGTCGCTCTGACCTTTAAAATCCTGACTCCTGTTTGAGCACAGTGGATCTGACACTCGCAGCCCTCGCTGTCGATTGCTCGCAACGTCTGGGATGTTGGAGTTGAACCTTATTCCCACCGCAGGCCTGTGCGTAAGAGTGTCGGCTCAAATGTAAATGACAGAAAACACAACTGGGACTACAGGAAACACTGTGCTGGCATTTCCTTCCACTTGTTTGAGTAATATTATGCTCCTCTTCTCTCGGAGTCAGAGTCGACCTGAGCACCCGCCCATCTGTCTAGCTCAGGGTTTGGGAGGCAGCAGGGTGAAGCGAGCAGCTCGCGCGTCCTCCGCATTTCCTTATGTGTTCCTGCAGTGCTGCAGTGCCTGCTGGGAAGTGTAATTACACCAGTGGGTCCTGGGTCTGCCCAGTGAGCTCCTCCCAGGCCTGGAACGCCGCTTAAAGGAGGAAAAGGAGGAGGCCCAGGGGACATTTTATTCCGAGAACCCGAATCACCTCGACCGGCTTCTCTCAGTGTGACGGAGCATCGGTTCAACGCTCGATCTTATTATTCAGTCGCATAGAAATGAAAAATCATTTACTCTTTTGACTCGAGTGAAAAAGGCTTTTTAGAGAGATGAATACCAAAGATAACCCAAGACCAACCAGTAAATTAAGACTTTCAGTGTCAGAGCTTTTTTACTTCTGCAATTCAAAACCAATATCAGGATTTAACCAGCTGCACTCACAAGTTCAAGACTAACGAGCCTGAAACCACAAATGACCCAGATCTCATGAGTTCTGTCTTAGACTCTTGGATTTCAGCTAAACTTGGTGGAAGGATAGAAAGAACCTATCCCATGTTTGGAGCAGATTCAGACAAATGGTTGGATTCACTATTGTTCCCCCCCGTTATTGTATTTTTTGTAGTAAACGTACACGCTGCTCCTTGTTTCCCCTCCTGAGCTTCCACTCCTCCACTGTAACGACTGCTCCAACTTGCATTCGGGCACATTTTACCCGGCTGCATTGTTGTTTTCTGTCACAGACTCTTGCCATCGCACTATAATGATATTTTTATTCTGTTGCGTTGCTGCGCTCTCACTGTCTTCCAGAGACAAAGTGCTATAAAGTCAGATTTGAGCACTGAAGGGAGCTTTATAAAAAATGTAAGGATTTAAGCTCCATATTTCTCTCTCTCTCTCTCTCTTCCTAAGCCACTCTTACGTTTTGCAGTTTCTCCAATTTGCAACACGCGTTCTCTGGGTATTGTATATGGTTATAAAGCACATATACAGGCTCTCACCTGCAACCACAGAGTTTTGTTCTCGCTCGACGTCGCCTCTGTGCTTCATGCATAAAACAGTATGAATATCATCACCGAGATGCAGAAATAGGCCTCGTTCAGTTTCTCACATGCCCTGAACATGCTCTTCAGTGAAGCCTCGCCATCACTTCACCTCCCCAGGGTGCCCTTTCATACCGAGTGTGCTGCCGAGAGAGAAAGAGGTTTCTATTTGTTTGTGTGCAATTTACTATTGTTCCTGAGAATTTCAGTGCAGCCGTAAAAAAAAAAAAAAAAAAAGGTGCATCATCCTCTCAGCGTCTTCCTCGTGTTTGTGTATTTACTGTACGTGTGCGCGAACACACTCTCACACAAACATTTGTGTTCAAACATTTTTCCTGTAGGCGGAAATAATCTTATTGTTTGAGTTAATCCCAAGTGAGCGGAGCTACAGAAACAAAAGCTCCTCTGAACGCTCGCAACCGCAGAACTTGAGAGACGGAGATGGAACTGAAACTGTTTTTGTCATTCATCACAACGCTGTCATGTCTCATTCTGAGGTCACCAGGTTGTCTCCTGACAAACATGACTGCGGGCTAATGCAGCTGCTCTTGACACAAGTTAGATTTTATCTCTTAGATTTGATTTTCTTTAGCATAAGAAGCTTCTTTCAGTGTCTCCTCTCTTTAACCAATATGTTCATTGTTTGTTTTTAAAAAATTCTTTTCACAGAAACTATAGAAAATATGTGAAACTGAATAGTTTGATAAGCACGACAGAGTTTGAAGGATTGCCGGAGCTGTTCTGAAAGCGCGTGATGGCCCGAAGTCTTTTATAATAAGATAGTTATGTTCTAGACATTGTCATCATCTGCACAGTTAATTTTCAGGAGTCACAAACTTGTGGCTGTGTGTGTGTAGGTGAGACTTTACACAACTTTACACTGAAGTGTGAAACGACTGATGAAAACATGTGAAAGAGCAACTTTATCAGAGTT
Organism: Paralichthys olivaceus; assembly: GCF_024713975.1. Taxonomy (NCBI): domain Eukaryota; kingdom Metazoa; phylum Chordata; class Actinopteri; order Pleuronectiformes; family Paralichthyidae; genus Paralichthys; species Paralichthys olivaceus. The sequence continues at coordinate 5,478,295 of NC_091104.1, forward strand.
GTGTTATTTGTCGCTCATCTGATTCCTGATCAGTCTGACAAACACGTACTGGATAAATCTTCTTCTCAATCTCTGCAAACAAACCGATCACTAAACCTCAAAGTAGTTAATCCGTATTAGGATCACTAACTTATGTATAGACTATATAAATAAACCATCACCCAGTAAGTTACTGCTCCATACTGTTGCTGCAGTACATTTAATACTCTGATAGATTTTGTTGAGCCCTTGATTTTACAGGTTACAGATAAACCTGCCTCTTGTTAAACACGCTAATCTTCCACATACATGGGAATATGCGAATACAAATGTATCTTAGATATGTTTCTGTCTGATCCGCGCCGGCTTGACTTTATATCAACAGCGCCGGCTGGAGAGAGCGTCCACGTGACCTCCAGGGTCGAGCCTTCTGTCTGTTTTGTAAAGCGCTCGTCTGCCTCTGTTCGTGAATGTGCTCGGGTCAGGGGGGGCGACGGGACGAGGACATGTTGATTACAAGCCTGGGCTTTGAATGCATCGCCGACCCCCAATTATAACTTTTACAAAGAGCTCTCCAAATGTATGTTTTAACCTGGCGGGCACAGGTCAGCAGTCAATTAGACCGAGGGAGAGGAAAAAAAAAGAGAAACTTTTTTCCGTGAGAGAGAAAAACTAACCTTGAAACTGGCAAATGGAGTTCATTGTTCAGTCAGATGATTTCAAGCCCTCGCGGAGGCGGCGGCGTCATTACCGCCGAGTTATGTTATCGTTTTTGTTCTCCGCCGCAGATGCCCTCCCTGGCCAAGAATCTACTCCGCATTAATTACTGATTGTGGATGCATGCTAATTAACGGCGTCATTCCGAAAGATAAAAATAGACGGGACTTTGATGTTAGCAAAGCTCTGCGGTCACACACTTCTTGGGAAATGACCCGCGATGAGCAAGGAGGTGAGTTGATGTTTCATTATGTAAGGCGGCGGATTAGAAGACGCACCACTGGTTTTCGGCGTCCCCCTTATCTAAGTCAGGAGAGCGTTATGAGATCAGGATGAAATGATGATATGTATCGACAGATTCACTCCCGTCTCCTTCCATCTCTCTCCAGCTACTTTATGCTCTGTCACTCTTTCACAGCGATATCATTCTGCATGAGCAAATTATCCTTTTGAATCTCTAGGCTTCACCCAGTGGAATAAGTTTGTGCTTTAGTTTGATGTTGTTGTGCAAGAGTGACTTTGAAATTACATTTTTGGGAATATTTCTGCTCCGTTCTTTCCGCCGCTGCCGGTGCTGCTGTTTATGTCGGCGTAGAATGACCTGGTGAGCGAGGGGGGGGGGGGGGGCGTCACAGATTTATCTCAATCCTTTTCACTTGGAGGAGAGATTCTCACTTTAGCTCTGTGGTCATGAGTTTGGGGCCCGAGGCATCTTTTTAATGAGGGAGAGGGACGGTGTGACAGGGGCAAGCTGAGCTGACTCAGTCCAGGCCCGAGCCGGTGGTCTGTCCCACTGTTCTGTGTATGCACACTCTCACTGAGGCGCCAGACAATGAAAACCCACGGACACGAGTATTACACGAAACCCGCAGAGGCAGATGAAGTCAGACACAAATGAGAAGCTCGGCTCTCTTTGTGTCAGAAGCAATTTGAAGTGGCGGCTGTGGACTGGCAGCTCTGGAACACACAGAAAAGCTTCTCTGTGTTCACTCGTATGAACTGAGCGCCTCCATCTGCACCAGTGTTTCACTTCCAAAACACAGGGAGATATATATATATATATACATCAATATATATATATATATATAGGATGTAGTAGAAAAAGCCTGACTTATACAATGTTGTAAACATTTAAAATAAAGTACGTGACAGTAAATCAGTGAAACAAATGAGAAACTCACTGGTTTGGAAAAGAGAGAAACTGTTCTCTGTTATAACTTCATCGAACCTGTTCTCTTACCGTGTTACACATTTCTCTAATAGTGCTAAAACAAATGGGCTTTAAATGAAAGTGTGACTAAGTAGCTCTGTCAGAAAGGTTTTCACTTTGTTTGTTTGTGAGCAGGATTACGTTGGAACTACTGGATGGATTAACTCTTGGTTGAAGGATTTTTTTCCCCCAGTTGTTGTTGATGTGATTACAAAACTGGTCATTCGTGGATTCTTGAAAAAGAGAAGGAACATGTTTAAGGGAGCGGCATTAATCAGTTTGTGCAATTTGGTTCAGAATTAAAGAGAAATCCAGATGTAGTGAATTAAATGTGTCTTTTAAAGTGGAGGGTGTTATAGTGTCTGGAGCAGAGGAGGTGATCGTCTAAATCAAATACATCAGAAACAGACTTTTGATTTGTATAGCTGTGATGGTTGCAGGTCTTGATGAGGACACATTCATTTCTTTTCTACTTGCTGTAGATCTTTGTTTGGTTCTTTGACCATAAGTTTCCTCAAGTAAGGAATCATAAAGTTTCACTGTGCTTTACTAATCTGTCCGTTCACGCCCTGAGGAAAGACTAAGTTTAGTTGGCGTTTTTCCCTTTTTTATGATTTGTTTTTCTTACTTTGACAAACTAAAGGCATCTTACCTACATCCCCCCGCTCGGAGCGAGTGCCTGAAGTGAGCCCAGAGGCTTCCCTTTGTCTCCATTTGTCCAATTTATCTTCTGCAGCTCCTCGTGTTCACGTGGAGTTTAGTTCATCATAACGTGAGCACGCGCTTATTCTTGCTTTTTTATTTTTTATTTTATTTACATGACTGTAGCCATGACTGCAACTTTGGTCTGAGAAGAACAGGAAGTATAATCCTGTCAGATGTGGTTTGTGTCCAGGAGGAACCGATGAAACTATCTATTTTATTTTTCTACATTTGCATGGCTTTCCCAGGGTTTAAATAATGGATCTTGCTAATAAAAATTGAAAATAATGTTTTGGGGACTGACATCTATGAGTGTGAGCACTTTGGTGTGGATTCAATCACCAGGCCTCAGTTTTTCATTAGCATCAGGAGCAAATTGGCAAATTCAATGTTAAACTAAAATGCAGAATGTGATCCCAGCATGCAACATTTCCCAGACGAATAACAAGCAGCCCCTGACTACAGCTACTGTACTACAGTTTATTCCTCACTGATCAAATCACGACAGGATCCAATTTCTCTTGACACCTTTTTCCCCCCAAAGTATCACGACTACTGACTTTGTTCAGCTGAACAACGCGACTTTAAACGAACCTCGTTGAATCTCCAGTCGAGAAGAAAAAGTGAGACTTGAAAGAATTCAGACTGCAGGTGTGACGACGCCTCCGAATCTGCTGCCATCACCAACAAGCTGCTCCAACAGCAGCTGTGAAGCAACACGACAGAGAAACCGAAAACAGGCACTAACGACATTCACCGAGGCGCCGTCCGCCGAGGCTGTTGTCACAACAAAAATAAAACGACAGTAATGATGAAACCGTCAGATTAGCTGACGGCTCCACTGGACTGAGTGACGCACTGTAAGTGTTCAGCGACTTCTCTCTCGGCGACGATGTGAGCGTGGAGGCGGAGCTCGTCTGCTGCTGCTGGCGCCAGGCCGGGCTCAGACACCTCGCTTTACTGAGAGTGGATAAAGAGTTTGTTTACAAATCTAATACTTGCTCTAAAGGAGAAGAAATGGTGAAGCACATTTGATTCACCGCTGCAGACAAGTCGTATTAAAGTGGCACTTTATAGGACAGTTGAGGCTTTTTACAATTTTTTTTTCCCCCTGGTATCAACTTGAAGAGAAAAAACTTCTTATATCTGCAGAGTCATGCTCTGACTCAAATACTGCACACTATCCTAACCTCCCCCCGGTTGTTTATTTGTCTGCAGGATTACGTAAAAAACTTCAAAACAGATCATGAAACCCGGTGGTCGGCCGAGAAAGAGCGATAAAATGTTGGTACAGATCAGAGTCGGACGTCAGATGAAGGATTTTATTTCTCTTTCTTTAACAGGGCAGATCAACATGAAGCAATTCAGATATATTTAGAAAACTTTTATCTGTTAGAGGAATGTGGTGCTGCTCAATTGAATTGGAAGGAACTGTTGCGTCTAGTTACTCGTGTGTTTAAAGGTTTACATTACATTATTACATTAATACTATTAATTTCCATTTTTAAGAATCGAATAAGAGTAATGCTTTAATTTATTTTTGACCACATTCAAGAAAACGTTTTGATATTTAGTTTTTATTTCAAACTGTTTAATTTGCTCTTTTATATAAAAGAATGGTGAAAGTGGATATAATTGCATATAATGAAAAACTGTTCAGGATCTGATGCTTTGAAAATACGTTTTCCTGCAGCGAAATTAGTAAAACTGTTAAAAACTAAAATAACGATGAGACACGCAGGATGCACACGTGTCTCCAACTTTGAGTTTACAACAGAGAAACTGACCAAACTTAAATGCAGCGCGGCGGCACCGATGAAGTTTGTCCGGATCTGGGCTGAGTCATTGATCCACTTGAAGCAAAGTGGTTTTTCTTTCAGCGCAGCAGCAGAAGCACTTTTAATCAAGTGATTACCACCTGATTACACTTTACATGTCTCCTCATTTCGGTTCATATTTAAAGCATCTCGCGCTCCCACTCCCACTTTCGAGCTCGGACTGATTAGAGTGTGTTTGCATCCAAGTCAGTGGAGATTGTGTGAGGTCATCAAACTCCATAAACTCAGAATGGTCGTTCTGATTGAGTATGAAAGAGAAAAAGAAACCGATTATGACTGATCACATTTCAACAACAACGACCAGACGTACATACTTGAAGTACAAGAAACTGTGTGTTGTTGATATGATAAAAACTACAGTTTTCTAAATCACATCAGGAACAAAAAAAAAAAATCCAACAGGATGAAATACTTCTTATTTCCAGACAGACCTGGATAATATCAGATCTGAGAGCAAATCTGACCGAGCAGTCAACACCAACGTCTATAGTACAGGATATTATATGGAGGTTATAAGGTTTGATGCCCGGACCTCGTGTGTGGGAGGAGATGATGAAAATCCTCTCGACAAAACATCCTCTATACCCAGAACAGATTGGAAGCAATTGGACAAATGGTCGAAGGGAGAGACTGAGATGAAATAACCAATTTGGGCTGAAATCATAAAGTAGCAGAGTCGGACTTTACCTCGTTACGATGCAGATCGGAGGAGGAGGAGGAGTTTAACTTTTGTTTAAACTGACCCAAAGCACCGGGTGATACAAAGAGGTTAAAGGTCGATTATCTTTCCTGCTGTGAACGCAGGTTTACCTTTACATCTTTGGCTTTAAAAGATTCTGTCTGGCTTATCGTAAAGAGTGAAGGCTGGAAGTAGGAAAGCAAAAACTCCTGTGTCAGATTATAAATGTTAAATAATCTATTTTGTCCGAGGTTCTGGAGTCAAGCACAGGTCGTGAGATGAAGCGAGGACACTGAACCCTGCTCACGCTCTCCCACTCCTGATATGATTCTGTTCATCTGATTCAAACCGGTCTGCAGCTGCTCCTCTTTAACGTCCAAGCTCCGTTATAATTATTATTATTATTAGAGAGAGAAGAGAGGAAGGGAACGGATCCTCTAATAGTCAGTGCAAGTTACTTGTCGTATTTTGGAGGAAGTTTCTTCTGCACTTTTAAAAATAAACTCTGAATCCTGTGATTTAATTAGCAACATAAGCTACAGTATAGGATTCTCACCTGCACACACAGATTCTCTGTTTGCACACGCAGCGATCTGTCTCATGGGGGCGAACTGAGAGCGGGTGGCAGCATTGACAGGTTATTAACAGGGATGCGTCCGCCCTCATCCTCCGACTGATTATAAAATTCAATTCCATTGTTTGCAGCATTCTGTGTGTGTGTGTGTGTGTGATATCTGTGAGTTTTAATTGGACTATGACTGAGAGGAGGGAGTGCAACGTCTGTGGCAATTGTTTAAACTGCGTAACAAGTCCGTAACCGAGAGGAAATTACAACTAAAACTCAGCGTATTATGCAAACAATGCATCACATCCTCATGCGTTCACACTGGGAAGGTTTTCTCCGCACAGAATTGCTTTGGTTTCATGAAAAGGAAATCAAGACTTCACTGTATTGGACTGTTCACTGTGACAAATGTTCTCCACTTGCTGCAGGAAATATATGAAGAACAGTGGCTCTTCATAAGAGCTTATCTCTGAGGCTGGCGAAACATTTCCTGTAATAATCGAGGCAAACTTTCGAAAAAAAAAGAAAAGAAAAGGAGACAAAGGGCTTCGCAGCTGCACGTAATGTTTTTTTTCAAGCTAAGGATATAAGAAGCTTTGTACCTTTAGCTCCAAAGGAAAAATAACTGATTTAATGCACTCAATTTAGTAGAGTTAGTAGGGAAGTCTGATAAAATGCTCCCAAAAGACTTCACAGAAATAAGCTGTTAAATTTGCTTCATGCTTATTTGTTTAACCCCCCCCCCACCACACACACACACACACACACACACACACACACACACACACTTCACTTGTCTGTCGTTGACCCGGATAAAGCCGAGAGTTTTACTACGAGGCCCTGGGCTGATTCAGAAGAGTCCCACAGGCAAACTCCAGGATTATATAACCTCGCTATCTTTGATACGAGAGGAGGCAGGAGAAACTTTGCGGTCAGACGGCGCTGAGTGGAAAAGTGGGTTTGTGTGTTCACGACCCCCCCGAAAGTGACACAATGCATTCAAATCATAAGGAGTTCTACATGATGTAACGTGGCGGTAATAGAGACGAGCCTGTAAAGAAGTTGGGATGATAATAAATCAGGTCTGCGAGGGTCGTGTCATGGTTCCAGATGATGGAGCGTCTGAACTCTTTGCTGCTGGGAACTCCCCCCGTCAGAGCGCTTTTGTCGGGATGCAACTGTCTGTGACATTAGTTGAACAGAGATGTGTGCGAAGACAGGAGGTTCTAGATTCATCCCTGATTCCTTCGAATAAGACTTTCAAAACCCAATTTTCTTCAGACAGTGAAACGCAGGATAGTTACGAGCGAATGCACGTTTTAAAAACCTCTTTAGCTGTACCTCAGACTTTCTGCTTTTTATTTAGTTTGAATGAGATTTTGAGAAGCTTTTCTAATCATTACAAAAACACAACAACTACACTTCTCCTTCTTCACACGTTCGATTCCTTTCAACTTTCAACAAGAGCAGAACAGGTTGTAACACAACGTCAACACAGGACTTTATATGTCCGACTGTCCCAACGTTCGGGGAATGGAGCCGGATGTTAAAATAGAAATATTACTTGTTGCAGCTTTAAAAGTGTCACTGAGATTAAAATCTCTCTTTTTTTTTTTAAAGGCGGATCTTAAAACCGTGGCGTTAAAGCAACAACAGAATCCTGTCGTCAAAAACAAACTATCACACGTTACACAAAACAGCAGAGAGACTCCAGGACCCAGAGAATAAAAAATAATAAAACACAGATAAAAAAATAACTTTGGGCAAAAGTGCTATTATACAAAATTGACTAGAAATAGTGAAATTAAATTAAATTCAGCTCCTTTTGTTATTTATTTATTCCACATTAAAGGACATTAGACACAGAGCAAACACGGTTCAGTTGCCATTAGCTGCTGCAGTAATTACATTTTAAAATATCAAATAAGAAATAAAGTCTCCGTGCTTATACAACTCAAGATATTACAGCACATGCAAACATTCCCGTTTGAAGGTGTTAATGAATGTGAGGCTGTGAGTGTAGTAGTTATTTACACAATTTACATTTATAGCAGTTCAATACCTGATAAAGTTAATGAAAAGCTTCTGTTTGTGAAGTTTTACCACAGCGACTGGGTTTTTTTATTAGTGTTTTCTCACAATAACTTAAAGAAACTTTCAAAGTACAATTTACGATTCTCTAGATTAAACTTTGAATAAGCAGCCTTGACAGATCAGCTGCGAGCACAGAGATCATCCACCGGGAGAACCGAGGCTTCGCATTGAATTTTATTTTAAGGCGAGAACAAACACGAGCACGTCTCCAACAGATACATTTTCAGCCTGCTTGAGTTTCATGATGACTTCAAATACCTGAGCGCTCACGGCTCGGAAACTCAAATCTTTTCTGTCGCTCTGCGAGAGGCGAGAATTAGTGCGAGCGTGGAACGGTTAACGATACGCAGCGAAGGGAAGAGGAAGGAAATGTGAACAGTTTCAGCCCCGAGGGTTTTTTCAGGAACGGCTGAATATAAATGCGATGCGGGGAGATTTCATTGACCGTAGCCTGCAGCGTGCGGGGTCCTACAGAGAGCGGGAAGTCAACTGGAATCACCCTCTGTCCCTCAAATGGCTGGAATAAAATTGCCCACTTAGAATGCACCAGTGTTCAATATCAACAATCGTTCTGCCGTTTTAAAATCTTTTTCCAATATGGTCTCGTAAATACCCCCCCCCCCCCCGTTCTCTCCTTGACACAAAGCAATATCGACCGTGAGCTATTGACCTCCACCGGCTCCAAATCTGAGCAGGAGACGCACTTGTGCTCCTGCCAAACCAATTAAAACCCCGGAGGGACCTCAGCCGGTTTGTCTTTACAGCGAGAAGTATCAACACAAAACGATGGAAGAAGGAAAAGTTAATTAAAAAGATGCAGTGAGACAGTGAGAGGAAAGAAGCTAAATCAAACACTGACGTGCTTCTGCAGAGCTTCGCTCTCTGTTCTTGAGAACATGCCAGGCTCGCTCGCCGTAGGGCACTTGAGTTAGAAAGACTCGCGTCTCATATCAAACAATCAACAGCGCATGTCTGCCGTCTCCTGGGATGAAGAATCATCAGCCGCTGTTTCAACTCGCTGGACAATTTCAAGATGCTGATGCCAGAACACAGAATTATTTTTCTGGAAGTTTCAATCTCCTGACGTGTCGGACGAAGAGCACGCTTCCGCTGTATTGATCTGTGTTGTCCCGGTGCGAGGAGCTCATGGGAGCCAGGGGCTCATTAATCAAGCCGACGCTCAGAGTGACACACGGGACGCCACTTTGAACAGCTCCTCTTCTTCTTCTTCTTCTTCTTCTGCCCCCCCGTCTTCATCCTCCTACTCTTCCTGTGAGCCATGAGAAGCGGCGAGGTTGTAAATGGATGATGTCAGCAAATCCCGACAACGCCTGCAGCCCTGTCTCTCTCTCTGCGCCTGTATCCATTCATTTTCAGAAAAATTCAAAAAAGAGCGGGGAACCGAACCATCCTGTCAATCAATTTGAGCCAGATGTTGGAGGCGGCCTGTGTGCTGCAGCCCCATGTTCCCAGATGTGAAATCAACAACGCGACTCGTTGTCACATTAGTGGCCTGCGATGAGAGGCAGTGGAAAATACAGTACGAGGCAGTGACACAGCAGATTAACGGGTTTACTCGTGTTAACACAGTAAAAAATAGCAGCAGAAGACGTCTTTGTAATGACAAACATGGCCGAAGGACAGACGGCTACTTCGTCAAGATGAACATTGATGTCAGGAACAAAATGTGAATGTTTTTGCAGCCGACCTGGAGACACAACACCATTCTCAATGTTGTGATGAACAACAAGTTCTGCAGTGTTCAGAGGAGCTGTTGTTTCTGGAGCTCCGCTCGATCAGGATAAACAATAACAATACGATTATTTCCACCGACTGTAAAAACCATGAACACAAATGTTTGTGTCAGAGTGTGTTCGTGCACACGTACAGTAAATACACAAACACGAGGAGGACGCCGAGAGGAAGATGCACCTTTTACAGTTGGAGAAATTCTCAGCAAGACTCAGACACTGAAACTGGCACATGCACACACACACGCACACACACACACACACGCACACACACACACACACAGTATTAAAGGGCACCCTGGGGAGGTTAGTGATGGTGAGGCATCAGCAAAGAGCATGTTCAGGGCATGTGAGGGAGAGCGAGGCATATTTCTGCAATTCAGTGATGATATTCATACTTTTTTATGCATCCAGCACAGAGGAGACGCACAATGAGACTCAGAGGTATGTGAGAAAACTGAACATGCAATAACCAGCTGTGTGTGTGTGTGTGTGTGTGTGTGTGTGTGTGTGTGCTGCAGCCTCCCAGCACCTTGAGAATCATAATTTTGCAGCTCACGATTTATGTCCAGGGCCGACGTTCGATGCAGTCGGGATGCGAGTCGTGACCCAAATCTGCAATTACAATTACCGTTCTGTTGCCTCACAACATTAACACGATCTAAAGCAAGTGTTTGTCTGCAAACACAAACCAAACCTCAAAATAAATGATTATGAAATCGAATCTTCCTCCTCTGTTTGCAGGAGGCAGGAATGTGGAACTGGGGCATAAACAACAAAATACATGAATAAAACCTGGGATGTTTTTTTTTTTCTTCAAAATTGACATTCAATACTGACGTTCTGGTTTGGTGATGAGGTTGGAAGTTGGAAGGAAACAGCATCGCTGCAGCAGAGAATCCTCCTCTCACCCACTGAAGACTGAACAATTAACAAATGATTTAAATGACCTGAGAGAGAGGCGGTGGGAAATGTGACGGGAAGGTTGCTGGTTTGAATCCACAGGCTGATGAAGATACTGAACGGAGCCAAAACTTGCATCTACTGCAGATTGTATCATTCATACTGCAGACGAAGGCCTGATGTCAGTGGTGATGGTGGGTTTCTTGATCAGAGAAATAAAATGTGCTTTCATCAACTAATCTGTAAACGAGGTGAACGAGGCTGCGGGTGAGGAAGAAAATACACCCGATGTCAACATGCCCCGCCCACAATTTCCCACCGCCCTCCCTCTGTTCCGTCAACGTCCCTGTGATGCATCTCTTCTTTACCTTGTCATTTTCTTATTCTGTTTTTCTTTTTTTTTCGCTCCCTCTGCGCTGCACTTTGCGACAAACCTTGCTGTTAAAAGCACTTTATAAATAGATCTCACTCTCGACTCTGCGAGGGAGTCACCAACACCCGGGAGCGTCGTCGCTGGCTGGCGTCACCAGGCGGGGCAGCTTGATAGAGAAGTTTAAAACCCAGCCACGTACTTTCTGTAAGTATCTAAAGTCCTGAGAGGCAAGAACAAAACAGCAGCAAGTGCACCGCTGCTTAAAATCCCTGCGGCATCCAGGGTCACGGCAGTGAGAGGAAAATATAAGCGATGATTCAGGGCTAAGGATTTCGTCACTTGCGGTAAACTTTGATGGTCACTCTGATGAATAAATGATGAAGTTTCTGAGGACAGCTCGATGCAACCGATGGACGACTAATGGTCAATAAATAAATCTTTAGGTGGAATAGACGGACGTGAACCACGAAGGCTCGGATCTGCGAACGAGCCGACAATCTAATGAACCAAACCAGGATAATTAGCGAAGGAAAATTCACAGGAAGAGCCACAAAGTTTCATGCTGTGCTAATTATGTTTATCTTGCTGGTATAATTACTTTTAATACCTCTCGGTTGAAAAAATAAAATAAACACAGGCATATCCAATCCCCCAGTAAAAAAAAAAAAAAAACATTTCTTAACATAGCCCCACGGTGGAGGGACTCCGTTCATAATCTCCTGAGAGAAGAGTCATTATAAGGAAACGCATCCCTGCCTGTTTACTCCATCCGCAGCACAATGGAGTCCTGCACTGCAGCGAGCAGATGCACGGGAACGCAGCGACTAAAATAGGCTGTTGTGTGTGCGTATTGATGGCGTGTCATGTTTGATTCCTCCGTACAATATGACAATGAGAAGATGGTGTTCTGCCAAGCTCCCCGCCGCATTGTGAGCGACAACCCGGGACAATCTGAGCCCAAATCTTACCCTCCAGATATCTTCAGATTTGACGCACCGCAAGGCCCAGCAGAGGGTTTTCTGTGATTCAGGCTGCAGCAGTGTTGTTACTGACCAGAGCACATTACACATTCACCGCAGCACAGATAAACAAGATTTGGTTTGCACAGGTAGGGTTTGGTTAGTGTGAGTCCACAGCATCGAGGAAGTGCAGAAAAAAACAGAAAGGAAATCAGGTGAAAGTCAACAACACCAAGGAAACGCAGCTCGTTTATCCACTTCTGTGAGTTTAATGATGTTGAACCCAACGTTCTTCATCCACCGGACGAGTACGATGAAGACGAGCGACATGACAGCGACAGGGCACTGACACTGAACAAGAACAATCATATATGAGTTATATTCACAGACTGTGAGGAAAAGTGGAAAATCAGCATTAATGTTTCTCAAATGACCGAAAATAAAAGTTGGACCAGTTTAAACCATTTCTTTGTTTAGACATTTCTAAATTTGTCTCTTTCTGTCTTTGCCCGGGACACATGGTTTATTTTCCCAGCAGCCTTTAAATTAAAATAGTGCTTTTATTCTCACTGTCCAAAGAATATTCTTATTTTATTCTTATTTTACAGCTAAATATAAAGTCATGTTATTTTTTTTGTCCAGTCTCCTGATGAGAAATCTCAGTTTATATCATATGTAATGAATGCACCTGATGACATTCATACACGCTCGTGCAAATTCATATCAGTCGGTGAGGAGGTGCTGATTTATTTGCAGAGAAAATGGATCAGGTATTTTGCTCAAGGAAATGTTCGACCTTTGAGGCGTGTGAGAGTCTCTCTGATCTACCAGCCATCGTTTAAGCTCAGCGCTTCAGACAACAGCCTCCGTGTCGGGTGAAATTTTGAGGAGACAGCTCTTTATTTTTAGGGCTTGCAAGCAAAAAAGTTTCTGCTCAACAGGAACTCCTCTGAAGGCCTTTCCCCTGGGTTCCCGACAAACACTGGGGCTTCCCGCAGCAAGTTTGCAGAGTCCCGATGAATAATGCAAATTCATTAAGCCAATGGGTCACAGCACCTTTTCTCAGAATACTGATCATCCTGAGAGCAAAATATCGGACGCCTGCGCACCTCATGTGAACTCTTATCTCCAACGGCTGCAGACATGGACCAGTTGTTTGTGTGAATTTCAGCATCACGCTTAGTATTCTGAAAACACGACTCTGAGTGGCCCCCGATGCCAACTCGCCAGCATGCCCGGGGTCCCTGATGCCTTCCGCTACGTTTAAGCACAAACCCTTATCAGTGGAGCCCAAACGGTTCTGTTGAGTAAACACGTTTATAAAGTTATGATCTCCGATGACGTCTACTCCCCCCGATGTCCCACCACTGGTAAACATGTTTTCTCACCTAAGACACTTCACGCTCCTCCTCAGCTCCGCGCCGCGTAAACACGTCCGCTTCATTTTGCACTGAGTGAAGACTTATTCACGACTGACCGGCTATTGCCTGATACTTGCCTGGCAGCGTGGCCCCGGTGTTATATCAACAGACGTCAGATTGTGTCGACATCATAGTTAGGGTAGGAGCACAGCGCACTCTGCTCCCTTCAAAACTGGGAGTGCCGCACTTGACCTTGTCCGTTCCAATTACAGCAGCCCCGCGGCCGCCATCATGCAGCACGTCTATTGTCACCGGCTTGATACGACCATAACGTGCTCAGAGCAAACCAGCAGCGACACCGCAGGGAAGGTGGGAGCAGGAAAACATACAGAACTAACATCTAACATGAGGAGTCACTGCAAACCGATACCTTTACTGTGTGTCATGGAAATCAAACGTTTGAAAAGACGTTGCTTTTTTAGAGATTTAAAAAAAAAAACTGCTTTTCTAAAGTGGAGGTATGTTAGAATTAAAAATGTGGCCCTTCACCCAAGGTTTTTATTATTTAATCCATTAAACCTTAAAGCTCAGAATAACTGACAGACTCTGAAGGTCGGAGGAACCTCACAACCCCCCGAAATCCAAGATGGCCGCTCCGTGAATCAACAGCAGTTTTTACCGTTTATTAGAACGTCTGTCATTAAATTTGTCCGACACATCCATAAGTATGAAAGAGATTCATATTTATGTTTTACAATTCGCTTCGAGCTGTTTGGCTTGTGCTATTTTCATCTATGGGTTAAAAGTAAAGTAGGTAAATAAATTAAAACAGTTTACATATGTGTATATATACAAATAAATAAACTATCTTAGAAATATTTACCCTCAGGAGTTAAAAAATGGAATTGATGGGAACTGTTTTCATCAGTTGTGCTGCTCAAACTCTGCAGGAGTCTTGTTTATCGTAGAGAAGAAAAATGTCACCCAGCGCTTCATTAATGTGTTTTTAATCATGTCTGGACACCAGAGGATGAAAAATATCAAATTCCACCACTTTACCCTTAAAAAAAATGATTGAACTGGCGGCTTTAACTTTGTCCTGTGTGTTTTTTGTTAATTTCAGTTCACATTCCTCTTGAAAACCCACAAGACTAATTGATGAATTGTGTTTAAAAGAAGTGAGAACAGCAGCACACACCGGTGCGCTGAAGGCAAGATAGAGGAAGATGTTCGGGGAATACTCAGACTTCATTTTAATGGATGAATGGTAGGAAAAAAAACTGCAGCTCACATTAATCTGCACCTTGTAAAAATGTTTGCAACGCAAACTCCCTGAGGCGTTTAATCACTGACCCATCAGAGCATCCAGAGGTGACCTTTAGAGCAACCCTCCTGTCTCACACCTCATACACTGTCAGGTCTAGATTTACTCCCGAGTAAATAATACTATCAAAGTGCAGAATATACAGACTATCTATCTATCTAAGGCAAAAGTTCTGCAAAGGTGAAAAGCCCAAAGTCTACAGTAAAGAAAATATGACCAGTCAGAGCAGACTGGGATTTATTCAGTGGGGGCCTTAACGAGACAGAAGTTAGAACCAAGTGTTTCAGACAGAAAAGAAAGAATGAAACTGGAATAATTACGAGGTGTTGAAATGTTCAGGAGACAGTGTGAGAGAAATAAAGTTATGTTATTAACATGTGCTTCAATGGACCAAGATACAACTATTGCAGTTTGATATACGATCCTGTAAATGTTGCTAGAATGAAGATTACAATTAAAAGAGCGTCGCGTCGTTAACTCGAACACTGGGAAGAAAAACCACACCCGTAGGTGTGGCTGGTGATTGTCTCTGGATGTCGGCACACACCGGAGACGTGTCCAGGATGTTCCCGCCTCTCGCCCCCAGAAGTCAGCTGGGATTGGCTGCAGTCGCTCCACGATCCTCAGGACGAGAGACGCTTCAACAGCGAAGGGAAACACTTGAGAACCGCACGAATAAACGTGACAAATTTGAGTTCACATCAAACTCGGACTTATGATAACTCTATCTACTCGCACTGACGTCCCTTCGACCCCAGCCAGGTAAAAGAGCGCTGAGGTTTCATTTGTTAAACGTACCATTGGTCACATTTAATCTGCCTTTCCATTCAAGGGGACGCATATTCGCCCAAACGAGAGAGTCGCTCGGCCTTGGAGGATGAATTATAATTGGGTTGTACAGGGAAAAATCAGAAAAAGGTCGTCGGTCGCTCTCATCTAATCACACGCCTCTCAGACTTTCAAAAGGTGAAAAACATTCCTGCCGTCCTGACAAACTAACTTTTTCAAATCTGCATTTCAATTAAAAGTCTGTGGTTCAGCGGACAAATGCATGTAATTAATTAAGCTTGAGCGAATACAAATGCAAAAGTTAATAGGCTCACTCATAATTAACTGCAGAGGAGATCAAATGCCTTCACCTTCCTTATCTCGGACGCCCGGCGGGGAGACGATATGATCGATAGTGCGTCTTGTCTGGGATTCCCAACAGTATCAAAAGATCATTTTAATTCTGTTTAAGCCGATTCTGTCCAAGTGTTTTTCTAAACCTTTAGTCTTTGGGGGAAAAGTTTGCGGCACAGACACACTCTTTCATCAATAGCCTACTTTATATTCATGCAGTTACAAGCCATAAATTCATAACAGGGAGCAGCAGGAGGCTTTTACTTTTGGCCACTGAGCAGCGACGGCTCACAGACACCATGAAAATATCTGCTGGAGGAGAGGAAAGCGTTAATTATTTAACCGAGCCACATTTTTCTCTTTTAAAACGCTGCAAACAGAGGTACTGTCAAAGTCAAACCAAGCTCTATATTTCCAGGAACTGGGAATAACAGTTGGTCGCTCTGGTGAAATAACTGAAAAGAATACATTTGTGGTTTATCACTCGTCCTTAGTTTCCAACACTACAGATGAGTGAGTCTATTTGGCTCCGAGACGAGACGCACTGGGATGTCAGAGTCAAAGTGCATTCACGTCTGTTATCAGATCACACCAAGCTCTTTTTTTTTCTCCCCGCAGTGTGAGAAAAGTGACGTCTCAATCTGCGGCCGAGCTCCGACTCGATCTGCCTCATCCTGTGTTGTCAAGTGTTAAGATAAAGGACGGGAATGATTCCGGCGTGCGTCTGACTGGGGCTGACATAAAAGAGAGGGATCGTGGATAAACCCAACATTTCTCAGCGAAGCCCCGGACGGCGTGGCTGGATCTATGGCTGCATTTCAAACATATCACCTCCACGTGGTAGTTGGGAAGATGTTCACGTGTGTGCATGAAGAAATAATTTCTGGTCATGACTCGTACAGTTCTATATGCTCTGATTTATAGTACGACACCTCCGGTCCCTTCATCATCCAAAGAGCAGCGGGGATATAAAACACAATCACAGAGGATTTCCGACACCTCAAGTGGACTCAGGAGCTCGGATTCCTATAGATCTCCACGTTATCCATGCGATCACATCGTTTCACCATCTCGCGAAGTGTCACGCATCAAGAAATCACCTGTTGTTATTGTCGAGCCTGGAACACAAAGATCGTTCCTCTCAGACACAGACGAGGAAGGGACAGACCGAATTCAACTGTGGACTTTGGTCTGACTCGTTGAGGAAAGTTCCTCCTCTTCTCTCAGCAGTCTAAAAACTGAGCGCTGCGAGGAGCTCGGGCTCTGTGGCCTCTCAGCCTCCGTCGATGGGCAGACACATTTTTCAATTATGCACACGAGGGAAGGGAATTAGAGGCCTAATCCCGCCTTAATCCCCAAACAAACAGATCCATGGCCTCCATTTCCAGAGAAACCACCCCAGCTGCCCGCTCTACACCCAGATCCGTCTCCTCCTGTTAAATCTCTGCCCATCCACTAACCCGGTCATGGATGGAAGTCCTTTCGGCTCTGATAGTTCCTTAAACTGATCTCTGCGAGCATTAGCCATGTTTGAATGGTACTTAGAATCCGTTCAAACTACCACTTGCGACTGTGCTTAGTTGTCGGCTGGTCATTAAAAAAATGAAAAAAGCAGAGTCTATACTTTCATAAAGTCTCACCCACTTACAGGTTGTAATTCAATAACAAGAGGGCGGCGATTCAATAGCTTTTTCCCCCTCCGGTAAAGATTACAGTTTATCTTCGCAGGCTTTTCACTATCGATCACATCTAACGAGTCATCCGATGACGAGAGGGATTTTTCAACTTCCACCGAAGAGCAGTTTTCTGCTCAGTGGACGTACACTGAGCAGAAAAAACACACATGGACAACAAGGACAGCTTTGAGAAAATAAAAATGTGATGCATGAACAAAATAGTATTTAACCGAATGTACAGTAGAAGTAGAAACACAGCAAACCGTACACTTTAGTAAACGCGACCAATCCTTTAATTCAGACTAAATAACATGATCGGTTAGTGTACGTGTCACTAAACGACCTGCCTGCCCGACCTGTCTGTGCTCTCGCTGCACGTGATCGCAGTCTTCACCGGTCGGAGAGACGAGGAGAAGTTAGTTTCGAGCAGATGTCCGTCAGTGCACGTTCAGACGTTTTGGGGCCGTAGCTTTGAGGAGAGGTGGGATTTATCGGTTGCACATTTTCAAAGTGTAGCCTGCTCTTGAAAACGTTTCCAGGATTAGAAGCCCGAGCTTTCAATGAAGATAATGGAGATTGTTAATAACTTTTTTTATGCTCAACCAACCACCGCAGCCTCCTCCTCAAGACATCACACTGGTTCCTCTGGCTCAGAGACACGATCGTCATTATTCACACGACCATTAGAGCTTAATTGTCTGGAAAATATAAACACAGGCTGTGTTACACCTTTAAACAATATGTTTTATTATGCTATTATCCTGGTGAGGGTGTGTTTTTCACCAAATACAGTGACTTAGGTCATTAAGTCTGAAGGCCGAAGCATTTAAAGCTTTTCTGAGCAGCAGTTGTGGACGAGTTCGACGTCTGCAGTCAAAGAGATGATAGTTTAAATATAGGTTTAGTGTGTAGCGAGCATTCATTCACTGTCATCCTCGTCCCCCGACAGCAGAGACGTGTGATGTGACAGGTTTTCAGATGCTGTGTGATGATGCCACCAGCACTTAGGTTGAAGCATAATGATTTTATTTTTAACTTTGTGATGCAGGCACTTAACTCCTTTTGCTTTTGAGCAGAGACGCGAATAATTAAAATGCACTGGAAATGACTCGAGTCGACAAAGTAAAGTGGAATGTTTTTGCCTCTAGAAAGTAAGCAAAGGAGAAAAAAGGTATGAAAACAAGTTCTTTGATGCTCAAAACCATCTGCTCATCAGCGCTGTGCACGAACAAACCGCTCCCCCATCAATCCACCACACAAACACACTCTCTGACTGGGAGCTCGCTGCCTTGTTATGATTCTGTCTGTGAACGATAGCAGCCAGGCCGAGGGTGGTCAGATCCCTCTCATTTCCCTCGACTTGTACAAGCAATCGATTCCACTCAAAGACGAAGGCCGCTGCTCATTCCCCGTGCTCGCCTGCCCCTAACTTCACTCGCCATATCTCTTCATCGCCCCCCCTGAATGCAAATGGGTGCAGGGACGTTCGAACAGAGAGCAAAGTGCTTCATCTGCAAAAGATCCAGCAGCACAAGTCTCACGAGGAGCCACTGGGAAGATTTTTTTTTGTGATATCCATTTATTTGGTTTCTTCATCATAAAGAAAAGTCAGTGCAGCATGAACACACATTAAAAGACCAAACTGTTGGCTGCATGTTTCAGTCCATTAACGACCCAGGGTGTAGATTTCACATGACGTTGCATTAGAATCAATATTATCTCTAAAAAAAAAATCTGTAGGTGAATATTCAGAATCTGGAGGTGACTAGTTTGACCAATCACGTTCGAGAAGGCTTTGGTTTTCCCACAGCTAATCGAGCGAGGAGCTTTTTAAATCTATCTGCAGTCATATGCACGAAGGTGTAAATAGAGATTAGACAAAATGTCTGGACCTACGACACCAAGAGACAGTATCGGTGTTTGTATTTTGTGTGGAGAAGCTTTTGTCTTGTGTGATAAAACAAGAACAAAAGACTGAATGATATTTGCTGTCTACACCGGAAGCCACAAAATATTGGCCGTTGCCCCCAGAGGCTGATTTCCAATCAGATGATATCCAATTGGCCCTGAGATTGAAAAAGTATAATAAAAAATTGGATTCCTTTGAGCCATTCTGTATTTATTACAATTCCAACTGTACTTTTAAGTTCACACCTTCTCAGAGTAGAACAGAAACTATTTTGGAGACAGATATATCAAACTAGTTTAAAGCTTTCATCAGGTTAAATAACATTGGTGCCTCAAAGTTCTCATTTTGCACCGTGGACTCAGATCTCAGCAACAAATCAGCCGGTGCAGAGCTCTGAGATCTCCTCCTTATTGGTTTCACGCCGATGAAAATGGTTTTATGGTTTTATTGCGCCCGAACCTGCAGTGAGATCCAACACACTCGGCCTCGTCAAAGTGTGAAGTGTGCGCGTTGTGGAGGTTTAGGAAAAAAGAGACGATAAAACCCAACATTCCTAATAAAGCTGCATCACTTTATGAGGCTATTTTGAGCAGATCGCTCACGGCCAGTGAGCAGAGAGACCTTTGCATGGCTTTGAATTTGGCAGGAGGGGAAACGAAGTCCGGGGCTATGAGGTCAGAGTTCAGCGGGTTAACCACGTCGTCACTGTCGGGTGATAACCTTGATTTCAGCTCTTCAAAATAACCACATTTGATTTCAGGTTGACGACAATGCTCCTTTTAACTACCTCAGCTAAAGTTGTTTGTTTTGTAGCAAGATTAAAACAAAAGCTACCAAACAGATTTCTGCCCGGATGGAAAGAGGCAATAACCCAAAACATGAGGAGACACACTCAGGAGGTTTCTTATCACTTTCTTTGACATTGTGAGATGGAGCGTTTCTCAACATATTCACAGTCTGGGCGGGGCTGTGCCCTCCACCGAGTGTCGTTCTGGTTTATTATCTGCGTCGGCACAGATTTGCTAACCTCAGAGGGTGATGCTCTTCTATGAAATGGCAGAAGATGTCATCGTTCATTTAAAACTCCAAATCACCAAAATGGTCCCGAAACAAGCAACATATTTAATACTGCACTGAGTGATAGCTCTTTGTCGCCACTGCAGCTCAGAGCCACTCAAATCCCTCAAAGTCTTCAAAACACTGACACTGCGTTGGGCTCATCGACGCACCAGCTGCACAAAGAGAGACGACTCTTGATTCCTGTGAAATCTCAACAACGTGGGCAGGTTCCCGTTTAATTTGTTTCAAAGGGACTAATAAGAGATGAGACTCAAATGAGCTTTAGCGAGGACTTCTCCGAGACGGTGCGAGCGCGTGGCGTGACGATCTGTTGTCCTCCGGGCGGCAGCGTGCCGACGTACACAATACCGCCGGAAGAGTTGCTTCACGACATTGTTTATGCGGCCCATAATTACTGCCGGAGGATTTTCACGAGGGTTCGACAGAGATGAAAGCATCTGTGCTGTCAATGCAAGGTTTTTATTTCTATGAGCAGTTGTGTTGTTATTGTGTCCTATTTGTTTGATCTCGATGTTGTCGCTTGTACAATCTTTAACTTCAGCTGTTTACAATGCTGCTTATCTGAGAGCTTATTCAAAGAAATGCTCATTGTAAGCTGCTCTCCACTGAAGGGTAATTTAAATGCTAATTAAAACAACAAAAAGTGGATTTCTGTTTGAGGTATTAAACTATATTTAAGATTCAAGAGATTTTTGTTGCCACTGTACAAGCGCAGTAAAATTGCATAAGAGCAAGTCTCCAGGTTCCTTATTGTGACACATACCAATTAAGACTGAAAAGTCAAAGTAAACATAAGATACCTGAATACATACATACAAAGAAAAAGAAAATTTAAATCTGTGATAAATTGACAGAATGAATTACTCATTATTGCACAATTAAAATAGAAATAAATATTGTTATCATTCCTTCAACGGTTTAAAGAGCTTTAGAAATTTTTCTCAAAACTACAGATCGAACAGTAAACATGGAATCACATGAACGTGTGCTTCAGGATTATAATTGGCTCCTCTGCGTAAATCATGGACCCTGATTTTTTAAAAACAACAACAATACAATAATGTGCCACCGTGTCACTTTATTTTACGTCCACACACATAAAGTCTCTTCGCGACCTCGTCCAGAACGCATGTATACGAGACAGCTGCTGTAAAGCACGCGGGACAATATATTAAAACTATATCCCGGTGATATAAATGTGCTGGTGTTAATGAGCAATATCCATGTTCCAATTACATCCCACTGAACGTGACAAATCATTCCCGTCATTTCATTTTAACTATTGCCTCCGCATTAGTTCTACTTAATATCCCCAAGGTCATAACATTCGATAGATCATAATGTCAGCAGAGCTGGTCATAAGCCCCCCCACCCCGCCGCCCCCTCGCCTCCCCCTCGCCTCCCCCTCCGCTCTGGCAGCTACAGTCTGCTCACATCACACCTTAATTGACGGGGAAAGAGGCAGACGGCACGCTCCGGCCGAGCCAATCGATTGTGACAAACAAATTAGAGGGGAGTTTGAATGATTAAGTTATGTATCGATTTTGATTTAAACATTAACGGCTCGTGTACACAGCGGGATCGCATGGAAGGACAGAACGCAATCAATGCTTCCCTGCACATATCAATGGGATTTAGCATGAGAGGAGCCGGGTCAACGGGGTAATAAGGGGGTGCTCACACAACTGCATTGTGGTGGGTGGGTAATGGATAAAGTGCAGTGGGCAGGATAACGCTCAATTCAATTAAAGATATTTAAATCTGATGTCCTGGGTTGTTTTATTCAGCTGCAGGTGCAGTTAACTCCAGGTTTAACATATGAGGCATTCTTATCACGAGAGGCTTCAGTGGGCAAATTATCCCAAAGAGTAAATCAAAGGGGATTTTTAGTAACTTTAACTCGTACTAATAAATGGCTATAATATATCTAGTGAGTAGCTGATAGGGCTGTTGATCAAAACTAATGACTCAATTAATCGTTGCTCTCGGGAGCTGAGGTTTCAGAAATTCACTTCCTGGCTCGTTCTCCGGTGTGAAGAAACACACGAGTCCAGAAATACACACGTGCAGTAGAAGTATGGAGTCGGGCCTGTTCCTGTGTATTCATCCATCCGTCCTGAACCCCGACCACAGACGACTCTCCATTCTGACATACCCGGACGCCTGTAGCTTGTATAAGAGAGTTCATCTGTAAATACTTTAAAATAAAGTTTCTCAGTGAGAACACAGTCACTTCAATTCAAATGTGGTTCATATTTGCATAAATTTGAAAATCATACAAAAAGCGAGAGAGAGAGGAAAGAGATGAATTTGACTGAAGCAGCAAATAAAGGCTAAGAGGCAACGTGTGCACGCGTGGGCTGCAGAGAGAAGAAGTGAGACTGTACGTCCCCCACGTTGCAGAAGAATACAGCATTGTTCTCTGTTCTTGCAGGTTTGAAGTTTCCAGAGAGGTAAAAAAAAAGTGAATTTCATCTTTCTCTCTCTGAAGTGTAACCCTGTGATTTCTTCTTTTTGCTCTGCAGCGCGAGCGGCAGTGATTCGAAAGCACGGCTGTGGCCTGAATGTTGGACGACCCTGATGTCAGGACAACTTCTAACGTCCAAAAAATACTTTTTGAGGATAAGAAACCCTTTTACACGAGTTCTGTTGGGAAATTTTCCCTGAGGTACGGAGTGGAAGAGAGTCCTTTTTATCTCGGCACAAATCAAACGTGGAATGCGGTGAAATGCAAAATCCACTTTTGCGAGTCAGTCCGATTCTCACACTTTCCCCTGTCAGGTGTTAAAATTGGTTAAAATCACTTTTCTCTGACAGTTGGAATTTTTCAGCTCATCGTCTGTGACGGCTGTAATTCAGGGCTAAAGAACAGATTTTTTCCCCCCCTGGTTGAATTCCTGCAGTGAAGCTGTCGAGATGTAATCACCACCTTCCTCGCCCTCCTCCGTGTTTGTTTGTGCCGCCTTTGTGCACATTTGTGTCCGTGTGCACGGACAAAATATCACGTTAAACAATGATTTGTTGGTTCACAGAAATAAAAGGAAAAAATGATTGTGAAAATAGAAGTAATTGAAATTCTCGTTCGACTATGATCACTCAATGTATTTAATCATTGCTCCAGTGCACAACAGTTACAGTCTGTAATATTACACACTGATTTATTTTATATTCACACACAAACTTTGAATCCACAGTGACCAACAAGCACCGTGCGGCCCCGAAACAATCTCTCAGGGCTAATACACAAACACCTCGGGGTAATTTGGAGTTTTCCTGTGCATCTGACCTAAATGTCTTCGAGTGGGAGGAAACCGAAGCACCCAGAGGAAACCCACGCAGACACGGGGAGAAAATGCAAACTCTGCATCCCAGAAGAGGAAGTAAACAAACGACAGGGACGTTGAGGAATAGATTGTTAAATGAATGATACTATATCACTCTGGTCCATTTCACGGGGTTTTGATTTGAATGAAATGACGCCAGAGGACACTCGCTATATGTGACTGTGATGAGCTGAAGTTACTTGAAAGCTTAATTATCACAGCAATCAATCATTCCCATTATAGCATCCAGCCTCATCAGATTGTCATGTGACGTTGGTGGCTGTGAACACGAGGCCAACGCCATCCTGACCTGTGCGAGCTGTATTTCAGTACATGTCTCAAATTACACAAGCGTCTTCCATGAAAACACAATACACATCTATACAAGTACTTGTGATTATTATGAGGCACTGCAACAGGAAATGCATTAAACTGGGATTTAAAACTAAACAAAACAAAGACACTATTTTTTGTAGTTTTGCCATCATCCCTCTTTGTTTGACTCTCTATTCCGACCAAATCTGGCAAAACCTGGATCACAGCCTGGATGGTGATTGATTCCACCGACAGTTAATCAGTAACAGATGGTTTATAATCAATTACCTTTTGAGAGCGTTCCGCAAATATCCTGCTTTGAAATTGACGATAAAGGAAATCTGTCGTAAGGTCAGAGTTACTCAGCACAACCAGCCGCGGTATGGTTCCGATAAAGTGACGGTTCTGTGCTAAATACAAGTGCTCAGTGAAATCCCACCAAACACAGACCTCAGCAAACTGTTTGTGTTCCACTGAGACTTCAGCCGCCTGGTTTCAAACCCGAGCATTGATGCTATTTCAGTCCCGTTCAAAAACTCTCTCTCAGCTCTGATATAACTTCTGCTACAGCAGCTTCTGTGGTAACCGCTTTAGGAGCCGCCATTTTTGCTGAAGCTGCATGTAGCTCCTCCATAACAGGACGCTGACTGGTCCAAACCGCTTTGTTTTGGGGCTCATGTAAAGAACTTGGAGCATGGTTGGATGAAATCCAGCTGCTTAAAGACATGTTAACGAACAAGACATGAACATAACCTCCTCATGGTGGTAAAAACAGTGATAATAATGACACGTGTCAGTTAAACAGGAGCTTTTAAATTAACTCAAGATGGAAAACACGTTTACGTACATGCTAGGAACCATCAAAGCCATTTGTGCCAAGTCATCCTGCAGATTTTTAAATATTTCACCTGATACTTAAATCATGAAAACCATCAAACAACATTGTTTGAGGACCCTGGATGTCTGAGGCAGCTTTGATGGAAATCCCGTTGTTGTTGAGGAGCGGACTGACTGACTGACTGACTGACTGGCTGAATACACCAGTATAAGTAAAAATGATAATATAATTTCTCTGCTTTAACTAGCGGGGCTGACGTTCTTTCTGTTTACAGCACATGTCAGTGAGCAAACTTTCCGTGTCAGTAAATGTTGTTTCTTGCAAGAAATATCTAGAGTTGGCAGGTGTTGATTGGAGACTAGTTTGTCCACCCAGATATAACTCTGGGGTAAATGTTCAAAACCATCTATGGGTTTAATTGACTCTGATGGGTGTGAATCCATATTTCATAAGAGACGGCAAAGTGTTGACGGTCACTGTCTTAGAGAGCCATAAATTAACTATGCTATTTTGATGCAGGGCTCAATCTAAGTCAGTTTAGTGAAAACATGTCTTGAAGGGAGAGCGGCACGTCTGTCATTGCCACGGCCTGGAACTGCACCACGCAACATCTATGCTGGAACATCACGACCTGGTGTACATTATACACACACCCAGAGCCTCAGCGAGCAGCTAGAGCTATAAGAGACAACTGGCTCGCCACTCTCAGATCATGGCAGAGCCAAAGACAAGCTGTGTAATTGAAGATGTTCAAGGAAGCTTTCGATGGAAAAAAAATAAATTGTTTTGTTGATAAACAACATCACGTTCTTTCACTTCCTGCTGCGCCGCCCCTCACCTGATGCCGGGCTATGTGGAACTTAAGAGAAGCGGCGAGCTGTCGGTCCAGAGGATGTGATGAGCGGTGACACAGTGAGCCAGGAGCAGCAGGCCCGCGTGAGGAGTCGGTGCTGATGCAGGATTTATGCTCGTCACACAGGGAAGTGGCCCTGTCATGGACTGCAATGATGAAAATGACAAAGGCAGCGGGTCTGTCAGCCGCAGCCGTGGAGTGATGGAGTGCGTGTGATGCAAGTGCATGTAGAGCAGCTAATGAGCGAGTCTGGACTGAGCGAAACGTCCGTGGGAGGAAATATGTGTTTTGGGTGGTTTTTTTTTGTAGGTGTGTGCATTTTTGTCAGAGCTGGGAAAGTAAAGTGTGAAGTGTGGAAGTACAACACTGCAGTACTGCTGCTGAGGGACGGACCGGCTGCCATTACTGGTTTCTGTTCCGATTTTGATTTCATGTCATAATACGGACTATTAAATATTACCACGATCATCACCTCTTTCACGTTTCTTTATTTCATGCTCTTCGTTATCTCTGCCAAGAATGTTAGGATTCAATTTTGGTTCAGATCCAGTTTATTTTTTATTACTTTCCTTCACATTCTGAGCATTTTCACACCTTTTTCCATTTTATCAGTTTCCTAAAAGATGATGTTTGTCTCTTGATGTAAAAGAAAATTTATGGTGTTGAGATCTCTGATTCCATTTTCTTTTTTTCCATTATACGAGCTCGACAGACGTGTAGGATTGTTTGGCCTTGGCGGAGGTGTACGCTTCACTGAGTGCATTCTAGTTTCCTCTTCTAGTTCTTCTTTTTTATCTCACTATTTCCTGTTTGTCTCCTGTTTCCACGCAGCTTTCATTTTCTTTCCTTCCTTTTTTCATTCCTCTAAATATCTGAAATTAAAAGGTTTTCAGCTGAGAGACATAATAAACAATCTTGCATCATTTCATTTTGGATACTTGAGGACATTTTACTGCCAAATGATGCATGTACAACAAATGTATTAGTTTATCTGTGGACTTCTTTCTTTCAATTATCTTTTAATGAATCTCTTTATTGTCTGATTTCCCCCAAGCCAAAGCTCTCTGAAGGTCAAATCCCAAAGATGTTTAATGTACAGTAATGTACAACGATACTAATAACAATAATGACAAATGATTAAAAAAAGTGATTATCGGCATCTACGACATTTTGATATGATAAAGATACATTCTCTGCTAATTGCCAATTAAATAAACCAATTAATAAATTAAGTACTGCTGCTCATACTTTGCCTCTACATGCAGTATAATAAAACTTCAACGTCTACGTGTGTGTGTCATTTGAATAGTAGAGCATGTGTCATTGTCAGCAACTGTTTCGTGTGTGTGTGTGTGTGTGTCCAGTATCATATCAGTGTGTGAGACTGTGCACATGCAGTGAGTCCTGTTTTCGTGAGTTTCATTAAACGGCAGAAGAATTCAGCTTCCACCAGCTCATAGCTACAGGCAGCTTCTCACACTTTAAACAGGGTAATACCTCACAAATGATGGCGTGTTAGGCCGGTGTAATAATGAGGAATAAGAAAAACCCACAGGCGTGTATCATCATGAACATCAACCAGCTCGAGAGGCTTTGATAAAGTATCCTGCAGGTCAGGACCAACTTATCAGATCTTGATTTACGGGGAGGACACGTCTTGTAAACAATGATTAATGGCCAAACGTGCCGTCATGCATTATCCTCAATTTCCGTCAAAAACTGGGAAACCCTTAATTTTTTTTCAAATTTTCAATCATTGTATTTACTTCCAGGGTGAGTTTGAGGGGCGGCTCATTTGCAGCCTGCTCCATATTCACTCAGCTGCAAACGCTGAAGCCTCCGGTCCTGAACTACAATCACCACTGTGGGGTAAATCCTTTAATGGACGACACACTCCTTCCCCACAAGCAGTTTTCCAATCAGTTCATAAATGAATAGCCTTTCACTGTTTATCGAACATTTAGAGGGTTTTAAAGTTTTCATTCAACAAGGTATATGAACTTCCAATAATACATTTAATTAAAGTGTTTATTTCTCCAACGTTCAAGTTCTTTCTGTAACTAAGCTTTAATTGACTTCGCCACTTAGGGAAAGCAGAACAAGCTATAAACACAATGCTGACGTCTTAGCCCCTTATATAGTTTCCCTAAATGAGTGAAACACAACCAGCAGTCAGGGAGCAGCATCAGTATTCGTTTGGAATTGTAATTTTGGCCACTTAGCAAACACAAATTCAACGTTTCCTCACTTCTTCAATCGAACAATTAGCTGCTAAATGATCCAGCACCTTCATCGGCTTGTTGCTAACTCTACCTGTCTGCTGTTCGGTGCTAAAACAGGGTTAATGACAGAGACTAAGTCCAACCACAGAGATGAGATGAGAATTTCAATAAAGGGATTTCTGTAGTTGTTGCTCAAGTGCAGTTAAATATGTGATGAGCGTCTACTACAAAAATGCTGAAAGTTATAATTGCTCACTTGTTTTTATGCTTTTTCTTTTCGTGTGTGTTTCTGAAAACGCTGCTGCTCAACCACATCAGTTCCACCTGAACGGTTTCCATTCAAAGTGAGGCTCAGGTGAGAACTAGCACTGAGTGATCGGTCTGTTTCAGTCTGTCGCCTCGTACTTGTGACAAATCAATGAATTCGCCGAACCAAAGTATTTAACTTTACTTTTTGGGAGCCAGCGTTGTGCAAACGAGCCAAACTCAGAGTCCAGAAACAGACATTAATGTGACTCTGCCGTCAAAAGGTTGCAGAAAGTCAGAGACTGTGCGAGAGGAAATGATTTGAATTGCAAATATACGAAATAATTACAAATCCAAATGTTTCAGCATTCCAGCCATTCCCAGTCAGTGTCACTGTCACTTCTCATTAATAATTCCTTCCTCTTTGCAATTTAAATCTTCTCCTCCATATGATATTCAGCATTTAGTATTCTTTGGTGGAAGTGATCATATTTTTCTGTGAGGAGCGTTTGGAGAGAGTGTGAGTACAGAGACGATCCTCTGCAGATACACACCAGCCATCTGGCCACATGCAGTACTAGTGCACCGATGAATACTGCATGTATTACTAATTAAAGGAGCTTCATGTATTACTCACGCACGTTGCTGTAACTCGGTGTCAGACAGGAGACGCAACAGACCGTCCACATACTGTCAGTTTCCATGACGTTATGGAAAACACTGCAAAAGCCAAACCGCGTTCATCGCCCTCTGGTGGCTGGCTGTAGAATAGGTCATGAAGCCTGCCTCCTCCATGTTAGTGGTCATCAACATTTTCTCAAAGCTGGTGTCTGTTTACATGGTTCATATCACACTGTGGTATCTTTAAATCCCTTGGTGAGTTTGGTTTTTATTCATTATTTCGTCCAATAAAAAGGGGGTGACATGTCATGATTGACAGCGGAGACTGATCGGTGATTGGTCGAGAGGGGACGTCGATGGATCCTGTGCAGAATCTGCCTCCAAATGGCGTCGAAAGCACCAAGATTGCGGCACCTGTGTCTGGGATGTTTGATGATCCAGCCCTATTAACACAAAATGTGCACGTGTGTGGTACAGGAACAACGTGTCGTCAGTGCGAAGTCGGGATTTCTTGCAATGACATTGTAAAAGTGTGCAGTTTTCTGAGCGGAGTGAGACCTCCCCCTCGTCTCTGCCTCTGCGTGGCTCAGAGTCCATCGTCTGAATGTGACTCAGTGTTTGAAAATGTGCCACATTTTCAAACACTGAGGTCCAACGTTCAAGCACATCAGTCACGGCCGGTGATTTATTGACTAAAGCTCCGGCTCTGCATTCACATCAGGACTGTAGCTGCTGCCCTCGTCTCCCAGAGGGCCGCGCTGCAGCGGAGTATCCTGGCCCAGGGCGAGCGCCTGCAGGCTCGGTGACCTGACTGCCGGGAGGACTACGGAGAGAGGAAGCGCTTATTAAAGCCGATCCACAGATGTTTGCAGCTTGCCGATTCTCTCACTCTCCTGGCCACTGATGCACTTCATTATGCACTCTCTCGCTCATTCACTTAGTCACTGACTTGCTCTCTAATTGGCCGGGTCACTCACTTCCTTTTTCACGCCCTCAACAAACCTACACACTTCACAAGTCACTCGGTGTTTTGCTCACTACTTGACTTGCTCACAGTGGCAGCGTGCGCAGGGAGCTTTTGAGGAAAACAACCTCAATCCCCGGTGGGATCGAACCATGTGGGCAGTATCAGTTTTATTCGCCAGCATCTGGGAACAGCTGCTTTATCGACTTTTGCCACAAACTCAATACAGATAGAATTTAGTGGAATTTTGTTTGTGGGGATCAAAACAACAATCTCCTGAACAGTATATTTTGTGATATCGCACTTGAGTTTTTATGGGGACGACAGAATTTTCTGCTCCAAAACATTGTGAAAACAAGTCGCGTCCATATCTCACTTTACTTGGCCTACCCAGAGAAAACCCGGTCAGACACAGAGAGAACATATAAACAGATGGGACCCCAGCAAAACCAGGATTCAAACCAGGAAGCTTCCACTGCACCGCTGTGCTGCCCTTGCATTCATTCAACCTACATTTTTCTTTTTTTTTTTAATGGAAACTCTTTATATAAATTATATATAATATGTTTTACATGCATGAGTCGCTCCTTTGCCTGGTTTCAGGGTTTTCTTGTCCCATCACAGTAAATTCAAAACTGTCCGTCCTCATGCAAACACAGCGAGATGAATATTAATATAACGCCACCGACTGTTTGTGTGGTGGAAATGAAAATAAAATCTTTTAAGCTACTGGGAGGAGAAGTTGTTTAAAGGCACAGATCTCAGATCCCCCCCCCCCACACACACAAGGGAACTCTCCCCCAGGTTTTTTTTTTTTTTTTGTTTCGTGAAGATCTGTGGCGACGTTTCTGAGCAAACTGTTTTCATTGCTAATGTGAGCTGCCTGGAGCCGTCCGCCGGGACGTGGCTGGCTGCTCAGTATGCACATCTACAGTGATGCAGGGATTTATATGGGGCTGAATGATGTGGAAACAGCATGAACAGAACGCCAGGTCGAGTGTGTGTGTTCTCTCCGCTGCGTTCGCCTCGTAGGGTTACGGTGTCATTTGTTGGAGCAGAAGTCCGCTGATGGGGCGAGCCTCGAGATCTACGTGTATTTACATTCCACACACTGCCTGTTTTCTGCATGTGACCAGACGCACTGGAAGAGAAGAAGAATGACAGAAACATGAAGACGGGAAAGGTCCTGACTGCTTCTGCTGCAGTGTTATCTCGTGTGTAATCAGCTGATGAAAAAACACACACTCAACTTTTCTTTTTAATCTAAACGACGAGGGAAAAGGACAAAATGCCTTTGAGGCCGAATAATGTTTTTTCATTATTTTGGTCTGTGCTCGGGCTCAGGACGTGACGCTCGTCCTTGTCGCTGTTGTTGAAGTTGTGATTAATTACTGAATTCTGGGTCACTGCTATTAATATCTGGCTTAAATCTGTCAGCTGGGTGCAACTTTGAGACTCTAATTTGAGCTGAGTTTCCAGAAAATCACAGATTGAAATATATGGACTTGTTTTTTATGAATGTTTTACACAGTACTTTTGCAGTTCAACGTGTTTTTTGAAAACCTAAATAGAAGTAAAAGTTATGAAATAAGAGACATGATTGTGGAAGCATTACCTTTTAAAAGCATGTTACCTAATAACGGTGTGACCCACAAGGTTGATCCCAGCTTTGGTATTACGAGAAAAACTAATTAATTAAGTTATTAATTTTGTTAATATGATTTAATTTCAACGAACTTAACTATTTTCTGTTTTCGTGGTGATAAAACATTCGCTGATTATGATATAAAACCACTTCTAGCAATAGACGAACACTTTTTACATTATTCTATATATAAAGTCCTCGGTGATTTGTGGGTGTGAATTAAATGAGCTAATTTATATTATAATGTCTCTTTGCGCTTAATGTCCAGA
This sequence comes from Paralichthys olivaceus, assembly GCF_024713975.1. Lineage (NCBI taxonomy): Eukaryota > Metazoa > Chordata > Actinopteri > Pleuronectiformes > Paralichthyidae > Paralichthys > Paralichthys olivaceus. The sequence continues at coordinate 5,509,833 of NC_091104.1, forward strand.
TCTCGACGTGTCACTTTTATCCAGTGAGCATTGGAGTCGTAATTGGAAAACCTCCCACCGTTGAGCGCATGTAATTCTATAAGTCACACTGCTCCTAATAATCTCATTATCATGCTACGTGATCACAGCAGGTTCAGAGGCGCCTGCACCGGAATGACAACATCTCAGTCATCAGTAACACGTTCACAACTCTATCAAACTTAAAGAGAAGTGATGAACAGACGTTCTCACCAGTCGGTAACTGGAGCACTGGAAACCGCCTGGTGAACAACATCATGAACTGACTTCTGCCTTTTTTTGACTCGGCGGTAAAAGTTCTGTTTTCATACTTTTTGTCCCCACCACTGCAGCAGCGTGCGTCCCCGAGGAAATATTCATGCGCCAAATTTATTGTGCCGATAAATCTAATCTGAATCAAGCTCAATTTTGGTCCCTATGATTTTTATCTAATTCTCTAAATCTAATCAAATTGTCAAACCCAGTGACGGTGAGGAGCCGGCAGGTAAAGGATGGGACGGCTGGAGGCCTGAGGCGGAGCCAGGCGGGAGGAGCTGGTTTTTTGGGGTGGGGGGGGGGTGGATGCCTTAATTTGATCCTAACTCCATCTGAATTGTAATCTCTTGGGTAAAGGTCCCTCAGAGGTACAGTGTCCCTGTCGCTCTCCCACAGCCTCAGATTAGACACTGAAACACACATCGTTCACTGCTCCTCTGACTTCACGACATGTTGCTGGTTTCATCCCACAATGCAATTCCTTAATCAAAAATATAATTTCCAGGAAAGTCCTCTGAGAAATAATAACCCTGTTCTAAATCAAGAACACGCTCATAAACACCTCGACCCGACCTCAGACCCACTGAACCTCTCAGCTTCACCACGTCAACACAACCGAGCAGGTTCTTATTTAATCGTGGCCTCTAACGATGGAAAGCGTCTCGAGCTGGAGTGTTGAGCCATGCAGTGATTAACCTGAAGGCTCAAAGACAAAATGCACCAGTACTCACTCAGCAGGTTCCTGTGAAGCATCTTCCATCTAAACAAACCAGGGAATTACATTATGTTTTTTTTCCTCAATCTGACCTCATTAAAGCGTAGGGGTTGAAAGCTGAAGTGCGGCCAAGTCGACGAGTCTTGAGTGCGAGTCGGTGGGCGGTTGGCTGAGGGTGAAAATGTTACTGAATCTAATTTTACGCAGGAGATTCGAAGACGGTTTCATGATTGTGAAGTGGAGAACGGCTGATTGAGATAAAAGACTCTGTCTTGCCTTGGAGAGCTGGCTGGGCAGCAGATCAGAGGAGCGAGGGAGTGTAGGATGAATAGATGGACGGAGGGATGGACGGAGGGATGGATGGATGGGTGGATATGGGCACTGCTGGCTAGGTGTGTGGACAGCAGATGAATTGTGTGTGTTCACGTCCGAGCGGTTGCTTTTTACAAAACATTGCAGGATCCCAGGAAAAGATAAAAACATAATTCCAGAGGAAAAGGGAGACATGTGATCCTCTGGGTGGTTCTCCGCCGATAAACTGTTTTCCTGACAGAACGCTACAAATCTCTACACAGCCGAAGGACTCTGAAATATTCAGAGTTCCGCCGCAACGTCGCCTGGTACATCGGGGACTCTGCTTTTCCCTGAGTCGCTTCCCATAATGTGATTTTTGCCCTTGAAAATGTAATCACACCCTTAAAATAAGGTTCAGAGTGAATTAATCCCCTCCAGTGTGCCTAAGTGTGGCAGCGAAATATATATAAAAAAAAAAAAAAAAGAGCAATGAATCACTCATCCTTCTTTATGACCGTGTTAATTGTCCTTGCTTTTTCTTTTTTGGCATCATGATAATCCCAAATAAGTCGAAATGCATCATCGTTTTCACTATAAAAATTAAATAGCTTAAAAACATGGATTTACCCTTTAACCTTTAACCCATTAGAAACTTATAAAGGCCATAATATATAACACCATTGAAGTGGGTATTTAACGTCTTTCAGTTGATTATCGCAGTATTTCTCTCTTCATCATGAAAAGATCTCACGATAACGAACGCTCATCCTCTGAAATGAACCCAACCGTATATACACCTGCATTATTTTAGGTGTACACCTGTTTTTATTTACTGCAAAAATATTAAAACTTCAAAAAACACAAAGTGAAGCTACGTCAACTCTCAAGACATAAATTGCAATAATCCCTGGAACAGCTGGTTATGGCTTTTGGCGTTGCAGTCGTTACCTCAGACTATAGCTTCCTGACAGCATAAAAGCTGCATCTCAAAATAAATAAATGTTTCAACAAACCATTAAGAAAACTATGCTCTGCTTTGACTGTTTCCTTCCAAGTAGTCTGTGTAGTGCACATGCATGCAGTGCCAGATGTTGGTTAGCATATAGCCTGCATGATTGCTGAGGCCGTTAACGCTAACTGACAAGCAAACGCTGCCTTAAAAGGAAGCCACGAGTCTATTTTTGACAGAAGAACTTGAGTGTGATGTTGGTTTTTCTCCCATCATGTCAATCGAAGCCGTCTTTAAAGCTGCACTGGAAACATCTGACAGTTTTTTTTTTCTGTGATACCTGTGAGCCACAGAAAATGCAGTTCAAAGTGCAATCCTGCCAGCAGCAATGTCTCAAAATTACAGCAGAGCTCAATTTCTTAACTTTCCCTTTTCCCCCTAAAAAAAAAAAATCACATAAGAGCCGAATATTAGACGAAGAGTCCCTGGAGGCTGAGCTTCAGGATGTAACACAGCACTTCAACGTTACGCTGAGAAACAGGAAACAAGCGAACTTCACACGGAACTGCAGCATTAAAAAGATGTTAGCATCACAGCAGCGAATCACGTGAAGCGCCGGACTCACGGCAGCAGGTACTTATGATTTATGTGGTTTATAAAGGTCCTGTCATTCTGAATACATCACTTCTGATTCCTGCTTCAAGAAATACCCAAACACTGGATTTTCCCATTGACAGGAGTGCAGTGATGATGAGTGAGGGCTTGTCACGGCCATGTTTACACCCACGATCATCACAGCCTGTGTGAGACGGGCGATAGCATTAGAACGGATAGAAGACACACGATGCTTTTCATCTTTTCTTTCGTGTAGCATGTAGGTTTTTTGTGTAAAGGTAAAAGGTGATGCATGTTCTGTACATGTATAGCATGCATATAAGTAAAAACACAAATTAAAATGAATGAGCCTTATATGTCTCCTTTAATGGAAAAAAATAAATAGATATATACCGTTCAGGTTTCTACATTTTTTGTTTTTCTGTGTGGAAGAATACCAGAGCCTTCAAAAAGAAAATCAGAATAAGAATTCTTTAAGAAGTCCACATGATACTGATTTCTTCCACGGATGATCAACACATATTTTCAGTTAGTGTCTCTGTGTGCAGTCGGCGGTGAGATAAGAGTGAAGAGATTCCAGCCTCTGGTCAGATTAGCCACACTTTACTGGAGCCCACTATTCAAAGTCCCAGTCAATGAAGCTCTAAGTGTAATTAAATCAGTGTGAGTGTGAATAAATCACTGCATGGAGAAGAATCATTAAAGAAAATCATGATTCTCTGAAGTTTTCTGTTATGCAAAGTATGTTTCTAAATCCAACAAACAAATGAGAACACATTTGTTTTGCTTTGCTGTTTGAGCATTTTCAGACTGTGCAAGGGCGGTCAGGGCATTTTTGATGAATAACCTCAGTTCTCTAATCAGATTAGCACAGTTCAATGTCATCACTTCACAGCCACATCCTGCATCTGCTATAAAACCACACACACACACACACAGTGCATGTGTAGTATGATCACAAACTGCAAGAAGCACACATGAGGGTGTGTATGACGAACCCAGCTGAGACGATCGTGTTCGCTTTGTCACACATGTGACCACGATCTCACAATAAATCAAATAAACATAATACTCGAAAAATGCCGATGAGTAACATCTGAAACTCTAAAGAAAGTTTAGCTAAATAATGCTAAAGAACGGTAAATAGCAAACCAACGAAGAAGAAAGCTTGGTTTGTTAACGCTTCAATGAAGAATAAGAAATGATGCAGAATATAAACTCGTGCATTTCCCCCTGAAAGTGCGTATCGTTGGCAGTACGCTGAATCCACGTGCAGGTGTAGGAGTCTGTCATTGACACAAAGGGCTGTCAGTTTGCCTTAAACATTCTGCAGTTGTTGTCTTGTGAGGTGAGAGGTTTCCCTGCGGAGGAGGAGCGATGGCTCACGATCTGCGAAGCTGGCAGCTCCGTCCTTGTTAGCCGTACCTGACGCCTCAGCTCCTCTGCTGCAATTCCCCCCCTCCCTTCAGATCGGCTCATCTCGCCCGTGATTACACAGGGGGCGCGTGGAAATCCTTGGATTCTTACTTGCACACACATGATAATAAACGCAAATGAAATATTCATGAAGGTGCAGGTTGTGTTCATATGCTGATGGCAAAGTGTATGAGTGTCTCATACATACGGGGTACATTTATATGCATACTGTACATATGCGCAAGCACACACTGTTTTTTTTATGTCCACATACAAAAATTGTTCACATTCATACAGAAATATTCTCCTTTCATTATTTTCATGTTGTGGTCAGAACATCTGCTGGATTCTCTTTTGTCTCAACAGTATTGATCTGTAACCCAGTGTGGAGTCACACTTCCAGGACCCTTTGCTCTGCACCGAACAGATACACGTGTTCTGAAAGCACCAGGTTAGCGCTCTGTTGTGCTTCTGTACGGCTTAACCCAGCTGTCTGAGAGCAGGCGCGCTGCCAGAGCTCACCTGCCCTCCGACCCTCTGGACACCATGGGCGGCACCAATCACACTCCCTCAATGCATCATTAGCAAACGGACTGACCTTTACATCAAAATACAAACAACATCTTATTCAGGTCGAGCCCCCGTAAAGGCATCTGCGCTGAATTAAAAGCATTGACAGGATGATGGATAATCCGCATATGCAAGCTGGCCCCGACTGTGCCGGCGTAGAGATGCTCTATTTCAGGGGGGGAAGCGAAGAGGGAAACCCCAGATGTGATCCCCTGGATAACAGAGGAGGCTGATAATGGGGGATATAAATGTGAAGTGAAGAACAGTCGGCTCTGGGTTTAAAGGAGATTTACCACAGCAGCGGAGCACCTGTGCTCCTCCTGCAGCCCCAAATGATCCGCTTTAATTGGACTGATTTGGCTGACCAGTGCAGTCTCTGCCTGTCTGCAGCCCTGGAGGACGCAGAAGAAAAGGGGAGAAAAGCAGAAAAAGGAGGAGATGGAGAGTATGAAGGGAGGGAGGGAGGAGGGGGGGAGCAGGAGATGCTGTCTGGCTACAGATGAGCTGTTTGCCACCCTGTTAAACTACTCTTCTTATCTTAACACCAGGAAATGGATCACTAAACTCCTTTGTTTAAATCAGACTCCGGGGGGAAGAAATCGTCACATGAGAAATGGTGTCTGAAGAATGCGGCGGCGTTAAGTCGAAACATGGCAGGAAACTTATCTCCAGAAGTGTTTTCTCTCCGTGAGAAGCTGCAGAGAGGCGCCGACCTTCAGGAGAAGAAGAATCTTTTTCATGACTCTGCGGTGCAGCTTTCTAAATATTTGATACCTGGGCTTAAAAAAGGTGACAGGTCATATCGTGGTGACAAATGTTCAAAAGTTTATTTGTTGTTGATGTGAAAACACTGAACACTTGATGTTGCATCTTCATTCTCGTGACCTGCACCCATTGGTGGGTTCCGTGGTGGGACCATAGTTTACGAAATAAACATCGTGCCGTATTCAAGGAAACTTTAAAACGAGAGATTAAGATCATAAACTTCGTAGGAAAGTAGTTCACTGACTTCCACGGAAACAGATTTCTTTTAAAACCTGTGCACATCCAGAGACTTTGTTTTTGTACGTGTGACACGCAGGAAGCACTGTGTGAGTTTACCTTTGATAAAAGCCACTAACAATAATATCTCCATCATCCATCAGCGAGCGAGACAGACAAACACAGGAAATGTGGAAAAGGTTTCAGTTCTAACCTGGTAACAGAGAGCACATCAGTTCCAACTGTGGAGCGTGTAAAGAACTTAAAGAGCATTTATCAAACACTGAATTATTTTTGGACGAAGGGAAATTAGGAGACATGTATACACAAAATAATTTCATGATAATAAAAGTAAAAACTTCTATAGCACTCATCTAAACAAGGTTAAAACAAAATCCATCACAAAACATTCATGAATTTAAATTGTCACTATTTCTGTTTTTATTTCATAATTATATAAATGCAATGGACGATGCCAACCTGATGTTTATCCCAGCATTGCAGTTACTCCCCGACGCCACCACCTCAACCCAAGAGTCGATGAAACAGCCGCTGTGTGACGCTGACGTATCACAGCTGCAGACACCTTTATCTCACACACCTCATTTTTTGCACGAGCTCCTCGATCCCAAACCTGAGGATCATGAAACGTCTGGGAGCTTAAAGTGTTGACGTGTTCTGAACGACACCGCGGACAGTGACGCGACGCAATCCGTCAGAAAGGAGACGTCTCAGTTGGATTTGCAGGAACTGAGGAAACACTCTTGTCAGTTTGTGGTTGTACAGTGCGGAGCTGCTTCCCTCACAAACTATCTTTGACAAGTACTGACAGCGGCGTGCCACGCAGAGAGAACGCAAACACTCAGCAGCCATGTTGAATTTAGACCAGCCACCTAGTCACTGTGGCGAACCGCCGGCAGCCGTCGTGAACTTAACGGCCGACAGTGACGTTCGGCTGCAGCTTCAAATGAGAAGCAATTTGCTAATTATCCGACATGTTGGAGCTCAGAGAACCAACCTCAACTAACAAGACGCAGGCGAAGATGTCCACTTGGAAAGACAGCGAGATTCGAGATTCTTCTTCAGTGGGATTAACACTCCATGTTCTTCCTCCTGATTTACTGAAGAGGAAATTCAGGTCCACAACACAGTGCATCAACCAAACCATGAACCAGAGCGACGCCTAGAAACATCATTGAATTGCAACAATAACAAACAAGGACGTCTCATGAACATTTCACAGTGACAGGCAGTACAGAGGCCTCGCTGGGATGGAGGGATGTTCGCAGCGTTCACACTGTCAGGCCCTGGAAAACCCAAAACGTTCTGCGCACGCCACGCACACGCCACGCACACGCCACGCACACGCATGGCAGCGTGGCCCCGGCCCTAAGCCGACAGGCGTTGACAGACACCAGAGGAACTGTTATTCAGAGGCCCACAAGTGTTTGGATGATCCTTAAGTGTCTGACAATTCATCGCTTTGACACCAGATAGACATTAAACCACAAATCTCTGCCTTGTGCTCACTTACTGCACATTCAGATTACAGAGAGTGACAAAGCTGAGAGCGACTAAACCATTTTTTATTGGGTGACCGTGACACAGCGTGACGATAACGTCCGCGATCCCAAACTCACTCCGGAGGTAAAATGTCAGCAGCTCAAGATTTACACGCTGCTTTAGGTTCCGAGCAGAAGGAAACGCCATTTGATCATAAACACAAACTAGTGATGATGGAGGCGGAGGAGACGTCACCAGGGGTCATCACGACATGACAGCCCATCAAAAGTCTACCCAAGGCATCTTGATCGCCCCCTGGTGGCTGGCTGGCTGCAGTATAGGTCATAACCACCACCTCCTCCATGTTAGTGGATATCGACCAAATTAAAAAGTCTAAGAAATGTTACACAAAGAAGTTGTAATTTTAGGATAGTTCTCATCTCACTGATGTTTGTTCATGTTTCTGATAAGTTTGGTTTGAATTAGTTATTTGATGCTATAAAAACAGGACTCGACGCCACAGCTCCGCCCATCTGCGATCATCTGAGGACGAATTAGCCTCTGGGGGCAACAACGACTCTCCCTCGGACATTCGGCTTCAACGTGTTCCGCCTCTTTAGCTCTCCACACCACGATGGCAGAGTTCATATCCAGGATTTTTTAAAAATCATTTCTGGATAGTGAAAGGAAGTAGAGACTTGTCGTCTTTGGTCCAAACACTGAATGATCTGATGCATATTCTACATCAGTTTTCACTGAAATTGAAATTAGGACACTTTTGGTACAATTCATTTAAATCCTACTTTATAAACCATCAAAGCTTTTATATGCTCAGGCTGAATGTGGGTCTTTGTGGTTCTCTGACAGGTTCGCTCTGTACAGAACGAAGGGGATTTGTCTGATTACGAGGTTGAAACTTAGTGCAAGAGGGAAAAAAAAAAAAAAGACTTGAGCAGAGTTATGAAACAGAGGATCACATTAACGCACACACACGTCGCTGAGTCAGACACATTAACAAAGCTTCAGACAAGCTTCAGTGAACAGTGTCAGCATGAGTTGGCCTCGAGGTCATCAAACTTTCATCCGACTTCCATCTTTATCAGGCTCCACAACGCAGCTGTCAACAAGTCACAGCTGGAAAGTTTTATCTCTACTTTCCTTAAGGTTGTATCATTTAATTTTTAATTTCCAGACGACTATAAATAACAGAGCAGTTATTTTCAGGTGAAAAATCTGTTGTTGGCGCTGATGACACGAGGAATTTGAAACTTCCACGCTCTTGACGCGCCATTAGTGGGATGTTTTGTTTGCGTTTACTCACTTTAGTGGGTCACTTTTGTTGTTTTGATGTCAGACGTGTCGACGTTGACGCTTTCCCAGCCTCCACTGTCAACAGACGACGTAGTTCAATTCTTAAAAACTAGCTGACAGGCAGCCACAGGGACGAGCAGCAATGCCCACAGGTTCCTGGATGGGCGCGTGTGCATCTGTAAACAAAAAACTTCGCCTTGAACTCGTACCCAGCCGCCAGAAAAACCACTAAGAGCCATCTTGTATTCATTAGTGGGCCATTTCGTGTGGTCTCTCGCTGGGTGTTCGGGCTGGTAAGTGACAGGTTGGTGACAAGGCTTTCATCACCACCGTGGGCACGGAAAGCCCAAGTTGCGGCACGTCCCAGTCCGCTCGGTGTGTGTTGTGCAGCCCAGATCTGTCCCAGCCGTCTCGCTGCTTCTCAGCTTTGACTGGGTAGTGATTCCAGAGCCAGACGTGATAAATATTCCATCTGCTGAGAGGCCGTTTGCCTCCCCCGATCCTCGGCAGAATGAGCCATGAAAAGACCAGCCTGTGTGCTGCCTGTCTCTATGTGTGTGGGTGTGTGTGTGTGTGTGTGTGTTTCCCTGTGAGCCTCGTCAGTCCTTAACTTTGTCAGTGTGTCTCGTCTGTCTGTCCACCTTCTTGTCTGTCTGTAAACCTGTTTGTTTTTTGTTTTCTGCCCCAAGGTACATCTGCCTGTCTCGATGTCTCTGAATATACTATCAGCATGTATCTTGCTCTCTGTATGGAGTAATGAAGAACAAATACTTGTACTGTACTTGAATAACTTTTAATGGGATAAACATTATGGCACATTCCCAAACTGTAAAAAAAAAACAGACCCTGGAAGGTTGAAGCTCTGTGTTTAAAAGCTTAAAATATAACTTAAAAAAGTAAAACGTCTTGAAGCTTTGCATAATGTCTTGATTGGCTGAAAAAAAGTCAAACCTCTGCAGACTCTATGATCATAGTTTTTGGTTTCGCTTCGTCAAATCGTCAAAAAATCCCTTTTATTTTCTAAATAGAGGTTTTTAATGTGTTTTAGTTTTCACAACTGTGAAACTTGCTCATATGGTCCTGTAGAGCTCACAAGCTCATATGTTAACAAATCAACAATCCTCATGTGTAATAACGACATCTCTGATTGGTGGTATGATTTTTATCCCATTGTGTTTTCTCTGACACAATATTCATTAAAACATGTGAATTATCTGCAGCGTTGCTCCGAAGCGCAGGATCCCAACTTCTGACGCCGACATGTTGACCGAGGAAGTTAAGCTCACTCGGCTGAGAAAGAGTCGCTGTGGATAAAACTGTCAAACGTGTCCGTGTCCTCTATGTGACTCTGACCGCTTCCCTGTTAGAGTTTGTGTTTGCCTGTCTATACAATGTCCAACGTGTCTCTCATCACTCTGTCTGCTCCATTTTGGCCGTACGTCTTTGCTCCACGTTTGCATCTTCGATGGCGTTTATTCGGAGGAGTGCCCGGGCGGCCGCCAGTGAGATCTGCAGCGGGACTCAGAGACAGAGCGGGAGAATCCAGCTGCACTTCATGCAAATCTTGTAATTTATCAGCAGCACGATAAAGCCGGACATGCAATGAGCCCCGAATGACACCGCATTCCTCCAAATTGATGCCTCTGGGCGGGCGACCTTCAGTGCGCTCCCTGTAAATCCTTACATTTATCTGGCGCATGCACTATCTCAATGCGACAGAGAGCCTGAGCTTTGATAGTGACTTCTATTCAAAGTTTAATGATTCTCGGAGCTCAGACTAAGTCCTCAGATGGAGCCGCGGCCCTGACCTGTCCTCACACTCCACATCTTGATGTAGTGGGGGCTCAAGGAGGAAATGTACCACAAAAGTGCCACTTTTATTGGGATATCTGACTCACTGAGCTGTGAGGGGGGGGGGGGGGGGGGGGGGGGGGGGCTGAACAGATTAGTTATTTTCACAATCCCTGCAGTTAACAGGTTTTTCACATGATCAGTTTTATTGCAAAAAAAAAAAAGTTTCTCTGCCATTTATATATAAAACATGACACCAGGTCTCTTTAAATGAGAAAATATGGGAACTTTGGAAAGTTCCTTGCAGCGGGTTAATAAAGGTGGTGGATCACTTCAATGTCATCGCGAAAAAAAAAAAGATACAAGATTATTGAAAACCCTTAAAGCAAACACTTGAGTTTCATTGAGAAACATAAGCTGCTTTCAGACATGCACTGAACTCCTGATAATCTCCTGAAGTTATCCTGAGGGGCTGTTTCTCCTTCCAGCCCCCCCGGGGAAAAAGAAAACGCCAGATACTGCTCCTCAGAATTCAGATTTGTGGAAATTTGAAGCGTTGGGGCTAAAAAACATCCTCTGAAAGGAGCCACAAATCATGAATTATGGAAATGAAATATATTTCAGCTACAATTCTGTTATTTCATACGATGTAATTGGGGTTTTCCTTCCTATTATAAAAGATTTCTGCACGGCACCGTGTGTAAACCGAGGAAATAAAAACTATGCAGATAATTCTCTGCAGCTCAGGGGAGAAAAAGGATTACAGTACCGGCCCAAATATAAAAAACGTATTTTATTCTGGAAGTTTTATTGCCATCTAATATTTAACGAATAGGCAGTAAAGGATCCACAACATCATTTTGAATGAAGTGGATATCTGTGTATGTAACAGGGACAGCCTTCAGTGTAGTCAGGTCCATTTTCATTGGCTCACTTTAACCTGAGGGCTCTTTTAACATCTGTCGCCGCCGCGGGGGATTTTTTTTTTTATGTCGAGTGAAAAAGTCTGACAAAATACGAAAAGATAATCGTAAGAGAGTGAGAGAAGAATCCACTCACCATATAAACTGAGATAAATAACACCAGCCGGTTGTTTAACTGCTAAGCATCAGTATAGACAGGATTCAGACGTGATTAAGAAGAAGAGGTCGGGATATAAAGTAAGTATTGGAAAGAGAAAATTACAGTTTTTATAAATAAAGAACCAGTAAAAATACTACTGAGAGCTACATTTCTGTTTCTATTCATCCATCCATCATCTATAAACACCTATTCCTTAATGAGCGCATGAACTTAGAGTCTCAAGTTGACCCGAGCTGCAGAGAACCCACAAAAAAACATGAGGAGAACATGTAAACTCCACGCAGAGACCCCGGGGTTCGAACCAGCAACCGTGTTACTGTGAGGTGACAGTGAAAACCACCCGAGCACCACGCCGCTCCGAGCCGACAGTCATCTCTGCGTTTTTAAAGCTTTTTCGAACACCACAGTCCACACAGCAATAGACATCTGGTGTTTGAGGAGCAGCAGTAAAGCCACACAGCGGTGCACACGGTTAGCTTTTAAAGCTATAGGCCACTTTTCACTAAATTCACCCTTAAATTCAATCAAGCCGCACCACACTGCACACGCTGGTAAATACCAGTCGCCTAAATACGCCAGATTTTTTTGTCTCCACCAAGATCCATGAATGATTCTCTGAGAAACCGCTGGATCCCCCTCATCACCAGATCCACGGCAGATCTGAATGGGGTCTCTGTGAGCTCATGTCAGGGCCCCTCCGCTGAGTTTTCTGCAAATCCATTCGGTACATTTGCGTCGTGTTGCCGACAAACAAACAAACAAACAGACACTTCATCAAACTTCACTTCCAGCTCCACTTGCTTGAGTGACTTGATTTCTTAATGCACTTGTCGGGACGCCTGAATTCTCTGTTTGCCTCAAGAGTCAGTGACAAGGCAACAAGAACTCTTTTGTAACAAGAGAGCGTCTTTAATCTTTTAAAAGTGACAAATATGTACGCTTCGGTGGACATCAGGGAGACGTCGTCAAACTTTAAATTCACAGTGATGTTGTTTTGTTCGCGGCTGGTAAAAAAAAAAAAAAAAAAAAAAGCAAAAACCTTTCATCGTGTCAGTGTCTCTGTTCCCGTCCGAGTGTCTGGTAGCCTCGGCTGGAACAGGAACCAGGGATCCTGCTGGCTGTTTGCGAAGGAGGACAGAGAATGGGCTTCGATCTGCGTGTTGTCCTCTGCCAGCTGTACAACTGCTAACTCAATCAAAGCACCACTTTTAACTCTTTAACCGTCTTTTTGTGGACGAGCAACAGAGACGTCCCCCCTGAGACAATCGTATTTTTGAGTAATATCCAAGGACTTTGGTCGCGGTGCTTTGAAACCAAAGGCTTTGTTTTCCATAATCTGCTTCACTTCTGTATCAACGTGCACGTTTCAAACACACGTTTCCTCCGATCAGATGTCTTGTTTTAAAGGAAGTCGTCGTTCTCCTCCTATAGGGAAACTGCGTTGAAAAGTTTGTGGCTTTGAGAGCTGATTTGTTTGAATCCCCCGTTTTCTCGTCCCACGTGAATTTGGATTCATGTTCTGATTCTGACGATCGTGCCTCTCACAGTTTGCTCTGATCCGTCAGATCGCTGGAACAGAATCCAACCGGGTAAAGAACACAAGCTGTCGATGACACGGGGTGTGAACAAACTTAATGTGCTGCGTGAAGTGACTTTGAAAATGAAAGCGAGTGCACCTGAATTGTTCGTTGGCACCTTTTATGAAATGTGAAAACGATTTGGAAACAATACAGGAGGATTTTGCGATCAAACACATTCACACGTTCATTTTGCTGCATTAAGTAGATTAACTAACTTTAATCTGATATATCAACTTCATAAGAGAATCGAAATATGTGGATACAAATAAAAACACGTTAAATGTAATTCATATAAAAGAACCGATTTTAAGTAACGTAATAATATATTTAGACGGAATCAAAAAGGAAATGGATAAGAAATCAAATTAAATTTAAAAATGCATAGAAACAGAAAATAAAGAAAGTGATAAAAACTATAAAAGCACGAGATCCAGTTAAAATGTGAAGAAACGAGAAATTATTCTATTTTTTTGGTTCCAATGGCAACAAGAACATTCTAACATTGTGCTTTATTTACCCACAATTCTCAATGCACACAAATATCTGCTTCAAGACTCCGACTCCTTCAGCCCGGTGCTCTCCTGCGGTGAAACGACATTTCCTCCTTCAGTCAAATTTCCAGTGTAATAAAGAAGGAAGATAACACCCACTCTCACAAAATGACTGTTGAACGAGTGAAACAAATTAAGTTTTTTCCCCCCGTACACCAGATGATAACATGCTTCCAAAATGCAGCTCTGGCACTTTGGCAATGTGCAACGGAGGCGAGTAGGCAGCCGAGCTGCCGAGTGTCGTCTGTGTATCGGCGCCGAAGAATAAGCAGGAAGAGGGTGGAAGACTTCAAAGCGGCGTTTTCATGCCACCAGAGTATTCCACGGATAATAGACTTAAGGGGAAGATTTATCAAACAGCCCAGCTGAGGAGTCGAATGTGAGATGTGCGTGTGGTTTAAGAGTTTCTGGTGTGTCGACTGGCTCGTGTGCGCGTGCTGTTGGTAGCACAGGTTCACGGCGGCCTCACAGCAAACTCATTAATTGTCCGGTGTTCATGGAAAATATGCAAATATGCCGTTGACATTCTGATATGTAAATTTATTTTTTAATAACGTGATTGTAGATTGTAGATAAAGCTGCATAAGAGCTGTTGCAAAGGCCGAACACGAACTCCACAAAGTTATTTGAGCATGAAGACGTCCACACGTTGCACACTTTAATATTTCAGTGGGGGTTTTTTTCTCTCCGCGCGGCGACACCCTGCTGGCGATCGAGCGGACACCTCAGACAAGGTGTGTAAAACTGGCTGCTGATGTCAACACGAGCTGTGCGAGTATTGATCGCGGGTTGTGAAGCTTTCAGGCGGGCGATGACAGGTGAGGTCAGAGGGACCTCGCCGTGGTCAGCGAGACAGAGAGAGAGTTGATGAAGCCTCAGGGACGGTTATTGTTCAGACGAGCCTGGTGATCTGTCAGTGATCTGTAACATGGAGCAAAGACTTTGGAGGACGTGATGGAAAGGCGTCCCAGTTACCCCCTGGTGGCTGGCTGCAGGTTAGGTCATACCCCCTGCCTCCTCCGTGTTAGTAGATGGGACATGGACCAAACATGGTTTTCGTCATTTTAGGTAGTTTTTGTCGGAATCCCGATCACCACTGTAGCAGGACGTTGTCCATCTACATTTACAGTCTACTGATGCACAGTCTTTGTGTTTGTCCAGTGCAACATGAGGAGAAAGAAAGAGTGTGCTGATCTACCACAATGACATTTTGAGTAATTGTGCAGCTTCTTTTTCGGGGGCACAAACAACACAATGGGAGGTAACTGGCTTGGCCATCACCCATAAATCTGCATCAGGTGAGGGAAAAGAATCTCCTGCGAGTGTCCCAGACCTCATTTTGTTCAGAGCACACAGGAGGATGCAGTGTTTCAGTCAGGGAGGATGTGATGCTGCCGCGGTGACGATGGATCAGCTGATAAATCCTGTATTTGTACAAATCTAGGGGAGGATTTAGGAGAATAGGAGGAAGAAGAAAAGATCGCTTTGACAAGCCCGAAAAAAAAAACATGAGGGCAAATGGACAGAAAGGTCAGAGAGAGAGAAAGCGAGTTGGAGAGAGAGTTACACAAAGAAGCAGAGGGTGGGGGGGGGGAGTAAAGGTGAGAAGAGGAACGATAGCGCTGAGGCTTAATTACAGGTCTGTCCCCTGTTCTCCAGGTCAAACCATGATTCACAGCCAATGGACAAGCAGTGTGTGTGTGTGTGTGAGTGTTTTCTACCAGCTACACACAAAGTCCATAACCTTATCGCTGCTGGGAGGGTCAGAGATATGGACTCACACTACTGTAAATAATGATTGTGAGGGGATGTAGGGAGAGACGGGCTGGAAAAAAGGAGGAGGAGAGAAAGGGATGGAGAGGGAGAGTGAGATGGAGGTCAAGTGACAGAAAGTGTAGGAGACAAAGGAAAAGTTAAAGGATTGTGTGCTGATGCTAAAACCAACACAACGTGACGCAGGACAATGAAAACACAACACTCTCTGGCCTCCACGTTATATAAAGTACATGAGTGAGAGCAAAACCGAAACGACTACAGGTGGAGAAGAGGGTTTTTTCTAATTTATGATATGTAAGAAGAAAACACGTTTCCACTTTAGAGGAGGAGGATTAAAGCAACAGTTTTCCCAAGCTTGATTTCTACAGGTGGAAGTAATTTTCTCCTACGGGCATAACCGATATTCACATTAGAATAAGAAGGACAATTTCAATTCCAACCAAAAGCTGACTTAAACTGAAACTAATACAAAGCTGCTTAAGTAGAAATTGAAACGATTTGTCCACCGCTGAATATGTGACTGTGAAATTGAAAAACCTTCCGCAGCCTCTGTTAGCATGTTGTACTCTCACGGCATCCTCCATCACTAAAACAGGAAACGTGCGTGAGAACACAAATGACCAAGTCAGTGGCTCCGGAGAAATTTCAGGAGAACGACCACAGTTCAGTCCACGTGTGAAAGCATCAATACAAAAAAAAAACACCCAGGACTTGTCCACGTCACAGACTCGCTTTGTCCAAAACCCTCTGAAAAAGTATTTTTCTGCAATTCCACCTTGATGCACCTTTGTATTCAAACTGAGAGGAAGAGAATTAACCAAATATAAATGAAGGGATTAGATAGCGAGAGAGACTGAGGGGAGAACAGAGAGATAACTTCAGGGAGGGAGGGAGATAGAGGGACACTATCATACTTGTAAAATAGCAGAGAAAATAAAAGACATCGGCTTTTTTTTAACAACCTGAGGGACAGGGATGGGAGAATGACTAAACTCCATATAACCCGGGGCGCGCTGAAAACTCTGACACGAGACAGAAGAGACAGAACGAGTCAATTAAACCCAACACAGGACTGAAGAGAACGTGGGACCGGATGTGCCGAGGATGAAGCTCCTGAATGAGCCGCAGCTTGTGTCTCACATTCAAAGGAAGTTTTTACCACAACATAACGAATCATCGAGTTTTGAATTTATCTTTGTTTCATTTGATTAGTTTGCTGCGTTTTGTCTTCGCTTACAATCTTCTGATCCATCTGAGACTGACTGTACGTTTCTCTGGGCCATGTTCACCCTTATTTTATTTAAAAAGTTGAAATGCAACTCGGAGATAAACAAATAATCCGTCGTATGTCCGAGAGTTGAGACATCACATAGCGGGTAGTTCTCATGTGTAACCACAGCGACGCTACAAGGTGACAGAGAAACAGTCGACAACTAATACAACACACAGCAGGAAACCAGGGGAGGGAGGAAAATAGAAATACTGTCATGCAAAGAAGCGACACAGAGCTTATACCTCCACAACAGAAGCATCATGGAACTCACTCTGCCATCTTTAAGCCCCGCGAGCAGCAACAACACGACCACAGCTCCGTCCCCTGCCTCCGTCACTTGTCCTTTGGATGACTCAACCCCGCCGCCATCTGACGAGCACATTTATAAAACTCGCTCCGTCGTGACAGACGAGTCCAGCTTGTGAGAGTCGGCAGATCACAAACCAATGGGTGATGTCACGGTAAGCTGACACTTTTAGTTTAGGTCCATGTCCCATCTGCTAACATGGAGGATGGTGGGGTTACTAATTTGCAAACTACTGCAGCCACCCACCAGGGGGCGATCAAGATAAAATGTGCACTTCAGATGCACAGAGGGATTGAATGTGATCAGTTCCTCTCATATTGCAGAAACCTGTTACGTGGTCAGAGGCTCATGTCTGGTGATGTGATATCAGATCAACCGATCTTTAACTTTCAGCTAAATGTCAGGCGACTTTAACATTTAAACAAATTCAACAAATTATCATGAGCGAGTAAAATCAGTGTGACCCTAGAGGGCTCTTATTCAAGAGCACGCTTTGTGAGTTTATGAGCAGTAAATAAATTAATAAATTCAGCGTTAATTTGTTTGCACAAGTCAATGAATTATACTTGCAAAGCATTGAAAGAAAAAACGCAAAAAACTGAAACTCAAGGAGGGAAACTCTTTCATGTCGACTTCAATGAATCCAAGCGAGGGCATTAGCTCTTTTCCATGTGGGAGTGTTGACATCTTGTGCCTTCTGCCTAAATAGTCAGGACTCAAACTGAACCCTCTCCTCCGCTGTGGGCTCGGCATTAACTCACATCCCTCAAATAAAACACCAGTCAACAGACTTTCGGTGGGTTTACCCCCCCCCCCCCCCCCCCCCCCATCACACACACACCTAGATTTTCTTGGAAGCAACATGGTTAAAAATAGATTTCCTCGTTAACATCCACGTGTCTGTGAACTGCGAGTCCGACACCTCCGTGAGATTCACTGCATGAGCACCTGAAGTCTGCACCTGCTTGTGCGGTTCTGGGAATTATGTGCAGGAGGTGTAGGAGTTAAAAACCAGCCGGCGGAGAGATTCGTCGTCTTTATCTCAGCAAATGTTGATTTCCTGAAATGCATCAGTAAGAAAACGTGCAAAGTCTGTTGGACGAACGGGGGAACTCATGAAACAGCTTCTCATTCATGTCATAAAAACAAAATCATGCACGTTTTTATGACGTAATCGTCTGAAGTGAAAACAGCATGTGATGCTTCTTCATGGTGCAAATGAAGAGTTCACACTCTTACTCCTTAAGGAAGCCTCATGACTCTTTGTGTAAATTAATGTCTTAAATTAATGACTCTTGGAGCACGTGTGAAGGTTTAATTCGAGGGGGCTATAGGAAGGTGTATGGACCTGTAGAGGCTGCATTTACATACGTGTGTGTGTGTGAGTGTGTGTGTACTCTTCACATCACGGCTACATGCGTGTTTACTTGCTGGAATGAACTTTACACCTGTATGTCAGTGTTCAAATATGATCATGTGTGACCAAGCTTCTGGAGCATGAAACAAGTAAAAGAGATGAATGCGAGCGGGTATCAGTCGTCAAACAGCCGGTGAGTGAGGCGGTGATTATGAAGCATGACCGAAGGAGCTGATGCTAATCAGCTGATGCAAGAACAACCTCGAGATCTGCCTGAACGTTCGTATGGATCAGTTTAAATTTCACCCACCTCACACTGGGAGGATGTAGAACTGGATAACATACTTATAGACACGTTATACAGAAGCATCTACACGTGTTCATCAGAGAGTTTAAGAAGTTAAAAACAGAAGATGACTACTTAATATGAGCAATAAATACTTCTGAGGGATAGATATGCTTTTTTTTTAAGTGAAAATGTCAAAGAGAAAAATCCAACAAATGGTGCGATGATAAATAAAGCAATACAAAAATGAGCTAACTTATCTGGAGCCGACCCAAACCTCGTCCCTCCTCCAAGATTCACTGTAGTTCTTTTCTTTAATCTTGTTTACAAACAGACAAACTAAAGTCATTTTCTGGAATCTCCTGAAAAGCGCAGGTTATTTTGAACAACACCACAGTGTCTGATGGGTAATTTAAAAGTGTTGATCACCTCGGGGGGAGGTAGAGAATAAACTTAATTTACACTCCCCACCTTTAGTGGCACATGGAGTCACACCTGCAAACTTGTGTCCACAGAGATGTTTGTTCTGTCGCCTGTCGAACACACAGAGAATATTATGGGAGAGAGAAAAGACGATTATGTGAGAAGTCAATGATGTGAAATTAACACTTAGAAATGCACGTGTGAGCTGAACAGTCGCAGGATCCCGTTTTGAGTGTCAGGAAGGCTTTGACATAACGGGGATCAAACCCTGTGTGGTTTTACCACCGCAGCTGAGCATGTGTGTGTGTGTGTGTGTGTGTGTGGGGGGGGGTGAAGGAAGATGTAAAAGATCAAATGGTACAGCTGCAAATACGAGAGAAGATTAACGCCCGGAGGCATTATTGTTGCTGTGTTTGATGATGCTGACACGTAATAGAGTTCTACGAATGTTTAAAAAGCCTCAGAGGGCCGCGGCTGCTGAGAAGAGGGGGAATAACCACACACCAAAATATTCTGCAGAGAGCAGAATGTTTGAAAAACTGCTCTGGGGGAGCGTCAGAGCGTTTCTGCCGACCACCAGGGAGAGAGGACAGTTCACTCCCCTAATATGAGACTTCCAGCTGCTTCTGCTCGGCCTCATTCTCTGCTCCGGCCTCCGACGAGAGCTCCCGACAGGAAGAAGAAAAAGAAAAAGCGAAAAGACCGGTGAAGTGAGGAGGTGAGAAGGTGAGGTCCCTCCCTCCCTCAGAACTGAGACCTCACCTTGAAAAGATATCGGCCTCCTCGATCAATCTTTCAGCTCCTCCATCGCTCTGTGGCGTTATAGACCTGCGGGAGCTCTGATGCTGTGTTTACAGACCCGCCCGCCATCTCGCTATCTGCTGCTCTCGGTAACAGCGTAACAACAGATATCTCCGCGCCGCTGCAACAAACCCCGAGAAAACCATGAAAGCAAACACGGAACAGCACGAACACAATGCACGGCCTGGTGTGTGCAGATGCATATTTCAACACTCTGGAAACATGTGGTGGTTTAAAAATAAAGCTCATGAAGTTTTCAGTTGAAGGCAGTGAGCTGCTGACAGCAACTTTTAATAGGATCTGTTGTTTGGAATAAGTTAATTAATCTCAAACACTTTCTCTCAACCCCCTGCATCACCTTTTAATCCCTCTCTCAGTCAACTCTCTCACTTCATCCCTTCTTCTTCCCCTCCGATGCTGAACCCTCCCTCCTCACCCCACACAGTTTACCCTCCTCCCTATTTCTGTCTCCCAGACAAGAGCATTAAGGATGAAGGCCGGCAGAGATATTTCTCAAAGGGCCCCGAAACAAGAGACACAACATGGTGCTTATACATCTTCACACTTCTTTTCTTCTCCTAGCTCCTCTTCATTTTTCACAGTTGCCTGCAGACAGCTCCTCATGCCACCCTGTCGTTTGACTTACGACCGGTGATCTTGCACCAGTTATTTTGGGAGCAGGTGTCAAAGATGCAACAGCGTTTTGGATTCGAGGGATTAGACGACGACAGCAGCCGTTGTATTTGCAAACATTACTTTCTGCTAATAAAAATCACTAAGCAAAGAGAGGCACACAAAACAGAGCCGGTTGGAGGAAGCATTTCTACAACGCGACGGATAAAAAACTGGGAAAAAAACAAAAGAATACAAATGATCTCATGAAAAACTGGTGAAATGACGTAACGAAGATGACTATAGAGGTTTTTTCTCGACCGGTGTCGATGTGATGTGGAGAACAAGCTCCCAACGATGTGGACAATGACTTGAATCCCACACATCTAGCTGTTAATCAAAGAGTACAAGAAGTTAAAAACAGAAGGTGATTACTAAATATGAGCAATAAATACTTCTGAGAGGGGGGGGACATGCAGTGTTTTCATTTCTACAGGTTCGTTAAACATCAGGTCACATGTGCAGATCATGCTTAACGTGTACTGGCCTTACACATATATCAAATGAGAATCCTTCATCAGTGAATAACGGTGTTGATCTCGTTCAGATTTCCCAGCGGGTCAGATACGTCTTTATCTCCTCGGGTAGAGACTGTTTTTCTTCGGTGTTTTTTGTCTGGTAAACATCATCGAGAAAACTGATTCCGTGAGGGGTAATTACAGCGACCGCCAGAAACAAATCAGCATGGCCAGCAGTGAAATGTACCGCTTTAACAAAGCAGGATATTAAAGCCAGCAGACCTGCATGCAATAAAGTGGCACTAGAGGACAGAGGGAGATTACAGGGCCGAGGAACGAAACCAGTTCATTGCATTTACTGAGCTATGTAGACATAGACCATTACATTGGGGTCATTACACAAAATGATTCAGATACAATCCAATATTGTCAATTATAGAGAGTGAGCATCTGTCTTCATGTGGAAGTCGGGGTTGAGAATTCAAAAAGACACAAACGAAGCCGATCTGTTGATGGTAGCAGCTCTGCTCTCGCTAACAGCGTCAGTAATAAATGGATCCGCGTTGTGAGGTGGATGTTGGGCTTTCAGCCACTCGTCGGACAGCTGTGTAAAGCCCTGGTTCGCTAATACCTCTCCACCTTTGCACAGGTTTGTGGCCACGGATCAGCGGGCTTAGTAACAAGGCTGACAGAGGCTTCTAACAAGTCAGGAGACAGGCAAACACATGAACCTGGCAGCTCCTGTCTCCGAAGAGAGCAGGCGAGCGAGGGAGGGTCGGGGATAAATGGGAATCATTCAGTCGAGCGAAGCTGAACATGCAAGCCCATCTCAATGGGCCCTAATGACTCGGCTGGGGATCAGTGCCACATGACTGTGGTCGGAGGATTCAGAGAGCAGCGAGACGAAATTTCTGTCCGGCAGCAAGAGAGAGGAACAGCGAGCTGGATCACCGGGTCCGCTGCACGAACAAAATAAATGATTCACTACTTCTTCTCGCCACACATGCAGAGAAAGACATGTCCTGCAGAGGATCTCAGGAGATTTGAGTCCAGACTTTCTCCAGAGGTGTATTTGTTCTTTTAATTTTTTGCGTCTGTCGAGCGTTCCCCTCTAAAGAAACTGTGGAGGATCTCCGGAGTTCCAGCGCACGTCTGAAAGCAGCCGATGACTTGTTGATGAAAGTGTGCAAAACCACCCAGCGTTGAGCAAGCTGTTTCTCGCTGTCTGTCAAAATTAGATTCCCTTAAAAAATTGATTTCCAGCAGAGGAGAGGCTCGGCCTCGATTTGATTCTGGGCCAGAAAAGAACAGGATTTCCGTTTGGTTTTCTTTTCATCGCTAAACTATTTCATGCAGTTAACTGGGTTGTGAACATGAGCAGATACAGACGCCATGGAGGCAAGAACACAAACTCAAAAGCTGTTTAGAGACTCTGCTGCATGTCCTCCCCCCCACGATTCCTGTTTCCTGTCCAACACAGAAATGTGTCAATCAGGGAATGATAATAATCCTGATCAGTCGCAGCTTCTTCTACTCGTCTTATTAAATCAGCTGTTTACAGGCACTTGCATAAAAATGTTTTCTACAACATAATCAGCTCGGTCAATACGGAGGCTGAGATTTGACCCGGAGCATTCAGGATAATTTGGCCCTAAAACAGAAATCCTTCACATTTTTTTCAAAAAATACAGCTTCATTAAAGTGGATGGATTTCTTTAATGTTTTCTAGGTTCACAACATCAGTGGAATATTAGAATAAAATAGCAGATACATTTGTGTTTTGTAAAAACCCTTTATGAGTGCAAGGGGGAGTCCGTCACTTTTGATTATACATCCTTGGTCTTATTCACATGTTGGACAGAAATCCCACGCTAAGGTTACATGCATCCTCCATGATGTCAGCACGGTCACGGTCACAGGACATGTTTACCTCAGAATGCCTCTTTGTTGGAAGCTGAATACTTTCACTGCGTTCATTACATGTACAGAGCGAGAGTACTTCATGAGCTCGTCATGTGTGGTATGTGTCGCCGTAAAGAAACTCACATTTCTGTGTCGAGTTCTTCTCTCAAGTGAACTGTGAATGACCATCGTCTCTATTTTCTCTCTCATCGCTCTCATCATTTTATTAAAAACACTCAGTCTCATGTTAGCGGATGACGATACTTCTATTTGGGTGTAATAGCGATGGCTGTGATCGGTGGAGCTCGCTGCTGCCATGGTTTACCACAACCTTAAAAATCAAATGAGCTGAGAATGGGATCGCTCAGCGTTACATTACGTTCCCCCGCAGAGGGACCACGATTTCCTTTCTTAGGTGATGTAGTTGTTTTTAGAGATGAGGAAAAGAAAGTCCAGACAAATCAGTGACAGAAGGTAAATTCAAGAAGAAAAGCTGCCACTGTTGCACTCGATACCGCGCCCTCTTGATCTATTCTTAACCTTGACAACAGAGACCAAAGCCTTGTGTGGACACGTGGACAGTCAAAGGACGGACAAAGGTAAAGCTGTTTGACGAGCGGAGCAACGTCAACTTAACGGACGGATGTTTTCTGATCAGACATTTTCATTGTGGCTCTTACTGAACTTTAGAAAAAACAGCCACTACTTACACAAGAGAGGAGAAGCTGTCCACGTCTGCATATTCACATCCCACATGGGTCCGAATGAATATAATCTCTGGGACCCACGAGGGAAATGTGTGAAAACAAACAAAACGCATCATAATGACACATTGTGTGGTGCACAATTTACAAATCCTATAACTATAGCTTTCAAATGAGACGCAAACAGACGCAGCACGTTTGATATCACAAGTGATTGAACCCTAATCACTCCATGCAAATACCATCAAACTGTGAATAGCAGGGGGATGGATTTATCATTTCGCTAATCAAGGATCAGCGGAGAAGTGTTAGCAGTCGAGAGGCAAGACGGCACATTTCCATACGCTCTCCTCCTGCACGAGAGTCTTCCACGGAGCCGTAAATATATCCTCAGCGCGGTCATATTGATTAGCGTGTTGCGTAATTCCCAGTTCAACAGCCAAATTTGCAAGTTGATAGCGAAAGAAACCGAGGCAACATTATTGCTGTGTGTGAATAAGTAATAATACAATGAGAGTGGAGGGTTGACAACTGCCACCGACACAGAGGATCTCACTCGTTGGGATTTTTCACAACAAGCTGCGCTACAGCCTCAATAAAAACCTTCATAATCTATCACGGCTCGGGCCCTGGCACTTTCTTGGCTCTCTGTCCGGGGGCCGGCCTCACGCTCCTCTAATGCGTTTTGGGCTCCGCTCCGACAACACGGCTCCACAAGTACAACGTGTGAGTCCTGAAATGATATTGATGGCGGCTGAAAGCTCATGAACCCCCGTGAAGGCTGGGGTACGGCGAGGAGCGTTCTTCCGGGGCTTCATCCAATCTAGCGGTTATCAAGATCGGACGGCGTGTTGCGAACACGTAACCCCGGGTTTGTTCAGGTTGCTGATCAGACAAGAGGTTGCGGCAGCTGACAGCAGCGGATAGGGGGGAGGGGCGTTCACTTTATCTGCTGCCTTGTAGCGTGAAGCGATGATACAGTCGATGGCTACTTTACTTCCTCTCCTGTCTTTTAGGGAGGCCCTGTCCATTACCTGACTCAGATATCATCGTGGACTAAGCGAGTGAGTCAAGTGGCTCTGACCTCTGAGGCTATCTCTTCATAATCCTTCATCTGCACGACAGCAGCATTAAGGAGCCCTTAAAAAAAAAAAGAAAGAACCAGAGCTGGGATAATGTATTAAAACCCAAGAAACCCCCCAAAAACCAGCTGCGCTCCGTGTGGCTACTTGAAAACAGATAAAAAATTGAAAACCTCACCATCTGGAGGATAGCTGATACCGGGGATTATCAAATAACTAGAATCTGGGAAAGGTCACCGGCTTAATGGCGATTGACCTTAGATCAATGGCGGCGGGTTGGGTCACACTTCAGTAGCCGAGGCCCGGAGCCACAGAGGACGAGGATGCGGGATCACATGAAAACGGGGAAAGATGGATGGATGGAGTTGAAAGCAGCTAATTAAACCTGAAGATGTGACGTGTGGTGACCAAGGGGACGGCGTGGAGCCAGCGGAAAAGACATCTAATATTTTCACACACTCTCTCTCTCTTCTGTTTTCCTCCTCTCTTCTCTTCCATCCCTCAGTTCCTTTTCCCTTCACTCTGTCTGTTTGATCTCGCCATGGCCCAAAGTCACTGGGCAGACGGGTTTTTATATCTTATATTCACCGTTCCACATGAGGGAGCGGGTCTTAAAATAAATGAGGCTCTCTGAAGGTCGAAAGCACACGATGATGGGGGCCACACCGGCACTGGCCCTCGCAACAGGCATCAGTAATTCAATTTAAAGAAAATATCCAAGTGTGTATATATATATATTTATATATATGTGTGTGTATGTGGTCTATCTTTCCCTCAGTTTTGTTCCAAAGGCTGAATCGGATTAACGACAGGTGTAGGTGTCGACTGTCCGCCTCCACATCACATTTCTTAAATGTGGCTTCTCCCTGCTTTCATCTCCCCGCTGCTTATACACCAAAAACCAGATAAACGGGCTGGTTTGGCAGACTGTAATCCCATAATGATCTGTAATGGATAACGCCAGGGGAAAATATTTTCAATTTTTCATGAGATGAAAGCCACTTCAGCAGCGGGTGCCAGTGTTAATTGGCTGGAGAAGCTGACACGGTACAAAGGGCTGCGTGAGTGTTATCAATATTTTTGAGAGACCCTTCGGAGCAGGGACGGCCGGGTGGTTTGCAAATGGCCGGTTTCTAAATGAACCGGCTGCCCTATACTCAATGAGCCTATGAAGAAAAAATCAATATCTCCGTTTACTGTCTATTGTTCCAAATAGGAGTCGATACGACCGTCATCATCTTTAAAATATAGGCTTTGACTGTGATTGACTGGCACACCAACACACACGCACTAATTGGAATTCGCTGAGGGGAAGACAAAGAGAAGCGTCTCTCTTTGTCACTGACAGGACGCCGTGATGCCGGGGGAAATTGAATTCACATGGAGAGGGATTTAAAGTAGACCACTTTGTACCTTTTATTGCCGCTGAATCCTATTTACATTCATTCTTGTGTTACTAAGCTTCCTTACCTCAGTTATATTGGCTCAACTAATCTTCAGGTCTCAGACTTTAAGAAAAGAGACAAGCGTATATATATATATATATATATATATATATATCGTGTCTGAAGCAATAAGATGAATCTGTATTTAATGGCTCAGCTAATGGCTCAGAGGTTTATGTCATCTATCACTACATGTATAATAGAGAGAGTAACACAAGGTTAAAACGAATGCAAGAAAGTCACCAGTTCAAACCCCACAACAAGGAATACATCAGGTGTAAAAACATGTACCAGATGAAACCAGCGAACAATTCTTTATTACACTGTGTCAGCATGTCACTCACAACACATCGAAATCCCCTTTGAAATAAATCTAAAGAAATAAAAAACTGTATTTAGCTGTGCGGGAACATAAAGACCTTGAGGGCAGGATTTTATCAGCTTAGCTAACGGGAGATGATCCACCGAGCGAAGATAGCAAGGGGTCGCACCGGTCTCATTCTCCAGCTTAACTACAGACCCGTGAAGAGCTGCATATGATATTAACACGGAATCCGTCTCAGTGCCTGTAGGACATCAATGAACTGTTTAACAGGCCCAGTTTAACTTGATAAAACCACGATTAAACCTGCCCTCCCTTCCTGCTAATGTCTATGTCATGTTTCCGACTCGCGGCTTTTGTGGCTCGAGGCCAGAAGTTTGTTGATGGTGGAGACGACCTGCCGCTCAGCTGTCGAGATCTGTGTCACCGCAGCTGCCACTCATCCCGAATAAGTCAAATAGAAGCTTCAGAGGCTGAAAGTTAACGAGGAGAGAAATCCTCTACGAGAAGAAACCCTCTCCGTTAGGCTTAAAACTGCTTCAATTACATTTTTATTTTAAAAGATGGGTTTAATGATGACGTGTGGTGTCAAAGGGCTCTAGCTCCCAAAACACAGAGTTCAGTCAGCGACCAGCCAATGGATATTGTGGAGCATTTAATTAATTTTATTTAATTGATTGTAAATGTTGGTGGAGACCATACCAGAGTTTAACATGAATAATTAATACATTATTAGAGCTTGGCCTCTTTATCAGTTGGCCAATAAGAGCCTTTCACAGATAGATCTGTATCTATGGTTGTGTGTAGTGTGAAAACGTATATTTATATTTTACATTAAAAAATGTTAATTTCATTTTGATATATTAGATTGTGTTTATGTGTTTTTAAAAAAATGTATGATAATAAACAAATAAATATATAGTTAAACTGTCAATTACAAAGCCTTAATTCAATAAGTTCTCTTGCATGAAAGATAAGGCAGTGGTGACCAGACATAACATTTTAAATTAATGTAACACTAATCCTACAGGTTTGTCGATTACAAGCACGTTCGTCACCATTTCTCTCCACCATGTTTCATGGGTACGGACGGGAGCTGCTAGACGTCAACTGTTTCTTCAATCAGCAGAAATAGCTGCTGATTAGTAAATGAGGGGAGCAATTAACTGAGTAAATAACAGATGTGGGTGGTGACTCAGACGTCTGGTGACTTTTTTTTTTTAACACAAGCTCTAGGTCCTCGGTGATCAGAGCCCTGATCCGTGTTGACCACATCAGAACGTCATCCAAAGATAAAGAAAAGTGGCAAAGAAAGTTAATTTTATCAGGGTCTCTTTAACGATTTTGTGTCATTGTGTGTTAGTTAATAGATTAAACTGCAAAGCATCATTTGTAGCTTCAGGTTCTCCGTTACATGTCATCGAGGACGTCTCCTGCTGATGACTTAAACAATTCAACTACCAGGTTTGTATCTAGAACCAGGGTTCCTGAGATGTGATTTGAAATCGAGCGATCATTAGGGAACGGCTGTTTTCAGCTGAATGGTATAATTCGGTTGTGAACACACAGGGTCGCAGAAAAACACAAACTGATACAGTAGAACATATGGTGCTTGTTCTCAAAGATTGTGCAGCTCAGTAACTGAATCCGACTGTGTGAGATAAATATTCTGGGAAAAGAGACAAGTCAGATCCTGTTATCGCTGCCAACAAACTGTTCTTTGCTTCTTGTATCTTGATGAAATCTTGAAGATTTTCCGATTTTTCTTTTTCACTCTGCCTGGGTGACGACGCGGAACGTGTAAGACAAACAGATATAATCAGTCGAGCGGCTCATGACAGTCCGCGGCGTAAGAAACCATGTAAGAGTGTTGGACCGAAAACTCTTTCATTAGACCTCATAAACGTTATCTGGAACATATCTGAGACAGTCTGAGTGGAACGCCTGCTGCGATTTGGCCCGTGCTACACAGCCCCATCCTCCTCAACCTCCTGTTGGCTTAGTCAGATGGCAGCCTGGCGCTGAACCTGATTCCTGAGTCCCGATTTCACACTTTCCCTCTATTTCCGTCTCAATAGACCGAGCAGAACTCCGCAGCAGAAACTGCAGCTCTGATTAGAAACCAATTGGCAGCCCAGATCCCGCGGCCCCTGCAGTAGAGGCTGCAGGATGTCATCTCGATTCAGCTCCTGCTCCGGACGGGGATCTCTGCTCCCCCCTCAGCCGCCTGCTGGTCTGCTCTCATTTGCTGGGAGTTCTCAGGGAAAAGTAAGACAGGAGGTGGAGGAGCCACTTCTGTAATATGACCTGACCTAAAAGCGAGCAGTGGCAGGCGGAGATGGAAAAGCGTCGGGCCCCAGTTTGTGTCTGGTAATTATCTTTTCTGTATCTTTGGCTTTTGCAGCAAAGATTACCTCAGAGTCAATGAAACCTTTTCATTAAAAATTTACAGAAACCTGCAGTTTTTTAGAAAATCCTCACAGACGTCCCTGCTGCTGCCACCACAGTAATAATTTGTCTGGTTTAGATTAAAACACATTTTACAAGGTCTCCAAACAAAAATTGCTCTCAGAAACGAGGAAGCAGTGGGTTCAGCTGCTACTTTTCAAAAGATGAAGGCTTGATACTTTTTCTGATAGTTTATTTGAACAACATTGAATTTGAGTTTGCTTGTTCGCCCAGGGCTTGTGTCTCTTTTGTCTGGGTACTGCAGCTTCCCCTCACAGTCCAAAGACGTCCAGGGTAGTTTAACTGGAGACTCTTAATAGTCTGCAGGTGCGAATGTGATTGTTCGTCTCCGTTGGACCTGTGATGGACTGGCGATCCGTCCAGGATGTAGTCTAGCCTCTTGCCCAGTGCCAGCTGGGATTGGCTCCAGCGTCCCTGCAACCCTCACAGGATAAGTGGTATGGATAATGGATGGATGGATCCATCAGTGTGGTTTTATGTGCCGAAAGTCATCTCAATTCAGCTTTACATCCCTCCTGCTCCTCTCTGGCGCTCTCTAACTCCAGCTGATTGTTTCCTGAGTGACACACAGCTCATTCTGCAATCGCAGTTTGGGAAACTCAAATGGTGATGGTCAGTCTGTGCTGAATAAACAGGTGCCAGGAAAACTGTCTGTGGGTGTTAGAGCATCCAGGACCAGTGCAGGAGTGGTGCAGCCCAGCGGCCGAGCCTTCAGCTCGCTGTCTTCAGCTGCTGCTGCACACGGACACGCTGGTGCAGAGTCCGTCCAACTAGACGAGCGGGGATGGCCACAGAAACACTTTTTGTAGTATAAGTAAAATGAATGTACTTGTCCGTACACCTCAGAGATGAAAAGCTGTGTTGTGTATCTGCAGCTGAAAAATATAAGAGAGACTCGCTCCGGCCTGTGACTGGATAAAGGCTGGAATACAAGCGTGTGCGGCGCGGGGACAGCGTGTGATTAATGCAGGAGATCATGTGAATGGAAGCCGAGGCCTCGTGATTATCTGGGAGAGACTTTTTATGTCACCTTCCTTCTCTGCCAGATGAGAATGTGATTGTCACTTCCAGCGCCGCTCTCAATAAAATGGTGGAGTCATAAGAGCCTTTATTGTGTGGGGCCTGGATAATGGTTTGCAGCGCTCGCAATGAGACAGTGAAAGTTCCTTACACTCAAACACGCACTGACAGATACACTTAAAGGCTGTAAGTACTGTGAACACTTGACGATTGGGCCTTGAAGCCTCGCTGGCTTGTTTCATTACCACTCGTCTTTTTGCCCCCCCCCCCTCTTACTCACAAAACTTTTCCTCCAGATTAAGTGCAGCCTTTTAGGCTCTCTCGCCATCAGCCCGGCGTATTTTTGCAGCCTTTTCATTGCAAAGTTAAACGTCTGGCCACGGCACACGGTGCCAGTAAATGCCGTATCCTTTCAGCGAGGCAATAATAATTGTCTCTGTGGCGTAATCGTCCGTCAACAAAAGCCTGTGGAAATGACGGGGTTTTTAACATAATAAGGAACATCAGCATTTTGGTTTCCCTCCTCAACCGGAATCAATGCTGCAGTTTGATTCCCTTTGTTCCTGGGAATGTTTATCGGCCTCTTAGAGGACTCCATTTTACTCCATTCTACACTGCTAGCCTGTAATTGCTTCGCTCTTCTCTTTCTACATATTACTTGACCTGGTGGAGATAAAGAAGCAGTAACTCATAACCAGTGAAACACGCCTGCAGCTGTCTGACTCCGTTTCAACTCCTCTGTTGAGTCATGATGACAGTTTGAAAGGCATTGTTCCTGAAAGTGTTCCTTTTCAAAACAAAAGTGTTATCTCAGCAAGTCGACAGTTGACAAATTAAATCAACAAATCAATCACACAAGATGGATTGGGTGTCAAAAATGATATCGGCCAGCGCGAAGATCGGAGATGCAGATCGGGCCGAGCGATCGCTACCATCTCGTCTTCAGGGACGTGGAGCGGGTGGCGTTCTGCATAAACAACAATCAGGACGGTGTAAATAGAAATGTGGAGGGGTGGCGCAGTCAATGTGTGGATTAGACCTGAGCGGGGATCTAAAGAGCGGCTGAGCTCCTGTGAGACGCTCAGCAGAGGATACGCGACTCCTCTCTGTTCGATGCCCAACAACAGCTCCAGCCTCATGGAAAAAATAAATCCCCTCTCTCGCTTTCACGTTCACATCCTCTTCCCGCCATGTAACGCTCCGACAGTATTCTGTAGCCCCACTCTCTCTCTCTCTGTCGGTGGAACTTCAAGGCACAGAGAAGTATCCGGTTTGAGGGAAATCGAGAAACTGTGCAACGCTGCACCGGCTTTGGTGAATGAGTGTGAATGATAGATGTGTCAGGGGGCAGCAGTGAGGGGGTGGGCTCCAGATTTGTCAGAATAAAATGCATAAAGCAGGCACTTACAAAACTATATATATAAAAATATATATATATATATATATATATATTATTATCTGCATCAATTTAAGGTCAGCAAACACACAGAGAAATTATTCATCCCCACACAAAGTGATGAGGCTGAATTACTGCAGGAGGCAGTGTGTGTGTGTGTGTGTGTGTGTGTGTGTGTGTGTGTGTGTGTGTGTGTGTGTGTGTGTGTGTGTGTGTGTGTGTGTGTGTGTGTGTGTGTGTGTGTATGTGTGTGTGTGTGTGTGTGTGTGTGTGTGTGTGTGTGTGTGTGAGTGTGTGTGTGTGTGTGTGTGCATGTGTGTGTGTGTGTGTGTGCTTGTGTAGTGTGACGTTACAGTTATCTTATGATCTGGACCCTGTCTCTAACTGTCCCACTGTTCTGTAATATCTGTTCTGGTCTGTGATTAAATCTCCCACAGGAAACTGTCTCCATTCAAAACACATTAATTATTAGTCTTCTATCAACACTGATTCAAATCACTCCGTGGGTTTTCAGTGACAGATGTTAAACCCACACGATAAAAACTTTGCACTAAACTCTTTCACAGAACTTTGAAGCCTCATTATCTTGGTTTTATAAAACATGAACTCTACAGGCTCCTACCGTCGCACATGCGTGTCGGTGTGTAACACGTGAGACTGACCCGCCCTCCTCACTGTGGGTGGGACGGGGGGGAAGAACGGCCAGTTCTCAGCCAACTGCCGGTCTCATTTTTTTTTGGAGAGAGGCCGGGTGAGCTGAGGTGTCAGCTTGTAGCCGTCGCCTCTTTATCGCGGTCACCATTACTGTTTGTCAGCGCTTAATATCTTGTTAAGCTCTGAATACAGCAGAGTTATCGGCCGGCCTGTGAGTTGTGTTTACTGCCACTGCAGAGGAATAAATCTCCTTCATCAACATCAGGTTTCCCCCCCCCCCCTGCGCTTATCTGGCTCGTTAATGCTAACGTCACCGGCAACCTGTGATAGACACAGACTGAGGCTACGTTTAGCTCGAACACAAGCACGTAAAAGACCAGAAAAGGTTATAATAATGTATATAATGTAGTTAATATAATAAAAATAACCTATTTTATAACCGTAACCTTATTCCATGCTACATATTTCATTAAAGTATCAAACCAACGGACTAAAAGATGCACCAGAGTTTTTTCTTTGACTGAAATGAAGTGTAACATTTCTTTTGAATGTTTAATTCTCTCCGTCATTGTCAGTAAGAGCGGAGTGTGACAGAGAGCGCTGCCCCGGCCCCTCACACCCTGAGTGAGATATCGCTCTTCTGGATGGAAATGCATCATAGGCAAATGTCTTAATCAGACATTTAGCCGGTGAGATCAAATGTGCAAGATAATTTTTATGAAGCAATAATGAATAGGAAATCCATTCTCTCAATTTCTCCAGTATTGAGAGCAGAACCAATAACGTCAGCGCTTATCAACACTACGTCTTCTAACGTAGCCACGGGGCCTTTTTTCAGCGGCCAGCCCAACTATTAAATCAGGATCTGTCACATCATGATGAAACTCAATCCTCCGGTCAGTGTGGGTACAAGGATCCTCATCATGAACACTGTCTGTTTCCCAGGAATCATATCAAGCTTTGTCCAGACTCATCATCTGCTGCTGACGGTCAATAAAGACACCGACAGAAGTGAGAGGGAGACAGACAGACACTTTCTTACTTTCTCTACACTGACACTCACTCTGAATACAGCTTGAGAAATGAAAGCTCCTTCAATAATGTGAGTCTTGGGAATCACAAAACTGCAGAAAATTCAGAAAACAGTAAACTTCTACGGACATTCGCTGATCGTCGGATATTCTGTTAGAAATGAGAGATTCTCTGGAGTTTTTCACCGCCAGTCATCGAGTTAAATGTCAGAGCTCATCTGACAAGGAAAGAAAACTGTCTGGAGGATTCGCAGCGAGCGAGCGAGTGGGCGTGTTGATGACGTGTCTAACACACAGCAGGCGAGAAACTGGAAGAATACAAATGTCTCAGGATGACAACGACATAACAGATGCCAATGATATGTGAGTTTTGTTGTCTCCTTTATGCTCTAACCAGACGACACCCTTTGTGTAAATATATCACGGGTCATCTTCCAGATGTTGTGAACGCGTCTGACCTCCACAACCTCCTGCTGCGCTCTTCATGGAAGCAGCTTCACTGTGTTAAAGGCTCTGAAGCTTTTCATTTCTCCTAAAGACGGCTGTGAATAATAATAAGAGCAAGTATTTTAAAATGTATTCAGCTGGACCAGAAAGTTAATCAGTGATTAATTACCTGGTGAGGTGCAGTCTCAACACTATAATTACTTTTGGGTAACTTTGTCCTGAAAACACAAAATCAGAGGGACTTCTTATTCCCATCAGTGATTTGAGAAGCTTTTCTGACCTTAAGCAAATAAAACGAGATTATTTACAGACTAAAGTGACGAATGGTGAAAACACTGTAGAATAATATCAAATGAAATCTGTTATTTTTATGTAATGTGATGATATCATTTTATAATCAGCGTCATAATTTCCTTCACAGTGCAATCAATAAGTAGTAATTTGATAATTGTGCTCTTTCTTCCCTCCCAGCTTCTGTTTTCAAACACTTTACACAAAACGTGCTGATCTGAAATCAGCTGTGTTCCTCCTCATCAGTCCATGACACCTTTATAGGATGAGATCCTGGTGCTTCCCTGATGCATCTCATCTACAGCAGCCTCTGTGCTGGATAATTAAATGGTCACACCTCCCCTCCACCACTGGGAGGATGCGGGCTTCACAAACTCCTGCTGGGAAAAACACATTACCTCTTACCAGCCAATTACAGACGTGTAGCTCTATCCCCCATATGATATGTAAAAGAGTATAAACCTTCTGCCATTTACTGCCCACCACTTAGAGAAGAACAATATGCGGATAAACCTGGTCAACTAATTACAGTAATGATTGCAAAATGTTCAGAGCGGATAATCACTGAAGCATCACAACACTGAGCACTAAATATGCTAATTTGAATCTGAAGTAAACAGAGGCCTGTTTTTTTTTTTTTTTTTTTTTTGCACGAGATTACCCCCACAAGTTAACGAAATACAAAAACACAGCACGGCAGTCTTTCATACATCCACATTGCACAGCACGCTTCATCAGAAGGAGACATTCATTAGATCGGACAGATATCATCATTGCGGCTCTGGCCACCACAGGCATTCAGGCATTTTTAAATACTTATTAGGCTCGGCGAGCTGTAAAGAGCGTTTGTTATTTGCAGCAGGAGCCTGAGAAAGAGGCACAAACACACAGCAGCCACTATTATATACCTTTAAACTAAAAGGGCCTCACAAGGACAGTGGGCTGTCACGTCTTGGTCCTCATAAGTGCAGGGAAGACAGTACACACACACACACAGAGAGGGGCCATATGTGAGAACGCAAATGTCCGAGGCAGCTGGTCCAGAGATTTTCCAGAACCTTTCCTGTCAGCCTCCGGCCAAGATCTCCGGAAAAAATCAGAGTGAGAATATAACAGAGTAATGTCCAGAAGATTCAGGGCGTCCATGATGTTTCTGACAAGCAGCAAACACAAGACTGGAAAAATCCAAATATCTCCGGATGAAGAGAAAAACCATTAACGTGGGAGACGCCGGTGGAGATGTCAGCTTGGGAAGACGACAACACCGAATTCTCAGGAGAGTTCAGGCGAGTGGTGGAACAGCATTCAGGAGGCACGAACCCTCGAATCTCTTGTCGTTCCGTGATGACAGTTTATGACACATTCTTCATTCCGAGATATTTGGATTTTAATTTGTTTATCTCAGTTTCTCGTCCATCTTGTGTTAGAAACGTCATCAACACGCTCACTCGTTCGCTGTGAGTCCTCGGGACGATCTCCAGCTGTTTTCTCACGTGGGTTTACTCCAGCAGACCCCTGGTTTCTGTTTGAGCGACCGGAAGTAGAAACTCCGCAGAATATCCTCAGCAACTGACCGTAACATTTGTGTTCCCACACACACAGACCCAGGAGTTCAGTGTGTGTCTGAGAGCAGCTATACAAAATGTCCACACCCCATTTTCTGGACATGGATACAACAACGAAATACTACAAACGAATCCAAGTGGCTTCATCTTTTTAACTAGTGTTTGGTGTTTTACTAAAGATTCAAGTGGCGATGCACTACTGCATGAGAACATGCATCACAGACAAGCAACAGCCACATACATGTGCACTAAAGGCCGATCATGGACGTAGAATAACGAACCACGTCAGTCGTGAGGATGCAAACCTGTTGTATTTACCGCTTTTACCCATTAAACGCTCAACCTCACACTTTCAAACTCATTCGCTCCTCTCTTCCTCCTCTCTTCCTCCTCCTCTCCTCCTCCTCCTCTCCTCCTCCTCCTCTCCTCCTCCTCTCCTGCAGATCCAAACCGGCCACCGTCCTCTTCCTCTCTGACCTGCAGGCTAAACTGCCTGCGTTACTTGGATCCCTCCCCCTTCTCTCTGCCTCCCTGGGTGGCTGATGGACGGGATCATGAGTCCCTGGGTGACAGACTCTCCGTCGTTTTGACACATCTCTTTGACAAGGTGAGAATATCCACGGAGAAAAGACGGGGACCGACTACCCCGGCCTCTCTCTCTCTCTCCACACATCCCCGCCTGCACCCAGCAGCCCGGCTCACGTCTTGAGTGACAGCACAGAGCTGTGAAACAGGTTTTACATATGATGGGAAAAGTAAGAGAAGACAGGGGACATCTTATAGCGTCACCTTCCATTGAGAGAAAGTGGAGGACGGGATTGTTGCAGGCCTGTGAGCTCAGGGTTCAAACGTCTTGTCTGGAAGCTCGAGAAGCTCCGGAACGCTCCCAGCGTGTGAGGCTGAAATCACAGCTGCACTGAAGGGAAATGGAGTCTGAGATGTAGAGCTGTCATCACCAGGACTATAAACCTCACAGATACAAATCCCTCCGTCTGCACCTCCTGTTTCCTCCCTGCGTCCACACTGCAGGAGGGGTTCCTTCTTAGCATGGGGGGGGGGGGGGGGGGGGGGGGGTTGCAGAATATGAGTTTATACCACAGATGAATTTGAAAGTAGATAAACAGAAAATAACACTGGCATCAGAAACAACTCGCAGCAGCTGGAACAATGAAGTGTACAGGTAACTTGATGAGGAGAGTGGAAGCTCTGAGTGTGTGTGTGTGTGTGTGTGAGAGAGAGACAGAGAGAGAGAGAGAGAGAGAGGGAGAAAGGGAATGTGTGTGTGTGTGTGTGTGTGTGTGTGAGAGAGACAGAGAGAGAGAGAGAGAGAGAGGGAGAAAGGGAATGTATGTATGTATGTGTGACGGAGAGAGAGTGTGTTTGTTTGTGTGTGTGTGTGTGGTCACTGATTCAGTGTCTCTCTCTCTCTCTCACGCATGCAAACACACAAACGACACATTTCACCTGCAAAAGCAGGTGCACACGCGCGCTCACCGCACTCCCGCACGCGCACACCCAACCAGGCGGACTGCTGCACGCGCGCACCAACACTTTGACACACACTTGTCTGCATCGTCAAACTGGGGACCAGCAGCAGAAACAAATCCCGCTTCATCTTTTCCCCCGACATCACATTCGTGCAGGTACACGTGCACAGCCTGCGTGCACGGCCCCCAGCGTGACACGCACGCCAGAAAAATGCAGAGAAAAGACATGCACGCGTATCCATCCAGTCCACCGAGGCTGTCAATCACCAACCAGATGTTTTGTGTGGTCTTATAATAAAATTAAATTAAAAAAAAACCCTGAATCCTCACGTTCTCTCCAGGATGAAGCTGATCACATGCACGCGGCTGATGTTGCAGGAAGACAAATGTCTCATTACGCAACTTTACAATAAAAGAACATCGAGGGATACAAAACATTCAGAGCAAGTTCAGGTCAAATATAATCCAAGTGTTGTTAAACTCACCGATGAGAGCCAGCTGTAAGAAGTACAGTCCGAGGAAGTCCATTATGGAGCGAGACATGATTCAATCCGGGGCGAGAGATGATGATGAGGATGATGATGATGATGGTGGTGATGATGATGATGTGTGAGAATAAAAAAAAAACCCTCTGTTGGTTCAAACTGGCTCCGACGATTAAACACGCACAGAATCGCAGCTATTTCTCAAGAGATGAATCCACAGCAGCGCGTGAGGGAGCAGGAGCCGAGCAGCATCTTTTCACAGTCAAACTTTTGTCACGGGCGTAAAAATGGATCAGAGCTGCGCCAAAAAAAAAAAAAAATCGAGCCGGTGGTTCCGAGTCAATGCCACACGGAGGGAGGAAGGGGAAAAAGAAAAAGCTGTTCGTTCCTTATGTGGAGTAAATGTTGAACATCCGCGGCTGTTCCATCCGTCCGCTTCCTCTCCTCTTCGCCTCCACCTGCGCAACGTCTGCAAAATGCGCATGAATCACAAGGGGCGCGTTGCTGTGCGCACTCCGACCTGCGAGTCACCACAGCCCGTGTGATCCCCCCTCTGCTCCCGGGCGGGTCTGCCGGAGATGATGCCCAGCCCCAACTCGGTTAAGAAAAAAAAAAAGAAAAAAAAATCCAATCTTGGCAAAAAGTTCAAATAGGACAAGTTAAATCGATAGACTATTTCATACCGCCATAAAATGGAAACAATAAACCTGCGTAAAATGGTGCAGAGTCTGGCCGGGTGGGGAGACCATATCCACTGCTCTCTGAAAAGTAGGTTATCCCCCCTCTCTCTCCCTCCACAAAACAGAAGTTGAGAGGGATTTGGGGACAGTTGAGAGAATATTTTCGGGGCCCTACAGGAGGAGCAGCCGGTGGAGGCAGAGCCAGGCTGACTCAGTGTCGGTGCCTCTTCATGGTTAGATCGAAGGGAGCATCTTGCACCCAGCATGGACTGTTGGAGGCTACCTGCTGTCTCATGTCCTCGCTTGGTCTCCTTTCCAAACCTGTCAAAGAATCATCTATTCTGATCTGGGTTTCGGGGACAGTGGGTCTGATTGACGCTCGGACTGTTATCATTTTGAGACATAGCCTACTTTTGTTTGCTGTGCACCCAGAATAATTGGAGTAACCCTGCGGGAGAAGCACCCCATTAATCATGGATGATATTTTAATTCTTCATTCAGTTATAAGTGGCCCTTTTTCTTTTTTTTTTGTCAAACTGTGAATTATCTTAGAACCGTGAAACTGCTCAGGATGGGAAATTAATGTTTGAGCGATTTCTCTGTTGAGAGTGATTTTGCCTCCTCTGGCTTATTTTTGGAGGTTTTACAGCTGCTCGGGGACACTCTCTGGGAGTATGTAAGAAAGACTGACACTCGGAAACTTGGATTCTACACGGTTTCTGGAGAATAAGCTGCACAACCTTAGACGCAACCTTCTGTGTGGTGTTTTAATTTTTTTTTTTTTCCTGAGGAGAGTGGGCAGTTTACTCTGAGGATTTGCCCTCACTGAGACGGGAGGAAAAGATACTGCAGGAGCAGGATTCGTTCTCCAAGGCCGATAACACAGTTTGTAATAAAACTGAATTCATCCCTGTGCAATACTAGAATAGTAAAAGATTCAAAACTGTCTCATCTTACAACACTTAAAATTTGTATGAGTTTAAATGTTGGGTAATTCATCTTATGTATAATTGAATACGACATTGAACATACAGGCATCAAACTCAAACTCCTCATGTTCACAGGGGATGCGCTTGCTGAAGCATTTGATTTTTAGTTGCAGGAAACACAAGAAAACAAATAAGATTTGATAAATCACGTCTTAGAAAAGCAGAATTTGTAGTTTGCCAGTTGTTTTCTTTCAGCAGAGGGTGACGACGGATCGGAAGAGGCTACGTCAGGACCAAACAAGTGGTTGTGAGTGTTTATTGTTTCCAGACATCTCAGTTTCTGCTCGTCCAGAATGTCCCCCGGCAGTTTTCAAACTAAAAGGGGCCCGGCAGTGTTTCCAAACAATAGCAGAGTAACTGTGTCTTCAAACTGAAGTAGAAGTGTGGATGTGAACGAAGCAGATCGTGAAGAAGGTACGAGAGCATCAGGAGGCGACTGAACAGGAGCTGAAGCAGCTCGAGCAGCGATCTGAAGCTGGAGGGAAATTGTAATTGGATTACATCCACATAGCATTTCTCTTTCGTGTTATCGACCACTTAAAGTGCTTCACACTACAAGTCACTTTCACTGGCACACGTTCATACACTCGTTCTATTGCAGATCTCTCTTGGACTGAAGGAAGAGTCATCCGAAGTTGGAGGTTCAGTGTCTTGCATTTGGGATGCAGAGCGGAGGATTCGGGAATCAAACCACTATTTTCCTATGTTCCACTCTACCTCCTTTCAATTCGGCCGACGCTGTTAACGCAGCCATTGGAGGATGCAGCCGAAGAACTTTACATTCACAAAAAAACCTAAATAACACAATATAATATAATATACATATGATGTTTCTCAAATGTTAAATATGTAATTATTGAAATTAACAATTTATTACAGTTCTACACATTTTAAGAGTGTAGCAAAACATGAAAACATTTTATTCCCAGTGAAGAACTAAAAAATATCTTCAAAATGTCAGCCTGGTTTGTCAGGAAGTTACTGTCGCTTCAAAATGTCTCAATTATTTCAGAAAATAACAAAAAAGCTCGTTCAGTCAATGACATTTTCTCTGCAGCTGCTCAGACTTTCATCAACAGAGATTGTTTGTTCACGTCATTAACAGGGAAACACAATGACAGTGTCTGTCTTTACAGCAAACGCACAAAAACACAATCTGTTTACTCTTAAGGAACGAGGCCCGAGTGGCTCCGGTGGTTATGACTCTTGGTTGGTGTGTGAAGTCGCCACTTCAGCAGCCAACTAGGTGCTCGAGTCACAGTAAACCAGACGTTAAAACACCAGACGGCCAACGGGAGGACCAAGGTGATTTGCGGGATGAGGAGAGCGAGTCCGGCAGGAGGCTGAATCTTTTGTGTTGTCGACAGGAGGACAGGGGGACGTCAGGAGACAGTCATAGAGCATCTTTTTCTAACCTAAACCAGATCTTAAACTAGTTCAGTGACCTTTTTAAACCTGCTGTTTGGGCTGTTTTCTGCTGGTTGCAGCTTTTCTCAAGTGCAGAGCGGCTGCGAAGCTGCTGCTGCTGCACAATAGAGCTGTTCACCTGTTTGTACAAAGTTCAGAGAACAACGAAGTGGAGAATCTGCTCTTGTGATCAACAGGCAACACTGTTGAGAGAGCGAGTCGATGATGCTTCTAACACACAAAAGTAACACGAGGAGCCGCGGAGGATACTTCTACTGAGGAGCCACCGCTCATCTGAACGCTGCGGAAATTGCTGTGATTGTGTCTGAGTTGCACAATCTGATGTTGTGTTGTTTCCTGTGTGAAAGGAAAAAGTCCAGAGAAAGTCTGAACCCCTTCATCTCTGCACGCACTAACGTTTTATTACATATATGCTGGAGTTTGGTCTGGAGTCATGAAAATGGAGAATGAATAGCATCAGAACTAATGTACAGTTTGGTAAAAAAGACATTTCTGTGTAAACCTTAAACAAAGGTCGAGCTGAGATGTATGAGAGTGTTGTGCTGCAGTCGGGCCTTGAGACGCGATCATGTAACCGTGCTTTCATTGCCTTTGTCGCGCTGCAAGTTTCTGTCTACATGCTGTGGCCTTGAAAGTTGTTCCATCTCATTCAGCTCCATCGCCGGTCAATGGCGTCTCCATCACAATCGTGGAGTCAAAGTGGAATAGCGACGTGTGGGCAGAGCAGCAGGACGCCGCTCTCTCTCTCTCTCTCTCTCTCTCTAGATTTCTCTCTCCATGTGTCTCGGTGACGGCATCAGCACAAAAAAACAGCAACTCAGGAGCCGGCATTCATTTGAATGAATTAACACGTCTTAATCAGCCGACTGTAGGAGCCTGTCCCACGTACACCTCTGACTTATGACATCAGCATGGCAAATGTTTTAAGGGGCGAGGCGGCGCGTTCGAGTCGATACCCAGCTCGAGCAGAGGCGGGGACGCAGGAGACGTCTCTGGAAGGATTCGCTCCACAGCAGGCAGGGGGACATTAGATTCAAAGGGTCGAGGTGGGGATCAATACGCCTTCGTTTTTGGCACACGCTGTAATTCAGGGGTGTTGGGAGAGAGGGGGAAGGCTGAGTTGAACTTGAATAACCTTCGTGGAAAACCTGTTTTGGAGATATGAATTGAGATTGTTGTGCCCTCCCACATGCACCTGCAGCCAGCTTGGCAGCAGGAAGTGCTCAGTAGATGCGCTGGATGACCGCCAGGGTATGAATCCATGGTGTTGTCTTCCCTCTTGCTAAATATGTACTTGGCAAGAATTTAAAGGTCCAGGGTGTAAGATTTAGGTGAAAGGGATGTATATAAAAAAAAAAATGATAATAATCCTGGTGATGTTTTCACAAGTGTGTTTGTAAGAATCGTTGTTTTCTTTACCCCAGAATGAGTCGTTTATATTTAAATACTTTCAAAGTTGTTTTTATGACAACTGAAGCTACCGCAGGTTCTGTGGAGGTGGAAGGTGAGGTGAGGGGGTGTTCAGCTGCAACATGACACTTCACCACTAGATGTCACTAAATTCTACACACTTTTGTTTGAAAACAAAATGGAACCGCAACTGACAAAAGCTTCCTGTTCCGATGCAGAGACAGGTGCTCCTCTGTTCCGTTCGGGAGGCAGCCTGAAGCTGAACATACACTTGACGCAGGCTTGACGTAGACACCTTCGGTTCAGGTTTCATTGATCAGCTTTGATTCCAACATAACTTATATTCTTTTATTCCCTTGGTTTTTCAAGCCACAGTGTTAAATTCCC
Source organism: Paralichthys olivaceus (assembly GCF_024713975.1). Taxonomy (NCBI): domain Eukaryota; kingdom Metazoa; phylum Chordata; class Actinopteri; order Pleuronectiformes; family Paralichthyidae; genus Paralichthys; species Paralichthys olivaceus. Next base: position 5,552,012 of record NC_091104.1, read on the forward strand.
CTTTGACTCATTACTGAATAAAATTTCCTGCGTGTAATCACCACATTCAAGCTCAGCTATTCTCTGTAATGTAAATGTGACTGAGGTGTGCAGAAAGTTTGCAGTGGAGACGACCTTGATAGCTCAAGTGAAGATGTATTGAATTTACAATGACAGAAAATGATTAATTAATTAAAATAACTAATTATTTTCTAAGAAATCAAGGAAAATGCTGAAAATCTCACACTGTTGAAAGAATGATTTCCTCTTTAGCAAGTAGTCTTCAAAGTTAAAAAACAATGTTTGTTAATTCAGTTGCATTTGATAAAAAACAAAAAATTTAATTGCAGATAAACCAGGTAGGACGAACACAACCGACCCGTAAAAGTCTGTGCACTCTGCGTTTCCTAGATCCTGATGTTTATTGTTAATTTTATATTTTGACCTCAAACCAGATTAAATTGGCTCCAAGTCTTGTTCTGGTCTTGAAACCATCGAGGAGACTCAAAATCTTCTGTGCTAAAACTGCAGCCACGAGCAAAAAACCTCCTTTCAAACCAATGCTATTTAACATTTTGTTAATATTGTTAATATTGTATTGCTCCGTTTATTACATTTTACTCTTCCTTCCCTCGGGCAGAGTTATGGCAGAAGTTGAAGCCTGTGGTGCAGCGACTGAAGCTCTGGACTGATGGCTCTGCCGTCGGCCGTCACACTGATTCCGTCCCATTTGCAAATTCTGTCCCTGCTGTGGGAAATATTACAAAGCCACACTGTTACAAAACATTTGCAGTGCGTTATGGCCTTTAAAAGCAGGGGAGGCATTGTTTGTGAGCAGTGATACGAGATGTGAGTCGGGGGAAGAGCGGCACGTCGCGTCTCATGTCCACGCTCGGTGTTTTTAGGTGTGACAGTCTCAGCGGACAGAGTTCTGTGAGGAGGGTAAACAGTGAAATCTGTAATTAAAATATGCAGCTTGGTTGTTAATTTTTACTGCATCGCATCTTAAACTTTCTTTTATACATTCTAATAAAACTTTTATGCAATGAAATGGAAGAGAAGAAGTAAATATAATTTGAGTTATGGGAGTTTTGAAACACTCGCACCTGAAAATGACTCAACTGCTCCTGAGGTATATTTATATATTTTATAAATAATACTATATTGTCACCATTATGTATTTTTTTTTTAGTTTGCCATCTCTCTACTATTTGACACCTATTGCATGTACAGTAGTTACAAGCCCCACAAGTTTCTGTTATTCTAGATTGTTGTTCGGATGTTTGTTAAAGTGTTAATTGTTCAGAAGACCTCGGTTAAAATTTAGTTATTTGATGTAATGAAAACGCTCCCGCCCCCGATCACTAATGTGAAGAACGAGGCTCCGAAGGTCGGACAACGCTTGAGGTCGTCGGAAAGGCCTCAGATAAAGTTCCGGGTCAGGCATCAATGAGAACACGAGCAGCAAAGAAGTGATATCTGGTAGTGTTAGAGTAGAGCGTGGTGATAATCTCCACAAGTAAAACCACAAACTGTGTCGTATGAACGTGTAATCCTAGATTGATTTCCTTGTGTTCTCGCTAATAAAGGAGGTTGTATATTATTAATTCTCTGTTTGTATTTGTTTATCAAAGGATTGAACCTGAGCCAGGCCACATGACAGTGATGGAAGAGTTGGCAGCACACAGCTTTAAAATATATTTTTATATGAGTTCTTATCTTTTTTTAAATGCACAGGGATCAGATACTCTGAATCAGTTGATATAAAAAGTATTGAGGATGGAAGAGTTTGTATCAAGCAACATATTTTTGCTTCACTCATGTCATCACAGCGCCAACGTGTCTCTGGCCTTTTCAGCAACAATGAACTCCATTTGATTATGAGGCTGAATATGAGATGCTCCCCCTGTAGTGGTGCCAATGTACTGCGGAATCATCCTCTGCTCTCGTCGCAGGCCCGAGCTGAAGCCAAATCCTGGCAGAGGAAGAAAAAAAAAACACGCAGGAGAAGGGCATGCTGGGGCTTTTCAAAGCCGGCCTGAGGTGTAATTATGAGCATATCTGGCCATCGCGGTGGGCAGGTGATGAGACGAATGTGTCCAGAAAGAAGTGTGACACATACAAACTGAAAGAACCATATGCCCTTGGTTACTCGAGGCTGTTTTCATGGTGTGTTTGCGGCGGCATATTTCAGATTCACCGCGAGGATGCGTGGAAATGGATAAATCAATGTGGCCATCTGGGGAGAGGAAGTCACGATGAGAAATGGTTCAATGCTGACATTCACCCGACAGTAACCCCACAGACGTAATTATTCCATTCATCGCCGAGATGCTAAAAAGGAGCGAGAGCCTTGTTAGTTTCAAGACACAAATCAGATGAGTTATAGGTCAAAGAATGTTTGTGAACGAGGAGACAATTAAAAACATGTTCATACTTTGCTCTGGATCAAATCTGACGTTTTATCGCTTTTTAAAAGAAGAAAACTCGCGCAAAAGATACATTTAGGAATTTTAAAATTACAAAATGACGTGACGACTCTCGTGTGTGACACAAAATTGTTTTTGTGAGAGCAGCACGTCTAAATTAAGGCCGTGAGTGTGACTGAATATCATCATTGTCATTGTCTGACCTCTCCAGCTGAGTCAGAAGTCACACACACACACACACACACACACACACACACACACACACACACACACACACACACACACACACAGGTCCCTGATTTATCATTTAAACAGTAACAAGTGAATCAAGTCTGATATGACACATTTAGTAAAATGTAGAATGAGGTTGTTTGTGAAGAGGCACAACAGAATATCAGGGTTTTACAACAACTCTGTTTCTATTATTATCACCAGCGAGAAACATCTGACTAATCACCACTGACTGTGATGACCGATTGATCATCATCACGTCACAAAACGACTGAACAAACTCTAACTGCCTTCCGATGACGTCCGAAGAGACCAACATTGTAAACACTCGTAAATATCAGCCGTCTACATATTTCTATGATTCTTTAAATCCAAGATCTGAGCACGATTCCCTGGAAAACGTATGTTCGCTGAAGTTGGTAGATTTAAATCAACATTCCTCTTGTTTACTGACTTACATGCTAAATGTACTTATGCTACTGTCACACGGCGTCATCGTGTCTTATTATCCCATCGGTGCCACTTGTGGTCACAGTGTCAGATACATCATTTGTATTTAATAGGATAAAAAGTCCTCTTATGCGATTACTGTATTTTAAACTGGTTGCAAGTATTTAATTCATGCTCTGACCCAGTCTACTTTCTATATATTGACAGTGTCAATTTTGTCACAAGTGTAATTTAAATCTACATAAAGATTCTGTATTTAATTTCCCTTCAAATTCAATTTTAGAATTCATTTATTCAACATAATTCAACAGCTTAATATGAGGGTGACAAATTAAAATTTATTCAACACAAATTCAATCTCTGCTGGCGCTCTAATCTCTTTCCATATGATTTATCCAGGGGAACTTGATTGAGCATGCATGCTCTGTTCCAGCAGCTCCTCGCTTCACATGCACACAATTACATTCACAGCCGGGAGCTCCCCGGTACGACCACAGCGTCGCACTGATGAACATCGAGCAGCTGCACCGGAGCAGCGTGGGGTTAGAGGCACGTCGACCCCGGTTGTTGAATTACTCATCAACGTCCCCCCTCATACGTCCAGGTTCCCCGCAGGTCGGACGGTTTCTGACATCAACCGTCAGGTCATGATTCTGCTTCCCTGATCCTCCGCCTCCTCTGTTACCCATTTGCAGGTGTGAAAAACACAGCTTCGCCTGCTCGCTCTGTATCTCAAGTTGTTTATGACGCTTTTTAGGGATTTTTGCAGTTGAGTGCATTCCGAAAGCGCCCGGCTCAAAAAACAGCTCACAAAATAGTCTTGAAACATTGATAGTGTTTTAAGAGAAAATGTTTTCCCAATGAAAATTCGCCCGGAGATGTTTTCAAACCACCGATTTGTCGACAAAACACGTTTCCGAGAACACAGTGAAGTGAGGTGAATATTCAAGACCAAAACTGAAGCGCTCGTGTTCTGAGTTAACAACAAACCGAGGATTAGATTCCACCATGTTTATAGGGCCCATGTGCAATGAAGAAAAAACTGCTTGATACAAGGGATTTAATGAGTGTGAGGTTAAAACAAAAGCAGGAATGAAGGCGGCTCTGTGCTGCACGATCTGCTTCAGGAGAAGTTATGTCAGGTGTGTAGATTTTTTTAATTTTAAGACACAACAGCAAGATAATTATGTGTTTCCATATAGAATGAATATAAACAAATGTATTAAAAAGTGAATAAACACACAGGGAAAGCAGACGAGGTGTTCGAGGCAGAGTATTAAAATTTACTGTCTTCACTGGTGTTTATGTTGCTGACTCTGATTCGTTGTTTCCCCGCAGGTTATAAACGGTTAAATGTTATCGTCACGCCTGCACAGACACATTCACTTTGTGAGCGAATATCTGCAAGTGTCTGTTTAAGCTGCAAAACCTTTTCCACAAAATGAAATGTGAATCTTGGATCGTGGTGCGACAGGTGCATTAAGTTATCACAAACTATGAAAGAGTAAATTAATCCATTGATGCCTGAACTACATCCAACACAGTTGTCAACATAAAAACAGGAACATTCACTCTGATGCTCTTCTGGTTTCCTCCGGCGACAGGTCGGTTCTTGGCAAAGTCGGTTACGTGGCTGCAATCCAACGTTACTTTCTAAAGACCAGGCTGAAAGCAAAAGCCCCTGAAAGAGGAGAGTGACGGTGGCTGCGCGGCGAGTGAGGGAGATACCAGGTGAAGGCTTTGGTCACAGACTTCAGACACTGACGGCAAAACATCAGCAAACACATGACAAATAAAGTCTCTTCTCCACTGGTCAAAAGAAAAACAAACACTCACTGACATCCGGCTTTTGTCTGCGATCTACATTCATTCCTCGAAAGTGAAATGACTTTGCAGCAGACACAGGTTTCTATCGGCTCTGACTATGAATCTGGATGTAAACAACCTAAAACCAAAGCTGAAACATAAAACAACAAGAGGCACTGGTGTACTTTTTGTCTTCTCTGCACATCTCAGACATGAAGAAACCTTTTCTAGAAACTTCATATCTGAAGGTTTGGTTCTGGCCAGTGTGTCTACATGAGGAAACCAGACATTACATTTGTGCTTCTCTCTTTTCAACACCCCGGACGATAGTGATTGCATGTTGTACACATTCCGTTCTCCAGATGCAGTAATTCATCTGATCCAAATGGAACCCTGTAGCAGAAAGGTGATGAGAGCGACTGACCTTTTCAGCAGATATTTTTTATTCTGGCGTTAGTCAGAGGCTTTCTGAGGTCGCTTCACTATAAAGTGTGATCACATAGTAAGTGGAACAATGAAAACACTGGGATACTGCGCAGCGAATGCAAATTGAACAACAATACCAAACACACGGTTCAGCTTTTTCTGGAGCTCACCAAATTAACAAACGCAGCGTATTCTATTGTCTCCTTTAACCAACGTGAAGCGCAGAAGAGTGAACTACGTTAAGTAGAGTTCAGAGCTTGATCACAGAGCCGGAGTGTGTGCTGAAGAATGCAAACAACACGGGTTGGTCTAAAAAAAAGGAAGAATAGGCAAAAAGATACTAAATAATATATGTTGTATAATAATGTGTTGTATAGCAGTGGGGTGCAGCTTTCAGCAGCACACTAATGAGCCCATCGGGGGAGAAGAAGTGTGGATGAGAAATGGTGTAGTGCTGATGTTCATTCGACAGCGGCCTCGACCAGCTGATTATTCCATTCATTATAGAGATGTGGAAAAGTTGTTATCAGTGTCGCTACGCCGATTTAACAAATTCACTTCTATAAAATGAAGCTTTGACCGTATTCATAGTGAATAACGTCCAGAGGCGTGATCAGAAGAGGGAAAGCTCGTGTTAATTTGTCACAAATCATGTGGAGAAACGGCATAAAGGCACGAAGGGTGTCGCTTTCTCCCCGAGCTGCAGCCGACACAGCTCGGATTGGAGTAAACTAGTGCACTTCCTGTTCTGTTGGGACCGGGCTGTTTGCTCTGGCCTGTGGTGAGACGTGCTGCAGCTCTTTTTCTGAAACTGTGTGACCTGCAGTAATTGAGCTGCGGCAAAAAAGAACCTGCTGCTGGACTCCTGAAGCCACCGCTGCTTCACCCATTCATTCATTTATACAGTCAAGATTTGCTTCCTCTGCACATCAGAATATGTCCTAATATTAATGTACAACCGGTTTCATCATCCTGTGCCACTGCACTTTACTTTCTCTACACACCACTACAGTGAAAGGTGTTTATAAGGTACATACTCAGCATTTTTTTAAAAATCATTTTTATTCTCTCACTCCTGCTGCTGCTGTAACGACTGAGTTTCCCCGCTGCGTGGATCAATAAAGTCTTATCTTATCTTATTCAAAGTTCACTGAAGCTCGATGGATCCAGAACCCCGGACTAAACGCGCCCGTTGTCGCAGCCGCTGCTGCTACAGAGCGCTGATCACCTGTACGTTCAAAGATTATTCATATTGAATGTATCGCGTGTCCAAATTCCACCAAACTCAATAGTGCGCTTCCTTGAGTCCTTGACAACACACATTCCAAGTGTGAATCAGGTGAGATGAACGGTGCTAAAGATATGTGAGACACATACAGACGGAGAGATGTCTCATTTAAAATGTAATGTAATGCACTCAGGAGTTAAATAAATCTCTTTACTCTCTCATCAAAAGTTGAGAGTTTGATTTTAACTTCAAACATTCATGTTTTATTGAATAACACATAGGGGTTTTTAAAAAAGTACAGCATGTTTTAAGGTATTTACTTTAACTTACACGTGTGTCCACCTGTATCACACTGAGCCCAAATAAATCTGAGTCCTGTCCCTGCAACTTATGCTATAACCAGGAGGCACCGGCTGTTTTACGTCCTCTCTGTGTTTACATCACTAAATCTGACTGAGGCTATTTTGAAATCTGGTGATGTGCAGGGTGTTCCAGGGATATAAACACGTCAGGATGAATTCCAAGAGAGAGAAAATTAATTTGATGTAAAGCTGCAGTCATAAAATGTGAATACTCAACTCACTGTCAGCGTTATACACGGTACATACTCCAACTATGATAAAGTGCTGCACCGAGCAGATGCAGAATATATGAGATACTGATACTGGACATTTCAGTCTTTAGGAAGTTAAATACGGAATTCTCTGGGAACCGGTTGGTCCAGCTTCACTCTGTCCATTTGATTCTTTCCTGGATCTTTTTGCAGACGACTCTCAACACGTCTCCTCTGAAAGACATCCAACGTTTGCTTCATACTGACGAGCACAGTTTAAATAATGTTGTTCTCACCTGTCCGACTCAAGTGAAGGAAAAAAGCACCAGACTGAATAAATTGCTCGCAACGTTCTTGAGGCGGACGTGGACAGAGGTTCCTCTCAGCGTCAGTGCCTAAGCACCGTAAAACGCTCTGGATGAAGGCACTGACCAAATGGCACTGTAACGGCACTTGGTCACAGTCAGACTGTTGGTAAATCATCCTCTTGCACTTTTGGCATTTTGCAGTTCATGTGACATTGCAGCTCGTAACAGTCGGTCCACTTACGGAAGCGTGAAGACGAAAGCTCTTTCTGTCAATGTCAAAGCACGTCTCCGGGCAGAGAAGTGACAGCGTATAACATCAGGTCCACTCTGCTAATGTGACCCTCCCCTTCTCCTCCTCCCCCGTGTGCACGGACCATTTCATTTGTAATGAAGCTTGCGCCTCCCACACCTAAATGGATTATGGACTTGTGAACTGTGAACGGCACGAGGAGTTAAAGGTGGCCGGGTAGCCTAGCGGTCGCAAAAGAACGTCCCCGTAATTAAAGGATCACGGGTTAAATTCCCAGAAAAGGCATTCTATCCAAAGGGTCCTTGAGAAACACTGTGAACTAGCAACTGAGGTTAAAAGAGGAAGCATAACTCATCAAACGCTGAAGCGTCAAGAGCAAATGTTGCAGATGAAATGTTTGAGTCCACTTTCCTCAACAGGTGAGTCACGACTCAGAGGTGGATCAAGTTTTCTTATAGAGCCACAACAAAATAGGACGATATAACTATTTATTAATATATAATAAGTTCTATGGGCCGTTATTACTGTAGCAAAACTACTGACTCAGTTTTAGTGAGGGGCCGCCTGAGCAGAGGCTGACGACTTGTCTGTATTTTCATTTCTTGAAGCAAAATACTTTTCAGCCATTAATCCCCATGTATGCGTTTATAGATTTGTTTAAACATTTACAGATATAAATACACTTTCAAATCTGAAAACACATTTCAAGACATTTTCAAATCTGTTTACACACACACACACATTCTAAACAGAGATTTTCAGATCCATGTACACATTCGCAAATCTCATTACACAGGGACGGATTGAGTCTTGTCAATAGTTTTGCTACAATAATGGCCCCATATAGTTCTATCATTTAAATCCACCATGCCATCACTCTGTAATGTATATCTATAATTGTCTGTACATATACAGTAGCAGTAGGTGCAGGTAAAGATGGATGCCGTGTTCCTCCAGTTAAGCAAAATGTCCCAAATAGGGGCGTCGCCATCTTTCCCCTTTGACGTCATTTGAAGGGGTGTAGTGATTCGACCAAGCTCCATCTCAGCTGTCAATCATGACGTTTCTCCCTATTTTCCGCTGGATACCAGCTACCTAACATTCAAGCAACCACCTTTGAGAAAACGTTATTTGATGTGTACGTCCCATCTGCTAACATGGAGCAGGCAGGGTTTGTGACCTATACTTCAGCCAGCCACCAGGGGGGCAATGAAGATGATTTGGCTTCACGTCTGGGGAGCTGTCACGTCATCCATCTTTAAAGATTGTTCGGTCTGCATGCATGTTCAGGTGCACTGGTGGGATGTGATTTATTTATTTTTGTCATCCCTGTTTGTGTGGGCGTAGGTGTCCTCATTAGTAAAGTACATCTCCCCAACCTTACCACCCCCGGCCCACCCCCTCAGATACCCTTGAGGAGATGAGGTGGTCAGTTTCCTGTTTCATTTGCCTCCAGTCATGCAAGGCTGCCTCGGTGTCTGCGGCCGTCTCCCTGCACTAAATCAAAGAGTGAGCCGAGCGCCGAGCCGTGGCGGTGACTCCTTTTATGATATTCTGTAGGATCCCGGTCATTGAGAGGAATGGAATGTATGGCCGCTACGACTTACAGATCCTCACAGGGGTCACAGGCGCTGGCTCGCCTTGTGGATCACATTCTCTGCTGCTACTCACTTATTTCCATTTCACTGAATTGTATCATTGAAAACCTCATTAAGCCGCAACACTAGAGAGCTTAGTGTTTGTTCTGCTCAACCTCCTCTAGGTTTGTTATCAAGCTGTGACAGTTTCCATTTGCAGGTGTTAGATACTGGTTCTGCTTCCCCTCTCCTCTGCCTGCCGACTCTCTGTCTCTCCTCCTCATTGCAAACATGACAGAGTGTGTCACCAGCCGCTGATTTGCAATTTCGTGCAACCCCGGCAAACGGCTGATGTTAAAAAGAGCAAGTTAGCCCGATGGATTGAACTGCAATGCAGCAAAAATCATTTTAAGAAATGCCCTAAACCACAAAACAGACAGTCATGTGGGTGAGTTTCAGCATTTGCATGAAAGCCATTACGGAGACTTGAAATGACATCAGAAAGACTTTAATGTAAATCTGTATGCACTGTCAGGTTGTTCTCTGGTCGCGTTGATCTCACTGGGCAGAGCGTGACACTAATGCTTTCCATGGGGGGGGGAACTAAATTCTGCGTGCAGCTCAGTAGGCAGCAGGAGATTGATATAAATGCTGCGTTCACACTGCAACACACAACACAATCAACAAGTGGGAGAAAGACAATTAATTTATGTAGATGAACCAGCAAACTCTGAATAGATGCTCAACAAGCTTGATACCACAGACGACTCTGTTTCTCTGTCCATGCCGGTAAACAACAGTGGGTCCATCTGTCCGTGTTCAAAATATATGGTTCATGCTTCAAAACTCTCTAACTATCCCGGTTATTATTGGGTTTTTGAAGTATCCCGTCTCAAAGCATGTAAACATTCCAGTAAGGCCTTATCCCGGTTACCGACAATTCCGACTACCTGATGTCCTGCACATGCTAAACTTTTCTCTCCATTTGGTGTCACTGAACTGAATCATGGCGTCCCGATCCCACCAGTCACGGCTGCTCATCCTCTTCCACAGCGCACTGGTTGTGTGGAGGACATGTTTAAAATTTGCCGTCGCTCTCGTCTCCCACTGATGGCAATAAGGTGGATAAGCCAAATCCGCAATGCCATGTTGGTATTTAACTGAGCTGAGCCCGCTGTAGGGTACAGCTGCCTCCTTTTCGGCGATACAGGAATCAAAATTGCAGACGGGCCGTGTTGTTGTAACCATGGGAATGTTTCTTATTTCCAAAAGGTACAGATCTTCTCCCTTCTTTGCTGCGCTGGTCAGTCTCCATACTGAATCCTTTGTCTGTGGTTGCATAAGGAAATTGTGTAGGTGTGAACCTGTGTTGTGCTGCATTCAGGCGGTCTTTAAAATAAACGTCCAGGGACGCGCTAGCAGTCGCTTGAGGCTGGAGTGTTTATTAGGCCTGATACTAAAAGACGTGCTGGGAAGAGCAAAGATTGTGCTGATGAATATGAAGTGAATACAACCTCAAACGTCCAGATGGAGGCCCTGAAGGGAGGAGCACAAATGTATTCAGAAAATGTTTGCTCAGACACGTCTGGTACATATCTCGTAGGCATTTAAAAGTGTCATTTTAACCTGTGAAGGCGACTTTGACTTCTACTTCTTCAGTTGTTCGATTGAGCCGATTCTTTTAGGGTCAAGGATATGAACTAAATGAATTCAGTGTCATAGACTTTTAATTTAGTAAAGTTAAAGTGATGGTGATGGCGTCATCCATGTTGTCTGTTGTCTTTGTGTGTGTGGACTTATCATTCTCGGGGGTCCAGGAAACAACCCGCTTGTCCTACCCCTGTTGCAACGCCCCTGTTTGAGGCGTATCCCTGAGTCGGATACATCTCACGTCTGTATCTATTTTTTAAATACAATCCGCCTATTTAATAGTTGCTAGCTAGGTGCTGTTTGGATGCTAATAGCATAGCAGTGGAACATTTGTGCAGAGGCCGACTGAAGAGAGCTGCTCTCAGCATGGAGGAGGAGTCACACTGCGAAAGGCAGAGGCTGTTTTAGCCCTGAAAAAGTAAATCTATAAACTCATGTTTCAGTAAAGTGCTTCTGTTAAAAGAACGTATAAGGATTTTGTGATGTCGCACAAATAGTGAAGACGCACAACCACTCACTCTCTCTCACACACACACACACACACCAGTGATGAAATGGAAGGTGTGTGTGTGTGTGTGTCTACAGGACTCACCCTCGCTGTTTGGGGTCATAAATATTCATTTAGCATCCATCAGCCTTTAGGGATTAATCCCAGTACGATGGTTAAAATACAGAACACAAAGCAACACCACCGGCATGTTAAGTCCATTATATACTGTAAAGTACCAGGTACTGCCCACAGGAGACTAATGGCTTTTTATCAAGGATCCCTGGAGGGCTGCAGCCTTCCACCTCCAACAGCACGGCTTCCATTAACGCAAGGCAGGTGCAGTTCAAGTGCACAGTTTTTTTTCCCAAAATGCACCTGCTTTAAAAGTAAAATGAGTGACATTATGAGACAAACAACCCACGCGTTTGCTCTTTTTATTTTCACAGAACGCCGCCTTCAAGACTGCAGGTCTGCTCGTAATAAGGGGCTTCTCTCTCTCGTGGCTCTAATTGATGCGGTTAATGTGGTCGCCTTTTTCTCAATGCGAGTGAATTTTCTTAAAAGCATCTGAAATAAAAGATGTGTAGAAATTGTCAAATAGAAAATTGGCAGCGTGGAGGAGGGAGACGTCCAACAGCATCTGGGCTCCGGTTTCCAACGTGCTGCTGGGATATAAGGTCGTTTAATTCAATGTCCTTGTTAAATCAGAAGTACAAACAGACTCATCATTGAACAGCTGCTTTCAAGTGAGTCACATTTACATTTCAATCTAGTTCATTAAGCGCACGCACCGTAATCCACATCGTGATTTAACTGAAACAGATTGACATCCGCTGTACCACACACACACACACACACACACACACACACACACACACACACACACACACACGCACACGTCAGGTTCATTACAATCTGCTGTCAAACATAAGTCACAACACAACTCTGCTGCGGTCCAGCACAAATAATCTTACTGGATAAAAATCATAAAGTTTTGAGATCTTGAATCCAAAAGGCTAAAGCTCAACTTCAAAGTGACATCACAGTGTTCTGCAAAAACACTTTTCTTATTAACTCCATAACTCAGACAGGGAGATTCTGACCATATTTCCCTTTTGGCCCCGATACTTAATTGGCGACACTAATCTTGCAGATCCGCCAACTTTGAAGAGAACCTCCAGGTGCCATCCTGTACTCAAAGGTTTTCATTCCATTGTTATTATCACCGTCACGTTTCTAAATTTAACTTAACTCCTCCCTCCCTCTGAACATCTTAAGACAACTTGAGCACTTCTTTTATTTTCATTCCATATAGATACACCTGTATTTCTAGTATTGACATTTTATCACCTTTAAATCACAGTTTTGCCATCACGGAAACATTCCTCTGAGAAATACACATTTAAAGTACAGTTACTCTCCTGGTAACTTTATTGTGAGCATGTTATTAACACCATCTGTCATCAATAGATTACGCCAGAGGCCACACCTCTCCACCCAACAGCCCCCTTCTGGAACCACCTTTGAATCTTGATGATCGTCTATTTCATTCTTGTTTTTTTGTGTTAATATTTGTGTTTGTGTGTTAATATTGTTCTGCCTGTTGAATTTGCCTTGGTGTCATTTGGTCTCCAACTTTAATGGGATTCACCTTTTAAATAAGGATTAAATAAATTGAAGATAAAAAGAAATGAGTCATGCTGTGATTCGGACAATGTGCAATGGCTCGATTTTATAATCAGCGTTAGAACAGCAGTGGCAGAAGTCGTCAGAGGACGCTAACATTGCACAGGTTCTTCTTTTCCCCGGCCACTATTACTGAGAGAGACCTCTATTTGGTTCTCAGCGGTGGGAGCCTGGACCCAGCAGCGTCCAATCTGTCCTTCACTTTACCTCCTGCCTCTGTCTGCAGCTCTCGGCCTTTAACGGCCGTGGTCTCGCAATTAAGTGTGTTGAGAAATAAAGCAAAGGGACTGACTCTTCCTGTGGGACTGACTTTGAGTCATGAGAGATCACTGTTACCATGGACATGAATAGTACACATGTCCTGCATGTGCCCTAGATCCATGTGTCTAAATCATATTTGTTATTTTGACCTGTTGAATTTCTGTCACTTCATGTCTCTCATACATGTCTACGTGTACTGCAGAGTTTGTGAATCTTCCACGGTTTACATAGGGGAACATGAAACGTTCTGTAGTGCAGACCCACGAGCACACGAACCTGCAGTGAAAACATCTAAAGCGCAGACTTTCTTCTGGTCGTCTTTGAAGAACAGTCATTGATCGAGTCATCATAGAGTTAATTTCCACGAGCGACAGCATTAGTTTAATCCTGGACTCGTGCACTTCTCTTTTCCTCCCCTTATGACTCCGGGGCTCGATGCACCTTCTCATGTTGCTCGTGTTACACTTAAATCTTCCACATTTAGATTGCTGCAGATACAAAGTGAATAACTTCAGCAACATCGCAAAAAATATGTTTAAAATATGTTTGAGCTGCTTTCAGACTTCCACTTAAGTGCAGACACTTTTCTTGCCAGCCTCTTGGGAAGCTGTGAGTGAGCCCGTGTGAGAATTCAGCAGGAACATTCTGGCTGATTCACAGCGAGCGTATATGGGCGTGTTGATGATGTTTGTAACATGCGATGGCATGATCGCAGGATGAAAGAGAGGAGCTATACACACAGAAGACACACAAGGTCTTAACTTGATGTGATACAGCTTTAGATATATTCTTTACATTAACCACCGCCAGCCAGAATCCTGCTCCGTCCGGTCCTGTGCAGTTGACGATATATATTTCAGTATTTCTAAAGAAGTTCCATCTCTGAGTGCTGCCTCTCATTAAAGACGAAATGTAAAAACATCCATTATTCAAACACTTGAACAAAATCACACGTTACCTACTGTCTGGTAAAAACGTGATGTAATTCCTCCTCATTCCTACTGTCAGTCATTTTGAGAGAAGATATGATGTAATTTCCAAACAGTGGCTAATATCTCCACGAGGAAAGGAAGCTCTTTAAATGCAAAGTAGCTGCGGGTGAGTGAGACATCACAGGTTCTTACTCTTCACAGTCATGATATCATTGTCTTGTGTCCAGCTGTTTCTCCCCACCGACTCACAGGGGACGAGAGAGGTTGGTTTTTTTTAATCGTTTTTTAATTTGCAGATCCGCGTGGACAGGTGTCCCTGAGATCTGAGATTTTAATTATTTTTTCGCTAATTAGCAAAGCATCAGAATTGCAGCTAGTTGAATAAACCTCTGAACCACCTGAGGGTCGGCAACTGCTTTAGAACTTATTACAGATGTGTGTCACAGCTGCTTCCCAGACTGTCACGGACAAGAAACACACAAAGTCTAGTTTTGTATCACAGAAATGTCTGTACTTATAATCTTGGTTTGTGTTCTGCTTTCTCTGAAAAAAAAAAAAAGCACTTCAGAAGGCTCTTAACATTCAGAAACCTCACATGTTCTGAAAACTACTGTGGAAATGGTTTTCATCTAAAACGTCTCTTTAAGACCGGCCAGGGAATGAATCTCTGACAGAGGGAGCCTCCGTAAAGAGAAAACAACCTTTGCTGTGAATATTAATTGCAGGATTAGAAGTTGAAAAGAAGTCTAGGTAATAACTGGATTCAGTGAAGAGTACAAGCTTTTTCTACTTGAAGGTTACATCACACAATTGTTCCAACAAAGCTCAGATGATTCGATTCCAACACGTAACCAGGACATGAAACTGTATCGGTGAGACGCAACATACACGTCCTGGAAGTGTCTTCATTTTAATTCAGATGGGTTAGGGTTAGATGTGTTTTCACCTGCAGATTCACTTTTGTTAAAAGCTAAAATAATTGAATGTCTCACATTAATATGTAAGTGAAGGTTAATCCACGCTGGTGGCTCGGTGAGACACAGAGGAGCAAAATATTACGTCTAATGTGCAGAAAGTGAAAATGCTATCATGCTAGTAAGAGTTACCACATTCATCATCTTGTGTTAGCATCCTGACGTTTAACAATAAACATGAGCACAATGTAGAACTGTGACGGAGGGGGAAATGATTTGGTAAACATAAACACATGCACCATCAAGATATTCCAATAATAATAAAACGTTTAAACTTAATCGTGGCAATAGGAAATGTCCTGCAGGATTCAACTAGTCACAAACATGAACTTCTGCACAAATGTCATGGCAACACATCTCGTATTTGTCTCGAAATTTGATCTAAACCAGAAATAAGTCGGTAGAATCCCACAGAAAGAATAAATATCTGATGCAAACTTAAGGACCACAGTAGCGGACCTGACAACTGACAGTAAAGCTGTGTTCAGCGTAACGATCGACCATTTTATCATATCTCAACGAACTTTAATAGCTATTGACAAAAACAGTGGTTAGCTCGATCTGTGCTCAGCCAACGATTACCCAACAAATTAGAGTCGGAGCAGCACAGATGTTTGTTATCTGTTATTAGCACAGATGAATCTTATTGGGAAAATAAAAGGTTTTGAAGAAAAGACTCATTATCAGGTTGTTTTATGTTTTTTTTGTTTTTTTTCAGCTTGCATTATGTGAAACAGTATTTTCAATGAGCCAAGGACTCTGCAGTTGGCGGAGCATTGTCCTTCGTATTGTCATGGGAAGGGATGTATTTGGCCTTCATGCTCCATATGGAAGTCCCTCCTCACCCCACCTGCCTGAAACGTACCTCTCTGAACTCACTAATGAGAAGAGGCAGGAGTCAATCAGCTGCTCGGTCTGAGGGGTGAACCTGTGCGGCCTGCTAATCCGACACGGTCACGTCTTTGTGCACCCATCAGC
This sequence comes from Paralichthys olivaceus, assembly GCF_024713975.1. Taxonomy (NCBI): domain Eukaryota; kingdom Metazoa; phylum Chordata; class Actinopteri; order Pleuronectiformes; family Paralichthyidae; genus Paralichthys; species Paralichthys olivaceus. The sequence goes on from NC_091104.1 coordinate 5,568,220, forward strand.
GTCTCTGTTCACTTCATTCAACCCCCGGGCAGCTGTAGGTGGCAGGTCTGTCCGTCCGCTTGTGGCTGCTACGACAGAAATGAGCTTTCACAGCGGGCCACAGCTTTTACAACGAGCCACAGAACAATTCTTAAAAATATTAAGAGGAAAAAAATTCCCCTCGCTTCTTTTTGAAAGTGAAAGGAATTAAACGACAATGTGTGACATTAACACAATGAGCTGCTGAAAACCTTTAATTTAAAGTCATTTCTCTGTGACCCCCTCATTTCACAGTGTTCTCCTTTATTATTCTTTTCTAGCATGTTACTAACTAAGCTTCCTGCCTGAATCTTTTCTGTGCTCTGAGGGGAGTTGAGCTCTTTATGGTGACTATATGTCGCTGACACTCTTTTTTTCAATGGTTCACCATTCTGTCTATAAACTCAGCTCCATTTAGTCCAATAAACCAAAACACTTTATGATCCATGCTCGCGCTCTTTCTATTTTTGGCCTCTGCAGCCAGACGTCTCGGACCATCGCTCCAGTAAACAAGTGCAAGAGAAGCAGCAACAGAGAACAAGTCGATTTTGCTCTTTTAATGTATAGAGGAGGTCGGCGAAGTGTCGGAGTGCTGATGGTCGTGCGGAGAGGTGAGTAGCTCGAGCTTCACATCAGAGGAATAATTCATAAAGGAAATAACATTCTGTGACATCTGCCTGTGGCTCTGATTATTGTAGATATTTTCCCTGATGCCACTTCCACTGAGCAGAGTGGAGTCTCACTCAACACATTCAGACACATGAAAAACACTGATATTCTGGATGTGGCTTTGCTCACTGCCAAAAAAAACTACAAGTCTAAACAAAAATGTGGTTTATTTAAATTCTGATTCAGGCTGGTTTTACCTCATATGCATTTATATTGTTCGGGGCGGGGCTTGGAAATTGGGACTTAGAAGATAAAGATATTATCTCATAAACAAGCGTGTGCAACGCAAGTACCTTTCTCTGTTCTTTGGTGCCATGATATCTTCGGGACGCTAAGAGAGACAGGCAATCTAAATAATTCCACCCTGTAATCAGCTTTTTGTTTGCACTGCTGACAGCAGCATCACCGGTGAAGAACTTCCACTACACGGGAAAGATACGCCGATACACTCCCAGCAAAAGCCTGCGATAGGAAAAATCTGTGCGATCATGCGGAGAAAATGACACGAGGTAAGTCTCTGTGCAGGATTCATTTTAGGGCAGAAATTGTGTAGTTATCATGAAGGAAATGGAGGCCGGCTCAACGGCGTATCTGCTCACATTTCATTTTAGTGATGGACTTGGCAAAAGACGCCAAAGCTAATTGAGGAGCTCAGCGGGCAGCAGTGCATAACAGGCTTATAAGTTCATGTCTTCAGAGTGAATGTGACTCATGATGTGTAGTGGAGACATTATGGAGACGAAACACTGGGAAAATGTTACGTCTTCAAAAAGGACTTTTTTTCCCATTGTACCGCAGAGGCTTTCACTTTTTAAACTGGCTCCTCGCAGAGACTAAAATCAGACAGGGCACATACTATGTCTTCTGATGTTCTCGTCCCACGTCTGTCGTCAAATGGGAGTTAAATCACGTCTGTTCCCTCTGATGTGGACGAGGGGGAAACGTAAATCACCAGCATTGCTCTTTGCTTAAGGCAGCAACAAAAGTAGAAATGAAATCGAGCTTGAACAAAATTAAACTGCTGGTTTGACGCACAGAGCTGAGAGCAAATATCTGAATACTCACTGCGACTTGACGTCTGCTCATTTAGTGACACTCCACGACTCTTTGCCAGATGGGGCTTCCTCCTAACTACAAGCAGAAGGAGAGATTGATTAAATTACACAATGACAAGAGATCCTGGTGAGACTCATTAAAATCTGTGAAATTAAATATTAGGTTGAGAGAATCAGCATAGGTTAAAAAAAAAAACAATTAAATAAACCAATAACTGACTAATTTAAAGAATATACACGTTTAATCAAATGAGAAAATCCTGATGATGAGAACTACGTTAAATGATATGAAGCATTCATTAACATGGCGGAGGTGACGATTATCACCTCTACTGCAGCCAGCCACCAGGGGGGGATCAAGGCACTTTGGCTTCACCTTTGTGGAGCTGTCATGTCGTCCATCTTTGTATAGACTCTATGGTCATGACACAATGGAACATGAACTGTTTTGTTCACTGCTGTTTAGAAAGTTTAAGATAAAACTCTTAAAAGCATTTTAAATTCTTCAACCCAGTGGCAATTAGGGAAACTCACTCTGCAGATAAGGATAATGTGTATTATGTGTTTCAGCTAAAGTTTCTCCATTAGTTTTTAAATCTGTCACTTCTGTGTCTTTATTTAATAAAGTTAATATGAAAACCAGTGTGGTATCATTAAAATACTTCTTGTACAAGGAGACGTGCAGCTATGTTGTTACACAAAAAGAATTTGAAATGAACTATAAAACACTGAACATTATGATGTCAAAGTATTCAAACTCTCAACGCTGTGTTCTTTGTGTAAAGCATGTGTCTCCCTGCAGGCGTTTTTGTAATCACTAATTTGTGCAATTTAAACCTCTGGCCTCTGATGGAGTAACGACTCTGTGCATGGTATCGATGAATAACCCTATCAAACCCCCACTGATACAAAAGGAATTTGTGGTGCAGGCGGTAAGCGAAAGAACAAATTAAATTACACTCGGCTGTCGTCGAGGTCAGGACAACACCTCAGACGTTCGTCTCAGAGTATTCATGACTTTCAGATCAGATCAGTCAAAGACTCTGAGTCAAACCTTGACCTGAAGGGAGACGCTATTTTTCTTTCGAAAAATGATTCACTCCACATGACATTAACCCTGCCTGGGAAACACGTGAAAAGACCAATTCAGAAAGAATTTATGTCCACTTCACAACACATTTCAAAGTCATGGATGAATTATGACTAGTGAAAATCATATGCTCCAGTGTCTAGCCAATCTGAGGAGAAAGGTGAGACTAAAAAGAGTATTTAGAAATACCCGATCTTTATATAATTGCATTGGGGGGGGCAAGACAATCGGAGAGGGATCCTGCTCGGCTGCAACAGCAATAGAAAATATTATTGCTGTAGCTCAACCCTGCATCTCATTTAGACTCAACATGCAAACAGTCCAATTCCTCACCGACTAAGTGTTCACTCAGTGCTTCCTTTAAATGGGGTCACATCACATTACAGAGTTCACCAGAAGAGTCCGTATGGACGCCGCCCCCCCGACCTCTAGTGGTAGTCACGACCTCAGAATAGTCTAGAAGCTCAGAGATCAGAAGTCTTGGCAGGTGTGTTGAATTTTTCCGAAAAGGCCAAAGAAGTTCTTTTTTTTTTGTGAACAGATGGTGAGTTTAAATATTGTAACTTCATTTACTTTAGCTTTTGTGGTTTAATAATACGTTGAGTAAAAAATTGTGAAGTTGCCAAAGCTCTCATCTTTTCACTTTGAACGCCAAGAACTGTGCAGGACTTCTCATGTCGTAACAATGAGCTCACGAGTTCAACGTAGCTTTAGCAGAAGTCTCGTAGAACAAAATGGAAATAGCCATTAAATGCACGTTCATGGTGTTCTTAGATTACACCTCATGTTTCTGTTGTTTTGGATAAAACCTGTTGCTGACTCTGTAAATTGAAATGCAGTGTATATATGTCTTGTGAGAATGGAAACACATACACATAGTATTAAATATATAGTATTTATATAGTGGACTAAGAGATGTGTCAGTTCTGGTCAGACTAAAGCTTGTTGAAAAATTAGCTGCATCTGACCAATCACTGCGTCTGAGACGAGGGCAGATGGAGCAATCAGCGGACTGGAGCGATGGAGCCGACAGCTGCAGGGTTCATTTAATGACAGTTATCTTCCTCACAGAGACTGAACAAACATCCCTGTCTGCCACGTCTATTAAGGTGTCGGATATGTTTAGGACCAAAGGGCATCCTGAAGCAAGCCTGGACGATCCGGCTTCTCCCAACGACGCAGGTCGATTCGACTGAATCGCCACGAAATGAAACTCTTCATGAGCTGCCTTGTGTCGTCCGTCTCTCCAGACTCCTCATCAAACGCCCACTGAATGCTGCAGAAGAGACGTGAGGCTGAATATGAGTTCATTGGTGCTGTTGGTCGAAATCGATGCATTTTCAAAGAATGCTACTTCTTCCATTGGCACCTGCTGCTGCAGGAACTACACTTTAGATCCAACATTAGATTATTATAACAAGTTCCTGAGCCAAGAAACTCACCCAACACTTAATTTACTGTGTTGAAATCGCTGCTATGTGAGGAATATGGCTCGGAGAAGCTCACTTGGCCTCCAAAACCTCTCTCTGAAGCAGTAAGACAGAGCTACAGTGTGCGGAGCAGTGAAAAGCATGTGAGGCCAAATAAATCAATGTACTCTTCAACTTCAGAGCCCACATCACTGCCTCAGCTCAGTGCAGATCACCGAGATGTTTCAGGGACGTGAGTGACTGGAGAATTCAAACGTACACGATGGGCTTAAGCATTAAGAACAGCAGACGGATGCGATTGCTACAAGTTTTAATTCAATAGCTGAGGTTATGGTGACATGTAAGCAAATCCATCCATCCACCTCTCTGTCTCTGTGTCCATTCATTCCACCAGTTAATGGCCTGCACGCTGCGTGTAACCACGTCACTCTCCTGCTGTCCAAAGGCCACTTTGTGCCACTGCTGGTGCCGCAGTGATTGGCAGGACTAATAGTAACACTGCCACTTGACTGGCGGCTGATTCAGCCAGCAGCAGATGGATGGTGGATGTATTTGAAAGATGGAACTCAGAGAGGAACTGTCGTTGACTTGTCGAATTTCTCTGGTGCAGCGATGTCAGAGCCAATGTGACTGTAATTAATGTTATGTAAAAGTGTATAAGTGTTGTGAAAATACAATATAAATGTTATATATACAGTATAATACCATGGCAGCTAACTCACTGAAAAGGGCAACTCCCCCAACTTTACCAATAACAGTCTGTTTATTATTCATATGTGGAATAAAAAACTATGCATTATGCATGATAATACAAAAAATATATATTTAATAGCAAATAAACTGTAAAGTTCCTCTCGTAACCATCATCTGACTAAAAAACATTCACACAACAGTTAAAGCTAAATACGTCCAATCAGGCATAATAACATGAAAGTAAAATTAAACCCTATATTTATCTATATATAAATGAAGACAAACCTCGCACATAAAACTGTTGCTCCACAGTAGAAAACTATCAAATACATATAAATAGTTTAATGGACCAATTATACTTAATATCAGAAACAGAAATAAATGTCCAATGACGTCAGTGCTCTCCATGGAAATCTTCCTCTCGCTTCTGTTTATTCCAGATGTTAAACACTGGGTAACAGTGGGACCCCACCATATACACACAATAATTAATTTATAAATGATCATGCTAGAGTGCTAAAAGATGCATAATGCAACAAAAGAGGTCATCAGAGGATTGTAGAAAGTGAAAAGCACTTGAACCCACATCTGTGATGGGATAATGATGCTTTTTAAAAATAAAAATAAGAAAAATACACATTTCTGTTCAACATTACGAAATCAGACGTGATAATCGGAGTAATAGTTGGATAAATAATTGTCTAATGGACCTACTTATGTCTGTAAGTTGCAAGTTGCTTGATTAAACTAAAAACATAACCCACAACTGTTTGCAGCAGACTATCCTACATAATGGAAAATACAACTATAATTTAAATGCATAAAGAATTAGCAGAAGCCTCCCAACTGCAAGCACTCATTTAGAAACACTGTTCACCCCCTCTCAAATTAGAAACGTATTCTCACAGGCAGCGGCAAAAAGCAGCTTTAATGACATCAGCCAACCAAGACTGAAGATTCACCCAAACCCCAGTTCATCACAAAATTAATTATTTAGTTCAGAGTCTGGGTTGGTAGCAGCTGCCAGGTTCGAATGGGTGCAGAGCAGGACTTTGCAAAACTTCACTGGCTGTAAAGGAAAATCTCTAAACCTTGATTTCTCTTATATTGTTGAATCTGTGATGTTCAGCGCCTTCCGGGAGAAACTGGATTTTGCGGTGTGTTGTAGTCGTACCCAGTGTCCTTCAACCTGCCTCGCCTGTTTTACTCTAACAGCCTCCAGAGAACAGGTGTGAACTCCTCTCGCTGTGGGTGTGGAGGCGGAGAAAGTGATGCAATAGGAAAAAACAAACAAAACTAAAACATTCACGTGTCTTTCGGCTGCTTATTGCATCATGTTGTACTGGTGCTACAGTAGCTGGTCTCTCTACCTAAATGGATTTCTCCTTGTATTGTAATTTAAGAACTTTTAAAATGGTTTGTTTGATGGTTGGTTTGTCGGTAAGAAAGATTACGCCAAAACTACCGGACGGATGAGAAAGGCCATTAAAGTTTGGTGCGTATCCAGATCCTGATCCTTTTATCACTGTCTTTAAATTTGTTAGATTAGTTTTTATCTACTGATTGGATGAAGGAATATTCAGGCGACTGATTTCTAAAGGTCTGAGCAGTTTGATTTTGGACAATTGGGTCTTGACCGTGCCGTTATGACTTGCTCCGGTCTTGGCTGCCATAGTAGTGCTGGTGTTTGGGTTGGGCAGGTGGTGCATGCTTGAAATAAGGTATTTTGACAGGGGCTGTGGTTGGAGACGGGCGGACACACGAAAATCTGACATCTACAATAAATCTTTCATGCTTGAACTGTTGAACTCCAAGCTGGGCAGGAAATATCCTGACATAACACACTGTGACCACAAGAAGAAGAATGAAAAAATACTGCAATGTGTTTCATGCATCTCACGACACTGCGCCGTCTCCTTCTCAAAACTCTTTCCTCTCCTGTTTTGTCTCTTCGCACCAGCGCATGAAGCAGGAACGCCACAGAAGGGTCTAAAAAGACAGAAAGTGCGGTGTTTCCCTGGGACTCTTTTCAAGGGTTGAGTGAAACGTCACCCAAATGAGGAATGGCAGCGATATCCAGACAGAGGACAGCTTCCTCACTCTCCCTGTTTTTCTGAGCTCGATAAATCAGCTCAAGGTTCCTCAGTGATCCTCTGTGTGGCAGTGGAGGGGGATTTATCATTCTCAGATAAAGGCTCGCTCCTCGTCAATGTTCCCTTTCACCCTCAGCCGGGAATTTATGAGAACTGGTGCAGCCTAGCTAGTCACACAACAGAGCGCGAAGGGCTACACAACAAGACAAACCACCGTGTTCATGCTATCCATTTCTATTCTGAAGATGTTGTTCGGACACAAGACAAATTGTGTTTCACGCAGTCATTTGCAGCAGAGTAAGAGAATCCGCCCACTCAGTTACTCAACAGTGCAACTCGTGAAGTTCAAATCGTTCAATAATGGAGTTTAAATCATTTTACCAGCAACAAATGTCAAAGAGTCTCAGTCTACTTCTAAATCACCTCATTTCAGTTTTTTAAATTAGTTTTTATTGCGTGGAGTTAGATTAGACCTCATCAGCAGCTGCCCAGCAGTGTTAGTATTTATTTAGACTTCACATTTTACACCCAAACATTTACAAGCAATGACAAAACATATAGTTCTTTATGTTCAAGTGTGACTCTTTATTCAGTCTGATAGTTTGCTTTGGGTGCACACGATTGAGTTAGCATTCTGTCACATGGTCTTTTGAGCTGCTGCTGCTAACACTTACCTTCTTGTTTGTCTCAGGTAGCTCCTCTGGCAAAAGGCCTGAAGCCCGGCAAAGATGTCCTTTTTAAAGACAGCCCCCAGGAAGTGGAAGAGCCCATCAGAGACCGGAGAGGCGGGGGGGGGGCTTTGATTTAAGATTTCTCAGATTCTTTCTTTTTAATGTTTTTTTTTGTCATTTGTTTAACACTAACATTATTTTTGTAGACAGGTTTCTTTTGATGGGTTATTCCTGTTTGTCTGATCTTAAGTTTCTTCTAGTTAATTAATGTTAGTAGAGAGTACAGTCCCCCTTTGTGTTGGTCTAGGAATAGTCCATGTCATGAAAATGTCCTAGTTTGCACCTTGTCCTTTTTCTAAATGGTCCCTCACACAGCCATTAATTATCATTTCTTAATTGAAGACAGAAGAGCTGTCAGTGGTTTCCCATTCAAATGTTTGTGTCACACACAAATCATTGCTTCTATTACAATGTGACACATCGTCACTCAAGCTTCAACTCGTGTACCTGAAACGACACCAGCAGAACGACTGTGTGTGTAATTATCTCACCGTTAGACCAACACCTCTGCCGATGCTATTAGAGCGTTCAGTCAAATACATGAAGAGTGAATTTCATTTTCTTTTCTTTTCTTTAAGGAAATACCTTTTATATTTTGTCTTTGCACAAAAAAAGGAATGTTTGCTGAAGGAATAAATGAAAAAGATGAACATGAGAACCAAGGCTCTCTTAATCTTTGATTCTGAATGATTCACAAAATCCCCTTGATGAAGGGAGCAGAAATTAAAAGTGGTAATTCTTAGCGAAGTTTACTGCCCATGGACAGAGGCGGGATCAAATACCGAGGTTTTCTGTCCTCTGACATATAAAACTGGACGTTAACTTCCTTTTTGGTACTTTTTGATAAAACTCTTCAGCAAAACAATGAAACTGAATACATTCTTTATTTTGTCAGCAAATCCTGTGAAAAGACAAAAGCCAACACATCTGAATCATAGACATCTAGGTCATAACGCTTAAATCACATCATTGCACTCGGCGACATGTTCCTTTATTACATTGAACAAGTTTAACAGTCAGTCAAAAAGTACTGAAAGACACATTTTTGGATTTGGAGGCTTCATTGTTTTTGTTTGCAGCAACAGAAAAATGAACAAGACCTTATCTTCTTCACACTAAGGTAACTCAAGTTGGTTTGTTATACTACAAAGCTAAATCAAATTGTGATTTGCTCTATAAAATATTTATTTCAGTGCAACGATGAATCACAAAACGACCAATCAGGACACACAGAGACAGCTCCTCCAGCCAATCAGCGATGAGCCTCATTAAGTCAAATTTTACAAATTTACATTGCTTCGTAATTTCCTGTTGTTATGTAATTTGCACTTCGGGACCACCTTGGATAATCAACTCTTGCAGCTCGCTCTTGGTGGTGGAGCTGAGAAACAGCTTTTTTTTTAATGATACATTCATTTCTGCTTTTTGACGTAATGATTGATGGATTTTAAGAAAACTCAACATTCCCAAAATACATCCAGGCATTTGGCATGAAACCCCTCATTTACAACACCGTATGAATTCCATTTCTGTCCGTTAATGAAGAATCATTTGCCACAGACCATCAACCGTTGGCTCCTTCGGCCTCCTCGCCGCATCACGTGCTCTGGATCTTTGAAGAGAAAAGACATTCCCTGCTCATTAGCTGATATCCTGAGGCACAGCTGTCTCTATTTTTGCTTGCGAAGCGTTTGTTGTTGACCTCCAGGTGCTTCAGCCACCTCTCTCTTTATTCTCGCTTCTCAAGTTCATCCTTCGATTCTCTTTGATCGCCCGTGGGCAGACAGTCAATCTTTTTGGCTCTCTCTCATAAATGCCTGTTTATGGCGCTCTGCATTGAATGTTTGACGCTCTGTTCTCATTAGGTTATACCGGCAACAGTAAGAGCTTGAATACATCAGGAAGTATAATGATTTCAAGCTAAAGCCACATATTAGCTTTGAGTTATTTTTCTTACATGTGACAAAACCAATAAGAAGAGATAAGCTCAGTCTCCTGGGACCAATGAGCCTCTGGTTGCGGATGCGTGACCGTGTCATCGTCGTCTCTCCTGTGGTTTGGTCAGCTTTGCTTTTCCATCCGTTTCTTATTATGACAGTGGGGGTTTAGCTTTCAGCTGACTCAGGTTGCGCTCTGCCTCATTGGGTCATATCTGCTCGTCACCAAAGGCCCGCAGGACCTCGCAGCACGACTCCCGATCAAAGGGGTTTGACCGTCAGTGAACCAGCGACTTTGGCCAGGCCCGGCGAGCTCTGAGATCTATTTAAACTCATGCTGACACTCTGTGAGTGAGGCTACAGTAGCTGAGCTGTATGCATAAAATCTGACTTCCTCGTTTAATTCCCCCCCTGCTCGGTTTTTTTTTTTTTTTTTTTTGATATGTAAAGTACCTCTGTCACAGCTCCGGCTCCACGAGGTTTCGCCTCATCTGCTGTTGGTTATAATGCGACATGACAGTTAAGTCAAATATCAACTTGCGTCTGATGTGTAATCTCAGGGGTGGAATAAAATCTGCTTGCTCAACAGGTACAGCAGTCAACATCAGAAAATCTCCAAACATGCATATGAGGTTGTGACAGCCGACTCTTGGAGCTTTGACATGAACGTCTCGCCCGCATGCATGTTACACAAATGTAACCTCAAGGCATAAAACACAAGCCTGAGAAGCTAGAATACTTCATGGTGACCTCTGGCCTGAATTTAAAAGGTCAGTTCTTTTTAAAGGTCCAGTCTGGAAGATTTAGGTGAAACTTATATAAAATAATTCTCGTGATTTTTGACCTAAATCGTACAAATTGTTGTTTTCTTTACCCTAGAATCGGCCCTTTATATTTAAAAACTTTATATTTACATCCGGAGCAGGTCCTCTCTACGGAGGCCGCCATGTTTTTTACAGTAGCCCAGACTGGACAAACTAAACCACTTGAGTTGTTGTAACGACTGAAGGTTTCTTCCATGTTTGGAAGGGGAGGGTTAGGTGAAGGGTGTTCAGCTGCGGCATGACTCTTCACCACTAGATGTCACTAAATTCTACACACTGAACCTTTAAGCATGAAAATTGTGATGATGAACATGATCTCAGATCCTAGTCCTTGTCTATACTTCTGCAGATATTTATGTTTTAATTACATTTTTAATCCACATGCCCCTTCGTTTGACAAAATATGTCAAACTACAAACATTCGAACATGCCAGGCCACTAGGTGGCGATAAAGTCTACATCAACGACCTTCCAAATACCAAAGAAGAACACTGAACAGTGATGCTACATTTAACTGCCAACTTAACGACGGAACAACGTAATTAGACCCAGCAGTGCTAACCAAACGTTAAGTAAACTGTGACATCATCATTTCCATTTTTCCATTACGTGTACATGTACACACGGATACACAGAATCCTGGACTTTTAAAAATCTGCACTTTAAAAAAGTTTGTTTTGGCAAAATATCCACAGTAGTGCGAACAGAGTGGACGGAGCTGTGGTGAAGGTTTCTGAGATGTTTTGCACTGTGTCGTTCACCTGGAGGCGCTGGGAGACGTGCTTGCTCAAAGGCATTTCAACAGCGTGGGTCGATAATATAAGTTGCAGAGTTTTCACAGCAATGGATTTAAAGAACACTTAGACTTTCAGCAGGTGCAGCAGTTGGCCAGGGGTGCTATGTTATATAAGATGTGATCCAAGGAATTCAATGCACAGGGCAAACAACCAACTGAGGCAAAACAAGGTGGAGAGTCTTAAAATATGAGTTCTCACATACTTTGGTTGAATTTGTCAGAATAATATAAATACAGCCAAATACAACTTGTATACTGTTTCAGCTAAAACTGGGTACTGCTTATATTGGATATTAGTACCACATCATTACGGGTCTTCACGCCTTAGCTGCAATTATCATACTACGTTATAGGTGCATGTGAAATAACACGATTAAGCTATTACATAAAGTCAAAGGGGAATAAAACATTTTTGAAATCATTCATTTTGACAAAATTGGTAACATAATTTTTGAAGTAATTTAAAAGACAAATGCCAGGACGGTAAAACACTTTATGGATAGGCGCTGTTGATAGTGTAACTTGTGTTTATTTATTCAGCCGTGCCTTTAGGCAAACTGGTAGAAACGAATATGACATTAAAACTCCACGACCAAACTCTCTCCTCTAAAAGGAATTGGAACATATTGTGAAGAACAGATCCAATGATAAATTCCTGAAGGGCTCAAGATAAAACTGTTCACACCCGACCGGATCATCTCAGGAGCCGGACTGTGACATCTGAAGTCTGAAAGTGTCCGAGGAAACTTTCAAACAGACACTCAGATAAACTGAAGACATTTTCAAAATCTAAGCGCTTACTTTCTCGCCTGAAAAAATATCTAAATTTAATAAAGGGTTAGGTCAGATGCACAAGGATCTGTCATGTTTCTGTTGATCCAAATTGAGCCCATCACTCCTGGAGCCGTTTGGGTGAAAGGATTCTTTATCCCTCAGGTTATGTTTTTGTCTGTGTGTTTGCAGGATTACACAAAAACTACTGGACGGATTATCACGGAACTTGGTGGATAGTTGCAATATGTGTCAGGAAATAATCCAGGAAGTTCATTCCTCTTTCTTTAGCACTGCAAGACAGTGTTTCTTAGAGAATAATAAATGTGGAGGCCTCTCTCTGTTTTTCTAGAGGTGCGCAGAAAAGCACAGCACATTTGTTGGTCGGAGATGTGGAAGTGTGCTCTCTACTTGATTTGAACCTGCAACCCACCCAGTAACACAAACCCCACCGTTCTCCCCCTCAGGTTACTTGTGCCCTGGTTAAATGAGCCAGTGCTATTTGCAGCTCTGCTCAGACCCACTGTCAGCCCCAGTAAATGGGAATACATTGGCCCAGGGATGATGAGGACATATAAAGGGGAGAGTGAGGGGCGGCTGTGAGGAGGTCAGACCTGACTCAGCTGGATCATCAGTGACACAGACTCCTGGAAGTGGGTCAAACACCTCCACCCGGAACCATCCAGACAGTCGGAGGCTATTAATTCAAAATTGCGAATGAGCAAAGCGGCATATGACTCTCAAATTATCATAATATGTAAATGAAAATCAAGTAATTATGGTTGGCCATAGAGGCGCAGCCTTTTGAGCCAGTTCTGCCTTAAGTATCGACATTAGCTCGGTGCGTTCTGGCCCCCAGCACATGATAATAATGATGATAAATAATTCTCCCACGGTAGAGCCGAAAATACTCCTCCTCCAGCAATTCTAAAACAGGTAACAGACTCAGCTGCTAATCCTTTAAATGTGAGGAAGAGATGCTTATACATATTCATGCACATTAATGCACTGCTGCAGCCCGACCTGACAGGGGAGCTTATTAAATTCTGCTTCTTTAAAACCACCGTGACATTCAGGAGTCTAAATCCTGCCCCAGCCTTGTTAGCTTGTGTAAATAGCAGCGATGTGGGGGAATCGCAACACTGCGCCCCTCGACGCAACGAGCCAAATGAAGATGTGTTTTGGCATTTTCACCTGGAACGATCAGTCAAAACACAACAGGGAGGTTGCACTTGTACGCATGACAATCAGCCAGGAAACACTAATAGTAAAAGCACCGCAGGCTCCTGCCAGCTGAGCAGTAAACAGCGAAACGGTGATGTAACAATAGTGTTGGGTTGATAACACAGATGAATATCGATAATTGGGAAAAAGAAACGGTAATTCTTTAAAAAAAAACACCTTGCAAATGAAAGTGGTTCAAAACTACATACTATTGCACTTGGGAGAGGGATCCCTCACGTGTGGCTGTCTGACGTCTTGGTAGTTTTACTCTTGTCGATGGTCAGAGGAGGTTGCACCTCGTTAAGCCCTTGATTGGTTGATTGATTGAAAAGTGGATGGGACAGAGTCTCCTCACTATCCTGAAACAGAGGTGATAGTTGTCTTGCCAGTCCGATCGTCAAAGGTCCCGTACGAGCGACAGATGTTCAAACACATGACAGTGCAGTTGTGTGTCCCATCAGTTTGTTTCCTGTACACTACCTCATCAGGCAGTGCGCTCAAAGGCCCAGATTGTGAGCCTTAAAAACTTTAATGACACGTCTTATAACGAGGAGGCACTTCCTCTGTGCACTTCATATATAATGCATATCTGCAGGCGGATAAAGTGCCGTGCGTTCCAGAGCGACCGGGAAACAACAACGCCCTTGTTTCCACTTTCACCCCCCTGATACCACGACTGAACGACTCCAAACGAAAATAATGACAAAGAAAACCGGAGCTAAACTCGTCTTATTTACTCTCATTACTTTCAGGGTCACGTGTGACAAGTTGCTTCTGGTTTATTTGTTTGGTTAATTTATAAGTTTGGTCCGCGGGGCCGAAAGAGCACATAGAGAGAAGATGAGGTGCGTCAAAAGAAGAGCCCTCTACACAGATAAATCTCTACGTGCCAGGCGATAAACACCGACATCACCAAGACTTCTGCCTCATTCTTCTGCTCCGCAAGGTCAAAAGACTTTGTAGAGCCGGTGGGGATCTTTAGATTCCAACTGTACTCTTTAAAACCGCCACTCACTGGGGACTCTGACATCCAAACAGAGTCAATAAGCACTTCAGGGTCCCTCGCTCGACGCAAATGCAAGCAAGCGTTTACAGTTCCCTTCGCTTTGCACAGAAAACAATGGCTCTGAGAAACGCTTACATAGAGTCGAGCTAAATCAAATATAATTATGCAGCTTAAAGTGCAACGAGAGGGACGTGAAAACTTCAGGGTATGAAAGGGTGATAGAAAGTTCAGATTTTCAAATACGGCTTATTAGAAAGACAAAGAGACCCGACATGGGGACCCAGGGGATTAGTCATACAGCTGCAGGTCTCAGGTCTGTGTGTCAGTACATCTAATAACCGATTGCCGTCAAGCTGTCAGCTCTGATCACATGGAACATCCTGCTGATCACACGGAAAAATGTCCTTTTTGAGGTGAGGCGGTGAGTTTACATTGATTGTGAGGACGTGTTTATTCCACTGCAGCTGCTCTTTATTGCTGGAGCATAACGCTGCTGCTGTTCTCCCTCTGTTTGGGTCGACCGCAGCTTGTCTGAGGTCTAATTTTTCACAGGAGCATTTGCATTGGGTTGGGCAGGTAACCGGTGGAGTTAAGCGTTGTGTTATGATGAAAAAGGCTGAACCGTGAATATCCGGGGAGGCGATCTCCTAGTAATAATACTAGGAAACCACACAATAACTTCCATGCAGCCAGTGAATTTACAAATGTAATCACATAGAGGCCAAAAAAATTGTACGTCCACAAAGGAGTGCAACTGCAAAAAGGTGAAGAGGGATTTTAAAAATGTATTATTATTTATTACTGCACACTCCTCTCGAGTTTCTCTCAGACCAGGTTGTTCTTTTTTCTTCATGTTTTTTTTTTTTGCAAGTGAGTTTAGGATAAGACCTCTAGATAAAATAGAAAGTATGAGGATGAAGAAATATAGATAGAAAAATAAGAATGTGATTAAAGGTGATCAAAGGTAAGATAAAACTGACGAGACGATAAAATATCTGTCAGTGAAGAGGCTAAAATCAGCAACGACTCAGAGACGTCCCATTTGTTTGAAAGTAATATATATATATGAATAATAAATAATAATTTATTTTTATTCAGGCCAAATGATCTCCTAAATGATCTGGGCTCTGTAGGTTTTAGAGGAGAAACTAAAGGTGAAGCACTCAAGCTATAAGCTGCAGCACTGGGCGAACGCTGGGCACTTCAAATGTTTACACTACAGCAACCGTGGCTTCTGATTGGCCCCAAATTCAGTCTCCGGCAGGACGAGACCCCAAACCTGAAGTCTGAGTCATAAAGATCACAAACACTGAAATGTGTGAGGGCCACCGTTTCCTCCTGTAAACGCTTTATGAACTCTGACTGAACTTCCACAAACCTCAAACATACAGAGGTTTATCGCTGCACCTTTTGTTTCTCCCACCGCAGCATCCACAGGCGCCGGCTCTCTCTCCCTGTGGTTTAACAATATAGATCAATAACTCCAGATAAACCTCTGGCTCGGAAAACATCAAATCAAGACTTATCCGGAGTGATGGTATCTGTAGACGCAGTAGCTGCCCCACTGGCTGGAGAGTCACTGTTCATAACTCAGAGAATAATTGTATTTTGCTTTCATTACTCCTGTTAAAGCCACATTCGACATGCCAGTGGATCCTTCAGGGATTTGCACAACTTCACAATGAGAAGGATATTAACTATTCAGTGGATTTGATGCTGTGACGCTGTAATGAGCCCGATTTTAGCCGGAGAAATTGACGGCGGTCTCGTGTGTCCCGGAGCGGTTTAATGCAGACTGAGGGGTTCACAGGACATTTGTCATATATTGTTGTCAGTGATGTGACACCAGCTAATTCTCTGCTCATCAGGAAATCCCTCACTGAGTGTCACTCCTTCTGTTTCCAAAAGATAAACTCAGTTCTACGTAATTTTGTTTCCTCGTTATATTCTGCAGAAATAATCACCTGCAGAACAAAGTGTTGCAGTTCCCCCCCAAAACAAAAGCATTTCCACCTCCTGCGGCAACACGAAGTCCGACTAATAGTCGTTTACATCAGTGCTTATCTACGGAACGGCCCGTTTTCTGACAGCTATAACCAGGGCAGCAAAAATCCCCCCGATGCTGCGTGTGAAGAAACGCTGACTTACAGTAGTTAAAGTGTTGTTTAGAATGGCACGCTGACTAAAACCACTGTCTAATTTACTGCATTATGGCCTCAGGGAGGAAACACGCATTCAGACAGAGGACGATTAGCAAGTCAGCAGTTTTAGAAGAGGGCAGGACTTTTATTTTGCGGCTGCCTATTCAAAAAGTTTCTGTAAACCCTGATAAATGATAAATCATCTCATCAATAAAAGGCTAAATAAACACATTGAACCAAAATATTTCTAAATGTAGAAACATTAACAACAATATTCCACAAGTGATTTGAACTGTTTTCCTTTTTGAGATTCATCAATTATTTTTTTTTTTACAAAGTAAATGTAATGACGTTACCATGAGCAGAAGAAGCTGTAAAAAGAATAAAAGTTCTATCATCTTTATTTTATGTTCTCAGGTTCATGCATCAGTCTTCCAGGGGGGCGCCCACAGGAGGTCCATTTTCAGATAGTTTTGCAGCTACAGACCTCACACAGTGTATAGTTATATGATGCAGTGTGGGGGCTGTGAATTTATTTTCCACGAGTTATTTCGATCGCTGAAATGTGTTTCAGAAAAGGTTAACCCATAAATTAACCCTGTGGATAAACCATTTCAACTAAGTGCAGCGACGTCTGGACTTCAGATACTTTGGTTCCAAGTCGAGGACACGATCGTGATGGGATTTGTTTTTCCTCAGCAGCTGAAGTGATGGAAGTATCTTGGATGTCGTGGGCGCTGGAGATGTGAATCTTCTAGTGTTTATGAAGGCAGCAGTTGAAGCAACAAATTCAAAGGGGGAAGTTTTGACCTGATGATGGCGCTAGATGGAATCATCACAGTCGCTATAATTTAAACCCCGGGGGACCTTAAATATCGGGAGCAGATTTCACAGCGATCCTTCTGACAGCTGTCGAGATATTTCACTCGGAACCATAAATGTCAAACTGAGAGTGGAGCCAGAGGAAAAATCACGTCCGGAGACAACGGACACCCGTCCCAACACGTCACGAGAAGCCATCCAATGGTTGCTGAGATATTTATAAAGGTGGACTGACAGATATGAATCTGATTGATTTTAACATTTGTTGTTAATAGATTGTTCAATTTAATTTGTTTACAATCTGTATTTCTTTTTTTAAAATATTTCAATGTGTTTATATTGTGTTTGTTATTTCTACTCATCGTGTGTTTAACTCTTCGCGGTAGATTTCCCCTCAGTGTGACTAATAAAAGATCATCTTTTCTTTTCTTGTATGTTAAGACGTCTTCATAATGCACCTGAGGTCTAAATCTGATTATTGCTTATTCTGGCTACAACAGGTAGAACATGCTGTTTACGTACAGTGTCTCATTCGGTTCATACTGTTTTAATCTCTTAAAGAGCTTTAACCGACAGCTGATGCTCTGTTCATCCACACGTTTCCTCCCTTTGAGCTTCTTTGTATAAACTGAGTCTTTAAAAATCTTCTCCTGTGGGTTCTACTCCCTGCTGTACCTGGAGAATAATAGAAAACGGTCATATATTATAAAACAGGAAGTTAATATTAAACACTTCTTCCGATACAGATTTATACAGTGACAGGGTTTCTGTCTGCTTCTGTATATATTATGGAGCAGGGTTTGAATCCCAGGAGAGAATCGCATACGTCTTCATCCTAACCAGGTTGAACAGCTGATATTTGAGTCTACATTCACATTTTGTGGTGAAACTGAAATGAGAATTCGTCGGTAAACATTTCTCAGTGATATTTAGAAGCTCAACAGGTAGAGTTGGTAATCGTTGCATTTTACAGTCGTTCCTGTGTCGCGGACAAAGATGAATGAAAACACTGAGCTGAGTGGAGAACAAAGCCCGACTGTTCTCAGATACATTAGACACCTCATTAGGCACAAGCAGCTACGGGTCGCCTCAGCTCCTCGTCGCTGCCGAGGCAAATTCATACGTTTATAAGAGTAAACAAGGACCTTTGAGTGAAGCTATTGTTCTAAAAAAAAATAATGTTATCGCAGCGTCGGGCGTGTAGCTAATTCATCACCGCAAGAACCGGGCCAGAAATCAGCACATTCACCAAACTGACTTCAAATCATCATCTGCATCAAAACCCAGCGCTCTGAATTAGACACAGGTTTTTATGCGGGTGAGAGATTAATGAGATATTTCACCGATTTTTACACGTCCACATATTTTTATGTGCCACGAGAAAAACTACTCTACAACTGCTCTGAGGGTAATTCATGCAATTTCTTCGAAACTGTGATGTCGGTTGCAAAATGTTGTCGGAGGCCGTGAAGGAGTTTTTCTTTGAGTCACCGTAAATAAACCTGAGTGTTGCCGTCAGGGTTACCTCAGCTTGAGCTGGAAAAACTATACATTTTCAACAGCACGCTTGACTCAAAGTAGAGACCGAAGGTAAAAGTCTTCCTCTGTTGTTGCTGCATCAATTTGCTGGAGGTACAAAAACAAGAGTTCTCTTTTTTAAATGAAAGCCGGTTCAGTGGAACTGGCAAAAAGGTCCTCAAATGAAACCAAATTAAAATTCACTAGATCCAGAAACATGTGTAATTCATCAGGGATGAATGAATTAGTCCCTGAGGGATCTGTGTCAACGTCTCATCCATCTATCAATCCATTCAATCATTTATGTGCAATCCTGTTCACAAACCAACAAATGAAAAGAGGTGAAAACTAACTTCTTGGCAGAGATAAAAAAAAAAAAAAAAAGAGTCCCTCGGTGGGTTTGACAAGATGGTAAATGAATGAAAGTTGGACACACTGCCTGTAAACGCCCCCTAATGGAGAAACTGTCCACACCAGTGCATTGTCAATAATGAAACACGGCTCTCAGGAGCCCGACAGTATTTATCACAAACTCAACTCCATCAGTCGGGGACAGTCCTGTTTTAGAGAGTCTCGAGAAAAACTCTCACGGTAAAGTATTTTTATACATTTATATAGAACAGGTCAGGATACATTCTTTTCCCTAGAAATACACAAACAAACTGCACTTTCTATGCAAACACTGAAACTCCCAGGAAGTTCTGATGTTTCCCTTTAAAAATGGCAGCAGGGTTGTTATCAGAAAGCAGCACTGCATTCGTCCCGGCACCAACCTCTGCCAGGATGCCACATCAAGACTGCTGTGCTCGGAGCTGCCGGGCAAGGCAGAGCCGAGGAAGATGAATAAATCAATCAAGTGTCAACACATCAGTGGAACGCCCACACATGCATCCAGCAGCAGCCGGCTCCGTTTCCACACAGAACATTAGCTTCGAGATTTGCAAACAAAACCAGAGGCGTTATGATGATGCACATGCATTTTTAAGAATTCAACATCCCAAATGAAAACAATGAATTCTTGCAGCGGTTTCGCAATCGCTGCTATTTTTAAGTGGATTTTAAAGAACCATGAGATTCACTGGAAACAAAACGTGGTTTTTAATTATTTCTGTGCTAAAAGATCATGAACATCAGAGGGTACTTTCATAAAATCTACTTGAAAACAAATAATGTTCCAAATGTTCATTTGTAAGTCTGGCTATAAAAGGCAAGGTGGGTTTATTTGCACACCACATTTCAACAACAAGGAAATTCAACTGCTTTACATTACAGAGATGAATGAATATGGAATTAAAACATAAGATAATAAATAAAAGAGTGAATTGACTATTTATTTGATTCAACAAAAGGACAAACAGGAAAGTCTTCAGCACTGATTCAAAAGAACCGGAAGTCACAACACATCTGCAGCAGAGACACTGAACGCTGCTTCTCCAGGTTTACTTTTGATTCTGGCAACAGAAAATAGACCCGCTTGGTTCTGGTGTCTGGAGTCAGGTGGTTGACTGACAGGGATTCGATGTGAAGATCTCAGGAGTGATGTGATCCACTTGCAGTCAGTGACGACTCCAGCAGCAGGAGAATAAATACAGTTATAGTTTGTCTGTGTTGACACACGTGCACCACAGTAACTATAGTGTCACACTGCACGACCCGTTTGTTCTCCTCTGCAGTGAGTGGTCACTTCTCTCTGTTGGATACAACTCGCAGGCATCTGCTCATATATTTTCCTGCCTGTGATATTTCCAGTGAGAACATATCATGAAAGAACCTCTCAGGGTTTGTGCCCACACCGTGCATTCAAAGGCTTTCATTCTTTCCTCTGGCTCTGTGCAGCTGTTAGCGGAGAAATCACTGCACCATCATTACAAGGCCACATGTGTTTGTGCTTGTCCTGCTTCCCCTCAGACATTCAGAGAGAAACAATCACCTGCCGCAGCGCAGCCGTGACAGAAGACTCTGAACCAGCCATCATTTAGTTAGAGTGCTCCGACCTCGAGTCGCTGGATGATTTGAGTTATTCTCCCTCAGCTGTAAATCCACAGCTCTGCTTACATAGCGAATATTCTGCATATTTTATATTCCAGCACTCCACTGTTTGAGGATGTGAAAAAGCATTTGGAGAAAATCGCACTTTTGTTCTGTTCTTTCCTCGTTTTTCACTAAAAAGGTGAAATGAAGTGAGTGACTGTGCCGCAGGGATTTAAAGGAACAACTTCGGCTTCCCGGATCGCACATCTTCAAAAACACAGAATTAATACGTTACCTCCTGCCTCTGCCTGCTGCACCACCCCTCACCTGAATACTCACAGTGCAGCGGAGAATCTCCCGCTGCGTTGTTCAAGTCCGGACCCAATTGTTTGGACATTATCTGGAGTTCAACAATCTATAAAAAAAAAAACTGAGCTTTAAACTGAACAGAACATTAAACTGTTTTCGACGTGGAAACACGCAGAGTCTGAAATGTGGAGATTTCACTGCAGCATGCGGAGGTAACACTTCTCATCTACACACACTCACACACACACACACACACACATTTGAGTGTGAGGCCGCCCACAGAGAAATGGTACAGATCAAAGAAAGCTCTGCAGATATCGAGCGGACATGTTGTTTCTTGTCCGGTGTAATCTGGAACACCAGAGCTTTGTTACCTCCACAACACCACCTTTAAATACACAACAGTGTTAACACAGCCTCCTGAAATTCAATCAAGCTGCCACAAACTTCAC
Source organism: Paralichthys olivaceus (assembly GCF_024713975.1). Lineage (NCBI taxonomy): Eukaryota > Metazoa > Chordata > Actinopteri > Pleuronectiformes > Paralichthyidae > Paralichthys > Paralichthys olivaceus. Next base: position 5,589,770 of record NC_091104.1, read on the forward strand.
ACACTCATAGATAACGGTCCCCTAAACATTTATTCATCCAGATCCATGAATGATTCCCCGGGACATTGGTGAAAATGACAAATCGCTCACAATATTAAATAGTTAAATGGTTTAAAAATGCTATAAAAAAACATCACCTGCTTGGTTGAAGTAAAAAAAGATCTGTTGTGTTTAAAGGATGACGGGTAAGAGGGTCAACTAATTTAAAGAAAGCACAAATATTTCCTGTCTTGGAATAATTAACTGTGTTTGGAGAAAATTAAGCAACATCAAATATTCTTCTTCGTTCAGTTCTTCTTTAAGAAAAAATTGTGAACTCTCTCTGTCGCTGCCACTGGCAGGTTAGAAACTTGTTTTAATCTAAAGAAAGTGGTTTCCACGATGAGGGACAGAAAACTCTCTGTGCCCAGGTGATATACGGTACCTGACTCCACTCGGCAGAGCGGGCAGGTCTGATCATAACGTCAAATAATAAATATTTCATCCTAAAAGTCTGGTTCAGTCTAAGATCCAGAGGCTGAACCATGAATATCACAGTGAAATAAAATCTAAGTAATGCTGAGTTTGTGTCGGTTTGACTGATGCGATCTGACTTAATGTAATGACCTGCACACACCTGGGTTCAAAATGACTTGTCACAACTCTGGCTTTATTCTCACTCACACTTTCCACAATCACTTTTTTTTTTTCTTTTCTATCCACTTCAATGAATTTCTCAAATGGAGAAACGGCCTCAGTCACCGTGACTAATACATCGGGATAAGATGCTCCTCCAATAACTTTGTTGGGTAATTGCGGGTGGTGTCAGGACACCGCTCCCTTCAACATCAACAACACCCTAAAAATAGCTTTGATTTCCACCAAACATTTACTCACCATATGTGTGAATAATCCATGGCACTGCTGCGGGTGATAGTTGGAGATATAGAGGCAATTACACAGTAATAGATTCAATCTCAGGCCAAGAGAAACATAATTGGAGAGGGAGCTGTTGCCTACAGGCCAGAATATTGTATATTGTCACTATGATTATAGACACTTGGCACAGCGTGGTGCTGTTTGCAATTTAAAATCAACACATGAATGGCTTGAATGGAACGCTTTAGATCACGGCTTTGATTGCACTTTAATGTTTGTGTCAATTTCAAAACACCCTATTATGTATTTCCCTGCCTGGTCAGTTGAATGTTATCAAAAGAAAAGGAAAGAGCAATCCAGATTATGTTGCCGCGCTTGCACCAAATGCAAATGTGACAGACGGAGTGGCTGCCCGAAAGAAAACACTGAGGCCTTTTGTACATTCTGAATCTAGCCAGGCATTTAGCGGATGCTGTTGTGCAGAGGACCTTAACGAAGGACGATTCAGTCGTAAACTCGTTGGTACTAAGCAGTGAAGAGGAGGACGACTCTGAGATAACGGAGATCTATACGGAGGGTTCATACGAGGCGGCGGCGAGATCAGGAGCGAAAGCTGGTGTGTCCAGTGAGAGAGAGGGGACGGCATGTGTGGGGAGAGCAGGCCGAGGTTAAGGGGTCCTTCTCGCATTTGTGGGTCGGGAGGGGCGTTCGGGGAGGGAAGAGGTCAAGGCACAGCGGAGTAATGAGCAGGAGCAACAGGTAAGGAGGGACGAAGGTGCACGATGTGCTGCTGCTGCTGCTGCCGTGTGACACGCGTCACAACACTGCCGCTTATTATTTTCAATGTGCTGTGAATCCTGACACCAGCAGTCCTGGGGTTTGTGCCACTTGTGGATTCTTCTCTCATTCATTTATTCTCATTCCCTCGTCCACAGCGGACGTGCAGCATAATGTAGGACGCTGCTGTGCTGGTCAAAACTGAGGAATATTTGTTTCAGGAGATCGGAAGATTATAAGACTTCAGCTGTAACACATGCAGTGTGGGCTGCAGGTTAGAGAGTCTAATTAGCTTTCAATAGGTGGTATCTGAATTTTACACTTCACATTCTCTCAGTTACTTAAAGCAACACACACAGGGCAGCAGTAGATGCAGCCATGTTTTGAGCTCCCGTCATTAGCAGTAATTTCCTTCGGGATTGAGTGGAGTTCTGTTCGACACCCATGATACCAGACAATGATTCCCTGCTGATCCAGAGCTCACAGTTTGCTCTGGACGTCGCCCAAACAGGATATTTCCTCCAGATGATTGCAACAGTATGCCTCCACAAACATTTGCACGATGAGCTCCAACTGTGCAGCATTCAGGCCTTTTGGTAACTATTGTAACGCTGAAAGGTCTGAAACCAAAGCGTCTCCAACGAGTATGCGGACAGAAGATGTTTTCCACCAGTCAGCACAGCGATGCCACAGTATCCTGGAGAACGCCTGCACGTCACCACAGAAACGAGATAAGCTGAACCACAGGAAGTAATTATGGAGCACTCGCACATAACCAAAATGTGCAACGCTTCAATGGGAATGCTGCTCATTTCCAACGTCATGCGTTGCTGAGCTGCATTCGTGATCTGTTGCTTTGCTTTGCATGTGCTGGTGAGGAAAGCCGCAGGAACAACAGCCAATCAATGGCCATGATGACGAGGCCGCTGGTGAGCCTGAAGCTCTGTGTTCCTCTGGATTTGAAGGTTATTTCCTTTATGTGCTTCCCTTTAGCAGGCGGGAGACTGATGACATGATCGGCTGCTGTTGTCATGACGATCATGCACTCAAGAGTCGGATATGTCCATCATCAAATATTGAATATTGAAGTCTGAAATTACGATAAGCCCAATGTTACTGTAATGTAATGAAAGTGTTGCGACAGGCATGAATAGGTTCTGTGATGTGTGCAAAGGTTAGTAAAACATTTCTGGATAAATGGCACCAAGACGGAAAAAGCCTATTGTGATTATCAGGCTCGTACAAGACAGCTGCATCTCTTCATGTTCAATTTCATCGACTCATTAACTCCAATCACTAACGACTGTGAAGAAATATGAAGTGGTGAGGTCATCACCAGATCTCCTCCTGCAAATAAAACAATGATTTCATCCGACGAGGCTCCACAGCACAGGCTCCTGAGACACGGGACCTGTTCCTATTGCATAAAAAAATAATTCACACACTGTCATGCTCTGATTTTTTCTGCGCTGAGCGGAGCCGGTGGGGCCACACACTGTGCAACATCACATATTATGAGAAAGCAGAGTGCAGGCTGCATTGCCGCAGAACCTGTACTGTATATACACAGCTGCAGGACACTTGTTTCCCAGAGTTCACGGCGGCGTGCGGTGCAGAGGGGGCACGACGTGACAGACGATAGAGGAGGAGGAAGGAGAACAGATGGATGTGCATCGTCCTTGTGTTTGAAGTTGTCTTTCCTCACGGCTATGCAGTATATTCAGGCACGTACAGTACTCACACACACACACACACACACATTTAAAGGGTGAATGGGCATCATTAACCTAAATTAGTACAGTTTAAAGACGTGATTGGCCAGAGGCAGGGAAGCTGAATCACACTAAAATAACCTGCTAAGAATCTCAATGCAATACTAATAGTCAACATGTGTTGAGTTAGACTGCTGCATTAAGAGCACACTGCTCTGTTGTGGAACATTGTTGGAGCAAGAAGCAGCAACACTAGGAACAAAAAAAACCCCATTAATCGCAGAGTAAATCGCTCTTATTTGTTGGCCTCCAGATATCTCAGAAAGCGTGTGTGTGTGGGTGTGTGTGTGTGTAGTTTATGCAGTTTACTTGATTGGTGGTTTGCAGAGCTCCAGAACACCGTGGGGTGGAAGAACATTCCCCTGTGAGAAGATTGCAGCCTGATGTCGACTCACGGTGGTAAATATGAATTTCTTTCACACTTACTGTTTATATTATATTTATGCTTCATTTGCACAGTCTCGATTTACATGAGCAGAGGAAGCACGAGGCAAACACAGTAATAAATACCTTTGTTAGCAATTGTTGCACATTAAGGTTGTGTAAGATGAGGCAGGAGGAGAACTCAGATATACAATTCTTATGAGTTAAATGATTAATGTTGCAGTTATCACATTCCCCATTTATTCTTCCATAGAAAACGTTACGTGAAAAATGATTTGTATTTAAAATATATCAGAGGAGGAATAAGTTGTTGTGGTTTTTCGTCCCCTCACTTCAACAACAAACCGCTGTGGTTACGACAGACCTGATTTCGCAGCTTTCTCTGGCATCTTTTGAAAATCAACAGTTAATGAGGTACACAAACCTTGAAAACGTTTTTGTCAGACAACATTAATAAATATTTTAACTCATGACTCAAGGAGAAGAGATAATCTCGTCTAGGTCTGCAGGGCCTATTATATATAATATTACATAACTGTCCTCGACAAGTGGTACAAGAATGTCAAGTTGGTATTCAGACATTTTGTGCAGATGCAGCCACATTCTGCAGCTCACTGAATGTACGATGTATTCTGTGTATAATGATATACTTAGTACAACATGTACTGGTTCTCAGCACTAACACTAGTGTATTTTCAGAGTAGTGTCAATGTGTTAATAAAATGTATGAATATATATACGACCCAGTTTCCTACATGACAAAAACAAAATCCTGAAGTACTGAAATAACATAACATGTATGACGAAGAGGATAAAGAAATCTTCACATGAGAGAAACTTCATTGAGTAATTAATAAAATGCCTGAGTCAGTTGCTCGGAACTTTTCTGTCCAGCCTCCTGGTGAAGGAAAATGTTCGGGAAAATGAAAAAACGAGAGAATACAACTATTCCAAGGTGAAGAGAGACGTCGTTCACATCGAAGACAAAGAACACCTCGACAAGTTTCATGTCTCAAAACAGCTACAGACAAAAAAGTCATTCGTAACATCGTCCATCATCCAGGAAACTGCTTTAAAGTTGAGGTTCGAAGTGAATAAGTTTTAATGGGAACTTATCAGAAAAATATCAGTTCTAAATTCTCTCCATTAATCCATTTACCATTCATAAATCCTATTAAGATCAAGATAGCATTCGTTAGCCTTCTTGTCACTCTGCTTTAGCATCGAGTAAAATAAAGACAAATGAGTTGTTTTTGAATATTGTCAGTAACTTTAAAGACCTTTTCACTCGTCTTGCGGAGTTTTTCTAAAGAATCTCCGTCTACGTCTTCTACATGTGGACACCATTTTTTTCCCCATGAGACATTTGCTTTCTTTTTGTTTATTTTTGAGTCGCTCACTGTGAATCCAGTGGTGATCTCCTGCTGTGTTCTCACATCGTGTCCCATACGGAGAATCTGGGGACATTATACTAGAGGGGGAGAAAGTCCGCAGAGGATCTCACTCCGGAGTTCGGTACATGTCTGAAAGCAGCGTCACATTACGAAAGCTTTTCTAAGAAGTCACTGATCCCAGACACATTCTTGGAAAATATTTGGAAACCAGTGAAATGCTCCTGCCTCAATTAGCCGTGTTTACAATTTCCACAACTTTTAATCAAATGAAACAACACAACTCGATACCAGAGTGAATGGTTTTTTAAGATGGACGTGTTTACAGTGAAGCTATTTTCACGCAGGATGCCGCCCGGAGGGGTTGTCTATCTGTCTAGATGGAGATAAATGTCTGCTGTTGCCCAGAGAGGAGCGGGCTGCTGACTGATAAAGGCTGTGTTTGGGATAAAGCTCGGCTGTTAGTGTTTACTCTAATTGTCCTGTAATCACCAGCTTTCCGGGGGAAGGAGGAGTCTCCCACCGAGCTGCACCTGGACCCTGTTCCAGAGCGATTACTCCGATGGTGCTGGTGGAGGAGATTCCCGTCCAGAAAACAGTTCGATCAAAACTCACCCAGAAATCAGTGCGGCAAAGAGGTCAGATAGAGAGAATTGCAGTGAAAAGGGTAAAACCAAAAACCCCTTCCATGTTTCTAGGTGTTTTCAGTGCAGAGGTTTGTGTATGTGCAAGAAAACTGAAAGCACACGTCAAGCAATGAAAGAAAATGTCTGACGGTGTTTATGTTTGAGAGAAGAAGCAGAGAATAAAAAGCCATAAACACTGAATGACTGCATAATTGCAGCTGTTGCATGTGGCAATTTAACATCAATAAATCACTACATGAATAATTCGAGGTGTCAGTATAATTACAGTAAACAAACAAGTCCATCATGAGGAGAATTAGCAGCCGATGACTGGTTCTGCTTTTCCTTCCCTGCTCCAGTGAATGTGTGGGATCGTTTCAAAGCGAGGAGGAAAAAGAAAATGGAAAAGGAACTTTATGAGTTTACATCGAACGGCACAAAGACTGAATGTGTTTAATATACATACGACTCCTCATATCCTTCCTCAAAGTACTTTATGGTTGTGAACCAAAGTAGAAAACACTCGATTATAATAAATGTGACGAAAACTTCTGAATATAAAGATTAAATTAGAAAAATTAAGATAGTGATGAGTCTACAGATTGAAAGAAAAGGGAGACGAGGAAGAGAAAGTTAAAGTGGGTAAAGAAAGCACCAGAGAAGAATGAACTTCAGCTGAACTTTCCCTCCGCACTGTGTGAAATGAGATAATACTCGAACAGCAACTTTGGGTTTTTGGGCGTTTTGGACTAACATGGGGTTTATGACCTTTGCTGTAGCCAGCCACTAGGGGGCAGTTGATATATTTTGGCTAGACTTTGGTTGAGCTATCACGTCATTAATTTTTTGATTTAGCATCTATAGAGCTAATGAATTTCTTATCCGCCTCATTGGCAGCATGCGTTTAGTTCTAATCAGCAAATTCTATTCAGCATGTAAGGAAACATTTCAGCCGCTGACTTTAGCATTTAGCTCAAAGCTAAGCTGTGGACTCATGGTCTTGTTGACTTTTTTTCTGATGCTTCATACAGAACATGTTTCATAATGGAAAAATAATGAAAACCAGCCAATGACCGCAGCAAAAGGTGGAAAGAATCGCTCCAGTTTAATTCGATTGGCCCAACAACCTTCCTGTCTCCACCCCATCGTTTTGAAATGAGAAAATGTGAGACGGAAAAAGACAAATAGAAGCAGGTTGAGATTTATGCATTAAGGACCGTGGTGGAAGGCTGTAATACAACAGCACCACAACCACCGAGCTACTCTCGGAATTGCATCCGATGTGATGGATGAGGGTCAATACTAAAAATTAAAGTTGGAAATATGTGTCTGGGAACATGTGTGTGTTGTGGGAGTGGCTCTCAACCCACGACAGTTCATCTCTGACAGGTTACAATTCCCCCCCGAGCTCCTTCATCACCACTTTAAGAAAAATCACATAATCCCCACGCTTCGGTTAGGAAGCCCCGTGAAGGGAGCAAAGATAAAATCTGGCGCTAATTACCTCTGCGCTGACAGAGCCTGTACTCCAAAAACTGGAGAACTGGCGTGATCTGTGACACCTCCTGAGCCTGTGGAAAGTTCATGTAATTGTGCGCCACTCAGTAGAACACCCAGGAGACGCACTTGTTAGGGTCCTTCAAAGATGGCCAAGAGGTAGTGAATGAGGGGCTGCTTTGGAGGCACCCAAGAGGGAGGGCAGAGGGAATCGTGGCGGCGCTAGAGGCAAGAAAGGGCTTTAACAAAGAGCTAGAACGGGAGGTAATTGCTGCAGGTCAGACAGAAAGATAAAAGAAGAGAAAGAGTGCGAGTACGAACATGTGAATCAAAGAGTCGCAGGGAACAGAGCATCGGACACATGAACACCTACTTAATGTTCATATTTATAGAGCAGTATGTTTGTGGGCTCGCACTGCATTTGTTTAATGTCACTTTGTTCGTCTAATTAGGTTCCACTCAATATCTTGGGAGCGTGAGCGCGGACCCTGTGCGGTCCTTTGAAACGGGCCCAGAGGTGTGAGGAGGAATGTGGAGCAGGAGGAATAATAAAGATGAAGCGGGATGGTTGTTGTTAAATGAAGAAAACAGAATAAGATATATACACATCTGGTCTTTTAGAGCTTCCATCCACTGTTGTTTTGATGTTGCAAATTTAAAAAAAGGCAAATGATGGCCTAATTGAATTGGATGATGACAACTCTTGAATCCCAATCATTTGAATAATTGCTCTGGATAACATGGATCTAATTAAGCTAATTCACCTTCTCCACATAATTACCTCCGTCAAGCATGTTTCCCCCTCTGCTGAGGAGGATATGTTTTGATCAGCGTTAGTTAGCAGATTACGCAAGAAACTTGGAAGGATGAAGTAGAGGTCGAGAAAGAAGACGCTACGTTTTGGTAAAGATCTGGATCAAGGGGGCGAATCCAGGGATTTTTGTTGATTTCTCAGAGAATAATTTATGGAGCTTGATGAGAAGAAATCTTCAGATATTTAAAGGGACTGATATTTGTGAGTGTGGGCGTTTTGGTGCAGATTCAAATAAAAAGACATATTCTGTGAATTTAAATGTGGATTCAGAAGGAGACTGTGGGAAATGAAGATTAGAAAAGGAAAAAAATGACAACCATTGTTTTGCAGGATACAAAAATATATTTTTTTACTCTGTTGTTGCTTCAGTAGGTTTTGAACAGATGGTCGAGCAGCCTTCTGAAACATCCTCTGTGATTTGGAATCGGGACGCTACATCCAACGATTATAAGACAACTGAAGATCCGTCAGTCGTGAAAACGTCAGTGATTGTCCACGCGTTTCAAAGTAAGAAAATTACGTTTCTTATTTTGTTTCTCCTTCTTGTTGGTTCCATCACTGTTTGTTTGAGCAGCAGCGAAAAACACCTTGAATGATTTTGAGGACGGAACATGTCAGACAGTCTCTCATCCTGTCTGTTCATTGTGTTCTGTCCCACAGAGGGGGGGCAAAGCAAGTTCCTATCTCGGAAACAACTTCACCTTTAGAAGACACATGGTTAGATAACACAGTGTATGACCTGGATCCTCTGTTGCATTGATTCGCCTCGAGTTTGACAGAAATATCTGGGTGGCGTTGGCTGGACCGCTCGGTAAAGAGGGAACTGCAGACGAAGCTCTCAATTAACTGATCAATCTATGAGAGGAAGGTGCTTGGACAGACCCACTGCGCCTTTACATAACAATGAGATGGTTCAGGTATCTGATCAGGATGCTTCCCAGTCACCTCCCAGTGGACGTATACTTCTGGCTAATCCAGCAGGAACAGACCCCAGAGCAGCATATTCCATTTGGTTCCTGCAGGAAGAGCTGGATAAAGCAGCTCGGGGGGAAGACACGTGGGCTACAATGCCAACCTCAGCAACCCAGATCCAGAGAACCAGCCAAAGATGGATGGATTAATAAGTGAACGGAGTTTGCTTCAAATTCATGCAGCAGTTTTTAGTATCATATCAATCAAAGGTGTTGCACCTTTGCTTTGCATTCTATGAGGTTCAGTGAGCATTTGTTATTGTTGCCATCTTCACCTAATTACGTTCCACTCGATATGGTGCAGACGCCTGCCCTAGAAACACGGACAGTAAGGCCCTTTGGTGTGGGCCTCGGAGGTATGAAGAGGGAAGAGGTGTTGAGCAGGGAGGCGAATGAAAGATGAAGGAAGAAAAAGAAAAATCGGAGAAAAGCAGAGCTACCGTTTACACGAACAACACAGAGTAATCATATTTTTGTGATTGTCTTCACAAATCACTTAACTTCTGTTTATAGCTCTCATCTAATTGTGCTCAACATTGAGCCTTAGGTTGGGGAAGGTGCTCCCAAGAGACCGGCTCCTCGGGGTCCGACACCAGTAGCCACTGAGCGAGGCAGAGAGCTGAAGTGTTGTGAGGGGCAGAGAGAGACGAGGAGAGAGGGAAGGGTTCACGCTGAAAAGAAAAGAGCTTTAGCAAAAGCTGCAAAGCATATAATTGCTTTATCCAGACAGAAAGATAAAAAAGACGAGGAAAGGGTGTGTAGGAAATTGAGAAAAGACAGAGGTCCCATGGTCATGAAACTGTTGACTGAATTCATATCTTTGGATGGATATGTCATTAACATTTTTTCTGTGTCCCTTTGCACTGCATGTGAGGCCCCATTGCATCATGGTATCACAAGCTCCATCTAATTGAGCTTCCATCGATGTATGCTGCATGTGACGGACTCCACTGGGTCCTCAGGAGGAGGCCGCGTGGGAGAACAGGAGGGAAGGGGGCTCTCGCTTCCGGAGAAGGAAAGGCCTTTCGTTCGGAGGCTGGGAAGCATGTAATTGCATCGGCCAGACAGAAAGAAGGAAAAAGGTTGAGGACAGAAATTAGAGGATGAGAGGTCTGGTGTATTTGTTGAACTTTGAGGTAGGAGATAGATATATAGATAGAAGAAGACGGGGGAAGACGACGAAGAGGAGGCAAGCCAAAGACAGTGGGAGCCACACGAAAAAAAGCCAGCGAGCCAGTTCCATTACCAGGTCCTCTCTAACGGAAGGGGAGGCCGGCCTGGAACAAATGGACTGTAATTGCACACAATCTGTCTTCAGAGCTCAATCACTTTGCCCTGCGGGAGCCATTGGAGAAGCACTTCTCTCACACTAATCTAATAACCTTCTCCCTCACCCTCCTCCCCACGGAGACGTTACCTTTCACCTTCAACACCGACGAAGACACGAGGCGATGCGAAGGCTGGTCGTCCGCGTAATAAACCTCGAGTGCATGCGAGATCAGTCGCAGTGTGTTGGAGCTTCAAAGTGGAGAACGTTTGCTGACTCATCAATTCATCTGTTCGTACAGAAGGACTTTCTAAGTCATCTTGTTGCCGTAATTGTTTGTTTTGTTGCATCATTAACCTGGTGAATAGTCAACGCTGAATACATTTACATACAATCTGTCCATCAAAGCCTCATCAAAGACTCTGGAAATCATCACACACACACACACACACACACACACACACACACACATACACACACACCTTTCAGGTATCTGTGTTTGCTTGTTTTTATTAGAAAACTCATCTTTTTTCATTAACTATTACTTTAACTTCAGCGAGCGACTTTATGACTTTGTTAGTTTAATGACACTTTCACTGTTATTGTCTGGCTGCAGATAAAAATGCATCGAGACTGAGAAACACCCTGCTCAGAGATAACGACGCTTCTTAAACGATCTACAGCGAGTTGCTTATGAAATGGAAAAGAATCGCATTATATGAAAAAAAAAAGGTTATTTTCACTTAAAATGCATTTCGAGACTTTACCTCCACTAATGATGATGTTTTGATACTTTCTGTGACCACAGGTAGACGAATTTTAAGCGGGTAGCATGTAAATGCGAAGAATCTATTTCAAAGCATCAGCTTTGAAATGTGCAGCAGGAAATAGCAACCTGAATTCCATTAGTTTCTAACGTTTGAATGCTTGAATTGTGAGGCAGCGTTAGCAGTATTTAGCTAAATAATTCACTATACTGTGTAATCAGTGCCTCGTATATTAATGAATTAGTTAGTGCACGCAGTTCTGCAAAAAACATTCTGTATCAATGCAGCATTTAGAATAAAGATGTTCATATATTCTTATCACAGCGCGAGTTAAACAGTTTGTTCTGATTCTAGTTAATAAAAAACAACGTGCATTCGTTTTAAAAACCTGTGTAAACATGAAATGTGAAAATGAGCGAGGAGGTGACATCCGTGGCCTTCCAGCTGTTACCTGCTCCAGGATTTAGAACCTTGTTTTTATTTATTTCAATTGAATTGAATTGAGCAAGCATTTTATCATCATTAATAAATTATAATAGCAGATTTTTGCCGGTGTTGACTTGACCGCCCGTTGTACATGTTAGCTGCGTGGGTTGGTGTGTGTGTGGATATCCATCTGTCTCTTTTCAAATAAGACTTCTCCTGTCAGTGCCTGCGTCCCTGTGTGTGTGTGTGTGTGTGTGTTTATAAACCTTTTTTTGTGAGTGCATGCTGGTTGAATGTGTCTTCGCCTGTTTATATGTCAACTTGTGTGTATGCCAAGTTTTATATGTCTGCACAAGTAAGAGACGGGCACATCTACAACACAGCGCGTCCACATGTCCTTCTCCCTGTCTCCGTCTGTTGTATGTTTCTCTGAGGAGCGTCTCCATGCACAAAGCCCAGTCACCGGGGATATTAGGAGCAGTGAACCAGCGAGGGTCACTCATGCGTGTTGACGACAGAGACAAACATGGATAGCGCTCCAATAACAATGTGAGCTCCTCCGATCGACTGAAAATCCCTTGAAGTTACTTTGTTCCCGAGTAGATTTGTGTCTTTGGCAAAGGACCAAATGAATCTCTGTGCATGTAGTTGTATTGAAAGGTTATATTCAGTGAAAACAGAAAGTAATCTATATTTTCCACTCTCTATAGAGGAATTCGTATCCTGTAACATTTGCATGTAACTGCCAACCTGTTCTTAATTCTATACATACAGTGCATTAAAGCCACGAGGCAGGCGTGGGAGTGCAGTGCGGCAGATTAACGCCTCGTTCCCGCTGAAAGCCGTGGTAGTCGTGTGTTGCCGTCTAAATGGGGAGAGGGAAGGTTTGCAGCACCCAACTTAGACTCGCCGTGCACAGGTCGGTGCCGTACCACATCTGTACAACTGCTGCACTGAGGTCCGGACATTTTCCTGAAATTTTCCAGAGATGCTGTCTGTGAGGACGAACCCCCGAGTAAAGTAAATGTCCGAGCGATCCCGTTTGAGAATAAAAGCAGGAAAACGTACAGAAAACTCAACGCGATTGTGCTCGTTGATCAGGTTTCTGAAACACGTCGGAAGCAAAACAGAAAAAATAAAAGATTACAGAATGAAAAAGAGATCTTGGTTTTACTGAATAATGCCATGTTTCCTCTCTGCTCAAATCTGTTAGACATCTGTTTTTAATCCAGGCCTTCTCTTGAGGGCCTGAGATGCTGTGAGAATAACTTCTCTTTGCCAGGATCTCATCTCACCTGTGAGGGCAAATACTTTGAAAATGTCACAGCTACAAAAACAAATTGTCAGAATCTTTGTTCGAGAGAGCTTTATGAATTCAGACCCTGGTTGTTCCCCACGTCCTCCTTCAATAGAGGAAGCACATGTGTTCGAGTTCAGTGCAGCAGATATCATTTGTAGCTTCTTCAAAGAAGAATACAAATTGAATCATTGTGGGAAACTGATTGAAAAACAACAGTCAGAGTAACAGAGAAAACACAAAGCTTACATCCTGACAAACAGGGAGCATAGAAATGTCTGGAGTCCGGCTCAGGATGAAGCTGCTTTTCTTCCCTTTGCTGCTTTTACTTTCGGCACCAGGTTCTTTTCTCTGGCTGCCAGCTGGCTAACATCACTGATACCACTGCCAGGAGAGAGAAGTACCACAGAAGCTACTGAAGCGGGTCAGAGGGGGGGGGGGGGGGGTTATTTCTCTTATCGTGTTTTTTAATGAGGAGAAAATGCATTTCTTTGACACAGGTATCTCACCAAGTCTGCCTGAATAACACCCTGCGTGACTGAGCGCTGCACATATTGATATAAACATGCAAAGTCTTTATATTTAAACATCAGCATCGAAACCCCCTGCAGGTATCGTCTCTGGTGAAACTCTGCAAGGTCTGTCCTGCATTCATTTCACTCCCTGCTCTCACAGCTGGCAGTGGTATGTGAATCATAGACGGAACAAAGATGGATGACGTGTCTCTCCTTCCTCAAATTGTACAAAATGAGGCTAAAATATCCCAATTACAGGTTCCGCCATCTTATGCTTTTAAGCTGATTATGAGCCTGTGGTGTGCACAGCACTGATCACAGTGATGCATTGGACCAATGAGAGTTGATTAAATCTAAAAAATGATTGTTCCTAATAAAAACATTTCATTAACTACACTTGTACTTTATTTTCCTCTTCACTCGTGTGTTGGACTGTGTTTTTATATTTTTACTGTATTCTATCCTACATATATCGTTCTGTGCTGTAATCTTGGAGGAAGCTGGCACAAGATTTTCCTTTGGGATTAATAAAGTGTCATCCCATTTTAATAACTCTACTGTAGCTCATAACAGTGTGTACATTTTTCAACACTTATTAATGTTTTACCATTTCCCACTGTACTATGTTCTCCGCTTCAGCAATATTCATGAGGATAACCCCCCCCCACACACACACACACACACACCAGCACTGGCGTAATGATGACCAAATACACAAACACCCCCGCTTCAGTACAATGTATAAAACAGTTGTGACTCTTGTTGCATCTGTGAACATGCGCTCGTTATCGGGAGAGCTGATTTCTTTTAATTCCCGAGTATTTCCACATCGAATCCTCTTTATCTCCCTCAAGGTGGGTGTGTGGATGAATCACCGTAGCACATCTCAGATGGAATCCTGATTGGAGACACTAATCTGCGATGAGGAATATTCATGCGTCTGTAAGTGGTCGGAGGAGCGAAGCAGAGCTGCTGTTGTCGGTACAAATGAACAGCGAGGAAGCCATTGTTTCTGCTGCTGCAGGAAATGTTCTCATTAGAATTCGGCGAGTCGCCGGCTGCAGATGCCTGAGCGCGCTGAAGTCTCCTGACTGTCAAATTAACTTCTGCAAAATACTGTTTGGGTTTTTGCTTTGCAGGTGAACAAGTATTTTTACACCGACGTGCGTTACTGTAGTTTTTCCATCAGATTAACACAAACCAAGCAGAACGATTTGAGCTCTGTGACGATGGGACTCATTTAAAGCCACTGCGTCGAATTGTTTGTCAATAAATTCAGTGCGCTAATTTATCCACGTCCAACTAGTAGAGACGTACAGCAGCCGACAGGGAAGATGCAGAAGAAGAAAGCAAACAAGACAGAGGAAGACGAGGAGAAGACAGAGATGAAGATGAAGAGATGGAGTGAAGCAGCTGGAGTTGCCCCCAGGCACCGAGCGTCTTAAAGTTCACCTCGCTCCCTGTTCCCATCTGTCCCGGCTTGGCCCCTGTCCTGTTGTACCCCGGCCCTTCTACCAGTCGTGTAGTGCACACAGGCAAGTGGAGCCTAACAAACCTTTTCCATTACAGTAATGACCTTCGTGACTGAACACCCCGGGAGCGGCAGCCAGTACAGGACTGCCTCCACAGCATGGCCATTAACTCTCTTCCCACGGGTCCTCAAAGATCAGATCAGCGAGGGAAGAGGCCGCAGCAGCAGTGTAGCCCACCCTCGAACACAGCTCCAGTACAAGGGCGAAGAATCCAATTCAGCGAGTTTCAGCTCCAACAACATGATGTGCTCCAACGGCCGACACCACTCCACTTCCTCCCAGTTTACAGAAACGAAGCCAAGCCGTCCTGGATACAGAGGCTGGTATTTTACACTGGTCAAGTAGTGGAGCTGCGTTATCGACCAATCAAGTGTCCTTCTCAGCAGCCAATCACGACATTGCACCCAATTTACGAATAATCAAAACCAGAACAATGCTGGACAAACATCAGTGGGATAAAGACGACACAATCCCTCGGAAAATGCATTTGACGTGTAGTTTGACACCGCAGCCAGCCACCAGGGGGCAACCTTGAAACGATCCGACCTCACTTTTTGCGAGCGGTCATATCATAACTGTGTTCACGGGTTCTTCGAGTTTGTGCCATTTATATATCAACGTAAATCAGCCGTACGTTTCTTTTTGCTCTTTGCTTTGCAGCGTGAACAAAGTTCTGCTCTTAGTTTGTAACTTTAATGGCCACGATCATCTGGATGACACAGAGGAAGGACGGGTAGAGGTCTGTGCATCTGTATGTTTGGTTGTTTTGTTTGTTTGGTGGGACGACTTGATGGAAGCACTCGTTAAATAGTGGTGTGGATTTCCCCGGGAATAGTTAATGGATCCGATTAAAAGATTCAGGCATATTTACGGGACTGATTTCTATGAGTTTTTGAAATGTGGTGCAGCTTGACTGAATTTAAGGCGACTGTTGAGCTGTGAGCTCTTCTCCTCGAGTGTTATACACGTTCTGTGCAGGTGGGCTGCTGTTCCATTGTCTGTGCTGCTCTTTTGTTTTATCAGGGCCAAATAAAGTGAAACAGCAAGTTTCATCGGAGCGTGTGTTATGAGACGGAACATTTTGTTTATCTCATGAAAGAGCAGCGTGTTAGGTAACAACACGTAACTCACCACTAAAGATAGTAATTATTTGATGAGCTGCTGTTATCTAACAGCCTCTGTCCTACTTTACAAATCACTGTAGTCGTTGTATTGCGATTTCTGCACTTTCCTGCTCAGCCTGAATCATGCAGGAAATCATGCATGTCAGTGCACCCCCGACAGATCATTTGCACCTTTTCCGGTAACGTGGACGACTAAAGCGGAATAGTTCACAAAGCTTCGGTGTGAGCACGTGCTCCATCTCCAGCGCCCCTCCCTCAGCCGCGGGGTCGGGAATCAAACGTCAGTATGTGTGGAGAACATCATCGGCCGAGACGCTTCTCTCCCTGTGGAGCCTGATGTGCTTTGTTGCTCCGAACCAACACACATGGAGATGCTCTCTGAGATGTACCACTTCTCTCTCTCTCACTGGCTCTCCTCTGTCTCTCCGTCCTCTCCCCCCTTTGATCCCTCTCTCTCTGGCTCTCTTGCTTTCCACCACGCTCACCCTCTCTCGTCTCTTTCTTCCTGCCTCCCTCTCATTCCTCCAACTCTGCAGAACACTCACATTGCTACACACTCAGCATCTCACACACTCTCCGAGGGGAGGAGTTCAACTGGTACATTATGTCTCTCGAGTGTTCCTCAGACTAATGGAAGACACTCAGAATACCTCGGCATTCCATCATTCCACTGGTGAAAGAATGTCCACATATTGCCTCCGTAAGGGAAAGTTTTGAACGACGAGCTGCGGCGGTGAAGAGGTTTTCACGAGTGTGAGCACTTGAAGTTTAATTTCTCTGTCGGATGTTTTGCTTCAGGAAAATCCCAGATGAAGTGATTTATGTTATCACTGTACACAGGTTATTTTAAATACACTTGGATGTTATTTCACTTCAGCTGCCTCACTCTTCCTCTTGAACTTCTCTCTTTTCGTCCCTGCATCTTTTGTTTCTTTGTTTTATCCAGTCACTGTTTGAGCAACATTTGCATATTTTCTTTGGGACTTGTGTGTTTGTGTGACATGAGCAGATCGTTGTTTTTTTCTTCCTTCAGGCTTCATCCGTACATTTTCACGGTGTTTTCAAACAAAAACCATCTCTGTCCACACGAGGGTTTCGGCTCTGCATCAGTTTTAATCCCCGTCCATAGTTGCTCGAGTAACTTCTACATTAAAATGCAGCCCTGGAGTTTTAAACCTCTAAATGCAGCTTCACCATCTCCCCTCTGTCCCTTATCATCTGAGAGTTCATCATGTCTATTTATTCCACGTCTGCGCCGAGTGTGTGTGTGTGAAATCACACCGCCTCTAAAATTCTCTTTGCATTTAGTCTGAACACATTTAGCAATTTGTCAAGTACCTATCAAATGTCAAGTGCCGTGCCAAACAGCGTTTTAGTACCAAGTGGTTAAAATGTTCAGAAAAACTAGCACAAAAACACACAGGGGGTTTTAACAGTTGTTTATCGTTTGAGTGCTAAAAGCTGTTGTCATGTGATGTATGTTAATAAGCTTAACATTAGAATTCAGTTAAAGATGAGACTAAAAGCACACACACACACACACACACACACACACACACACACACACACTACCTCAGGGACTGCAACTGTAGAAGTAGTTCACGCAGCTTTTAGCACTGTTTGTAAATATCATGTCTTATTTATTCTCTGCATATTTATGTTCATGTCAATGTTTTGCTGCTTTTACTATTTTCCTTTTTATATTTTTATATATCTATCTGAGTGGTTTTTCAATTGTTTCTGAGTACGATGACTAAAAAGAACTTTGTGATTCTCCGGTGAAACTGAGCCTAACGAGATAAAAACCTGTGTATATCCTGGCAGATTAGTAAAATTGATTTGGACGGAACGAAACGCATCAGGTTCAGACCACAGCAACCACACTCAGAGGAAACGGTCTCGGTCCAGCCATAAACTAATTCTGCAGCAGTTCATTTGTTGCGGGAACTTGATTCGACTTCCCCTCTGACAAGATACAAGATGTTGCTTTCTCACTTTTGCCTCCAACACATTTAACAAATGAGCAAACGGCTGCATGTAGGTTTGATAGAATATTTCTCTGTTTGAAAAGAGAAAGATTCAGGTGGGAAAAGGCAGCACGTCACGTCCTATGATTCAGACCAGAGCAAACTAACCTGAGATTAGCAATTAATCTTCATTCATTCAGAAAGTCTCACGGGAACAAATGACCAACTCCAAGTACAACATAACAAGACCCAAAGCAAAGTGATCAGACATTTAAGTTTTTTAAAACGAGCCCTGTCAATGTAGCTTCACGGTGTTTTTCCTGAAGGCTCAAGGAATCAGCGGAGATGATTCCTCGCTGCTGCTGCAGGTTTACGATGTAACGCACTCTGCACCCTCTCAACCTTTTGCTGCAAACACCAGCACACAGCACATGTTATGCTGTTCCTGGACGAGGTGTCTACATGGCTTTCACATCACTAAATGTCAATTCCTCACATACACAGATGGGACGTGTTGAGTGACACACGGTTCGATGAGGACAACCAGATGTACGAGTGAGTGATGGAAGACGTAGAAGCTATATTAACCCACCAGAACACGGCACTCCCCTGCTGCGATGAGTCCTCAGACTAATAACAGAACTACAGTTACTGTATATAGGCCACCGTCTCACTACTTCCCCACTGGGATCATTAAGTAAATGTACACATGCATCAGTTATTTATATGCCGAACATATTTAGAAATATGTCAAGGCAAAGTTCTTTTTTCTCGTGACGTTCATGTAAAATTAAGTTCAAAGCAAAACACTGTTTGAGGTTTTAACCTTTTCCACAAACTGTCATCTCTTTCTTGATGCATGTTGCAGCCGACACTTTGATCATCTAACAGGAGAAAGATCAAAAAGGTTGACCAGAAAAAAAAATTGGGGTGGATGCAGTGAAACAAAAGTCACCCTTGCATGCTCGCTGGCTTGAGGACACTGCACCGCCCACTTACACCTACGACCTGCACCCATTGGACGGTACAAGCTGTCAGTCACATGGTATCCATGCCCCAATGCATACAGAGCTTTATGGTCCATTTAAAACTAGAGATTCAGACATAAACTCCTTAGAAATAATGTTTACTGAGGTTATTAATCAAGAAGTACAGTCATTTTCTCATTGACTTCTATAGGGAAAAAAAAAAGCTTTTCAACAAATATGAAATAGTTAAAAAAAATAATGACTTGGTTGTGTCTTTGCAGCGAGCCACAGCTGAACGTGGACAGCAGGGCCCCTTAAGGCTGCTTCAGAATAATATATATGAATGCCAAAAGCTGAAATGGCCCCAGCACAGCAGCTATTATAGCCCATTATTCGCTTATGCAAGCTAACAGGCTGTGCTCATTGTGATGGTTTGAATGTAATTTCTGCAGCCATTTAATTACATGATTATAAATCGAACATCCCCCCACAATTACCACTCAGGTAGACCAACCTAATTACTTTTCTGCCCCGAGCATCACATACACAAGCAGCCCACGTCACTGATGAAACGGTGGCGACCATCGTGCAGATAGTGGACGAGCAGCTGGCGGCAGAGTCGAGGAGATGAATGCCTGATGAGACCACTGAGATTTCTGTGCTCTGATGTGAAACATGTCTTTTTTTTCAATTGGATAAATTGTTAGAACTAAAAACTGCCTGCTCGAGCCAATCGAAGTCACGTTACACAAGCATGTCTGTGCACACGCACACATCATGCGCCAACTCTGCCTCGTCTGCAGGACAAACCCTGTGCACGACTCGAGTCAGGTTGCCTCGGTGCTTCACTTTGAAGATTACATTTGACTCCGAGAGCATTTCTACAGAGGCAGACGGAGGCTGTTTTTCACGATGAACGTGGAGCCAAGACTTTTTTTGTGACACATAAATGGATGGATGTCAAAAATGTCCATTTGTGTTTTTATCGTCACTGAGGCAGAACAACTGTAATTGCGTTCGGATCAACAGGAGGTGAGTTTGAATCATGGTAACAATCATGATCACGAGCTGATAAACATATAGTGTTGAACAATGCATCCTTTTAATCCAAGGACGATTTTACTGTGATTATTGATTTGTCTTCTAGATTTGATTTGCCCACATCACAGTCCCTGCAGAGCTGATGAAACAGAAAGACCCGTTCCTTTGTGTTCGTTGAACACTGGAGACATTTGGACCTAACATCAAAAAGACGACTAGGAGACAAGAGTTCGGAATTTCTGCTTTGATTTCCTGGTATTTACATCATCTCACATCTTCATCTTTTGATCTTAAACCCTAATGTCTTCAGCGTACAATACAACAGAGGGATTGGCCTTTCCATTCCAAAACTTCCGGAGGGGACAGGAGTTTGTGAACATGATTGATTCTGTCAGTTAACTCTTGTGTGTGAGAGTCTGTGTTTTTATAAACCCGCTCATGAAAGTAACATCGGCTTTTATCTTCAAACAAAGTAATTTCAACTGCGGCTAATTATGTTTCACAAATAAACAATAATATCATGACCGTGTTTCAGTTCATTTTCCCGGTTCACTGACATGACGTGACAACGACTGAGAATATGCATCGCTCTTGTGTTTTGCAGACTTTTCGACACTAAGCTGAGAATGTATCTTGTGTAGCACACCTCATGCAAAGAGGCAGGGACTCAAAACATGTCTTTCATGATGTTTTTAGACTCAACCATTCAATTCTCCCTTTCATCAGTGATAACAATCATGACATGTAGCCCTTAAAAGCCCACTCCACGTCCATGTGGCAAGGGATGCAGCGTGAGTGCCAGGTAGAAGAAGAAAGACACTTATTGTCAAAGAGGAGATTGCATCGCGAGGATGAAGGCGAGAGGAATCGTGTGGACGTTACAATTTGTGTGATGACTAATCCCTCAAGTAACTGCAGCTTCACTCTAAGGGAGGGTTCTGAACCTTTGGCCTGCACCAGTGTACAAAGGGTGAAAGCTAAATACTGCATGTCATGTATATGCCTCTGTACTGTGAGACACTGTACGCGCACAATAGTGCATGTGGTGCTTCTGCTTCTACTCCTTCAAAATATTAATACGTCTGAAGAAGCCAAGGACGAGCAGAAAATCAGGCCGGTGCGCGTCACTGCTGGTGAAATCTCTAAATACAATCACACACACAAACACACGTACAGATGAAAACGTACTTCGTGTGTTGACCTCCTGTGAGAGCGAAGCAGCGACAGAGTGGAGTCACTGTTATCTGTGTTAATGAGGGAGGGACCGAGTCTCTGATTCAAACAGAGCTGGCTCATCACAGCTCACTCTGATGAAGAGAAAGCTCAACTGTGACAGAGCTCGTTTAGAACGTCGGCCTGTCGCAGAGTCTCCTCACAAGTCCAGTGGACACAATAAGAGACGGGTGGGACGATACGGTGATGTTTTACAATGAGGCCATTTGATTCCGTCTCAACTGTGAGACCTACTTTAATTAATATCGCTGGGTTTATTGCACTAGACCATTAAAGGCAGTGCTGCAATTCATAATGCACCAATGCATATTGATTGTATTTCACAGGCACTTACTTCACGGAGCAAACAAAAGAAAAAGACCATTCTCCATTTCTATATATTCCTCCATCCTGACACCAACGTCTTATCATGCAGCTGAGAGAGTTCCTGTGTCCCGACAGTGATGGAGGTGTTGACAGATGCTTCGTGAGTCAGTTTAAATCGTGGGAGACGAAGCTGGATTCGGAGCATAAGGGGCAGATAAGGTAGTTTTACAGAAATTTTACCTTTGCATATATTTTGTCTCTTGTTTAATTCCCATTAGTAACAGATAAAGCGACATTCAGCTCAAGCGGGAGGAGCAGAGACAAAGAGAAGAAAACCAGGAGAGGAGATAAAGGTACATTTACCTCGCTCACATAAACTTAATTGATTCCCAGACATTATTCTTGATATTCATTTTAAGCAGCAGCGTATCAGTCTGATCAGCGGTTTATTACGCAGCCAACATCCAACATAAACAGCTAAGATCAATGTCAGGCATTAAGAGAAGATGCACCTCTGATTGAGGCGACAAAACGAGGCTTGAGATGTTGGCGATCAGAAGGCGTAGCTTCAGGCTTTCATGACACGACAGCTGTGATCAACAAATAAATGAGCTCTACAGGTAAAAAACAATAGCTGCAATCACAGAGTGTATCAGCCAATCGTGACGCATCACGACAAGTGGAACACGCACGCTGACGTGAGAGCTCAGACGACACGCGTGTGTAACAGCGTCTGAATCCTGTCCTGCTGTATTCATGTTGTTAGGCAGTCACAGAACAACAGAAAGAGAGAGAGAGAGAGAATGAGAAAAGTGAGCGAGCGGAATCAGGATGAACTGAAATAAAGAACATAATATAATAATGTCATATATAATAACTACCAGTTCATAGGTTAAACATTTGAACAATTAAACAAGTTATTGAGGAGGCAGACCAATTACATCAGCATCTGATCTGATGTGAGCTTCGTTTTGTAATTTAACACAAACGCATCACAAAAGTTGATCAACTTTGATCCAGTGACTGCATCAACTGGAGCCGTCTCACTAAACATCTCACTCAAACAACAGACAAGTGATGAAAGATAAACAGAAAAACACATACATAGGATCCGAAAACAGCTGAGCAGAGACTTTAGTGAAATGCACAGTTGCCTCCGTTAGTTTATTTGTGCTCACTCTGCACTGTACATATCACTAAATAAAGTTGTGCGTCGTAAAAAGTTTGCGAACATGCTAATTGTCACACAGAAAACACGGGGTCAGCAGAAGAGTAGTGCTCGGCCTCTGGCTGCATAATGAAGCTGACATTTGCTCTGCGCTCCGGCAGGAACGGAGGGTGAGGAGTGTCACAAGACGCCCAGCAGCGGAGTTTTTTTGTTGATCCAGACACAGGCCACTGAATGTCACCGTGACAATACACAGTTCTGGCAGACAGACACACACACACACACACACACACACACACACTCAGTATGTGTATGTACATTGTCTTAAAAACCATGGACTACATGACAGATTCTCAAAAGTGAAGCCAAATCATCTGGATCGCCCCCTGGTGGCGAGCCGCATAGATCACAAACCCAGACACCTCCATGTTAGCAGATGAGACCAAACTGCTATATGACTAGAATCTTCAAGGTGTGATTATCATGTGTATTTTTTATTTGTTTACTTCCATCTGCTTCTAAATGTTAAAAAAATTTAAGTTCTTATCACACCGGTAAGTTTGATTTTAATTCGTTTTTTGATGCTATAAAAACAGTGTGAAACAATATTAGCGACGGCTGAGACTGACTCATGATCGGTCTAATGGTTTTATCGACTGGACCCCGATATTGCAGCTCCACACCAAGACAACTGCTCAGACTCTGGGTTGAAATCACGTCAAGGGGGCAAGATGGTGGAGAGTGGAGTTGTGTCGTCTGTGTTTTTCTCACAAACATTAAAATGGTATGACCAGATGTCAAAAAGCAACTTTAAAAAATCAGTGTCAAATATGAAACATAAAGCAGATCTATATTTGTTTCTCTGTGTGTCTGATGTCGGCCCCTCACAGTGGCTCTGACTTTGATTACATGAATAAACTACAACATACAGACGCTGGTAAAAACCTGGACAAACTTTCAAGTTCATTCAAATAATGAGAAAATGTTTTCACCTGAGCACACACCCACACTGTTTCCCTGCTGCACTCTCCACTGAGTAGATTTCTAATCCCGAGGCCAGGGCAGAGGATTGCAACATCACCATTACAAAGGCCAGGTCAATATGTACTGTATGAGACTCCTTCTCCTCCTCTCTCTCTCTCAGGCACTAACACTTCCTCTATGTCTCTCTGCCTCTCAGCCCTCTCCTCATTGTCAGCCTCGGGCGTTCCTCCTTCACGACTCTGCACAGACACCTCAGCAGCCATATGCCATTAGGGAAGAGCCCGCAGGAGCAAATACTCATAAATATTGACTTAGTTTCAACATATCCCGCAGGAAGTGTTGGAAATAGCAGGTACTGCATTAGCGCACCAACAGCAAACACAACCCACGGTCAATACTGACGAGCCGCTGCGGCTAAGCTAAGTCTCTTGACATTTGCTCTTGCCGAAAGAGTGCGGCTCTGCAGAGGGCCCGTGGGATGAGGGGTGTCGTTACTGAAAAATATTTAATTAGCAGCTACAATAAATGTCTCCCCGGTGGATGATCAAAGTCAGAGGTTAAGTATCTTGCTGGGCTTCTGGATTTCTTTGGAAGAATAGTGTTTTTTTTTTTTTTTGAGTGGGCTTGTGGAATCAACCCTGCTCCTCCTGAGCCGGAGCGTAATGCTATCAAAAGAAGCTGTTCATCACAGCAGCACCTGAACGCAGCCCATTCTGTGGACTCTCCTCTCCCTCGGTTAATTAAAGAGGGGCTGTGTTCTGTGAGTGCAAAGAGTGATTATATGTGTCCATCTTTTAATCTGTCAGGGAAGTCTCTTGGTTTAGGCTCGTTAATCAATCTTATTAGAGTGTTGACTAATTACATTCTCCCATTCGAATATCAGCAACGGTGAACTGTTTGTGGCAAACCTGATTTCCTGAAGAGAACCTCACACTGTGTTTTTTTTTGTTTTTTTTGGGGTGACTGTTACTTGGGAAGGTATCTCCAGATTCTGATCGGTTGGGGTTCGGGGCTGTGGTAGAGAAGTGTTTGCTATTTGGATGAATGTGCGAACTGAAAGCAGTAAAACACAGGACTTTCAGAACACAGAAAAAGGTTTCAGTTATAACTGTGTGGACTCTTTATTTCAGCTGGGGAAGACGTTTTGACTTCAGCCACATTCATCGGGCCGACACTGGTAAAAACTCACTTGAATCAAGTAAAAAAATATGGCAGATTTTGAAATGCTGTCGTTTTACATACTGGCAGGTAACAAAAATGTTATGCATTGACGATAAACCTGGCAGACCTGACGGAAAATGACTTAAATTGCTGAAAAGATGAAAGCAAAACTCCTTTTTAAATGCCGCTCTCTTAAATGCATCACTGATCATGTGCATAAAACTGAATTCACCTTAACATTCACGTGCTGATAAGTTGCTGATATCGCTCCACACGCTCACTCCCTCTATCCGTGCACTCATGAAATGAATATGCTGCTTTATCTCTAGTTGTCATGTAGAAAGTTTAAGATTCAGCGGCTGTGATTTGTGGCAGCAGGTGCAACCAGGAAAGATGGAAAAATGCAAAGCGGTGCTCAGTTAGCGACGCCGGCAGAAAACCACTGATGGATATCATAGAAAGTACATAATAAATTCAACATCTTCACCTTTCCTCGCGCTGTGGCTTTAGGGATCCAGATTTTTGACAAGTTAATTAAACCCTTGCCTTTGACCATTGCAGAAGTATTACACATTGAACCATATAATACGTTTTTTTTGTGACACCAGCCAGAAAAAGGACATGTTTTCCCAAAGCAGCCAACAGGAATGACATCCAACTGACAGGTTAGCTATTAGTGTTTGTTCCATCCAGATGATTTAGGTGATGTGAAGTGAGTCCTTCCCACTATTCAGGAGCTTTTGAATGGTATTCACATACCCACACTTAATTCTAAAAAGGATAACGTTGCCATGTTTAACGATGATGACTATGTGAACAATGATTTAAAGAAATCTTCAAAAATCAAAAACAGTTAGATGCATCCTCTCTGCTTCAAGTATCCTTGTAATTCTTCTGTGAAGAAAGAGACAACCTATGGCAAATTTGATTGAATGGACACAGCTTAGAAAATTGAACCAGTCGAGCAGAACTCCAAACACCAGACTGACAAACACCAGGGATCTCTCATCTCCTGGCCCATAACATCCCCACAGTAAAGCATGGTGCACTGTTCCTTAAAGGGAAACCTGCTCCAACGTGCACACGACCGGCTTTCAGCACGGCAACGACCTGCAGCGTTCAGCCAACACAACACTGGAATGGCTTTGGGACAAGTCTGTTCTAAAATCTAATAATCCTGGTGGCGTTATTAGATCTCGGTACAAGCATGCCGCGTGTTTATTGGCTCAGTTACACTGATGAAATTTACTCCATGGGAATTGAAACTTGGTTCTGAATGACTCTCAATAGCATCCAATGCCTGCTGTACACTAAAGGATAATCTGGGCTGAATCTAAACCTGCTCCATTTAGAATAGTTAATATCAAACAGGTGGACAGTAGGAGGACAAACTTGTGGGATTGTGGCAACAGTATGATTTCTTGTTTAATGCGTCCTGTTGTTGGTGCCGAGCATTACACAAACAAGTGCAACTGCCTCACAACGCCTGCAACTTTCTGTGAGCTCCCACTCAGAAATCATTTGTTCAATCAAGTCCAAGTCACTGGTCCTGCGTCTTGACTAGATCGTCTGGTCTTCTCACGAATAAAACATCACGTCTGTGGTCTCACATGTTTTTTTAAATCCTGAAACTCCTCTAATGTACATCAGGGACAGGAACCATACAAGTATCTATGTTAAGTTCTCAGCCTCAGACAAAATTCACTTTCAATAAATCTCTCTCTTTAGCATTAACCTACATGTTTAATGATATTTCTGACAAGAGCAGGGGCTCCACGCTGATTATAAGAAACAATGAGGACCATAATTAAAGGATTATTAAAGGTATTATTCAGGAATGATCTGACTTCTGTGTGTTATCAGTCTTGCAACAACATGCCCCTCATTAATAAGGGATCCAAACCATAGGTAAGTGTTGCCTATTCAGCGCCTGCCTCCTCAGATACCACAGGCTGCAGAGAAGAGCCTTCAAGGATCCCCACTCCTCCAGAAAAACAGTAAATAACAGATTTAATTGGATTTGAGGGAAGAGCATCAGGCTTTGGCAGCAGGAAAATATCATAATTCAAATATATGTGATGCAACAGGCCACGGCAGGGACATGGAGAAATAAAATAAATGCTAGAAGAAATGGTATCATTGGGGCCTCATGTTGTCATTACCAGCAGAGATAACAGTGCTGTCCTCTTGAGCCTAATGCACAGTGTCGTTGTTCCTCCTCCTGCTCTCGCGAACAGTTTCAGCTGCTGCATAATTGAATGTGAAAACAGAGTATTATTCTGTCTGCAGGGACAGAATTGAAAAACATCACAAAGCTGAGAGACTGAATATCATTTTGGATCAGGCCTGTTTTTTGTTTTTTTTTATCTTCTCTGCTGTTTTTCTTTTTTTTTTTTAAAGTCTGACCACATCACTGAGTAATTGTAACCCGGAGATCCAGAGGGCCGACTGCTGAAGCATGACGACGTCCTCCCTCGTCTCTCCTATCCCCAGCACTGTCCTGATTTATTGTTATTCCCTTGATACATAGATTCAAAGATGGTGACACACTTTTCATCCTCGGGGTGGGAGGTGAGTGTGAGGCGACAGAATTGTTTGTGTCTGTGACCAAGAACGATTGTTTGTGAAGTCGACGTCATTAATTGATTGATTTTTGTTTTGGGGGGGAAACAGAGACGAGCCAAGAGGGAGGACAGGTCTCATGAGACAGATGCTTAACTTCCTGAACTCTACTTTCATTGGACAGACCGGCCTTGTTGTGTCTTGTGGTATGTAAAATTTCCATTACAGTCTTTTGATTGGACATCACAGGCAATCCATAAAACTGGGACCTTGTGACCTGTGAAATGAAGCTAAGCCAAAGATCTTCTTCTTCTCCATCAGCTCATTCTCTTATCATCCAATCACAGCCGGACACACTCGCCTTGAGCCAACCTACCCCTGCACCGATCCATCTCCCTTCAAATCATCCAACCAGAAGCCTCCATGAGACTTTGGTCTCCAGTTTACATCACCACCACCAGTATCAAGGCTCCAGGAGCAAAGTCGACTCTACGGCCGAAGCACCTAATTCATGAGACCACTTCCTTGGTGCTCTACCTCCGTCTTGATAAATGCTATTTAATTCTAATGGACTTCCCATGGTGTAAGAAGGGCCCGCACTGACCACTTCATTAGACCAGACAGGTTATTCAATGCGCTATAAATAAACTACTTGAACTTGTTTTCACTTTACTCAATAAAAATGCAGCACCACTAAAATATTTCTTTGTGAATATTTAAGGCCCGCTGCCATTTGAGTGTATTCAATACTGAATTGTCAACACTGAAATGTGCTTATAATGAGATTATACATAATTCTCAAGAATGATTTTCCCAGGGAAGCCCTACAATTCCCCTGGAGGTCCATGGACCTCAGTTTGAGAGTCGCAGAGGACAGTAGATGTCCTCCATTCTGCTCTGATGAAGGTCCCTAATGCAACACCACTGATTAAAAATTTCTGAGCCAGATGGTCATGAATGTTTTACCCTTCTCCAAGCAAGCTTAAATATGATTTTTGGGCTTTTTGCCCTTTACTCGATAGGACAGAGATTGAGTGGTGAAAGGGGGACGGAGAGAATTGAACCTAGGCTGCTGCAGAGTCTCGTTAAGGGGCGGCAGCTTCACCCCGTCCCTCAATGATTAGTCTCTGACGTGATTTATTAAGAATGGACAAACATACTACTAAAAGAAGTAACAGTAATTAGTATTTCAGGGATCCAGATCAACATTTTACATTGGCTACACCGGTGTTTCAATCTTTTTCATTTAGCGGCACCAACCTCCCCCATTTTTCTAGCAGCTTCATTCACAGCCCCTGAAACCGTGTGTGTGTGTGTGTGTGTGTGTGTGTGTGTGTGTGTGTGTGTGTGTGTGTGTGTGTGAAGAGGGCATCACGTACTTACTACTATTGTGATTTTTTTAATCAACAAATTTTTTAATCAATGTTTTAAATTAAGTATTCAATCAAAAGTCAATGTTTTCCATCCTGCATTAGTCTTTAATTCTAGCATTCCACTCCAAATATCACACAAATGACATATTTTGGATTCAATACAGTGATTGTCACTGAAAAGCAACAGGTTTTCATGGATGTAAAGTTGTGATAGAAACATGAAAGTGCTCTAAAACTACATTAGTGTGAACTCATGACAGTGAAAAGAAGCTTTTTCTGCTGAATACTTCTCACACGTGTCCATCAACACATCTGCAGCTCACTGAAGTGTCTGATTTTTTATTTGATCATTTTTACAAAGGAACGCTTGGAAAAGGAAAACAGGTGAAAAAAATGCTGAAGTTACGCCCACGCACTCTGAATGTGTACTTATACTATATCCTAATCAATCAAACACTGTTTCCGAGTTATTATCCTGCATGTAAACTCTTTAAAGCCAGCCTACACTCTCCATGGGGCCATTTCTTTCTTAACGCAACCAACCACAGTGTTAACAAGTCTTTGTAGTCAAGAACATTATGAATTATAATTTGAGAACATTATGTGCTAATTTCTCCAGGGGTAACTCTACTAGCAGGATTGTGCCGGTTCTCTGTGTGAGGCTTCCTTCATCATTTCCACTCCACTCACACAAAGTCACAGCAGAGTGAAACAATAACCTCTCACTGTGCTGCTGCAGCCTATCACACTGTGGCGGGGGCGGGGAGCCCAGCCGACCATGGTGGCAAGTCAGAACCATTCCAGTCACTTTTAGTCTTGAGCATTATTCCGACAAGGAAGACACTTATTACCACAGCCTGGCAGTTTCCACTCAGTCAGATCCCTGGACACCTGCCTGGCCCACAGGACATTATTCTATGAATGAGGCTTTAAAGCAGCTCACACTTCTGGGCAAACTCACGAGGCGCACATGCATGGACATACAGGAACACACACGCAAATGCTCATGCACACAAACAAAATGAGCATCACTGATGCAGAGCAATCCTCACCGCAGCCTCTCACCGCTCGCCTCAGGAGGGTGATGTATATATTTGCCGCCTCTCCAATGGATTGGTCATGGAGCCCGTGGAGCAACATTACTTCACACTGTGTCGTTTTCACACCGCTGACCGCTTCTTCAACCACACGTACTCACATATGTGCTCAATGCTGTTTTTTGCAGAGTGCAGTTACAGACTTGAAGCTGTGTTAAACCATATTTGACATGGAGAGGGCAGGGCATCCATCGGTCTCACCTGCATTTATTTGAAAGGAGCAGATGATTTTTCACTCACACTTTATTGAACCAAGCATCGAAAATGTGTTTGTGAGTCCAATTGTTTATATACCTACAGTCTTTAATGCAGTATTTCTGTAATTCATCCAGATTCTTTGGACACCACAATCAAAATCAGTTAATGTTTGATTACAAGTCAATGTTTGTACCAAATTTGAGGAAATTCCCTCAAGGTGTCACGAGACCGACGGAAGAAAACCCCCAAACCCTTGCCCACTGGTTGTGGCAGCCTGGAGGCATAAAACATAAAAAGTCATGAGCGTCACATACAGTAAGACATGATGAAACTTTGTTCACAGGATGAGTCGTACTCGAACCTTGAGAGTAAAATTGGTGCAGCGCCTCTTTGAAATCTCAAAGTTGAACCAGCGTTGCTAAGCAAAGCGAGTGCAGAGAGTTCATCATCACTTCGCTGTCCTTGAGCAAAATATAACCCCAGCAGACCTCAAGTTTGTGAAGGTGCTCAGATTACACCAGTCGCTGCAAGGTTCATTTTTATTTTCATTCAGATTGTGCTTTAATTTAAGCAAATAAATGATTCCTGCCTCTAAGTAGCTTTTGCATCGTGTCATGGGTGTAAACAAGGATGGAGCCAATACTTAGCTGCATGGAGATGATATATCGATCGGCCAATTGCTGACTGCCATCATCTTATGGGCGAATAAGATGGAATTCAGAGACGGTCGATGTTTATCTGTTATTGTGTCGACACAGTGTTTCCCCGTACACTGATTTACAGAATCAACAATGGCGCCACATATACGTTCTGCTTTATCATTTATAGACAAGCTGCTTCTCTGCCTCTGTGTCCAAGATGGAGGTGACACACACACACACACACACACACACACTGACAAACACTCACACGCACACAGTGAACCAGGTGAAAGTGAAGATACCTCGAGGTAGCGACTTGTTACTGTCAGTGGAATAAAAAAGTAAAAGGTCATCAAACCACCTGTGGAAATATAATAATTTCAGTCATTGACTTGTCTCAATTTTTCCTGAGTGCCTGTCAGGAAGGATTCACCCTGGACACGTCGCCAGAGCATCACATGGCCACAAACCATTTACACTTACACGTTATTCACACCAAAGTCAGCAGGTAATGTCATGATAAATGTGGTGTGTCCCATATGTTAAAGTACCTGCTGAAGTACTTTGATGAATACTAAAGAGAAAATAGAATCTACATTAAACTGGAAAAGAGAGAATCTCTGAATCTAAACCCTGTGACTAAAGGACATGGCAGCTCCCCGAAACTAAAAGCAATACATTTGGGTTGGCCCCTGGTAATAAATTCTGAGGGGCAGCCTAATAATTGGGAACCAACTTCCAAGTCTCTATGACCCTAACCCTAATCACAACCGTAACCCTAAGCCATATTGTGATAAAAATTACAAGATATTTTTAATAACGTTTTTTCTGAAGGCCGTAGAGACTTCGGCATTTCATGATTAGTAAAGGGTTGCCTGCTACACACCCAAACCCAATTTCAGCAGGTTTCGAGCAAGCACCCGCAGTTATTCACCCTATGGTGAATATGGGTTAGGGTTATGATTAGGGATAGGGTTGTAATTAGGGTTAGGGTTAGGGTTGGGGTTAAAAACCTATTGGAGTTCAAGAGATTCTTCAATAACTTTTTTATGAAGGTCATAGAGACTTGGAAGTTGGTTCCATCTCCACTAATGTGGGTGTGCCCGATCCATTGGGACCATCCCCGAGCTTCTACGACCTTCGGAAATGGCAAAACCACCAAATCTATTTAAAAAAGTACAAGATATTTCTGAATAACTTTTTTTCTGAAAGTCATAGAGACTTGGGCATTTCGGGATTGATAGAGGGTTGCCTGCCACGCAACCACACCGAATTTCAGCACGTTTCGAGCAAGCAGCGCGGAGTTATTCACCCTATGGTGAATATGGGTTAGAGTTGCAATTAGGGTTAGGGTTAGGGTTGTGATTAGGGTTAGGGTTAGGGTTGTGATTAGGGTTAGGGTTGGGGATGAGTACCCATTGGAGATCAAGATATTCTTCCACAACTTTTTTTCTGTAGGTCATAGAGACTTGGAAGTTGGTTCCATCTCCACTAATGTGGGTGTGCCCGATCCATTGGTACCACCCGCGAGCTTCTACGACCTTTGGAAGGGGTAGGGTTAGGGTTGTGATTAGTGTTTGCTTTTTGGGTTGTGATTAGGGTTAGGGTTAGGGATGAAAACCTATAGGAGTTCAAGATATTCTTCAATAACTTTTTTTCTGAAGGTCATAGAGACTTGGAAGTTGGTTCCATCTCCACTAATGTGGCTATGCCCGATCCATTGGGACCATCCCCGAGCTTCTACGACCTTCGGAAATGGCGAAACCACCAAATCTATTAAAAAAAGTACAAGATATTTCTGAATAACTTTTTTTCTGAAAGTCATAGAGACTTGGGCATTTCGGGATTGATAGAGGGTTGCCTGCCACGCAACCACACCGAATTTCAGCACGTTTCGAGCAAGCAGCGCGGAGTTATTCACCCTATGGTGAATATGGGTTAGAGTTGCAATTAGGGTTAGGGTTAGGGTTGTGATTAGGGTTAGGGTTAGGGTTGTGATTAGGGTTAGGGTTGGGGATGAGTACCCATTGGAGATCAAGATATTCTTCCACAACTTTTTTTCTGTAGGTCATAGAGACTTGGAAGTTGGTTCCATCTCCACTAATGTGGGTGTGCCCGATCCATTGGTACCACCCGCGAGCTTCTACGACCTTTGGAAGGGGTAGGGTTAGGGTTGTGATTAGTGTTTGCTTTTTGGGTTGTGATTAGGGTTAGGGTTAGGGATGAAAACCTATAGGAGTTCAAGATATTCTTCAATAACTTTTTTTCTGAAGGTCATAGAGACTTGGAAGTTGGTTCCATCTCCACTAATGTGGCTATGCCCGATCCATTGGGACCATCCCCGAGCTTCTACGACCTTCGGAAATGGCGAAACCACCAAATCTATTAAAAAAAGTACAAGATATTTCTGAATAACTTTTTTTCTGAAAGTCATAGAGACTTGGGCATTTCGGGATTGATAGAGGGTTGCCTGCCACGCAACCACACCGAATTTCAGCACGTTTCGAGCAAGCAGCGCGGAGTTATTCACCCTATGGTGAATATGGGTTAGAGTTGCAATTAGGGTTAGGGTTAGGGTTGTGATTAGGGTTAGGGTTAGGGTTGTGATTAGGGTTAGGGTTGGGGATGAGTACCCATTGGAGATCAAGATATTCTTCCACAACTTTTTTTCTGTAGGTCATAGAGACTTGGAAGTTGGTTCCATCTCCACTAATGTGGGTGTGCCCGATCCATTGGTACCACCCGCGAGCTTCTACGACCTTTGGAAGGGGTAGGGTTAGGGTTGTGATTAGTGTTTGCTTTTTGGGTTGTGATTAGGGTTAGGGTTAGGGATGAAAACCTATAGGAGTTCAAGATATTCTTCAATAACTTTTTTTCTGAAGGTCATAGAGACTTGGAAGTTGGTTCCATCTCCACTAATGTGGCTATGCCCGATCCATTGGGACCATCCCCGAGCTTCTACGACCTTCGGAAATGGCGAAACCACCAAATCTATTAAAAAAAGTACAAGATATTTCTGAATAACTTTTTTTCTGAAAGTCATAGAGACTTGGGCATTTCGGGATTGATAGAGGGTTGCCTGCCACGCAACCACACCGAATTTCAGCACGTTTCGAGCAAGCAGCGCGGAGTTATTCACCCTATGGTGAATATGGGTTAGAGTTGCAATTAGGGTTAGGGTTAGGGTTGTGATTAGGGTTAGGGTTAGGGTTGTGATTAGGGTTAGGGTTGGGGATGAGTACCCATTGGAGATCAAGATATTCTTCCACAACTTTTTTTCTGTAGGTCATAGAGACTTGGAAGTTGGTTCCATCTCCACTAATGTGGGTGTGCCCGATCCATTGGTACCACCCGCGAGCTTCTACGACCTTTGGAAGGGGTAGGGTTAGGGTTGTGATTAGTGTTTGCTTTTTGGGTTGTGATTAGGGTTAGGGTTAGGGATGAAAACCTATAGGAGTTCAAGATATTCTTCAATAACTTTTTTTCTGAAGGTCATAGAGACTTGGAAGTTGGTTCCATCTCCACTAATGTGGCTATGCCCGATCCATTGGGACCATCCCCGAGCTTCTACGACCTTCGGAAATGGCGAAACCACCAAATCTATTAAAAAAAGTACAAGATATTTCTGAATAACTTTTTTTCTGAAAGTCATAGAGACTTGGGCATTTCGGGATTGATAGAGGGTTGCCTGCCACGCAACCACACCGAATTTCAGCACGTTTCGAGCAAGCAGCGCGGAGTTATTCACCCTATGGTGAATATGGGTTAGAGTTGCAATTAGGGTTAGGGTTAGGGTTGTGATTAGGGTTAGGGTTAGGGTTGTGATTAGGGTTAGGGTTGGGGATGAGTACCCATTGGAGATCAAGATATTCTTCCACAACTTTTTTTCTGTAGGTCATAGAGACTTGGAAGTTGGTTCCATCTCCACTAATGTGGGTGTGCCCGATCCATTGGTACCACCCGCGAGCTTCTACGACCTTTGGAAGGGGTAGGGTTAGGGTTGTGATTAGTGTTTGCTTTTTGGGTTGTGATTAGGGTTAGGGTTAGGGATGAAAACCTATAGGAGTTCAAGATATTCTTCAATAACTTTTTTTCTGAAGGTCATAGAGACTTGGAAGTTGGTTCCATCTCCACTAATGTGGCTATGCCCGATCCATTGGGACCATCCCCGAGCTTCTACGACCTTCGGAAATGGCGAAACCACCAAATCTATTTAAAAAAGTACAAGATATTTCTGAATAACTTTTTTTCTGAAAGTCATAGAGACTTGGGCATTTCGGGATTGATAGAGGGTTGCCTGCCACGCAACCACACCGAATTTCAGCACGTTTCGAGCAAGCAGCGCGGAGTTATTCACCCTATGGTGAATATGGGTTAGAGTTGCAATTAGGGTTAGGGTTAGGGTTGTGAT
The DNA here is from genome assembly GCF_024713975.1 of Paralichthys olivaceus. NCBI lineage: Eukaryota > Metazoa > Chordata > Actinopteri > Pleuronectiformes > Paralichthyidae > Paralichthys > Paralichthys olivaceus. Next base: position 5,624,898 of record NC_091104.1, read on the forward strand.
TAGGGTTAGGGTTAGGGTTGTGATTAGGGTTAGGGTTGGGGATGAGTACCCATTGGAGATCAAGATATTCTTCCACAACTTTTTTTCTGTAGGTCATAGAGACTTGGAAGTTGGTTCCATCTCCACTAATGTGGGTGTGCCCGATCCATTGGTACCACCCGCGAGCTTCTACGACCTTTGGAAGGGGTAGGGTTAGGGTTGTGATTAGTGTTTGCTTTTTGGGTTGTGATTAGGGTTAGGGTTAGGGATGAAAACCTATAGGAGTTCAAGATATTCTTCAATAACTTTTTTTCTGAAGGTCATAGAGACTTGGAAATTGGTTCCATCTCCACTAATGTGGCTATGCCCGATCCATTGGGACCATCCCCGAGCTTCTACGACCTTCGGAAATGGCGAAACCACCAAATCTATTAAAAAAAGTACAAGATATTTCTGAATAACTTTTTTTCTGAAAGTCATAGAGACTTGGGCATTTCGGGATTGATAGAGGGTTGCCTGCCACGCAACCACACCGAATTTCAGCACGTTTCGAGCAAGCAGCGCGGAGTTATTCACCCTATGGTGAATATGGGTTAGAGTTGCAATTAGGGTTAGGGTTAGGGTTGTGATTAGGGTTAGGGTTAGGGTTGTGATTAGGGTTAGGGTTGGGGATGAGTACCCATTGGAGATCAAGATATTCTTCCACAACTTTTTTTCTGTAGGTCATAGAGACTTGGAAGTTGGTTCCATCTCCACTAATGTGGGTGTGCCCGATCCATTGGTACCACCCGCGAGCTTCTACGACCTTTGGAAGGGGTAGGGTTAGGGTTGTGATTAGTGTTTGCTTTTTGGGTTGTGATTAGGGTTAGGGTTAGGGATGAAAACCTATAGGAGTTCAAGATATTCTTCAATAACTTTTTTTCTGAAGGTCATAGAGACTTGGAAGTTGGTTCCATCTCCACTAATGTGGCTATGCCCGATCCATTGGGACCATCCCCGAGCTTCTACGACCTTCGGAAATGGCGAAACCACCAAATCTATTAAAAAAAGTACAAGATATTTCTGAATAACTTTTTTTCTGAAAGTCATAGAGACTTGGGCATTTCGGGATTGATAGAGGGTTGCCTGCCACGCAACCACACCGAATTTCAGCACGTTTCGAGCAAGCAGCGCGGAGTTATTCACCCTATGGTGAATATGGGTTAGAGTTGCAATTAGGGTTAGGGTTAGGGTTGTGATTAGGGTTAGGGTTAGGGTTGTGATTAGGGTTAGGGTTGGGGATGAGTACCCATTGGAGATCAAGATATTCTTCCACAACTTTTTTTCTGTAGGTCATAGAGACTTGGAAGTTGGTTCCATCTCCACTAATGTGGGTGTGCCCGATCCATTGGTACCACCCGCGAGCTTCTACGACCTTTGGAAGGGGTAGGGTTAGGGTTGTGATTAGTGTTTGCTTTTTGGGTTGTGATTAGGGTTAGGGTTAGGGATGAAAACCTATAGGAGTTCAAGATATTCTTCAATAACTTTTTTTCTGAAGGTCATAGAGACTTGGAAGTTGGTTCCATCTCCACTAATGTGGCTATGCCCGATCCATTGGGACCATCCCCGAGCTTCTACGACCTTCGGAAATGGCGAAACCACCAAATCTATTAAAAAAAGTACATGATATTTCTGAATAACTTTTTTTCTGAAAGTCATAGAGACTTGGGCATTTCGGGATTGATAGAGGGTTGCCTGCCACGCAACCACACCGAATTTCAGCACGTTTCGAGCAAGCAGCGCGGAGTTATTCACCCTATGGTGAATATGGGTTAGAGTTGCAATTAGGGTTAGGGTTAGGGTTGTGATTAGGGTTAGGGTTGGGGATGAGTACCCATTGGAGATCAAGATATTCTTCCACAACTTTTTTTCTGTAGGTCATAGAGACTTGGAAGTTGGTTCCATCTCCACTAATGTGGGTGTGCCCGATCCATTGGTACCACCCGCGAGCTTCTACGACCTTTGGAAGGGGTAGGGTTAGGGTTGTGATTAGTGTTTGCTTTTTGGGTTGTGATTAGGGTTAGGGTTAGGGATGAAAACCTATAGGAGTTCAAGATATTCTTCAATAACTTTTTTTCTGAAGGTCATAGAGACTTGGAAGTTGGTTCCATCTCCACTAATGTGGCTATGCCCGATCCATTGGGACCATCCCCGAGCTTCTACGACCTTCGGAAATGGCGAAACCACCAAATCTATTAAAAAAAGTACAAGATATTTCTGAATAACTTTTTTTCTGAAAGTCATAGAGACTTGGGCATTTCGGGATTGATAGAGGGTTGCCTGCCACGCAACCACACCGAATTTCAGCACGTTTCGAGCAAGCAGCGCGGAGTTATTCACCCTATGGTGAATATGGGTTAGAGTTGCAATTAGGGTTAGGGTTAGGGTTGTGATTAGGGTTAGGGTTAGGGTTGTGATTAGGGTTAGGGTTGGGGATGAGTACCCATTGGAGATCAAGATATTCTTCCACAACTTTTTTTCTGTAGGTCATAGAGACTTGGAAGTTGGTTCCATCTCCACTAATGTGGGTGTGCCTGATCCATTGGTACCACCCGCGAGCTTCTACGACCTTTGGAAGGGGTAGGGTTAGGGTTGTGATTAGTGTTTGCTTTTTGGGTTGTGATTAGGGTTAGGGTTAGGGATGAAAACCTATAGGAGTTCAAGATATTCTTCAATAACTTTTTTTCTGAAGGTCATAGAGACTTGGAAGTTGGTTCCATCTCCACTAATGTGGCTATGCCCGATCCATTGGGACCATCCCCGAGCTTCTACGACCTTTGGAAATGGCGAAACCACCAAATCTATTAAAAAAAGTACAAGATATTTCTGAATAACTTTTTTTCTGAAAGTCATAGAGACTTGGGCATTTTGGGATTGATAGAGGGTTGCCTGCCACGCAACCACACCGAATTTCAGCACGTTTCGAGCAAGCAGCGCGGAGTTATTCACCCTATGGTGAATATGGGTTAGAGTTGCAATTAGGGTTAGGGTTAGGGTTGTGATTAGGGTTAGGGTTGGGGATGAGTACCCATTGGAGATCAAGATATTCTTCCACAACTTTTTTTCTGTAGGTCATAGAGACTTGGAAGTTGGTTCCATCTCCACTAATGTGGGTGTGCCCGATCCATTGGTACCACCCGCGAGCTTCTACGACCTTTGGAAGGGGTAGGGTTAGGGTTGTGATTAGTGTTTGCTTTTTGGGTTGTGATTAGGGTTAGGGTTAGGGATGAAAACCTATAGGAGTTCAAGATATTCTTCAATAACTTTTTTTCTGAAGGTCATAGAGACTTGGAAGTTGGTTCCATCTCAACTAATGTGGCTATGCCCGATCCATTGGGACCATCCCCGAGCTTCTACGACCTTCGGAAATGGCGAAACCACCAAATCTATTAAAAAAAGTACAAGATATTTCTGAATAACTTTTTTTCTGAAAGTCATAGAGACTTGGGCATTTCGGGATTGATAGAGGGTTGCCTGCCACGCAACCACACCGAATTTCAGCACGTTTCGAGCAAGCAGCGCGGAGTTATTCACCCTATGGTGAATATGGGTTAGAGTTGCAATTAGGGTTAGGGTTAGGGTTGTGATTAGGGTTAGGGTTAGGGTTGTGATTAGGGTTAGGGTTGGGGATGAGTACCCATTGGAGATCAAGATATTCTTCCACAACTTTTTTTCTGTAGGTCATAGAGACTTGGAAGTTGGTTCCATCTCCACTAATGTGGGTGTGCCCGATCCATTGGTACCACCCGCGAGCTTCTACGACCTTTGGAAGGGGTAGGGTTAGGGTTGTGATTAGTGTTTGCTTTTTGGGTTGTGATTAGGGTTAGGGTTAGGGATGAAAACCTATAGGAGTTCAAGATATTCTTCAATAACTTTTTTTCTGAAGGTCATAGAGACTTGGAAGTTGGTTCCATCTCCACTAATGTGGCTATGCCCGATCCATTGGGACCATCCCCGAGCTTCTACGACCTTCGGAAATGGCGAAACCACCAAATCTATTAAAAAAAGTACATGATATTTCTGAATAACTTTTTTTCTGAAAGTCATAGAGACTTGGGCATTTCGGGATTGATAGAGGGTTGCCTGCCACGCAACCACACCGAATTTCAGCACGTTTCGAGCAAGCAGCGCGGAGTTATTCACCCTATGGTGAATATGGGTTAGAGTTGCAATTAGGGTTAGGGTTAGGGTTGTGATTAGGGTTAGGGTTGGGGATGAGTACCCATTGGAGATCAAGATATTCTTCCACAACTTTTTTTCTGTAGGTCATAGAGACTTGGAAGTTGGTTCCATCTCCACTAATGTGGGTGTGCCCGATCCATTGGTACCACCCGCGAGCTTCTACGACCTTTGGAAGGGGTAGGGTTAGGGTTGTGATTAGTGTTTGCTTTTTGGGTTGTGATTAGGGTTAGGGTTAGGGATGAAAACCTATAGGAGTTCAAGATATTCTTCAATAACTTTTTTTCTGAAGGTCATAGAGACTTGGAAGTTGGTTCCATCTCCACTAATGTGGCTATGCCCGATCCATTGGGACCATCCCCGAGCTTCTACGACCTTCGGAAATGGCGAAACCACCAAATCTATTAAAAAAAGTACAAGATATTTCTGAATAACTTTTTTTCTGAAAGTCATAGAGACTTGGGCATTTCGGGATTGATAGAGGGTTGCCTGCCACGCAACCACACCGAATTTCAGCACGTTTCGAGCAAGCAGCGCGGAGTTATTCACCCTATGGTGAATATGGGTTAGAGTTGCAATTAGGGTTAGGGTTAGGGTTGTGATTAGGGTTAGGGTTAGGGTTGTGATTAGGGTTAGGGTTGGGGATGAGTACCCATTGGAGATCAAGATATTCTTCCACAACTTTTTTTCTGTAGGTCATAGAGACTTGGAAGTTGGTTCCATCTCCACTAATGTGGGTGTGCCTGATCCATTGGTACCACCCGCGAGCTTCTACGACCTTTGGAAGGGGTAGGGTTAGGGTTGTGATTAGTGTTTGCTTTTTGGGTTGTGATTAGGGTTAGGGTTAGGGATGAAAACCTATAGGAGTTCAAGATATTCTTCAATAACTTTTTTTCTGAAGGTCATAGAGACTTGGAAGTTGGTTCCATCTCCACTAATGTGGCTATGCCCGATCCATTGGGACCATCCCCGAGCTTCTACGACCTTTGGAAATGGCGAAACCACCAAATCTATTAAAAAAAGTACAAGATATTTCTGAATAACTTTTTTTCTGAAAGTCATAGAGACTTGGGCATTTTGGGATTGATAGAGGGTTGCCTGCCACGCAACCACACCGAATTTCAGCACGTTTCGAGCAAGCAGCGCGGAGTTATTCACCCTATGGTGAATATGGGTTAGAGTTGCAATTAGGGTTAGGGTTAGGGTTGTGATTAGGGTTAGGGTTGGGGATGAGTACCCATTGGAGATCAAGATATTCTTCCACAACTTTTTTTCTGTAGGTCATAGAGACTTGGAAGTTGGTTCCATCTCCACTAATGTGGGTGTGCCCGATCCATTGGTACCACCCGCGAGCTTCTACGACCTTTGGAAGGGGTAGGGTTAGGGTTGTGATTAGTGTTTGCTTTTTGGGTTGTGATTAGGGTTAGGGTTAGGGATGAAAACCTATAGGAGTTCAAGATATTCTTCAATAACTTTTTTTCTGAAGGTCATAGAGACTTGGAAGTTGGTTCCATCTCCACTAATGTGGCTATGCCCGATCCATTGGGACCATCCCCGAGCTTCTACGACCTTCGGAAATGGCGAAACCACCAAATCTATTAAAAAAAGTACAAGATATTTCTGAATAACTTTTTTTCTGAAAGTCATAGAGACTTGGGCATTTCGGGATTGATAGAGGGTTGCCTGCCACGCAACCACACCGAATTTCAGCACGTTTCGAGCAAGCAGCGTGGAGTTATTCACCCTATGGTGAATATGGGTTAGAGTTGCAATTAGGGTTAGGGTTAGGGTTGTGATTAGGGTTAGGGTTGGGGATGAGTACCCATTGGAGATCAAGATATTCTTCCACAACTTTTTTTCTGTAGGTCATAGAGACTTGGAAGTTGGTTCCATCTCCACTAATGTGGGTGTGCCCGATCCATTGGTACCACCCGCGAGCTTCTACGACCTTTGGAAGGGGTAGGGTTAGGGTTGTGATTAGTGTTTGCTTTTTGGGTTGTGATTAGGGTTAGGGTTAGGGATGAAAACCTATAGGAGTTCAAGATATTCTTCAATAACTTTTTTTCTGAAGGTCATAGAGACTTGGAAGTTGGTTCCATCTCCACTAATGTGGCTATGCCCGATCCATTGGGACCATCCCCGAGCTTCTACGACCTTCGGAAATGGCGAAACCACCAAATCTATTAAAAAAAGTACATGATATTTCTGAATAACTTTTTTTCTGAAAGTCATAGAGACTTGGGCATTTCGGGATTGATAGAGGGTTGCCTGCCACGCAACCACACCGAATTTCAGCACGTTTCGAGCAAGCAGCGCGGAGTTATTCACCCTATGGTGAATATGGGTTAGAGTTGCAATTAGGGTTAGGGTTAGGGTTGTGATTAGGGTTAGGGTTGGGGATGAGTACCCATTGGAGATCAAGATATTCTTCCACAACTTTTTTTCTGTAGGTCATAGAGACTTGGAAGTTGGTTCCATCTCCACTAATGTGGGTGTGCCCGATCCATTGGTACCACCCGCGAGCTTCTACGACCTTTGGAAGGGGTAGGGTTAGGGTTGTGATTAGTGTTTGCTTTTTGGGTTGTGATTAGGGTTAGGGTTAGGGATGAAAACCTATAGGAGTTCAAGATATTCTTCAATAACTTTTTTTCTGAAGGTCATAGAGACTTGGAAGTTGGTTCCATCTCCACTAATGTGGCTATGCCCGATCCATTGGGACCATCCCCGAGCTTCTACGACCTTCGGAAATGGCGAAACCACCAAATCTATTAAAAAAAGTACAAGATATTTCTGAATAACTTTTTTTCTGAAAGTCATAGAGACTTGGGCATTTCGGGATTGATAGAGGGTTGCCTGCCACGCAACCACACCGAATTTCAGCACGTTTCGAGCAAGCAGCGCGGAGTTATTCACCCTATGGTGAATATGGGTTAGAGTTGCAATTAGGGTTAGGGTTAGGGTTGTGATTAGGGTTAGGGTTAGGGTTGTGATTAGGGTTAGGGTTGGGGATGAGTACCCATTGGAGATCAAGATATTCTTCCACAACTTTTTTTCTGTAGGTCATAGAGACTTGGAAGTTGGTTCCATCTCCACTAATGTGGGTGTGCCCGATCCATTGGTACCACCCGCGAGCTTCTACGACCTTTGGAAGGGGTAGGGTTAGGGTTGTGATTAGTGTTTGCTTTTTGGGTTGTGATTAGGGTTAGGGTTAGGGATGAAAACCTATAGGAGTTCAAGATATTCTTCAATAACTTTTTTTCTGAAGGTCATAGAGACTTGGAAGTTGGTTCCATCTCCACTAATGTGGCTATGCCCGATCCATTGGGACCATCCCCGAGCTTCTACGACCTTCGGAAATGGCGAAACCACCAAATCTATTAAAAAAAGTACAAGATATTTCTGAATAACGTTTTTTCTGAAAGTCATAGAGACTTGGGCATTTCGGGATTGATAGAGGGTTGCCTGCCACGCAACCACACCGAATTTCAGCACGTTTCGAGCAAGCAGCGCGGAGTTATTCACCCTATGGTGAATATGGGTTAGAGTTGCAATTAGGGTTAGGGTTAGGGTTGCAATTAGGGTTAGGGTTAGGGTTGTGATTAGGGTTAGGGTTGGGGATGAGTACCCATTGGAGATCAAGATATTCTTCCACAACTTTTTTTCTGTAGGTCATAGAGACTTGGAAGTTGGTTCGATCTCCACTAATGTGGGTGTGCCCGATCCATTGGAACCACCCGCGAGCTTCTACGACCTTTGGAAGGGGTAGGGTTAGGGTTGTGATTAGTGTTTGCTTTTTGGGTTGTGATTAGGGTTAGGGTTAGGGATGAAAACCTATAGGAGTTCAAGATATTCTTCAATAACTTTTTTTCTGAAGGTCATAGAGACTTGGAAGTTGGTTCCATCTCCACTAATGTGGCTATGCCCGATCCATTGGGACCATCCCCGAGCTTCTACGACCTTCGGAAATGGCGAAACCACCAAATCTATTAAAAAAAGTACAAGATATTTCTGAATAACTTTTTTTCTGAAAGTCATAGAGACTTGGGCATTTCGGGATTGATAGAGGGTTGCCTGCCACGCAACCACACCGAATTTCAGCACGTTTCGAGCAAGCAGCGCGGAGTTATTCACCCTATGGTGAATATGGGTTAGAGTTGCAATTAGGGTTAGGGTTAGGGTTGTGATTAGGGTTAGGGTTGTGATTAGGGTTAGGGTTGGGGATGAGTACCCATTGGAGATCAAGATATTCTTCCACAACTTTTTTTCTGTAGGTCATAGAGACTTGGAAGTTGGTTCCATCTCCACTAATGTGGGTGTGCCCGATCCATTGGTACCACCCGTGAGCTTCTACGACCTTTGGAAGGGGTAGGGTTAGGGTTGTGATTAGTGTTTGCTTTTTGGGTTGTGATTAGGGTTAGGGTTAGGGATGAAAACCTATAGGAGTTCAAGATATTCTTCAATAACTTTTTTTCTGAAGGTCATAGAGACTTGGAAGTTGGTTCCATCTCCACTAATGTGGCTATGCCCGATCCATTGGGACCATCCCCGAGCTTCTACGACCTTCGGAAATGGCGAAACCACCAAATCTATTAAAAAAAGTACAAGATATTTCTGAATAACGTTTTTTCTGAAAGTCATAGAGACTTGGGCATTTCGGGATTGATAGAGGGTTGCCTGCCACGCAACCACACCGAATTTCAGCACGTTTCGAGCAAGCAGCGCGGAGTTATTCACCCTATGGTGAATATGGGTTAGAGTTGCAATTAGGGTTAGGGTTAGGGTTGTGATTAGGGTTAGGGTTGTGATTAGGGTTAGGGTTGGGGATGAGTACCCATTGGAGATCAAGATATTCTTCCACAACTTTTTTTCTGTAGGTCATAGAGACTTGGAAGTTGGTTCGATCTCCACTAATGTGGGTGTGCCCGATCCATTGGAACCACCCGCGAGCTTCTACGACCTTTGGAAGGGGTAGGGTTAGGGTTGTGATTAGTGTTTGCTTTTTGGGTTGTGATTAGGGTTAGGGTTAGGGATGAAAACCTATAGGAGTTCAAGATATTCTTCAATAACTTTTTTTCTGAAGGTCATAGAGACTTGGAAGTTGGTTCCATCTCCACTAATGTGGCTATGCCCGATCCATTGGGACCATCCCCGAGCTTCTACGACCTTCGGAAATGGCGAAACCACCAAATCTATTAAAAAAAGTACAAGATATTTCTGAATAACTTTTTTTCTGAAAGTCATAGAGACTTGGGCATTTCGGGATTGATAGAGGGTTGCCTGCCACGCAACCACACCGAATTTCAGCACGTTTCGAGCAAGCAGCGCGGAGTTATTCACCCTATGGTGAATATGGGTTAGAGTTGCAATTAGGGTTAGGGTTAGGGTTGTGATTAGGGTTAGGGTTAGGGTTGTGATTAGGGTTAGGGTTGGGGATGAGTACCCATTGGAGATCAAGATATTCTTCCACAACTTTTTTTCTGTAGGTCATAGAGACTTGGAAGTTGGTTCCATCTCCACTAATGTGGGTGTGCCCGATCCATTGGTACCACCCGCGAGCTTCTACGACCTTTGGAAGGGGTAGGGTTAGGGTTGTGATTAGTGTTTGCTTTTTGGGTTGTGATTAGGGTTAGGGTTAGGGATGAAAACCTATAGGAGTTCAAGATATTCTTCAATAACTTTTTTTCTGAAGGTCATAGAGACTTGGAAGTTGGTTCCATCTCCACTAATGTGGCTATGCCCGATCCATTGGGACCATCCCCGAGCTTCTACGACCTTCGGAAATGGCGAAACCACCAAATCTATTAAAAAAAGTACAAGATATTTCTGAATAACTTTTTTTCTGAAAGTCATAGAGACTTGGGCATTTCGGGATTGATAGAGGGTTGCCTGCCACGCAACCACACCGAATTTCAGCACGTTTCGAGCAAGCAGCGCGGAGTTATTCACCCTATGGTGAATATGGGTTAGAGTTGCAATTAGGGTTAGGGTTAGGGTTGTGATTAGGGTTAGGGTTAGGGTTGTGATTAGGGTTAGGGTTGGGGATGAGTACCCATTGGAGATCAAGATATTCTTCCACAACTTTTTTTCTGTAGGTCATAGAGACTTGGAAGTTGGTTCCATCTCCACTAATGTGGGTGTGCCCGATCCATTGGTACCACCCGCGAGCTTCTACGACCTTTGGAAGGGGTAGGGTTAGGGTTGTGATTAGTGTTTGCTTTTTGGGTTGTGATTAGGGTTAGGGTTAGGGATGAAAACCTATAGGAGTTCAAGATATTCTTCAATAACTTTTTTTCTGAAGGTCATAGAGACTTGGAAGTTGGTTCCATCTCCACTAATGTGGCTATGCCCGATCCATTGGGACCATCCCCGAGCTTCTACGACCTTCGGAAATGGCGAAACCACCAAATCTATTAAAAAAAGTACATGATATTTCTGAATAACTTTTTTTCTGAAAGTCATAGAGACTTGGGCATTTCGGGATTGATAGAGGGTTGCCTGCCACGCAACCACACCGAATTTCAGCACGTTTCGAGCAAGCAGCGCGGAGTTATTCACCCTATGGTGAATATGGGTTAGAGTTGCAATTAGGGTTAGGGTTAGGGTTGTGATTAGGGTTAGGGTTGGGGATGAGTACCCATTGGAGATCAAGATATTCTTCCACAACTTTTTTTCTGTAGGTCATAGAGACTTGGAAGTTGGTTCCATCTCCACTAATGTGGGTGTGCCCGATCCATTGGTACCACCCGCGAGCTTCTACGACCTTTGGAAGGGGTAGGGTTAGGGTTGTGATTAGTGTTTGCTTTTTGGGTTGTGATTAGGGTTAGGGTTAGGGATGAAAACCTATAGGAGTTCAAGATATTCTTCAATAACTTTTTTTCTGAAGGTCATAGAGACTTGGAAGTTGGTTCCATCTCCACTAATGTGGCTATGCCCGATCCATTGGGACCATCCCCGAGCTTCTACGACCTTCGGAAATGGCGAAACCACCAAATCTATTAAAAAAAGTACAAGATATTTCTGAATAACTTTTTTTCTGAAAGTCATAGAGACTTGGGCATTTCGGGATTGATAGAGGGTTGCCTGCCACGCAACCACACCGAATTTCAGCACGTTTCGAGCAAGCAGCGCGGAGTTATTCACCCTATGGTGAATATGGGTTAGAGTTGCAATTAGGGTTAGGGTTAGGGTTGTGATTAGGGTTAGGGTTAGGGTTGTGATTAGGGTTAGGGTTGGGGATGAGTACCCATTGGAGATCAAGATATTCTTCCACAACTTTTTTTCTGTAGGTCATAGAGACTTGGAAGTTGGTTCCATCTCCACTAATGTGGGTGTGCCCGATCCATTGGTACCACCCGCGAGCTTCTACGACCTTTGGAAGGGGTAGGGTTAGGGTTGTGATTAGTGTTTGCTTTTTGGGTTGTGATTAGGGTTAGGGTTAGGGATGAAAACCTATAGGAGTTCAAGATATTCTTCAATAACTTTTTTTCTGAAGGTCATAGAGACTTGGAAGTTGGTTCCATCTCCACTAATGTGGCTATGCCCGATCCATTGGGACCATCCCCGAGCTTCTACGACCTTCGGAAATGGCGAAACCACCAAATCTATTAAAAAAAGTACAAGATATTTCTGAATAACGTTTTTTCTGAAAGTCATAGAGACTTGGGCATTTCGGGATTGATAGAGGGTTGCCTGCCACGCAACCACACCGAATTTCAGCACGTTTCGAGCAAGCAGCGCGGAGTTATTCACCCTATGGTGAATATGGGTTAGAGTTGCAATTAGGGTTAGGGTTAGGGTTGCAATTAGGGTTAGGGTTAGGGTTGTGATTAGGGTTAGGGTTGGGGATGAGTACCCATTGGAGATCAAGATATTCTTCCACAACTTTTTTTCTGTAGGTCATAGAGACTTGGAAGTTGGTTCGATCTCCACTAATGTGGGTGTGCCCGATCCATTGGAACCACCCGCGAGCTTCTACGACCTTTGGAAGGGGTAGGGTTAGGGTTGTGATTAGTGTTTGCTTTTTGGGTTGTGATTAGGGTTAGGGTTAGGGATGAAAACCTATAGGAGTTCAAGATATTCTTCAATAACTTTTTTTCTGAAGGTCATAGAGACTTGGAAGTTGGTTCCATCTCCACTAATGTGGCTATGCCCGATCCATTGGGACCATCCCCGAGCTTCTACGACCTTCGGAAATGGCGAAACCACCAAATCTATTAAAAAAAGTACAAGATATTTCTGAATAACTTTTTTTCTGAAAGTCATAGAGACTTGGGCATTTCGGGATTGATAGAGGGTTGCCTGCCACGCAACCACACCGAATTTCAGCACGTTTCGAGCAAGCAGCGCGGAGTTATTCACCCTATGGTGAATATGGGTTAGAGTTGCAATTAGGGTTAGGGTTAGGGTTGTGATTAGGGTTAGGGTTAGGGTTGTGATTAGGGTTAGGGTTGGGGATGAGTACCCATTGGAGATCAAGATATTCTTCCACAACTTTTTTTCTGTAGGTCATAGAGACTTGGAAGTTGGTTCCATCTCCACTAATGTGGGTGTGCCCGATCCATTGGTACCACCCGTGAGCTTCTACGACCTTTGGAAGGGGTAGGGTTAGGGTTGTGATTAGTGTTTGCTTTTTGGGTTGTGATTAGGGTTAGGGTTAGGGATGAAAACCTATAGGAGTTCAAGATATTCTTCAATAACTTTTTTTCTGAAGGTCATAGAGACTTGGAAGTTGGTTCCATCTCCACTAATGTGGCTATGCCCGATCCATTGGGACCATCCCCGAGCTTCTACGACCTTCGGAAATGGCGAAACCACCAAATCTATTAAAAAAAGTACAAGATATTTCTGAATAACGTTTTTTCTGAAAGTCATAGAGACTTGGGCATTTCGGGATTGATAGAGGGTTGCCTGCCACGCAACCACACCGAATTTCAGCACGTTTCGAGCAAGCAGCGCGGAGTTATTCACCCTATGGTGAATATGGGTTAGAGTTGCAATTAGGGTTAGGGTTAGGGTTGTGATTAGGGTTAGGGTTGTGATTAGGGTTAGGGTTGGGGATGAGTACCCATTGGAGATCAAGATATTCTTCCACAACTTTTTTTCTGTAGGTCATAGAGACTTGGAAGTTGGTTCGATCTCCACTAATGTGGGTGTGCCCGATCCATTGGAACCACCCGCGAGCTTCTACGACCTTTGGAAGGGGTAGGGTTAGGGTTGTGATTAGTGTTTGCTTTTTGGGTTGTGATTAGGGTTAGGGTTAGGGATGAAAACCTATAGGAGTTCAAGATATTCTTCAATAACTTTTTTTCTGAAGGTCATAGAGACTTGGAAGTTGGTTCCATCTCCACTAATGTGGCTATGCCCGATCCATTGGGACCATCCCCGAGCTTCTACGACCTTCGGAAATGGCGAAACCACCAAATCTATTAAAAAAAGTACAAGATATTTCTGAATAACTTTTTTTCTGAAAGTCATAGAGACTTGGGCATTTCGGGATTGATAGAGGGTTGCCTGCCACGCAACCACACCGAATTTCAGCACGTTTCGAGCAAGCAGCGCGGAGTTATTCACCCTATGGTGAATATGGGTTAGAGTTGCAATTAGGGTTAGGGTTAGGGTTGTGATTAGGGTTAGGGTTAGGGTTGTGATTAGGGTTAGGGTTGGGGATGAGTACCCATTGGAGATCAAGATATTCTTCCACAACTTTTTTTCTGTAGGTCATAGAGACTTGGAAGTTGGTTCCATCTCCACTAATGTGGGTGTGCCCGATCCATTGGTACCACCCGCGAGCTTCTACGACCTTTGGAAGGGGTAGGGTTAGGGTTGTGATTAGTGTTTGCTTTTTGGGTTGTGATTAGGGTTAGGGTTAGGGATGAAAACCTATAGGAGTTCAAGATATTCTTCAATAACTTTTTTTCTGAAGGTCATAGAGACTTGGAAGTTGGTTCCATCTCCACTAATGTGGCTATGCCCGATCCATTGGGACCATCCCCGAGCTTCTACGACCTTCGGAAATGGCGAAACCACCAAATCTATTAAAAAAAGTACAAGATATTTCTGAATAACTTTTTTTCTGAAAGTCATAGAGACTTGGGCATTTCGGGATTGATAGAGGGTTGCCTGCCACGCAACCACACCGAATTTCAGCACGTTTCGAGCAAGCAGCGCGGAGTTATTCACCCTATGGTGAATATGGGTTAGAGTTGCAATTAGGGTTAGGGTTAGGGTTGTGATTAGGGTTAGGGTTAGGGTTGTGATTAGGGTTAGGGTTGGGGATGAGTACCCATTGGAGATCAAGATATTCTTCCACAACTTTTTTTCTGTAGGTCATAGAGACTTGGAAGTTGGTTCCATCTCCACTAATGTGGGTGTGCCCGATCCATTGGTACCACCCGCGAGCTTCTACGACCTTTGGAAGGGGTAGGGTTAGGGTTGTGATTAGTGTTTGCTTTTTGGGTTGTGATTAGGGTTAGGGATGAAAACCTATAGGAGTTCAAGATATTCTTCAATAACTTTTTTTCTGAAGGTCATAGAGACTTGGAAGTTGGTTCCATCTCCACTAATGTGGCTATGCCCGATCCATTGGGACCATCCCCGAGCTTCTACGACCTTCGGAAATGGCGAAACCACCAAATCTATTAAAAAAAGTACAAGATATTTCTGAATAACTTTTTTTCTGAAAGTCATAGAGACTTGGGCATTTCGGGATTGATAGAGGGTTGCCTGCCACGCAACCACACCGAATTTCAGCACGTTTCGAGCAAGCAGCGCGGAGTTATTCACCCTATGGTGAATATGGGTTAGAGTTGCAATTAGGGTTAGGGTTAGGGTTGTGATTAGGGTTAGGGTTAGGGTTGTGATTAGGGTTAGGGTTGGGGATGAGTACCCATTGGAGATCAAGATATTCTTCCACAACTTTTTTTCTGTAGGTCATAGAGACTTGGAAGTTGGTTCCATCTCCACTAATGTGGGTGTGCCCGATCCATTGGTACCACCTGCGAGCTTCTACGACCTTTGGAAGGGGTAGGGTTAGGGTTGTGATTAGTGTTTGCTTTTTGGGTTGTGATTAGGGTTAGGGTTTGGGATGAAAACCTATAGGAGTTCAAGATATTCTTCAATAACTTTTTTTCTGAAGGTCATAGAGACTTGGAAGTTGGTTCCATCTCCACTAATGTGGCTATGCCCGATCCATTGGGACCATCCCCGAGCTTCTACGACCTTCGGAAATGGCGAAACCACCAAATCTATTAAAAAAAGTACAAGATATTTCTGAATAACTTTTTTTCTGAAAGTCATAGAGACTTGGGCATTTCGGGATTGATAGAGGGTTGCCTGCCACGCAACCACACCGAATTTCAGCACGTTTCGAGCAAGCAGCGCGGAGTTATTCACCCTATGGTGAATATGGGTTAGAGTTGCAATTAGGGTTAGGGTTAGGGTTGTGATTAGGGTTAGGGTTAGGGTTGTGATTAGGGTTAGGGTTGGGGATGAGTACCCATTGGAGATCAAGATATTCTTCCACAACTTTTTTTCTGTAGGTCATAGAGACTTGGAAGTTGGTTCCATCTCCACTAATGTGGGTGTGCCCGATCCATTGGTACCACCTGCGAGCTTCTACGACCTTTGGAAGGGGTAGGGTTAGGGTTGTGATTAGTGTTTGCTTTTTGGGTTGTGATTAGGGTTAGGGTTAGGGATGAAAACCTATAGGAGTTCAAGATATTCTTCAATAACTTTTTTTCTGAAGGTCATAGAGACTTGGAAGTTGGTTCCATCTCCACTAATGTGGCTATGCCCGATCCATTGGGACCATCCCCGAGCTTCTACGACCTTCGGAAATGGCGAAACCACCAAATCTATTAAAAAAAGTACAAGATATTTCTGAATAACTTTTTTTCTGAAAGTCATAGAGACTTGGGCATTTCGGGATTGATAGAGGGTTGCCTGCCACGCAACCACACCGAATTTCAGCACGTTTCGAGCAAGCAGCGCGGAGTTATTCACCCTATGGTGAATATGGGTTAGAGTTGCAATTAGGGTTAGGGTTAGGGTTGCAATTAGGGTTAGGGTTAGGGTTGTGATTAGGGTTAGGGTTGGGGATGAGTACCCATTGGAGATCAAGATATTCTTCCACAACTTTTTTTCTGTAGGTCATAGAGACTTGGAAGTTGGTTCGATCTCCACTAATGTGGGTGTGCCCGATCCATTGGAACCACCCGCGAGCTTCTACGACCTTTGGAAGGGGTAGGGTTAGGGTTGTGATTAGTGTTTGCTTTTTGGGTTGTGATTAGGGTTAGGGTTAGGGATGAAAACCTATAGGAGTTCAAGATATTCTTCAATAACTTTTTTTCTGAAGGTCATAGAGACTTGGAAGTTGGTTCCATCTCCACTAATGTGGCTATGCCCGATCCATTGGGACCATCCCCGAGCTTCTACGACCTTCGGAAATGGCGAAACCACCAAATCTATTAAAAAAAGTACAAGATATTTCTGAATAACTTTTTTTCTGAAAGTCATAGAGACTTGGGCATTTCGGGATTGATAGAGGGTTGCCTGCCACGCAACCACACCGAATTTCAGCACGTTTCGAGCAAGCAGCGCGGAGTTATTCACCCTATGGTGAATATGGGTTAGAGTTGCAATTAGGGTTAGGGTTAGGGTTGTGATTAGGGTTAGGGTTAGGGTTGTGATTAGGGTTAGGGTTGGGGATGAGTACCCATTGGAGATCAAGATATTCTTCCACAACTTTTTTTCTGTAGGTCATAGAGACTTGGAAGTTGGTTCCATCTCCACTAATGTGGGTGTGCCCGATCCATTGGTACCACCCGTGAGCTTCTACGACCTTTGGAAGGGGTAGGGTTAGGGTTGTGATTAGTGTTTGCTTTTTGGGTTGTGATTAGGGTTAGGGTTATGGATGAAAACCTATAGGAGTTCAAGATATTCTTCAATAACTTTTTTTCTGAAGGTCATAGAGACTTGGAAGTTGGTTCCATCTCCACTAATGTGGCTATGCCCGATCCATTGGGACCATCCCCGAGCTTCTACGACCTTCGGAAATGGCGAAACCACCAAATCTATTAAAAAAAGTACAAGATATTTCTGAATAACGTTTTTTCTGAAAGTCATAGAGACTTGGGCATTTCGGGATTGATAGAGGGTTGCCTGCCACGCAACCACACCGAATTTCAGCACGTTTCGAGCAAGCAGCGCGGAGTTATTCACCCTATGGTGAATATGGGTTAGAGTTGCAATTAGGGTTAGGGTTAGGGTTGTGATTAGGGTTAGGGTTGTGATTAGGGTTAGGGTTGGGGATGAGTACCCATTGGAGATCAAGATATTCTTCCACAACTTTTTTTCTGTAGGTCATAGAGACTTGGAAGTTGGTTCGATCTCCACTAATGTGGGTGTGCCCGATCCATTGGAACCACCCGCGAGCTTCTACGACCTTTGGAAGGGGTAGGGTTAGGGTTGTGATTAGTGTTTGCTTTTTGGGTTGTGATTAGGGTTAGGGTTAGGGATGAAAACCTATAGGAGTTCAAGATATTCTTCAATAACTTTTTTTCTGAAGGTCATAGAGACTTGGAAGTTGGTTCCATCTCCACTAATGTGGCTATGCCCGATCCATTGGGACCATCCCCGAGCTTCTACGACCTTCGGAAATGGCGAAACCACCAAATCTATTAAAAAAAGTACAAGATATTTCTGAATAACTTTTTTTCTGAAAGTCATAGAGACTTGGGCATTTCGGGATTGATAGAGGGTTGCCTGCCACGCAACCACACCGAATTTCAGCACGTTTCGAGCAAGCAGCGCGGAGTTATTCACCCTATGGTGAATATGGGTTAGAGTTGCAATTAGGGTTAGGGTTAGGGTTGTGATTAGGGTTAGGGTTAGGGTTGTGATTAGGGTTAGGGTTGGGGATGAGTACCCATTGGAGATCAAGATATTCTTCCACAACTTTTTTTCTGTAGGTCATAGAGACTTGGAAGTTGGTTCCATCTCCACTAATGTGGGTGTGCCCGATCCATTGGTACCACCCGCGAGCTTCTACGACCTTTGGAAGGGGTAGGGTTAGGGTTGTGATTAGTGTTTGCTTTTTGGGTTGTGATTAGGGTTAGGGTTAGGGATGAAAACCTATAGGAGTTCAAGATATTCTTCAATAACTTTTTTTCTGAAGGTCATAGAGACTTGGAAGTTGGTTCCATCTCCACTAATGTGGCTATGCCCGATCCATTGGGACCATCCCCGAGCTTCTACGACCTTCGGAAATGGCGAAACCACCAAATCTATTAAAAAAAGTACAAGATATTTCTGAATAACTTTTTTTCTGAAAGTCATAGAGACTTGGGCATTTCGGGATTGATAGAGGGTTGCCTGCCACGCAACCACACCGAATTTCAGCACGTTTCGAGCAAGCAGCGCGGAGTTATTCACCCTATGGTGAATATGGGTTAGAGTTGCAATTAGGGTTAGGGTTAGGGTTGTGATTAGGGTTAGGGTTAGGGTTGTGATTAGGGTTAGGGTTGGGGATGAGTACCCATTGGAGATCAAGATATTCTTCCACAACTTTTTTTCTGTAGGTCATAGAGACTTGGAAGTTGGTTCCATCTCCACTAATGTGGGTGTGCCCGATCCATTGGTACCACCCGCGAGCTTCTACGACCTTTGGAAGGGGTAGGGTTAGGGTTGTGATTAGTGTTTGCTTTTTGGGTTGTGATTAGGGTTAGGGATGAAAACCTATAGGAGTTCAAGATATTCTTCAATAACTTTTTTTCTGAAGGTCATAGAGACTTGGAAGTTGGTTCCATCTCCACTAATGTGGCTATGCCCGATCCATTGGGACCATCCCCGAGCTTCTACGACCTTCGGAAATGGCGAAACCACCAAATCTATTAAAAAAAGTACAAGATATTTCTGAATAACTTTTTTTCTGAAAGTCATAGAGACTTGGGCATTTCGGGATTGATAGAGGGTTGCCTGCCACGCAACCACACCGAATTTCAGCACGTTTCGAGCAAGCAGCGCGGAGTTATTCACCCTATGGTGAATATGGGTTAGAGTTGCAATTAGGGTTAGGGTTAGGGTTGTGATTAGGGTTAGGGTTAGGGTTGTGATTAGGGTTAGGGTTGGGGATGAGTACCCATTGGAGATCAAGATATTCTTCCACAACTTTTTTTCTGTAGGTCATAGAGACTTGGAAGTTGGTTCCATCTCCACTAATGTGGGTGTGCCCGATCCATTGGTACCACCCGTGAGCTTCTACGACCTTTGGAAGGGGTAGGGTTAGGGTTGTGATTAGTGTTTGCTTTTTGGGTTGTGATTAGGGTTAGGGTTAGGGATGAAAACCTATAGGAGTTCAAGATATTCTTCAATAACTTTTTTTCTGAAGGTCATAGAGACTTGGAAGTTGGTTCCATCTCCACTAATGTGGCTATGCCCGATCCATTGGGACCATCCCCGAGCTTCTACGACCTTCGGAAATGGCGAAACCACCAAATCTATTAAAAAAAGTACAAGATATTTCTGAATAACGTTTTTTCTGAAAGTCATAGAGACTTGGGCATTTCGGGATTGATAGAGGGTTGCCTGCCACGCAACCACACCGAATTTCAGCACGTTTCGAGCAAGCAGCGCGGAGTTATTCACCCTATGGTGAATATGGGTTAGAGTTGCAATTAGGGTTAGGGTTAGGGTTGTGATTAGGGTTAGGGTTGTGATTAGGGTTAGGGTTGGGGATGAGTACCCATTGGAGATCAAGATATTCTTCCACAACTTTTTTTCTGTAGGTCATAGAGACTTGGAAGTTGGTTCGATCTCCACTAATGTGGGTGTGCCCGATCCATTGGAACCACCCGCGAGCTTCTACGACCTTTGGAAGGGGTAGGGTTAGGGTTGTGATTAGTGTTTGCTTTTTGGGTTGTGATTAGGGTTAGGGTTAGGGATGAAAACCTATAGGAGTTCAAGATATTCTTCAATAACTTTTTTTCTGAAGGTCATAGAGACTTGGAAGTTGGTTCCATCTCCACTAATGTGGCTATGCCCGATCCATTGGGACCATCCCCGAGCTTCTACGACCTTCGGAAATGGCGAAACCACCAAATCTATTAAAAAAAGTACAAGATATTTCTGAATAACTTTTTTTCTGAAAGTCATAGAGACTTGGGCATTTCGGGATTGATAGAGGGTTGCCTGCCACGCAACCACACCGAATTTCAGCACGTTTCGAGCAAGCAGCGCGGAGTTATTCACCCTATGGTGAATATGGGTTAGAGTTGCAATTAGGGTTAGGGTTAGGGTTGTGATTAGGGTTAGGGTTAGGGTTGTGATTAGGGTTAGGGTTGGGGATGAGTACCCATTGGAGATCAAGATATTCTTCCACAACTTTTTTTCTGTAGGTCATAGAGACTTGGAAGTTGGTTCCATCTCCACTAATGTGGGTGTGCCCGATCCATTGGTACCACCCGCGAGCTTCTACGACCTTTGGAAGGGGTAGGGTTAGGGTTGTGATTAGTGTTTGCTTTTTGGGTTGTGATTAGGGTTAGGGTTAGGGATGAAAACCTATAGGAGTTCAAGATATTCTTCAATAACTTTTTTTCTGAAGGTCATAGAGACTTGGAAGTTGGTTCCATCTCCACTAATGTGGCTATGCCCGATCCATTGGGACCATCCCCGAGCTTCTACGACCTTCGGAAATGGCGAAACCACCAAATCTATTAAAAAAAGTACAAGATATTTCTGAATAACTTTTTTTCTGAAAGTCATAGAGACTTGGGCATTTCGGGATTGATAGAGGGTTGCCTGCCACGCAACCACACCGAATTTCAGCACGTTTCGAGCAAGCAGCGCGGAGTTATTCACCCTATGGTGAATATGGGTTAGAGTTGCAATTAGGGTTAGGGTTAGGGTTGTGATTAGGGTTAGGGTTAGGGTTGTGATTAGGGTTAGGGTTGGGGATGAGTACCCATTGGAGATCAAGATATTCTTCCACAACTTTTTTTCTGTAGGTCATAGAGACTTGGAAGTTGGTTCCATCTCCACTAATGTGGGTGTGCCCGATCCATTGGTACCACCCGCGAGCTTCTACGACCTTTGGAAGGGGTAGGGTTAGGGTTGTGATTAGTGTTTGCTTTTTGGGTTGTGATTAGGGTTAGGGATGAAAACCTATAGGAGTTCAAGATATTCTTCAATAACTTTTTTTCTGAAGGTCATAGAGACTTGGAAGTTGGTTCCATCTCCACTAATGTGGCTATGCCCGATCCATTGGGACCATCCCCGAGCTTCTACGACCTTCGGAAATGGCGAAACCACCAAATCTATTAAAAAAAGTACAAGATATTTCTGAATAACTTTTTTTCTGAAAGTCATAGAGACTTGGGCATTTCGGGATTGATAGAGGGTTGCCTGCCACGCAACCACACCGAATTTCAGCACGTTTCGAGCAAGCAGCGCGGAGTTATTCACCCTATGGTGAATATGGGTTAGAGTTGCAATTAGGGTTAGGGTTAGGGTTGTGATTAGGGTTAGGGTTAGGGTTGTGATTAGGGTTAGGGTTGGGGATGAGTACCCATTGGAGATCAAGATATTCTTCCACAACTTTTTTTCTGTAGGTCATAGAGACTTGGAAGTTGGTTCCATCTCCACTAATGTGGGTGTGCCCGATCCATTGGTACCACCTGCGAGCTTCTACGACCTTTGGAAGGGGTAGGGTTAGGGTTGTGATTAGTGTTTGCTTTTTGGGTTGTGATTAGGGTTAGGGTTTGGGATGAAAACCTATAGGAGTTCAAGATATTCTTCAATAACTTTTTTTCTGAAGGTCATAGAGACTTGGAAGTTGGTTCCATCTCCACTAATGTGGCTATGCCCGATCCATTGGGACCATCCCCGAGCTTCTACGACCTTCGGAAATGGCGAAACCACCAAATCTATTAAAAAAAGTACAAGATATTTCTGAATAACTTTTTTTCTGAAAGTCATAGAGACTTGGGCATTTCGGGATTGATAGAGGGTTGCCTGCCACGCAACCACACCGAATTTCAGCACGTTTCGAGCAAGCAGCGCGGAGTTATTCACCCTATGGTGAATATGGGTTAGAGTTGCAATTAGGGTTAGGGTTAGGGTTGTGATTAGGGTTAGGGTTAGGGTTGTGATTAGGGTTAGGGTTGGGGATGAGTACCCATTGGAGATCAAGATATTCTTCCACAACTTTTTTTCTGTAGGTCATAGAGACTTGGAAGTTGGTTCCATCTCCACTAATGTGGGTGTGCCCGATCCATTGGTACCACCTGCGAGCTTCTACGACCTTTGGAAGGGGTAGGGTTAGGGTTGTGATTAGTGTTTGCTTTTTGGGTTGTGATTAGGGTTAGGGTTAGGGATGAAAACCTATAGGAGTTCAAGATATTCTTCAATAACTTTTTTTCTGAAGGTCATAGAGACTTGGAAGTTGGTTCCATCTCCACTAATGTGGCTATGCCCGATCCATTGGGACCATCCCCGAGCTTCTACGACCTTCGGAAATGGCGAAACCACCAAATCTATTAAAAAAAGTACAAGATATTTCTGAATAACTTTTTTTCTGAAAGTCATAGAGACTTGGGCATTTCGGGATTGATAGAGGGTTGCCTGCCACGCAACCACACCGAATTTCAGCACGTTTCGAGCAAGCAGCGCGGAGTTATTCACCCTATGGTGAATATGGGTTAGAGTTGCAATTAGGGTTAGGGTTAGGGTTGCAATTAGGGTTAGGGTTAGGGTTGTGATTAGGGTTAGGGTTGGGGATGAGTACCCATTGGAGATCAAGATATTCTTCCACAACTTTTTTTCTGTAGGTCATAGAGACTTGGAAGTTGGTTCCATCTCCACTAATGTGGGTGTGCCCGATCCATTGGTACCACCCGCGAGCTTCTACGACCTTTGGAAGGGGTAGGGTTAGGGTTGTGATTAGTGTTTGCTTTTTGGGTTGTGATTAGGGTTAGGGTTAGGGATGAAAACCTATAGGAGTTCAAGATATTCTTCAATAACTTTTTTTCTGAAGGTCATAGAGACTTGGAAGTTGGTTCCATCTCCACTAATGTGGCTATGCCCGATCCATTGGGACCATCCCCGAGCTTCTACGACCTTCGGAAATGGCGAAACCACCAAATCTATTAAAAAAAGTACAAGATATTTCTGAATAACTTTTTTTCTGAAAGTCATAGAGACTTGGGCATTTCGGGATTGATAGAGGGTTGCCTGCCACGCAACCACACCAAATTTCAGCACGTTTCGAGCAAGCAGCGTGGAGTTATTCACCCTATGGTGAATATGGGTTAGAGTTGCAATTAGGGTTAGGGTTAGGGTTGTGATTAGGGTTAGGGTTGGGGATGAGTACCCATTGGAGATCAAGATATTCTTCCACAACTTTTTTTCTGTAGGTCATAGAGACTTGGAAGTTGGTTCCATCTCCACTAATGTGGGTGTGCCCGATCCATTGGTACCACCCGCGAGCTTCTACGACCTTTGGAAGGGGTAGGGTTAGGGTTGTGATTAGTGTTTGCTTTTTGGGTTGTGATTAGGGTTAGGGTTAGGGATGAAAACCTATAGGAGTTCAAGATATTCTTCAATAACTTTTTTTCTGAAGGTCATAGAGACTTGGAAGTTGGTTCCATCTCCACTAATGTGGCTATGCCCGATCCATTGGGACCATCCCCGAGCTTCTACGACCTTCGGAAATGGCGAAACCACCAAATCTATTAAAAAAAGTACAAGATATTTCTGAATAACTTTTTTTCTGAAAGTCATAGAGACTTGGGCATTTCGGGATTGATAGAGGGTTGCCTGCCACGCAACCACACCGAATTTCAGCACGTTTCGAGCAAGCAGCGCGGAGTTATTCACCCTATGGTGAATATGGGTTAGAGTTGCAATTAGGGTTAGGGTTAGGGTTGTGATTAGGGTTAGGGTTAGGGTTGTGATTAGGGTTAGGGTTGGGGATGAGTACCCATTGGAGATCAAGATATTCTTCCACAACTTTTTTTCTGTAGGTCATAGAGACTTGGAAGTTGGTTCCATCTCCACTAATGTGGGTGTGCCCGATCCATTGGTACCACCCGCGAGCTTCTACGACCTTTGGAAGGGGTAGGGTTAGGGTTGTGATTAGTGTTTGCTTTTTGGGTTGTGATTAGGGTTAGGGTTAGGGATGAAAACCTATAGGAGTTCAAGATATTCTTCAATAACTTTTTTTCTGAAGGTCATAGAGACTTGGAAGTTGGTTCCATCTCCACTAATGTGGCTATGCCCGATCCATTGGGACCATCCCCGAGCTTCTACGACCTTCGGAAATGGCGAAACCACCAAATCTATTAAAAAAAGTACAAGATATTTCTGAATAACTTTTTTTCTGAAAGTCATAGAGACTTGGGCATTTCGGGATTGATAGAGGGTTGCCTGCCACGCAACCACACCGAATTTCAGCACGTTTCGAGCAAGCAGCGCGGAGTTATTCACCCTATGGTGAATATGGGTTAGAGTTGCAATTAGGGTTAGGGTTAGGGTTGTGATTAGGGTTAGGGTTAGGGTTGTGATTAGGGTTAGGGTTGGGGATGAGTACCCATTGGAGATCAAGATATTCTTCCACAACTTTTTTTCTGTAGGTCATAGAGACTTGGAAGTTGGTTCCATCTCCACTAATGTGGGTGTGCCCGATCCATTGGTACCACCCGCGAGCTTCTACGACCTTTGGAAGGGGTAGGGTTAGGGTTGTGATTAGTGTTTGCTTTTTGGGTTGTGATTAGGGTTAGGGTTAGGGATGAAAACCTATAGGAGTTCAAGATATTCTTCAATAACTTTTTTTCTGAAGGTCATAGAGACTTGGAAGTTGGTTCCATCTCCACTAATGTGGCTATGCCCGATCCATTGGGACCATCCCCGAGCTTCTACGACCTTCGGAAATGGCGAAACCACCAAATCTATTAAAAAAAGTACAAGATATTTCTGAATAACTTTTTTTCTGAAAGTCATAGAGACTTGGGCATTTCGGGATTGATAGAGGGTTGCCTGCCACGCAACCACACCGAATTTCAGCACGTTTCGAGCAAGCAGCGCGGAGTTATTCACCCTATGGTGAATATGGGTTAGAGTTGCAATTAGGGTTAGGGTTAGGGTTGTGATTAGGGTAAGGGTTAGGGTTGTGATTAGGGTTAGGGTTGGGGATGAGTACCCATTGGAGATCAAGATATTCTTCCACAACTTTTTTTCTGTAGGTCATAGAGACTTGGAAGTTGGTTCGATCTCCACTAATGTGGGTGTGCCCGATCCATTGGAACCACCCGCGAGCTTCTACGACCTTTGGAAGGGGTAGGGTTAGGGTTGTGATTAGTGTTTGCTTTTTGGGTTGTGATTAGGGTTAGGGTTAGGGATGAAAACCTATAGGAGTTCAAGATATTCTTCAATAACTTTTTTTCTGAAGGTCATAGAGACTTGGAAGTTGGTTCCATCTCCACTAATGTGGCTATGCCCGATCCATTGGGACCATCCCCGAGCTTCTACGACCTTCGGAAATGGCGAAACCACCAAATCTATTAAAAAAAGTACAAGATATTTCTGAATAACTTTTTTTCTGAAAGTCATAGAGACTTGGGCATTTCGGGATTGATAGAGGGTTGCCTGCCACGCAACCACACCGAATTTCAGCACGTTTCGAGCAAGCAGCGCGGAGTTATTCACCCTATGGTGAATATGGGTTAGAGTTGCAATTAGGGTTAGGGTTAGGGTTGTGATTAGGGTTAGGGTTAGGGTTGTGATTAGGGTTAGGGTTAGGGTTGTGATTAGGGTTAGGGTTGGGGATGAGTACCCATTGGAGATCAAGATATTCTTCCACAACTTTTTTTCTGTAGGTCATAGAGACTTGGAAGTTGGTTCCATCTCCACTAATGTGGGTGTGCCCGATCCATTGGTACCACCCGCGAGCTTCTACGACCTTTGGAAGGGGTAGGGTTAGGGTTGTGATTAGTGTTTGCTTTTTGGGTTGTGATTAGGGTTAGGGTTAGGGATGAAAACCTATAGGAGTTCAAGATATTCTTCAATAACTTTTTTTCTGAAGGTCATAGAGACTTGGAAGTTGGTTCCATCTCCACTAATGTGGCTATGCCCGATCCATTGGGACCATCCCCGAGCTTCTACGACCTTCGGAAATGGCGAAACCACCAAATCTATTAAAAAAAGTACAAGATATTTCTGAATAACTTTTTTTCTGAAAGTCATAGAGACTTGGGCATTTCGGGATTGATAGAGGGTTGCCTGCCACGCAACCACACCGAATTTCAGCACGTTTCGAGCAAGCAGCGCGGAGTTATTCACCCTATGGTGAATATGGGTTAGAGTTGCAATTAGGGTTAGGGTTAGGGTTGTGATTAGGGTAAGGGTTAGGGTTGTGATTAGGGTTAGGGTTGGGGATGAGTACCCATTGGAGATCAAGATATTCTTCCACAACTTTTTTTCTGTAGGTCATAGAGACTTGGAAGTTGGTTCCATCTCCACTAATGTGGGTGTGCCCGATCCATTGGAACCACCCGCGAGCTTCTACGACCTTTGGAAGGGGTAGGGTTAGGGTTGTGATTAGTGTTTGCTTTTTGGGTTGTGATTAGGGTTAGGGTTAGGGATGAAAACCTATAGGAGTTCAAGATATTCTTCAATAACTTTTTTTCTGAAGGTCATAGAGACTTGGAAGTTGGTTCCATCTCCACTAATGTGGCTATGCCCGATCCATTGGGACCATCCCCGAGCTTCTACGACCTTCGGAAATGGCGAAACCACCAAATCTATTAAAAAAAGTACAAGATATTTCTGAATAACTTTTTTTCTGAAAGTCATAGAGACTTGGGCATTTCGGGATTGATAGAGGGTTGCCTGCCACGCAACCACACCGAATTTCAGCACGTTTCGAGCAAGCAGCGCGGAGTTATTCACCCTATGGTGAATATGGGTTAGAGTTGCAATTAGGGTTAGGGTTAGGGTTGTGATTAGGGTTAGGGTTAGGGTTGTGATTAGGGTTAGGGTTGGGGATGAGTACCCATTGGAGATCAAGATATTCTTCCACAACTTTTTTTCTGTAGGTCATAGAGACTTGGAAGTTGGTTCGATCTCCACTAATGTGGGTGTGCCCGATCCATTGGAACCACCCGCGAGCTTCTACGACCTTTGGAAGGGGTAGGGTTAGGGTTGTGATTAGTGTTTGCTTTTTGGGTTGTGATTAGGGTTAGGGTTAGGGATGAAAACCTATAGGAGTTCAAGATATTCTTCAATAACTTTTTTTCTGAAGGTCATAGAGACTTGGAAGTTGGTTCCATCTCCACTAATGTGGCTATGCCCGATCCATTGGGACCATCCCCGAGCTTCTACGACCTTCGGAAATGGCGAAACCACCAAATCTATTAAAAAAAGTACAAGATATTTCTGAATAACTTTTTTTCTGAAAGTCATAGAGACTTGGGCATTTCGGGATTGATAGAGGGTTGCCTGCCACGCAACCACACCGAATTTTAGCACGTTTCGAGCAAGCAGCGCGGAGTTATTCACCCTATGGTGAATATGGGTTAGAGTTGCAATTAGGGTTAGGGTTAGGGTTGTGATTAGGGTTAGGGTTAGGGTTGTGATTAGGGTTAGGGTTGGGGATGAGTACCCATTGGAGATCAAGATATTCTTCCACAACTTTTTTTCTGTAGGTCATAGAGACTTGGAAGTTGGTTCCATCTCCACTAATGTGGGTGTGCCCGATCCATTGGTACCACCTGCGAGCTTCTACGACCTTTGGAAGGGGTAGGGTTAGGGTTGTGATTAGTGTTTGCTTTTTGGGTTGTGATTAGGGTTAGGGTTAGGGATGAAAACCTATAGGAGTTCAAGATATTCTTCAATAACTTTTTTTCTGAAGGTCATAGAGACTTGGAAGTTGGTTCCATCTCCACTAATGTGGCTATGCCCGATCCATTGGGACCATCCCCGAGCTTCTACGACCTTCGGAAATGGCGAAACCACCAAATCTATTAAAAAAAGTACAAGATATTTCTGAATAACTTTTTTTCTGAAAGTCATAGAGACTTGGGCATTTCGGGATTGATAGAGGGTTGCCTGCCACGCAACCACACCGAATTTCAGCACGTTTCGAGCAAGCAGCGCGGAGTTATTCACCCTATGGTGAATATGGGTTAGAGTTGCAATTAGGGTTAGGGTTAGGGTTGCAATTAGGGTTAGGGTTAGGGTTGTGATTAGGGTTAGGGTTGGGGATGAGTACCCATTGGAGATCAAGATATTCTTCCACAACTTTTTTTCTGTAGGTCATAGAGACTTGGAAGTTGGTTCCATCTCCACTAATGTGGGTGTGCCCGATCCATTGGTACCACCCGCGAGCTTCTACGACCTTTGGAAGGGGTAGGGTTAGGGTTGTGATTAGTGTTTGCTTTTTGGGTTGTGATTAGGGTTAGGGTTAGGGATGAAAACCTATAGGAGTTCAAGATATTCTTCAATAACTTTTTTTCTGAAGGTCATAGAGACTTGGAAGTTGGTTCCATCTCCACTAATGTGGCTATGCCCGATCCATTGGGACCATCCCCGAGCTTCTACGACCTTCGGAAATGGCGAAACCACCAAATCTATTAAAAAAAGTACATGATATTTCTGAATAACTTTTTTTCTGAAAGTCATAGAGACTTGGGCATTTCGGGATTGATAGAGGGTTGCCTGCCACGCAACCACACCGAATTTCAGCACGTTTCGAGCAAGCAGCGCGGAGTTATTCACCCTATGGTGAATATGGGTTAGAGTTGCAATTAGGGTTAGGGTTAGGGTTGTGATTAGGGTTAGGGTTAGGGTTGTGATTAGGGTTAGGGTTGGGGATGAGTACCCATTGGAGATCAAGATATTCTTCCACAACTTTTTTTCTGTAGGTCATAGAGACTTGGAAGTTGGTTCCATCTCCACTAATGTGGGTGTGCCCGATCCATTGGTACCACCCGCGAGCTTCTACGACCTTTGGAAGGGGTAGGGTTAGGGTTGTGATTAGTGTTTGCTTTTTGGGTTGTGATTAGGGTTAGGGTTAGGGATGAAAACCTATAGGAGTTCAAGATATTCTTCAATAACTTTTTTTCTGAAGGTCATAGAGACTTGGAAGTTGGTTCCATCTCCACTAATGTGGCTATGCCCGATCCATTGGGACCATCCCCGAGCTTCTAAGACCTTCGGAAATGGCGAAACCACCAAATCTATTAAAAAAAGTACAAGATATTTCTGAATAACTTTTTTTCTGAAAGTCATAGAGACTTGGGCATTTTGGGATTGATAGAGGGTTGCCTGCCACGCAACCACACCGAATTTCAGCACGTTTCGAGCAAGCAGCGCGGAGTTATTCACCCTATGGTGAATATGGGTTAGAGTTGCAATTAGGGTTAGGGTTAGGGTTGTGATTAGGGTTAGGGTTGGGGATGAGTACCCATTGGAGATCAAGATATTCTTCCACAACTTTTTTTCTGTAGGTCATAGAGACTTGGAAGTTGGTTCCATCTCCACTAATGTGGGTGTGCCCGATCCATTGGTACCACCCGCGAGCTTCTACGACCTTTGGAAGGGGTAGGGTTAGGGTTGTGATTAGTGTTTGCTTTTTGGGTTGTGATTAGGGTTAGGGTTAGGGATGAAAACCTATAGGAGTTCAAGATATTCTTCAATAACTTTTTTTCTGAAGGTCATAGAGACTTGGAAGTTGGTTCCATCTCCACTAATGTGGCTATGCCCGATCCATTGGGACCATCCCCGAGCTTCTACGACCTTCGGAAATGGCGAAACCACCAAATCTATTAAAAAAAGTACAAGATATTTCTGAATAACTTTTTTTCTGAAAGTCATAGAGACTTGGGCATTTCGGGATTGATAGAGGGTTGCCTGCCACGCAACCACACCAAATTTCAGCACGTTTCGAGCAAGCAGCGTGGAGTTATTCACCCTATGGTGAATATGGGTTAGAGTTGCAATTAGGGTTAGGGTTAGGGTTGTGATTAGGGTTAGGGTTGGGGATGAGTACCCATTGGAGATCAAGATATTCTTCCACAACTTTTTTTCTGTAGGTCATAGAGACTTGGAAGTTGGTTCCATCTCCACTAATGTGGGTGTGCCCGATCCATTGGTACCACCCGCGAGCTTCTACGACCTTTGGAAGGGGTAGGGTTAGGGTTGTGATTAGTGTTTGCTTTTTGGGTTGTGATTAGGGTTAGGGTTAGGGATGAAAACCTATAGGAGTTCAAGATATTCTTCAATAACTTTTTTTCTGAAGGTCATAGAGACTTGGAAGTTGGTTCCATCTCCACTAATGTGGCTATGCCCGATCCATTGGGACCATCCCCGAGCTTCTACGACCTTCGGAAATGGCGAAACCACCAAATCTATTAAAAAAAGTACATGATATTTCTGAATAACTTTTTTTCTGAAAGTCATAGAGACTTGGGCATTTCGGGATTGATAGAGGGTTGCCTGCCACGCAACCACACCGAATTTCAGCACGTTTCGAGCAAGCAGCGCGGAGTTATTCACCCTATGGTGAATATGGGTTAGAGTTGCAATTAGGGTTAGGGTTAGGGTTGTGATTAGGGTTAGGGTTGGGGATGAGTACCCATTGGAGATCAAGATATTCTTCCACAACTTTTTTTCTGTAGGTCATAGAGACTTGGAAGTTGGTTCCATCTCCACTAATGTGGGTGTGCCCGATCCATTGGTACCACCCGCGAGCTTCTACGACCTTTGGAAGGGGTAGGGTTAGGGTTGTGATTAGTGTTTGCTTTTTGGGTTGTGATTAGGGTTAGGGTTAGGGATGAAAACCTATAGGAGTTCAAGATATTCTTCAATAACTTTTTTTCTGAAGGTCATAGAGACTTGGAAGTTGGTTCCATCTCCACTAATGTGGCTATGCCCGATCCATTGGGACCATCCCCGAGCTTCTACGACCTTCGGAAATGGCGA
This sequence comes from Paralichthys olivaceus, assembly GCF_024713975.1. Taxonomy (NCBI): domain Eukaryota; kingdom Metazoa; phylum Chordata; class Actinopteri; order Pleuronectiformes; family Paralichthyidae; genus Paralichthys; species Paralichthys olivaceus. The sequence goes on from NC_091104.1 coordinate 5,656,065, forward strand.
AACCACCAAATCTATTAAAAAAAGTACAAGATATTTCTGAATAACTTTTTTTCTGAAAGTCATAGAGACTTGGGCATTTCGGGATTGATAGAGGGTTGCCTGCCACGCAACCACACCGAATTTCAGCACGTTTCGAGCAAGCAGCGCGGAGTTATTCACCCTATGGTGAATATGGGTTAGAGTTGCAATTAGGGTTAGGGTTAGGGTTGTGATTAGGGTTAGGGTTAGGGTTGTGATTAGGGTTAGGGTTGGGGATGAGTACCCATTGGAGATCAAGATATTCTTCCACAACTTTTTTTCTGTAGGTCATAGAGACTTGGAAGTTGGTTCCATCTCCACTAATGTGGGTGTGCCCGATCCATTGGTACAAACCGCGAGCTTCTACGACCTTTGGAAGGGGTAGGGTTAGGGTTGTGATTAGTGTTTGCTTTTTGGGTTGTGATTAGGGTTAGGGTTAGGGATGAAAACCTATAGGAGTTCAAGATATTCTTCAATAACTTTTTTTCTGAAGGTCATAGAGACTTGGAAGTTGGTTCCATCTCCACTAATGTGGCTATGCCCGATCCATTGGGACCATCCCCGAGCTTCTACGACCTTCGGAAATGGCGAAACCACCAAATCTATTAAAAAAAGTACAAGATATTTCTGAATAACTTTTTTTCTGAAAGTCATAGAGACTTGGGCATTTCGGGATTGATAGAGGGTTGCCTGCCACGCAACCACACCGAATTTCAGCACGTTTCGAGCAAGCAGCGCGGAGTTATTCACCCTATGGTGAATATGGGTTAGAGTTGCAATTAGGGTTAGGGTTAGGGTTGTGATTAGGGTAAGGGTTAGGGTTGTGATTAGGGTTAGGGTTGGGGATGAGTACCCATTGGAGATCAAGATATTCTTCCACAACTTTTTTTCTGTAGGTCATAGAGACTTGGAAGTTGGTTCGATCTCCACTAATGTGGGTGTGCCCGATCCATTGGAACCACCCGCGAGCTTCTACGACCTTTGGAAGGGGTAGGGTTAGGGTTGTGATTAGTGTTTGCTTTTTGGGTTGTGATTAGGGTTAGGGTTAGGGATGAAAACCTATAGGAGTTCAAGATATTCTTCAATAACTTTTTTTCTGAAGGTCATAGAGACTTGGAAGTTGGTTCCATCTCCACTAATGTGGCTATGCCCGATCCATTGGGACCATCCCCGAGCTTCTACGACCTTCAGAAATGGCGAAACCACCAAATCTATTAAAAAAAGTACAAGATATTTCTGAATAACTTTTTTTCTGAAAGTCATAGAGACTTGGGCATTTCGGGATTGATAGAGGGTTGCCTGCCACGCAACCACACCGAATTTCAGCACGTTTCGAGCAAGCAGCGCGGAGTTATTCACCCTATGGTGAATATGGGTTAGAGTTGCAATTAGGGTTAGGGTTAGGGTTGTGATTAGGGTTAGGGTTAGGGTTGTGATTAGGGTTAGGGTTAGGGTTGTGATTAGGGTTAGGGTTGGGGATGAGTACCCATTGGAGATCAAGATATTCTTCCACAACTTTTTTTCTGTAGGTCATAGAGACTTGGAAGTTGGTTCCATCTCCACTAATGTGGGTGTGCCCGATCCATTGGTACCACCCGCGAGCTTCTACGACCTTTGGAAGGGGTAGGGTTAGGGTTGTGATTAGTGTTTGCTTTTTGGGTTGTGATTAGGGTTAGGGTTAGGGATGAAAACCTATAGGAGTTCAAGATATTCTTCAATAACTTTTTTTCTGAAGGTCATAGAGACTTGGAAGTTGGTTCCATCTCCACTAATGTGGCTATGCCCGATCCATTGGGACCATCCCCGAGCTTCTACGACCTTCGGAAATGGCGAAACCACCAAATCTATTAAAAAAAGTACAAGATATTTCTGAATAACTTTTTTTCTGAAAGTCATAGAGACTTGGGCATTTCGGGATTGATAGAGGGTTGCCTGCCACGCAACCACACCGAATTTCAGCACGTTTCGAGCAAGCAGCGCGGAGTTATTCACCCTATGGTGAATATGGGTTAGAGTTGCAATTAGGGTTAGGGTTAGGGTTGTGATTAGGGTAAGGGTTAGGGTTGTGATTAGGGTTAGGGTTGGGGATGAGTACCCATTGGAGATCAAGATATTCTTCCACAACTTTTTTTCTGTAGGTCATAGAGACTTGGAAGTTGGTTCGATCTCCACTAATGTGGGTGTGCCCGATCCATTGGAACCACCCGCGAGCTTCTACGACCTTTGGAAGGGGTAGGGTTAGGGTTGTGATTAGTGTTTGCTTTTTGGGTTGTGATTAGGGTTAGGGTTAGGGATGAAAACCTATAGGAGTTCAAGATATTCTTCAATAACTTTTTTTCTGAAGGTCATAGAGACTTGGAAGTTGGTTCCATCTCCACTAATGTGGCTATGCCCGATCCATTGGGACCATCCCCGAGCTTCTACGACCTTCGGAAATGGCGAAACCACCAAATCTATTAAAAAAAGTACAAGATATTTCTGAATAACTTTTTTTCTGAAAGTCATAGAGACTTGGGCATTTCGGGATTGATAGAGGGTTGCCTGCCACGCAACCACACCGAATTTCAGCACGTTTCGAGCAAGCAGCGCGGAGTTATTCACCCTATGGTGAATATGGGTTAGAGTTGCAATTAGGGTTAGGGTTAGGGTTGTGATTAGGGTTAGGGTTAGGGTTGTGATTAGGGTTAGGGTTAGGGTTGTGATTAGGGTTAGGGTTGGGGATGAGTACCCATTGGAGATCAAGATATTCTTCCACAACTTTTTTTCTGTAGGTCATAGAGACTTGGAAGTTGGTTCCATCTCCACTAATGTGGGTGTGCCCGATCCATTGGTACCACCCGCGAGCTTCTACGACCTTTGGAAGGGTTAGGGTTAGGGTTGTGATTAGTGTTTGCTTTTTGGGTTGTGATTAGGGTTAGGGTTAGGGATGAAAACCTATAGGAGTTCAAGATATTCTTCAATAACTTTTTTTCTGAAGGTCATAGAGACTTGGAAGTTGGTTCCATCTCCACTAATGTGGCTATGCCCGATCCATTGGGACCATCCCCGAGCTTCTACGACCTTCGGAAATGGCGAAACCACCAAATCTATTAAAAAAAGTACAAGATATTTCTGAATAACTTTTTTTCTGAAAGTCATAGAGACTTGGGCATTTCGGGATTGATAGAGGGTTGCCTGCCACGCAACCACACCGAATTTCAGCACGTTTCGAGCAAGCAGCGCGGAGTTATTCACCCTATGGTGAATATGGGTTAGAGTTGCAATTAGGGTTAGGGTTAGGGTTGTGATTAGGGTAAGGGTTAGGGTTGTGATTAGGGTTAGGGTTGGGGATGAGTACCCATTGGAGATCAAGATATTCTTCCACAACTTTTTTTCTGTAGGTCATAGAGACTTGGAAGTTGGTTCGATCTCCACTAATGTGGGTGTGCCCGATCCATTGGAACCACCCGCGAGCTTCTACGACCTTTGGAAGGGGTAGGGTTAGGGTTGTGATTAGTGTTTGCTTTTTGGGTTGTGATTAGGGTTAGGGTTAGGGATGAAAACCTATAGGAGTTCAAGATATTCTTCAATAACTTTTTTTCTGAAGGTCATAGAGACTTGGAAGTTGGTTCCATCTCCACTAATGTGGCTATGCCCGATCCATTGGGACCATCCCCGAGCTTCTACGACCTTCGGAAATGGCGAAACCACCAAATCTATTAAAAAAAGTACAAGATATTTCTGAATAACTTTTTTTCTGAAAGTCATAGAGACTTGGGCATTTCGGGATTGATAGAGGGTTGCCTGCCACGCAACCACACCGAATTTCAGCACGTTTCGAGCAAGCAGCGCGGAGTTATTCACCCTATGGTGAATATGGGTTAGAGTTGCAATTAGGGTTAGGGTTAGGGTTGTGATTAGGGTTAGGGTTAGGGTTGTGATTAGGGTTAGGGTTAGGGTTGTGATTAGGGTTAGGGTTGGGGATGAGTACCCATTGGAGATCAAGATATTCTTCCACAACTTTTTTTCTGTAGGTCATAGAGACTTGGAAGTTGGTTCCATCTCCACTAATGTGGGTGTGCCCGATCCATTGGTACCACCCGCGAGCTTCTACGACCTTTGGAAGGGGTAGGGTTAGGGTTGTGATTAGTGTTTGCTTTTTGGGTTGTGATTAGGGTTAGGGTTAGGGATGAAAACCTATAGGAGTTCAAGATATTCTTCAATAACTTTTTTTCTGAAGGTCATAGAGACTTGGAAGTTGGTTCCATCTCCACTAATGTGGCTATGCCCGATCCATTGGGACCATCCCCGAGCTTCTACGACCTTCGGAAATGGCGAAACCACCAAATCTATTAAAAAAAGTACAAGATATTTCTGAATAACTTTTTTTCTGAAAGTCATAGAGACTTGGGCATTTCGGGATTGATAGAGGGTTGCCTGCCACGCAACCACACCGAATTTCAGCACGTTTCGAGCAAGCAGCGCGGAGTTATTCACCCTATGGTGAATATGGGTTAGAGTTGCAATTAGGGTTAGGGTTAGGGTTGTGATTAGGGTTAGGGTTAGGGTTGTGATTAGGGTTAGGGTTGGGGATGAGTACCCATTGGAGATCAAGATATTCTTCCACAACTTTTTTTCTGTAGGTCATAGAGACTTGGAAGTTGGTTCGATCTCCACTAATGTGGGTGTGCCCGATCCATTGGAACCACCCGCGAGCTTCTACGACCTTTGGAAGGGGTAGGGTTAGGGTTGTGATTAGTGTTTGCTTTTTGGGTTGTGATTAGGGTTAGGGTTAGGGATGAAAACCTATAGGAGTTCAAGATATTCTTCAATAACTTTTTTTCTGAAGGTCATAGAGACTTGGAAGTTGGTTCCATCTCCACTAATGTGGCTATGCCCGATCCATTGGGACCATCCTCGAGCTTCTACGACCTTCGGAAATGGCGAAACCACCAAATCTATTAAAAAAAGTACAAGATATTTCTGAATAACTTTTTTTCTGAAAGTCATAGAGACTTGGGCATTTCGGGATTGATAGAGGGTTGCCTGCCACGCAACCACACCGAATTTCAGCACGTTTCGAGCAAGCAGCGCGGAGTTATTCACCCTATGGTGAATATGGGTTAGAGTTGCAATTAGGGTTAGGGTTAGGGTTGTGATTAGGGTTAGGGTTAGGGTTGTGATTAGGGTTAGGGTTGGGGATGAGTACCCATTGGAGATCAAGATATTCTTCCACAACTTTTTTTCTGTAGGTCATAGAGACTTGGAAGTTGGTTCCATCTCCACTAATGTGGGTGTGCCCGATCCATTGGTACCACCCGCGAGCTTCTACGACCTTTGGAAGGGGTAGGGTTAGGGTTGTGATTAGTGTTTGCTTTTTGGGTTGTGATTAGGGTTAGGGTTAGGGATGAAAACCTATAGGAGTTCAAGATATTCTTCAATAACTTTTTTTCTGAAGGTCATAGAGACTTGGAAGTTGGTTCCATCTCCACTAATGTGGCTATGCCCGATCCATTGGGACCATCCCCGAGCTTCTACGACCTTCGGAAATGGCGAAACCACCAAATCTATTAAAAAAAGTACAAGATATTTCTGAATAACTTTTTTTCTGAAAGTCATAGAGACTTGGGCATTTCGGGATTGATAGAGGGTTGCCTGCCACGCAACCACACCGAATTTCAGCACGTTTCGAGCAAGCAGCGCGGAGTTATTCACCCTATGGTGAATATGGGTTAGAGTTGCAATTAGGGTTAGGGTTAGGGTTGTGATTAGGGTTAGGGTTAGGGTTGTGATTAGGGTTAGGGTTAGGGTTGTGATTAGGGTTAGGGTTGGGGATGAGTACCCATTGGAGATCAAGATATTCTTCCACAACTTTTTTTCTGTAGGTCATAGAGACTTGGAAGTTGGTTCCATCTCCACTAATGTGGGTGTGCCCGATCCATTGGTACCACCCGCGAGCTTCTACGACCTTTGGAAGGGGTAGGGTTAGGGTTGTGATTAGTGTTTGCTTTTTGGGTTGTGATTAGGGTTAGGGTTAGGGTTGTGATTAGGGTTAGGGTTGGGGATGAGTACCCATTGGAGATCAAGATATTCTTCCACAACTTTTTTTCTGTAGGTCATAGAGACTTGGAAGTTGGTTCGATCTCCACTAATGTGGGTGTGCCCGATCCATTGGAACCACCCGCGAGCTTCTACGACCTTTGGAAGGGGTAGGGTTAGGGTTGTGATTAGTGTTTGCTTTTTGGGTTGTGATTAGGGTTAGGGTTAGGGATGAAAACCTATAGGAGTTCAAGATATTCTTCAATAACTTTTTTTCTGAAGGTCATAGAGACTTGGAAGTTGGTTCCATCTCCACTAATGTGGCTATGCCCGATCCATTGGGACCATCCCCGAGCTTCTACGACCTTCGGAAATGGCGAAACCACCAAATCTATTAAAAAAAGTACAAGATATTTCTGAATAACTTTTTTTCTGAAAGTCATAGAGACTTGGGCATTTCGGGATTGATAGAGGGTTGCCTGCCACGCAACCACACCGAATTTCAGCACGTTTCGAGCAAGCAGCGCGGAGTTATTCACCCTATGGTGAATATGGGTTAGAGTTGCAATTAGGGTTAGGGTTAGGGTTGTGATTAGGGTTAGGGTTAGGGTTGTGATTAGGGTTAGGGTTAGGGTTGTGATTAGGGTTAGGGTTGGGGATGAGTACCCATTGGAGATCAAGATATTCTTCCACAACTTTTTTTCTGTAGGTCATAGAGACTTGGAAGTTGGTTCCATCTCCACTAATGTGGGTGTGCCCGATCCATTGGAACCACCCGCGAGCTTCTACGACCTTTGGAAGGGGTAGGGTTAGGGTTGTGATTAGTGTTTGCTTTTTGGGTTGTGATTAGGGTTAGGGTTAGGGATGAAAACCTATAGGAGTTCAAGATATTCTTCAATAACTTTTTTTCTGAAGGTCATAGAGACTTGGAAGTTGGTTCCATCTCCACTAATGTGGCTATGCCCGATCCATTGGGACCATCCTCGAGCTTCTACGACCTTCGGAAATGGCGAAACCACCAAATCTATTAAAAAAAGTACAAGATATTTCTGAATAACTTTTTTTCTGAAAGTCATAGAGACTTGGGCATTTCGGGATTGATAGAGGGTTGCCTGCCACGCAACCACACCGAATTTCAGCACGTTTCGAGCAAGCAGCGCGGAGTTATTCACCCTATGGTGAATATGGGTTAGAGTTGCAATTAGGGTTAGGGTTAGGGTTGTGATTAGGGTTAGGGTTAGGGTTGTGATTAGGGTTAGGGTTGGGGATGAGTACCCATTGGAGATCAAGATATTCTTCCACAACTTTTTTTCTGTAGGTCATAGAGACTTGGAAGTTGGTTCCATCTCCACTAATGTGGGTGTGCCCGATCCATTGGTACCACCCGCGAGCTTCTACGACCTTTGGAAGGGGTAGGGTTAGGGTTGTGATTAGTGTTTGCTTTTTGGGTTGTGATTAGGGTTAGGGTTAGGGATGAAAACCTATAGGAGTTCAAGATATTCTTCAATAACTTTTTTTCTGAAGGTCATAGAGACTTGGAAGTTGGTTCCATCTCCACTAATGTGGCTATGCCCGATCCATTGGGACCATCCCCGAGCTTCTACGACCTTCGGAAATGGCGAAACCACCAAATCTATTAAAAAAAGTACAAGATATTTCTGAATAACTTTTTTTCTGAAAGTCATAGAGACTTGGGCATTTCGGGATTGATAGAGGGTTGCCTGCCACGCAACCACACCGAATTTCAGCACGTTTCGAGCAAGCAGCGCGGAGTTATTCACCCTATGGTGAATATGGGTTAGAGTTGCAATTAGGGTTAGGGTTAGGGTTGTGATTAGGGTAAGGGTTAGGGTTGTGATTAGGGTTAGGGTTGGGGATGAGTACCCATTGGAGATCAAGATATTCTTCCACAACTTTTTTTCTGTAGGTCATAGAGACTTGGAAGTTGGTTCGATCTCCACTAATGTGGGTGTGCCCGATCCATTGGAACCACCCGCGAGCTTCTACGACCTTTGGAAGGGGTAGGGTTAGGGTTGTGATTAGTGTTTGCTTTTTGGGTTGTGATTAGGGTTAGGGTTAGGGATGAAAACCTATAGGAGTTCAAGATATTCTTCAATAACTTTTTTTCTGAAGGTCATAGAGACTTGGAAGTTGGTTCCATCTCCACTAATGTGGCTATGCCCGATCCATTGGGACCATCCCCGAGCTTCTACGACCTTCGGAAATGGCGAAACCACCAAATCTATTAAAAAAAGTACAAGATATTTCTGAATAACTTTTTTTCTGAAAGTCATAGAGACTTGGGCATTTCGGGATTGATAGAGGGTTGCCTGCCACGCAACCACACCGAATTTCAGCACGTTTCGAGCAAGCAGCGCGGAGTTATTCACCCTATGGTGAATATGGGTTAGAGTTGCAATTAGGGTTAGGGTTAGGGTTGTGATTAGGGTTAGGGTTAGGGTTGTGATTAGGGTTAGGGTTAGGGTTGTGATTAGGGTTAGGGTTGGGGATGAGTACCCATTGGAGATCAAGATATTCTTCCACAACTTTTTTTCTGTAGGTCATAGAGACTTGGAAGTTGGTTCCATCTCCACTAATGTGGGTGTGCCCGATCCATTGGTACCACCCGCGAGCTTCTACGACCTTTGGAAGGGTTAGGGTTAGGGTTGTGATTAGTGTTTGCTTTTTGGGTTGTGATTAGGGTTAGGGTTAGGGATGAAAACCTATAGGAGTTCAAGATATTCTTCAATAACTTTTTTTCTGAAGGTCATAGAGACTTGGAAGTTGGTTCCATCTCCACTAATGTGGCTATGCCCGATCCATTGGGACCATCCCCGAGCTTCTACGACCTTCGGAAATGGCGAAACCACCAAATCTATTAAAAAAAGTACAAGATATTTCTGAATAACTTTTTTTCTGAAAGTCATAGAGACTTGGGCATTTCGGGATTGATAGAGGGTTGCCTGCCACGCAACCACACCGAATTTCAGCACGTTTCGAGCAAGCAGCGCGGAGTTATTCACCCTATGGTGAATATGGGTTAGAGTTGCAATTAGGGTTAGGGTTAGGGTTGTGATTAGGGTAAGGGTTAGGGTTGTGATTAGGGTTAGGGTTGGGGATGAGTACCCATTGGAGATCAAGATATTCTTCCACAACTTTTTTTCTGTAGGTCATAGAGACTTGGAAGTTGGTTCGATCTCCACTAATGTGGGTGTGCCCGATCCATTGGAACCACCCGCGAGCTTCTACGACCTTTGGAAGGGGTAGGGTTAGGGTTGTGATTAGTGTTTGCTTTTTGGGTTGTGATTAGGGTTAGGGTTAGGGATGAAAACCTATAGGAGTTCAAGATATTCTTCAATAACTTTTTTTCTGAAGGTCATAGAGACTTGGAAGTTGGTTCCATCTCCACTAATGTGGCTATGCCCGATCCATTGGGACCATCCCCGAGCTTCTACGACCTTCGGAAATGGCGAAACCACCAAATCTATTAAAAAAAGTACAAGATATTTCTGAATAACTTTTTTTCTGAAAGTCATAGAGACTTGGGCATTTCGGGATTGATAGAGGGTTGCCTGCCACGCAACCACACCGAATTTCAGCACGTTTCGAGCAAGCAGCGCGGAGTTATTCACCCTATGGTGAATATGGGTTAGAGTTGCAATTAGGGTTAGGGTTAGGGTTGTGATTAGGGTTAGGGTTAGGGTTGTGATTAGGGTTAGGGTTAGGGTTGTGATTAGGGTTAGGGTTGGGGATGAGTACCCATTGGAGATCAAGATATTCTTCCACAACTTTTTTTCTGTAGGTCATAGAGACTTGGAAGTTGGTTCCATCTCCACTAATGTGGGTGTGCCCGATCCATTGGAACCACCCGCGAGCTTCTACGACCTTTGGAAGGGGTAGGGTTAGGGTTGTGATTAGTGTTTGCTTTTTGGGTTGTGATTAGGGTTAGGGTTAGGGATGAAAACCTATAGGAGTTCAAGATATTCTTCAATAACTTTTTTTCTGAAGGTCATAGAGACTTGGAAGTTGGTTCCATCTCCACTAATGTGGCTATGCCCGATCCATTGGGACCATCCTCGAGCTTCTACGACCTTCGGAAATGGCGAAACCACCAAATCTATTAAAAAAAGTACAAGATATTTCTGAATAACTTTTTTTCTGAAAGTCATAGAGACTTGGGCATTTCGGGATTGATAGAGGGTTGCCTGCCACGCAACCACACCGAATTTCAGCACGTTTCGAGCAAGCAGCGCGGAGTTATTCACCCTATGGTGAATATGGGTTAGAGTTGCAATTAGGGTTAGGGTTAGGGTTGTGATTAGGGTTAGGGTTAGGGTTGTGATTAGGGTTAGGGTTGGGGATGAGTACCCATTGGAGATCAAGATATTCTTCCACAACTTTTTTTCTGTAGGTCATAGAGACTTGGAAGTTGGTTCCATCTCCACTAATGTGGGTGTGCCCGATCCATTGGTACCACCCGCGAGCTTCTACGACCTTTGGAAGGGGTAGGGTTAGGGTTGTGATTAGTGTTTGCTTTTTGGGTTGTGATTAGGGTTAGGGTTAGGGATGAAAACCTATAGGAGTTCAAGATATTCTTCAATAACTTTTTTTCTGAAGGTCATAGAGACTTGGAAGTTGGTTCCATCTCCACTAATGTGGCTATGCCCGATCCATTGGGACCATCCCCGAGCTTCTACGACCTTCGGAAATGGCGAAACCACCAAATCTATTAAAAAAAGTACAAGATATTTCTGAATAACTTTTTTTCTGAAAGTCATAGAGACTTGGGCATTTCGGGATTGATAGAGGGTTGCCTGCCACGCAACCACACCGAATTTCAGCACGTTTCGAGCAAGCAGCGCGGAGTTATTCACCCTATGGTGAATATGGGTTAGAGTTGCAATTAGGGTTAGGGTTAGGGTTGTGATTAGGGTTAGGGTTAGGGTTGTGATTAGGGTTAGGGTTAGGGTTGTGATTAGGGTTAGGGTTGGGGATGAGTACCCATTGGAGATCAAGATATTCTTCCACAACTTTTTTTCTGTAGGTCATAGAGACTTGGAAGTTGGTTCCATCTCCACTAATGTGGGTGTGCCCGATCCATTGGAACCACCCGCGAGCTTCTACGACCTTTGGAAGGGGTAGGGTTAGGGTTGTGATTAGTGTTTGCTTTTTGGGTTGTGATTAGGGTTAGGGTTAGGGATGAAAACCTATAGGAGTTCAAGATATTCTTCAATAACTTTTTTTCTGAAGGTCATAGAGACTTGGAAGTTGGTTCCATCTCCACTAATGTGGCTATGCCCGATCCATTGGGACCATCCTCGAGCTTCTACGACCTTCGGAAATGGCGAAACCACCAAATCTATTAAAAAAAGTACAAGATATTTCTGAATAACTTTTTTTCTGAAAGTCATAGAGACTTGGGCATTTCGGGATTGATAGAGGGTTGCCTGCCACGCAACCACACCGAATTTCAGCACGTTTCGAGCAAGCAGCGCGGAGTTATTCACCCTATGGTGAATATGGGTTAGAGTTGCAATTAGGGTTAGGGTTAGGGTTGTGATTAGGGTTAGGGTTAGGGTTGTGATTAGGGTTAGGGTTGGGGATGAGTACCCATTGGAGATCAAGATATTCTTCCACAACTTTTTTTCTGTAGGTCATAGAGACTTGGAAGTTGGTTCCATCTCCACTAATGTGGGTGTGCCCGATCCATTGGTACCACCCGCGAGCTTCTACGACCTTTGGAAGGGGTAGGGTTAGGGTTGTGATTAGTGTTTGCTTTTTGGGTTGTGATTAGGGTTAGGGTTAGGGATGAAAACCTATAGGAGTTCAAGATATTCTTCAATAACTTTTTTTCTGAAGGTCATAGAGACTTGGAAGTTGGTTCCATCTCCACTAATGTGGCTATGCCCGATCCATTGGGACCATCCCCGAGCTTCTACGACCTTCGGAAATGGCGAAACCACCAAATCTATTAAAAAAAGTACAAGATATTTCTGAATAACTTTTTTTCTGAAAGTCATAGAGACTTGGGCATTTCGGGATTGATAGAGGGTTGCCTGCCACGCAACCACACCGAATTTCAGCACGTTTCGAGCAAGCAGCGCGGAGTTATTCACCCTATGGTGAATATGGGTTAGAGTTGCAATTAGGGTTAGGGTTAGGGTTGTGATTAGGGTTAGGGTTAGGGTTGTGATTAGGGTTAGGGTTGGGGATGAGTACCCATTGGAGATCAAGATATTCTTCCACAACTTTTTTTCTGTAGGTCATAGAGACTTGGAAGTTGGTTCCATCTCCACTAATGTGGGTGTGCCCGATCCATTGGTACCACCCGCGAGCTTCTACGACCTTTGGAAGGGGTAGGGTTAGGGTTGTGATTAGTGTTTGCTTTTTGGGTTGTGATTAGGGTTAGGGTTAGGGATGAAAACCTATAGGAGTTCAAGATATTCTTCAATAACTTTTTTTCTGAAGGTCATAGAGACTTGGAAGTTGGTTCCATCTCCACTAATGTGGCTATGCCCGATCCATTGGGACCATCCCCGAGCTTCTACGACCTTCGGAAATGGCGAAACCACCAAATCTATTAAAAAAAGTACAAGATATTTCTGAATAACTTTTTTTCTGAAAGTCATAGAGACTTGGGCATTTCGGGATTGATAGAGGGTTGCCTGCCACGCAACCACACCGAATTTCAGCACGTTTCGAGCAAGCAGCGCGGAGTTATTCACCCTATGGTGAATATGGGTTAGAGTTGCAATTAGGGTTAGGGTTAGGGTTGTGATTAGGGTTAGGGTTAGGGTTGTGATTAGGGTTAGGGTTGGGGATGAGTACCCATTGGAGATCAAGATATTCTTCCACAACTTTTTTTCTGTAGGTCATAGAGACTTGGAAGTTGGTTCCATCTCCACTAATGTGGGTGTGCCCGATCCATTGGTACCACCCGCGAGCTTCTACGACCTTTGGAAGGGGTAGGGTTAGGGTTGTGATTAGTGTTTGCTTTTTGGGTTGTGATTAGGGTTAGGGTTAGGGATGAAAACCTATAGGAGTTCAAGATATTCTTCAATAACTTTTTTTCTGAAGGTCATAGAGACTTGGAAGTTGGTTCCATCTCCACTAATGTGGCTATGCCCGATCCATTGGGACCATCCCCGAGCTTCTACGACCTTCGGAAATGGCGAAACCACCAAATCTATTAAAAAAAGTACAAGATATTTCTGAATAACTTTTTTTCTGAAAGTCATAGAGACTTGGGCATTTCGGGATTGATAGAGGGTTGCCTGCCACGCAACCACACCGAATTTCAGCACGTTTCGAGCAAGCAGCGCGGAGTTATTCACCCTATGGTGAATATGGGTTAGAGTTGCAATTAGGGTTAGGGTTAGGGTTGTGATTAGGGTTAGGGTTAGGGTTGTGATTAGGGTTAGGGTTGGGGATGAGTACCCATTGGAGATCAAGATATTCTTCCACAACTTTTTTTCTGTAGGTCATAGAGACTTGGAAGTTGGTTCGATCTCCACTAATGTGGGTGTGCCCGATCCATTGGAACCACCCGCGAGCTTCTACGACCTTTGGAAGGGGTAGGGTTAGGGTTGTGATTAGTGTTTGCTTTTTGGGTTGTGATTAGGGTTAGGGTTAGGGATGAAAACCTATAGGAGTTCAAGATATTCTTCAATAACTTTTTTTCTGAAGGTCATAGAGACTTGGAAGTTGGTTCCATCTCCACTAATGTGGCTATGCCCGATCCATTGGGACCATCCCCGAGCTTCTACGACCTTCGGAAATGGCGAAACCACCAAATCTATTAAAAAAAGTACAAGATATTTCTGAATAACTTTTTTTCTGAAAGTCATAGAGACTTGGGCATTTCGGGATTGATAGAGGGTTGCCTGCCACGCAACCACACCGAATTTCAGCACGTTTCGAGCAAGCAGCGCGGAGTTATTCACCCTATGGTGAATATGGGTTAGAGTTGCAATTAGGGTTAGGGTTAGGGTTGTGATTAGGGTTAGGGTTAGGGTTGTGATTAGGGTTAGGGTTGGGGATGAGTACCCATTGGAGATCAAGATATTCTTCCACAACTTTTTTTCTGTAGGTCATAGAGACTTGGAAGTTGGTTCGATCTCCACTAATGTGGGTGTGCCCGATCCATTGGAACCACCCGCGAGCTTCTACGACCTTTGGAAGGGGTAGGGTTAGGGTTGTGATTAGTGTTTGCTTTTTGGGTTGTGATTAGGGTTAGGGTTAGGGATGAAAACCTATAGGAGTTCAAGATATTCTTCAATAACTTTTTTTCTGAAGGTCATAGAGACTTGGAAGTTGGTTCCATCTCCACTAATGTGGCTATGCCCGATCCATTGGGACCATCCCCGAGCTTCTACGACCTTCGGAAATGGCGAAACCACCAAATCTATTAAAAAAAGTACAAGATATTTCTGAATAACTTTTTTTCTGAAAGTCATAGAGACTTGGGCATTTCGGGATTGATAGAGGGTTGCCTGCCACGCAACCACACCGAATTTCAGCACGTTTCGAGCAAGCAGCGCGGAGTTATTCACCCTATGGTGAATATGGGTTAGAGTTGCAATTAGGGTTAGGGTTAGGGTTGTGATTAGGGTTAGGGTTAGGGTTGTGATTAGGGTTAGGGTTGGGGATGAGTACCCATTGGAGATCAAGATATTCTTCCACAACTTTTTTTCTGTAGGTCATAGAGACTTGGAAGTTGGTTCCATCTCCACTAATGTGGGTGTGCCCGATCCATTGGTACCACCCGCGAGCTTCTACGACCTTTGGAAGGGGTAGGGTTAGGGTTGTGATTAGTGTTTGCTTTTTGGGTTGTGATTAGGGTTAGGGTTAGGGATGAAAACCTATAGGAGTTCAAGATATTCTTCAATAACTTTTTTTCTGAAGGTCATAGAGACTTGGAAGTTGGTTCCATCTCCACTAATGTGGCTATGCCCGATCCATTGGGACCATCCCCGAGCTTCTACGACCTTCGGAAATGGCGAAACCACCAAATCTATTAAAAAAAGTACAAGATATTTCTGAATAACTTTTTTTCTGAAAGTCATAGAGACTTGGGCATTTCGGGATTGATAGAGGGTTGCCTGCCACGCAACCACACCGAATTTCAGCACGTTTCGAGCAAGCAGCGCGGAGTTATTCACCCTATGGTGAATATGGGTTAGAGTTGCAATTAGGGTTAGGGTTAGGGTTGTGATTAGGGTTAGGGTTAGGGTTGTGATTAGGGTTAGGGTTGGGGATGAGTACCCATTGGAGATCAAGATATTCTTCCACAACTTTTTTTCTGTAGGTCATAGAGACTTGGAAGTTGGTTCGATCTCCACTAATGTGGGTGTGCCCGATCCATTGGAACCACCCGCGAGCTTCTACGACCTTTGGAAGGGGTAGGGTTAGGGTTGTGATTAGTGTTTGCTTTTTGGGTTGTGATTAGGGTTAGGGTTAGGGATGAAAACCTATAGGAGTTCAAGATATTCTTCAATAACTTTTTTTCTGAAGGTCATAGAGACTTGGAAGTTGGTTCCATCTCCACTAATGTGGCTATGCCCGATCCATTGGGACCATCCCCGAGCTTCTACGACCTTCGGAAATGGCGAAACCACCAAATCTATTAAAAAAAGTACAAGATATTTCTGAATAACTTTTTTTCTGAAAGTCATAGAGACTTGGGCATTTCGGGATTGATAGAGGGTTGCCTGCCACGCAACCACACCGAATTTCAGCACGTTTCGAGCAAGCAGCGCGGAGTTATTCACCCTATGGTGAATATGGGTTAGAGTTGCAATTAGGGTTAGGGTTAGGGTTGTGATTAGGGTTAGGGTTAGGGTTGTGATTAGGGTTAGGGTTGGGGATGAGTACCCATTGGAGATCAAGATATTCTTCCACAACTTTTTTTCTGTAGGTCATAGAGACTTGGAAGTTGGTTCCATCTCCACTAATGTGGGTGTGCCCGATCCATTGGTACCACCCGCGAGCTTCTACGACCTTTGGAAGGGGTAGGGTTAGGGTTGTGATTAGTGTTTGCTTTTTGGGTTGTGATTAGGGTTAGGGTTAGGGATGAAAACCTATAGGAGTTCAAGATATTCTTCAATAACTTTTTTTCTGAAGGTCATAGAGACTTGGAAGTTGGTTCCATCTCCACTAATGTGGCTATGCCCGATCCATTGGGACCATCCCCGAGCTTCTACGACCTTCGGAAATGGCGAAACCACCAAATCTATTAAAAAAAGTACAAGATATTTCTGAATAACTTTTTTTCTGAAAGTCATAGAGACTTGGGCATTTCGGGATTGATAGAGGGTTGCCTGCCACGCAACCACACCGAATTTCAGCACGTTTCGAGCAAGCAGCGCGGAGTTATTCACCCTATGGTGAATATGGGTTAGAGTTGCAATTAGGGTTAGGGTTAGGGTTGTGATTAGGGTTAGGGTTAGGGTTGTGATTAGGGTTAGGGTTGGGGATGAGTACCCATTGGAGATCAAGATATTCTTCCACAACTTTTTTTCTGTAGGTCATAGAGACTTGGAAGTTGGTTCCATCTCCACTAATGTGGGTGTGCCCGATCCATTGGTACCACCCGCGAGCTTCTACGACCTTTGGAAGGGGTAGGGTTAGGGTTGTGATTAGTGTTTGCTTTTTGGGTTGTGATTAGGGTTAGGGTTAGGGATGAAAACCTATAGGAGTTCAAGATATTCTTCAATAACTTTTTTTCTGAAGGTCATAGAGACTTGGAAGTTGGTTCCATCTCCACTAATGTGGCTATGCCCGATCCATTGGGACCATCCCCGAGCTTCTACGACCTTCGGAAATGGCGAAACCACCAAATCTATTAAAAAAAGTACAAGATATTTCTGAATAACTTTTTTTCTGAAAGTCATAGAGACTTGGGCATTTCGGGATTGATAGAGGGTTGCCTGCCACGCAACCACACCGAATTTCAGCACGTTTCGAGCAAGCAGCGCGGAGTTATTCACCCTATGGTGAATATGGGTTAGAGTTGCAATTAGGGTTAGGGTTAGGGTTGTGATTAGGGTTAGGGTTAGGGTTGTGATTAGGGTTAGGGTTGGGGATGAGTACCCATTGGAGATCAAGATATTCTTCCACAACTTTTTTTCTGTAGGTCATAGAGACTTGGAAGTTGGTTCCATCTCCACTAATGTGGGTGTGCCCGATCCATTGGTACCACCCGCGAGCTTCTACGACCTTTGGAAGGGGTAGGGTTAGGGTTGTGATTAGTGTTTGCTTTTTGGGTTGTGATTAGGGTTAGGGTTAGGGATGAAAACCTATAGGAGTTCAAGATATTCTTCAATAACTTTTTTTCTGAAGGTCATAGAGACTTGGAAGTTGGTTCCATCTCCACTAATGTGGCTATGCCCGATCCATTGGGACCATCCCCGAGCTTCTACGACCTTCGGAAATGGCGAAACCACCAAATCTATTAAAAAAAGTACAAGATATTTCTGAATAACTTTTTTTCTGAAAGTCATAGAGACTTGGGCATTTCGGGATTGATAGAGGGTTGCCTGCCACGCAACCACACCGAATTTCAGCACGTTTCGAGCAAGCAGCGCGGAGTTATTCACCCTATGGTGAATATGGGTTAGAGTTGCAATTAGGGTTAGGGTTAGGGTTGTGATTAGGGTTAGGGTTAGGGTTGTGATTAGGGTTAGGGTTGGGGATGAGTACCCATTGGAGATCAAGATATTCTTCCACAACTTTTTTTCTGTAGGTCATAGAGACTTGGAAGTTGGTTCGATCTCCACTAATGTGGGTGTGCCCGATCCATTGGAACCACCCGCGAGCTTCTACGACCTTTGGAAGGGGTAGGGTTAGGGTTGTGATTAGTGTTTGCTTTTTGGGTTGTGATTAGGGTTAGGGTTAGGGATGAAAACCTATAGGAGTTCAAGATATTCTTCAATAACTTTTTTTCTGAAGGTCATAGAGACTTGGAAGTTGGTTCCATCTCCACTAATGTGGCTATGCCCGATCCATTGGGACCATCCCCGAGCTTCTACGACCTTCGGAAATGGCGAAACCACCAAATCTATTAAAAAAAGTACAAGATATTTCTGAATAACTTTTTTTCTGAAAGTCATAGAGACTTGGGCATTTCGGGATTGATAGAGGGTTGCCTGCCACGCAACCACACCGAATTTCAGCACGTTTCGAGCAAGCAGCGCGGAGTTATTCACCCTATGGTGAATATGGGTTAGAGTTGCAATTAGGGTTAGGGTTAGGGTTGTGATTAGGGTTAGGGTTAGGGTTGTGATTAGGGTTAGGGTTGGGGATGAGTACCCATTGGAGATCAAGATATTCTTCCACAACTTTTTTTCTGTAGGTCATAGAGACTTGGAAGTTGGTTCCATCTCCACTAATGTGGGTGTGCCCGATCCATTGGTACCACCCGCGAGCTTCTACGACCTTTGGAAGGGGTAGGGTTAGGGTTGTGATTAGTGTTTGCTTTTTGGGTTGTGATTAGGGTTAGGGTTAGGGATGAAAACCTATAGGAGTTCAAGATATTCTTCAATAACTTTTTTTCTGAAGGTCATAGAGACTTGGAAGTTGGTTCCATCTCCACTAATGTGGCTATGCCCGATCCATTGGGACCATCCCCGAGCTTCTACGACCTTCGGAAATGGCGAAACCACCAAATCTATTAAAAAAAGTACAAGATATTTCTGAATAACTTTTTTTCTGAAAGTCATAGAGACTTGGGCATTTCGGGATTGATAGAGGGTTGCCTGCCACGCAACCACACCGAATTTCAGCACGTTTCGAGCAAGCAGCGCGGAGTTATTCACCCTATGGTGAATATGGGTTAGAGTTGCAATTAGGGTTAGGGTTAGGGTTGTGATTAGGGTTAGGGTTAGGGTTGTGATTAGGGTTAGGGTTGGGGATGAGTACCCATTGGAGATCAAGATATTCTTCCACAACTTTTTTTCTGTAGGTCATAGAGACTTGGAAGTTGGTTCCATCTCCACTAATGTGGGTGTGCCCGATCCATTGGTACCACCCGCGAGCTTCTACGACCTTTGGAAGGGGTAGGGTTAGGGTTGTGATTAGTGTTTGCTTTTTGGGTTGTGATTAGGGTTAGGGTTAGGGATGAAAACCTATAGGAGTTCAAGATATTCTTCAATAACTTTTTTTCTGAAGGTCATAGAGACTTGGAAGTTGGTTCCATCTCCACTAATGTGGCTATGCCCGATCCATTGGGACCATCCCCGAGCTTCTACGACCTTCGGAAATGGCGAAACCACCAAATCTATTAAAAAAAGTACAAGATATTTCTGAATAACTTTTTTTCTGAAAGTCATAGAGACTTGGGCATTTCGGGATTGATAGAGGGTTGCCTGCCACGCAACCACACCGAATTTCAGCACGTTTCGAGCAAGCAGCGCGGAGTTATTCACCCTATGGTGAATATGGGTTAGAGTTGCTATTAGGGTTAGGGTTAGGGTTGTGATTAGGGTTAGGGTTGGGGATGAGTACCCATTGGAGATCAAGATATTCTTCCACAACTTTTTTTCTGTAGGTCATAGAGACTTGGAAGTTGGTTCCATCTCCACTAATGTGGGTGTGCCCGATCCATTGGTACCACCCGCGAGCTTCTACGACCTTTGGAAGGGGTAGGGTTAGGGTTGTGATTAGTGTTTGCTTTTTGGGTTGTGATTAGGGTTAGGGTTAGGGATGAAAACCTATAGGAGTTCAAGATATTCTTCAATAACTTTTTTTCTGAAGGTCATAGAGACTTGGAAGTTGGTTCCATCTCCACTAATGTGGCTATGCCCGATCCATTGGGACCATCCCCGAGCTTCTACGACCTTCGGAAATGGCGAAACCACCAAATCTATTAAAAAAAGTACAAGATATTTCTGAATAACTTTTTTTCTGAAAGTCATAGAGACTTGGGCATTTCGGGATTGATAGAGGGTTGCCTGCCACGCAACCACACCGAATTTCAGCACGTTTCGAGCAAGCAGCGCGGAGTTATTCACCCTATGGTGAATATGGGTTAGAGTTGCAATTAGGGTTAGGGTTAGGGTTGTGATTAGGGTTAGGGTTAGGGTTGTGATTAGGGTTAGGGTTGGGGATGAGTACCCATTGGAGATCAAGATATTCTTCCACAACTTTTTTTCTGTAGGTCATAGAGACTTGGAAGTTGGTTCCATCTCCACTAATGTGGGTGTGCCCGATCCATTGGTACCACCCGCGAGCTTCTACGACCTTTGGAAGGGGTAGGGTTAGGGTTGTGATTAGTGTTTGCTTTTTGGGTTGTGATTAGGGTTAGGGTTAGGGATGAAAACCTATAGGAGTTCAAGATATTCTTCAATAACTTTTTTTCTGAAGGTCATAGAGACTTGGAAGTTGGTTCCATCTCCACTAATGTGGCTATGCCCGATCCATTGGGACCATCCCCGAGCTTCTACGACCTTCGGAAATGGCGAAACCACCAAATCTATTAAAAAAAGTACAAGATATTTCTGAATAACTTTTTTTCTGAAAGTCATAGAGACTTGGGCATTTCGGGATTGATAGAGGGTTGCCTGCCACGCAACCACACCGAATTTCAGCACGTTTCGAGCAAGCAGCGCGGAGTTATTCACCCTATGGTGAATATGGGTTAGAGTTGCAATTAGGGTTAGGGTTAGGGTTGTGATTAGGGTTAGGGTTAGGGTTGTGATTAGGGTTAGGGTTGGGGATGAGTACCCATTGGAGATCAAGATATTCTTCCACAACTTTTTTTCTGTAGGTCATAGAGACTTGGAAGTTGGTTCCATCTCCACTAATGTGGGTGTGCCCGATCCATTGGTACCACCCGCGAGCTTCTACGACCTTTGGAAGGGGTAGGGTTAGGGTTGTGATTAGTGTTTGCTTTTTGGGTTGTGATTAGGGTTAGGGTTAGGGATGAAAACCTATAGGAGTTCAAGATATTCTTCAATAACTTTTTTTCTGAAGGTCATAGAGACTTGGAAGTTGGTTCCATCTCCACTAATGTGGCTATGCCCGATCCATTGGGACCATCCCCGAGCTTCTACGACCTTCGGAAATGGCGAAACCACCAAATCTATTAAAAAAAGTACAAGATATTTCTGAATAACTTTTTTTCTGAAAGTCATAGAGACTTGGGCATTTCGGGATTGATAGAGGGTTGCCTGCCACGCAACCACACCGAATTTCAGCACGTTTCGAGCAAGCAGCGCGGAGTTATTCACCCTATGGTGAATATGGGTTAGAGTTGCAATTAGGGTTAGGGTTAGGGTTGTGATTAGGGTTAGGGTTAGGGTTGTGATTAGGGTTAGGGTTGGGGATGAGTACCCATTGGAGATCAAGATATTCTTCCACAACTTTTTTTCTGTAGGTCATAGAGACTTGGAAGTTGGTTCCATCTCCACTAATGTGGGTGTGCCCGATCCATTGGAACCACCCGCGAGCTTCTACGACCTTTGGAAGGGGTAGGGTTAGGGTTGTGATTAGTGTTTGCTTTTTGGGTTGTGATTAGGGTTAGGGTTAGGGATGAAAACCTATAGGAGTTCAAGATATTCTTCAATAACTTTTTTTCTGAAGGTCATAGAGACTTGGAAGTTGGTTCCATCTCCACTAATGTGGCTATGCCCGATCCATTGGGACCATCCCCGAGCTTCTACGACCTTCGGAAATGGCGAAACCACCAAATCTATTAAAAAAAGTACAAGATATTTCTGAATAACTTTTTTTCTGAAAGTCATAGAGACTTGGGCATTTCGGGATTGATAGAGGGTTGCCTGCCACGCAACCACACCGAATTTCAGCACGTTTCGAGCAAGCAGCGCGGAGTTATTCACCCTATGGTGAATATGGGTTAGAGTTGCAATTAGGGTTAGGGTTAGGGTTGTGATTAGGGTTAGGGTTAGGGTTGTGATTAGGGTTAGGGTTGGGGATGAGTACCCATTGGAGATCAAGATATTCTTCCACAACTTTTTTTCTGTAGGTCATAGAGACTTGGAAGTTGGTTCCATCTCCACTAATGTGGGTGTGCCCGATCCATTGGTACCACCCGCGAGCTTCTACGACCTTTGGAAGGGGTAGGGTTAGGGTTGTGATTAGTGTTTGCTTTTTGGGTTGTGATTAGGGTTAGGGTTAGGGATGAAAACCTATAGGAGTTCAAGATATTCTTCAATAACTTTTTTTCTGAAGGTCATAGAGACTTGGAAGTTGGTTCCATCTCCACTAATGTGGCTATGCCCGATCCATTGGGACCATCCCCGAGCTTCTACGACCTTCGGAAATGGCGAAACCACCAAATCTATTAAAAAAAGTACAAGATATTTCTGAATAACTTTTTTTCTGAAAGTCATAGAGACTTGGGCATTTCGGGATTGATAGAGGGTTGCCTGCCACGCAACCACACCGAATTTCAGCACGTTTCGAGCAAGCAGCGCGGAGTTATTCACCCTATGGTGAATATGGGTTAGAGTTGCAATTAGGGTTAGGGTTAGGGTTGTGATTAGGGTTAGGGTTAGGGTTGTGATTAGGGTTAGGGTTGGGGATGAGTACCCATTGGAGATCAAGATATTCTTCCACAACTTTTTTTCTGTAGGTCATAGAGACTTGGAAGTTGGTTCCATCTCCACTAATGTGGGTGTGCCCGATCCATTGGTACCACCCGCGAGCTTCTACGACCTTTGGAAGGGGTAGGGTTAGGGTTGTGATTAGTGTTTGCTTTTTGGGTTGTGATTAGGGTTAGGGTTAGGGATGAAAACCTATAGGAGTTCAAGATATTCTTCAATAACTTTTTTTCTGAAGGTCATAGAGACTTGGAAGTTGGTTCCATCTCCACTAATGTGGCTATGCCCGATCCATTGGGACCATCCCCGAGCTTCTACGACCTTCGGAAATGGCGAAACCACCAAATCTATTAAAAAAAGTACAAGATATTTCTGAATAACTTTTTTTCTGAAAGTCATAGAGACTTGGGCATTTCGGGATTGATAGAGGGTTGCCTGCCACGCAACCACACCGAATTTCAGCACGTTTCGAGCAAGCAGCGCGGAGTTATTCACCCTATGGTGAATATGGGTTAGAGTTGCTATTAGGGTTAGGGTTAGGGTTGTGATTAGGGTTAGGGTTGGGGATGAGTACCCATTGGAGATCAAGATATTCTTCCACAACTTTTTTTCTGTAGGTCATAGAGACTTGGAAGTTGGTTCCATCTCCACTAATGTGGGTGTGCCCGATCCATTGGTACCACCCGCGAGCTTCTACGACCTTTGGAAGGGGTAGGGTTAGGGTTGTGATTAGTGTTTGCTTTTTGGGTTGTGATTAGGGTTAGGGTTAGGGATGAAAACCTATAGGAGTTCAAGATATTCTTCAATAACTTTTTTTCTGAAGGTCATAGAGACTTGGAAGTTGGTTCCATCTCCACTAATGTGGCTATGCCCGATCCATTGGGACCATCCCCGAGCTTCTACGACCTTCGGAAATGGCGAAACCACCAAATCTATTAAAAAAAGTACAAGATATTTCTGAATAACTTTTTTTCTGAAAGTCATAGAGACTTGGGCATTTCGGGATTGATAGAGGGTTGCCTGCCACGCAACCACACCGAATTTCAGCACGTTTCGAGCAAGCAGCGCGGAGTTATTCACCCTATGGTGAATATGGGTTAGAGTTGCAATTAGGGTTAGGGTTAGGGTTGTGATTAGGGTTAGGGTTAGGGTTGTGATTAGGGTTAGGGTTGGGGATGAGTACCCATTGGAGATCAAGATATTCTTCCACAACTTTTTTTCTGTAGGTCATAGAGACTTGGAAGTTGGTTCCATCTCCACTAATGTGGGTGTGCCCGATCCATTGGTACCACCCGCGAGCTTCTACGACCTTTGGAAGGGGTAGGGTTAGGGTTGTGATTAGTGTTTGCTTTTTGGGTTGTGATTAGGGTTAGGGTTAGGGATGAAAACCTATAGGAGTTCAAGATATTCTTCAATAACTTTTTTTCTGAAGGTCATAGAGACTTGGAAGTTGGTTCCATCTCCACTAATGTGGCTATGCCCGATCCATTGGGACCATCCCCGAGCTTCTACGACCTTCGGAAATGGCGAAACCACCAAATCTATTAAAAAAAGTACAAGATATTTCTGAATAACTTTTTTTCTGAAAGTCATAGAGACTTGGGCATTTCGGGATTGATAGAGGGTTGCCTGCCACGCAACCACACCGAATTTCAGCACGTTTCGAGCAAGCAGCGCGGAGTTATTCACCCTATGGTGAATATGGGTTAGAGTTGCAATTAGGGTTAGGGTTAGGGTTGTGATTAGGGTTAGGGTTAGGGTTGTGATTAGGGTTAGGGTTGGGGATGAGTACCCATTGGAGATCAAGATATTCTTCCACAACTTTTTTTCTGTAGGTCATAGAGACTTGGAAGTTGGTTCCATCTCCACTAATGTGGGTGTGCCCGATCCATTGGTACCACCCGCGAGCTTCTACGACCTTTGGAAGGGGTAGGGTTAGGGTTGTGATTAGTGTTTGCTTTTTGGGTTGTGATTAGGGTTAGGGTTAGGGATGAAAACCTATAGGAGTTCAAGATATTCTTCAATAACTTTTTTTCTGAAGGTCATAGAGACTTGGAAGTTGGTTCCATCTCCACTAATGTGGCTATGCCCGATCCATTGGGACCATCCCCGAGCTTCTACGACCTTCGGAAATGGCGAAACCACCAAATCTATTAAAAAAAGTACAAGATATTTCTGAATAACTTTTTTTCTGAAAGTCATAGAGACTTGGGCATTTCGGGATTGATAGAGGGTTGCCTGCCACGCAACCACACCGAATTTCAGCACGTTTCGAGCAAGCAGCGCGGAGTTATTCACCCTATGGTGAATATGGGTTAGAGTTGCAATTAGGGTTAGGGTTAGGGTTGTGATTAGGGTTAGGGTTAGGGTTGTGATTAGGGTTAGGGTTGGGGATGAGTACCCATTGGAGATCAAGATATTCTTCCACAACTTTTTTTCTGTAGGTCATAGAGACTTGGAAGTTGGTTCCATCTCCACTAATGTGGGTGTGCCCGATCCATTGGTACCACCCGCGAGCTTCTACGACCTTTGGAAGGGGTAGGGTTAGGGTTGTGATTAGTGTTTGCTTTTTGGGTTGTGATTAGGGTTAGGGTTAGGGATGAAAACCTATAGGAGTTCAAGATATTCTTCAATAACTTTTTTTCTGAAGGTCATAGAGACTTGGAAGTTGGTTCCATCTCCACTAATGTGGCTATGCCCGATCCATTGGGACCATCCCCGAGCTTCTACGACCTTCGGAAATGGCGAAACCACCAAATCTATTAAAAAAAGTACAAGATATTTCTGAATAACTTTTTTTCTGAAAGTCATAGAGACTTGGGCATTTCGGGATTGATAGAGGGTTGCCTGCCACGCAACCACACCGAATTTCAGCACGTTTCGAGCAAGCAGCGCGGAGTTATTCACCCTATGGTGAATATGGGTTAGAGTTGCAATTAGGGTTAGGGTTAGGGTTGTGATTAGGGTTAGGGTTAGGGTTGTGATTAGGGTTAGGGTTGGGGATGAGTACCCATTGGAGATCAAGATATTCTTCCACAACTTTTTTTCTGTAGGTCATAGAGACTTGGAAGTTGGTTCCATCTCCACTAATGTGGGTGTGCCCGATCCATTGGAACCACCCGCGAGCTTCTACGACCTTTGGAAGGGGTAGGGTTAGGGTTGTGATTAGTGTTTGCTTTTTGGGTTGTGATTAGGGTTAGGGTTAGGGATGAAAACCTATAGGAGTTCAAGATATTCTTCAATAACTTTTTTTCTGAAGGTCATAGAGACTTGGAAGTTGGTTCCATCTCCACTAATGTGGCTATGCCCGATCCATTGGGACCATCCCCGAGCTTCTACGACCTTCGGAAATGGCGAAACCACCAAATCTATTAAAAAAAGTACAAGATATTTCTGAATAACTTTTTTTCTGAAAGTCATAGAGACTTGGGCATTTCGGGATTGATAGAGGGTTGCCTGCCACGCAACCACACCGAATTTCAGCACGTTTCGAGCAAGCAGCGCGGAGTTATTCACCCTATGGTGAATATGGGTTAGAGTTGCAATTAGGGTTAGGGTTAGGGTTGTGATTAGGGTTAGGGTTAGGGTTGTGATTAGGGTTAGGGTTGGGGATGAGTACCCATTGGAGATCAAGATATTCTTCCACAACTTTTTTTCTGTAGGTCATAGAGACTTGGAAGTTGGTTCCATCTCCACTAATGTGGGTGTGCCCGATCCATTGGAACCACCCGCGAGCTTCTACGACCTTTGGAAGGGGTAGGGTTAGGGTTGTGATTAGTGTTTGCTTTTTGGGTTGTGATTAGGGTTAGGGTTAGGGATGAAAACCTATAGGAGTTCAAGATATTCTTCAATAACTTTTTTTCTGAAGGTCATAGAGACTTGGAAGTTGGTTCCATCTCCACTAATGTGGCTATGCCCGATCCATTGGGACCATCCCCGAGCTTCTACGACCTTCGGAAATGGCGAAACCACCAAATCTATTAAAAAAAGTACAAGATATTTCTGAATAACTTTTTTTCTGAAAGTCATAGAGACTTGGGCATTTCGGGATTGATAGAGGGTTGCCTGCCACGCAACCACACCGAATTTCAGCACGTTTCGAGCAAGCAGCGCGGAGTTATTCACCCTATGGTGAATATGGGTTAGAGTTGCAATTAGGGTTAGGGTTAGGGTTGTGATTAGGGTTAGGGTTAGGGTTGTGATTAGGGTTAGGGTTGGGGATGAGTACCCATTGGAGATCAAGATATTCTTCCACAACTTTTTTTCTGTAGGTCATAGAGACTTGGAAGTTGGTTCCATCTCCACTAATGTGGGTGTGCCCGATCCATTGGTACCACCCGCGAGCTTCTACGACCTTTGGAAGGGGTAGGGTTAGGGTTGTGATTAGTGTTTGCTTTTTGGGTTGTGATTAGGGTTAGGGTTAGGGATGAAAACCTATAGGAGTTCAAGATATTCTTCAATAACTTTTTTTCTGAAGGTCATAGAGACTTGGAAGTTGGTTCCATCTCCACTAATGTGGCTATGCCCGATCCATTGGGACCATCCCCGAGCTTCTACGACCTTCGGAAATGGCGAAACCACCAAATCTATTAAAAAAAGTACAAGATATTTCTGAATAACTTTTTTTCTGAAAGTCATAGAGACTTGGGCATTTCGGGATTGATAGAGGGTTGCCTGCCACGCAACCACACCGAATTTCAGCACGTTTCGAGCAAGCAGCGCGGAGTTATTCACCCTATGGTGAATATGGGTTAGAGTTGCAATTAGGGTTAGGGTTAGGGTTGTGATTAGGGTTAGGGTTAGGGTTGTGATTAGGGTTAGGGTTGGGGATGAGTACCCATTGGAGATCAAGATATTCTTCCACAGCTTTTTTTCTGTAGGTCATAGAGACTTGGAAGTTGGTTCCATCTCCACTAATGTGGGTGTGCCCGATCCATTGGTACCACCCGCGAGCTTCTACGACCTTTGGAAGGGGTAGGGTTAGGGTTGTGATTAGTGTTTGCTTTTTGGGTTGTGATTAGGGTTAGGGTTAGGGATGAAAACCTATAGGAGTTCAAGATATTCTTCAATAACTTTTTTTCTGAAGGTCATAGAGACTTGGAAGTTGGTTCCATCTCCACTAATGTGGCTATGCCCGATCCATTGGGACCATCCCCGAGCTTCTACGACCTTCGGAAATGGCGAAACCACCAAATCTATTAAAAAAAGTACAAGATATTTCTGAATAACTTTTTTTCTGAAAGTCATAGAGACTTGGGCATTTCGGGATTGATAGAGGGTTGCCTGCCACGCAACCACACCGAATTTCAGCACGTTTCGAGCAAGCAGCGCGGAGTTATTCACCCTATGGTGAATATGGGTTAGAGTTGCAATTAGGGTTAGGGTTAGGGTTGTGATTAGGGTTAGGGTTAGGGTTGTGATTAGGGTTAGGGTTGGGGATGAGTACCCATTGGAGATCAAGATATTCTTCCACAACTTTTTTTCTGTAGGTCATAGAGACTTGGAAGTTGGTTCCATCTCCACTAATGTGGGTGTGCCCGATCCATTGGTACCACCCGCGAGCTTCTACGACCTTTGGAAGGGGTAGGGTTAGGGTTGTGATTAGTGTTTGCTTTTTGGGTTGTGATTAGGGTTAGGGTTAGGGATGAAAACCTATAGGAGTTCAAGATATTCTTCAATAACTTTTTTTCTGAAGGTCATAGAGACTTGGAAGTTGGTTCCATCTCCACTAATGTGGCTATGCCCGATCCATTGGGACCATCCCCGAGCTTCTACGACCTTCGGAAATGGCGAAACCACCAAATCTATTAAAAAAAGTACAAGATATTTCTGAATAACTTTTTTTCTGAAAGTCATAGAGACTTGGGCATTTCGGGATTGATAGAGGGTTGCCTGCCACGCAACCACACCGAATTTCAGCACGTTTCGAGCAAGCAGCGCGGAGTTATTCACCCTATGGTGAATATGGGTTAGAGTTGCAATTAGGGTTAGGGTTAGGGTTGTGATTAGGGTTAGGGTTAGGGATGAGTACCCATTGGAGATCAAGATATTCTTCCACAGCTTTTTTTCTGTAGGTCATAGAGACTTGGAAGTTGGTTCCATCTCCACTAATGTGGGTGTGCCCGATCCATTGGTACCACCCGCGAGCTTCTACGACCTTTGGAAGGGGTAGGGTTAGGGTTGTGATTAGTGTTTGCTTTTTGGGTTGTGATTAGGGTTAGGGTTAGGGATGAAAACCTATAGGAGTTCAAGATATTCTTCAATAACTTTTTTTCTGAAGGTCATAGAGACTTGGAAGTTGGTTCCATCTCCACTAATGTGGCTATGCCCGATCCATTGGGACCATCCCCGAGCTTCTACGACCTTCGGAAATGGCGAAACCACCAAATCTATTAAAAAAAGTACAAGATATTTCTGAATAACTTTTTTTCTGAAAGTCATAGAGACTTGGGCATTTCGGGATTGATAGAGGGTTGCCTGCCACGCAACCACACCGAATTTCAGCACGTTTCGAGCAAGCAGCGCGGAGTTATTCACCCTATGGTGAATATGGGTTAGAGTTGCAATTAGGGTTAGGGTTAGGGTTGTGATTAGGGTTAGGGTTAGGGTTGTGATTAGGGTTAGGGTTGGGGATGAGTACCCATTGGAGATCAAGATATTCTTCCACAACTTTTTTTCTGTAGGTCATAGAGACTTGGAAGTTGGTTCGATCTCCACTAATGTGGGTGTGCCCGATCCATTGGAACCACCCGCGAGCTTCTACGACCTTTGGAAGGGGTAGGGTTAGGGTTGTGATTAGTGTTTGCTTTTTGGGTTGTGATTAGGGTTAGGGTTAGGGATGAAAACCTATAGGAGTTCAAGATATTCTTCAATAACTTTTTTTCTGAAGGTCATAGAGACTTGGAAGTTGGTTCCATCTCCACTAATGTGGCTATGCCCGATCCATTGGGACCATCCCCGAGCTTCTACGACCTTCGGAAATGGCGAAACCACCAAATCTATTAAAAAAAGTACAAGATATTTCTGAATAACTTTTTTTCTGAAAGTCATAGAGACTTGGGCATTTCGGGATTGATAGAGGGTTGCCTGCCACGCAACCACACCGAATTTCAGCACGTTTCGAGCAAGCAGCGCGGAGTTATTCACCCTATGGTGAATATGGGTTAGAGTTGCAATTAGGGTTAGGGTTAGGGTTGTGATTAGGGTTAGGGTTAGGGTTGTGATTAGGGTTAGGGTTGGGGATGAGTACCCATTGGAGATCAAGATATTCTTCCACAGCTTTTTTTCTGTAGGTCATAGAGACTTGGAAGTTGGTTCCATCTCCACTAATGTGGGTGTGCCCGATCCATTGGTACCACCCGCGAGCTTCTACGACCTTTGGAAGGGGTAGGGTTAGGGTTGTGATTAGTGTTTGCTTTTTGGGTTGTGATTAGGGTTAGGGTTAGGGATGAAAACCTATAGGAGTTCAAGATATTCTTCAATAACTTTTTTTCTGAAGGTCATAGAGACTTGGAAGTTGGTTCCATCTCCACTAATGTGGCTATGCCCGATCCATTGGGACCATCCCCGAGCTTCTACGACCTTCGGAAATGGCGAAACCACCAAATCTATTAAAAAAAGTACAAGATATTTCTGAATAACTTTTTTTCTGAAAGTCATAGAGACTTGGGCATTTCGGGATTGATAGAGGGTTGCCTGCCACGCAACCACACCGAATTTCAGCACGTTTCGAGCAAGCAGCGCGGAGTTATTCACCCTATGGTGAATATGGGTTAGAGTTGCAATTAGGGTTAGGGTTAGGGTTGTGATTAGGGTTAGGGTTAGGGTTGTGATTAGGGTTAGGGTTGGGGATGAGTACCCATTGGAGATCAAGATATTCTTCCACAACTTTTTTTCTGTAGGTCATAGAGACTTGGAAGTTGGTTCCATCTCCACTAATGTGGGTGTGCCCGATCCATTGGTACCACCCGCGAGCTTCTACGACCTTTGGAAGGGGTAGGGTTAGGGTTGTGATTAGTGTTTGCTTTTTGGGTTGTGATTAGGGTTAGGGTTAGGGATGAAAACCTATAGGAGTTCAAGATATTCTTCAATAACTTTTTTTCTGAAGGTCATAGAGACTTGGAAGTTGGTTCCATCTCCACTAATGTGGCTATGCCCGATCCATTGGGACCATCCCCGAGCTTCTACGACCTTCGGAAATGGCGAAACCACCAAATCTATTAAAAAAAGTACAAGATATTTCTGAATAACTTTTTTTCTGAAAGTCATAGAGACTTGGGCATTTCGGGATTGATAGAGGGTTGCCTGCCACGCAACCACACCAAATTTCAGCACGTTTCGAGCAAGCAGCGCGGAGTTATTCACCCTATGGTGAATATGGGTTAGAGTTGCAATTAGGGTTAGGGTTAGGGTTGTGATTAGGGTTAGGGTTAGGGTTGTGATTAGGGTTAGGGTTGGGGATGAGTACCCATTGGAGATCAAGATATTCTTCCACAGCTTTTTTTCTGTAGGTCATAGAGACTTGGAAGTTGGTTCCATCTCCACTAATGTGGGTGTGCCCGATCCATTGGTACCACCCGCGAGCTTCTACGACCTTTGGAAGGGGTAGGGTTAGGGTTGTGATTAGTGTTTGCTTTTTGGGTTGTGATTAGGGTTAGGGTTAGGGATGAAAACCTATAGGAGTTCAAGATATTCTTCAATAACTTTTTTTCTGAAGGTCATAGAGACTTGGAAGTTGGTTCCATCTCCACTAATGTGGCTATGCCCGATCCATTGGGACCATCCCCGAGCTTCTACGACCTTCGGAAATGGCGAAACCACCAAATCTATTAAAAAAAGTACAAGATATTTCTGAATAACTTTTTTTCTGAAAGTCATAGAGACTTGGGCATTTCGGGATTGATAGAGGGTTGCCTGCCACGCAACCACACCGAATTTCAGCACGTTTCGAGCAAGCAGCGCGGAGTTATTCACCCTATGGTGAATATGGGTTAGAGTTGCAATTAGGGTTAGGGTTAGGGTTGTGATTAGGGTTAGGGTTAGGGTTGTGATTAGGGTTAGGGTTGGGGATGAGTACCCATTGGAGATCAAGATATTCTTCCACAACTTTTTTTCTGTAGGTCATAGAGACTTGGAAGTTGGTTCGATCTCCACTAATGTGGGTGTGCCCGATCCATTGGAACCACCCGCGAGCTTCTACGACCTTTGGAAGGGGTAGGGTTAGGGTTGTGATTAGTGTTTGCTTTTTGGGTTGTGATTAGGGTTAGGGTTAGGGATGAAAACCTATAGGAGTTCAAGATATTCTTCAATAACTTTTTTTCTGAAGGTCATAGAGACTTGGAAGTTGGTTCCATCTCCACT
This sequence comes from Paralichthys olivaceus, assembly GCF_024713975.1. Lineage (NCBI taxonomy): Eukaryota > Metazoa > Chordata > Actinopteri > Pleuronectiformes > Paralichthyidae > Paralichthys > Paralichthys olivaceus. The sequence goes on from NC_091104.1 coordinate 5,688,020, forward strand.
AATGTGGCTATGCCCGATCCATTGGGACCATCCCCGAGCTTCTACGACCTTCGGAAATGGCGAAACCACCAAATCTATTAAAAAAAGTACAAGATATTTCTGAATAACTTTTTTTCTGAAAGTCATAGAGACTTGGGCATTTCGGGATTGATAGAGGGTTGCCTGCCACGCAACCACACCGAATTTCAGCACGTTTCGAGCAAGCAGCGCGGAGTTATTCACCCTATGGTGAATATGGGTTAGAGTTGCAATTAGGGTTAGGGTTAGGGTTGTGATTAGGGTTAGGGTTGGGGATGAGTACCCATTGGAGATCAAGATATTCTTCCACAACTTTTTTTCTGTAGGTCATAGAGACTTGGAAGTTGGTTCCATCTCCACTAATGTGGGTGTGCCCGATCCATTGGTACCACCCGCGAGCTTCTACGACCTTTGGAAGGGGTAGGGTTAGGGTTGTGATTAGTGTTTGCTTTTTGGGTTGTGATTAGGGTTAGGGTTAGGGATGAAAACCTATAGGAGTTCAAGATATTCTTCAATAACTTTTTTTCTGAAGGTCATAGAGACTTGGAAGTTGGTTCCATCTCCACTAATGTGGCTATGCCCGATCCATTGGGACCATCCCCGAGCTTCTACGACCTTCGGAAATGGCGAAACCACCAAATCTATTAAAAAAAGTACAAGATATTTCTGAATAACTTTTTTTCTGAAAGTCATAGAGACTTGGGCATTTCGGGATTGATAGAGGGTTGCCTGCCACGCAACCACACCGAATTTCAGCACGTTTCGAGCAAGCAGCGCGGAGTTATTCACCCTATGGTGAATATGGGTTAGAGTTGCAATTAGGGTTAGGGTTAGGGTTGTGATTAGGGTTAGGGTTAGGGTTGTGATTAGGGTTAGGGTTGGGGATGAGTACCCATTGGAGATCAAGATATTCTTCCACAACTTTTTTTCTGTAGGTCATAGAGACTTGGAAGTTGGTTCCATCTCCACTAATGTGGGTGTGCCCGATCCATTGGTACCACCCGCGAGCTTCTACGACCTTTGGAAGGGGTAGGGTTAGGGTTGTGATTAGTGTTTGCTTTTTGGGTTGTGATTAGGGTTAGGGTTAGGGATGAAAACCTATAGGAGTTCAAGATATTCTTCAATAACTTTTTTTCTGAAGGTCATAGAGACTTGGAAGTTGGTTCCATCTCCACTAATGTGGCTATGCCCGATCCATTGGGACCATCCCCGAGCTTCTACGACCTTCGGAAATGGCGAAACCACCAAATCTATTAAAAAAAGTACAAGATATTTCTGAATAACTTTTTTTCTGAAAGTCATAGAGACTTGGGCATTTCGGGATTGATAGAGGGTTGCCTGCCACGCAACCACACCGAATTTCAGCACGTTTCGAGCAAGCAGCGCGGAGTTATTCACCCTATGGTGAATATGGGTTAGAGTTGCAATTAGGGTTAGGGTTAGGGTTGTGATTAGGGTTAGGGTTAGGGTTGTGATTAGGGTTAGGGTTGGGGATGAGTACCCATTGGAGATCAAGATATTCTTCCACAACTTTTTTTCTGTAGGTCATAGAGACTTGGAAGTTGGTTCCATCTCCACTAATGTGGGTGTGCCCGATCCATTGGTACCACCCGCGAGCTTCTACGACCTTTGGAAGGGGTAGGGTTAGGGTTGTGATTAGTGTTTGCTTTTTGGGTTGTGATTAGGGTTAGGGTTAGGAATGAAAACCTATAGGAGTTCAAGATATTCTTCAATAACTTTTTTTCTGAAGGTCATAGAGACTTGGAAGTTGGTTCCATCTCCACTAATGTGGCTATGCCCGATCCATTGGGACCATCCCCGAGCTTCTACGACCTTCGGAAATGGCGAAACCACCAAATCTATTAAAAAAAGTACAAGATATTTCTGAATAACTTTTTTTCTGAAAGTCATAGAGACTTGGGCATTTCGGGATTGATAGAGGGTTGCCTGCCACGCAACCACACCGAATTTCAGCACGTTTCGAGCAAGCAGCGCGGAGTTATTCACCCTATGGTGAATATGGGTTAGAGTTGCAATTAGGGTTAGGGTTAGGGTTGTGATTAGGGTTAGGGTTAGGGTTGTGATTAGGGTTAGGGTTGGGGATGAGTACCCATTGGAGATCAAGATATTCTTCCACAGCTTTTTTTCTGTAGGTCATAGAGACTTGGAAGTTGGTTCCATCTCCACTAATGTGGGTGTGCCCGATCCATTGGTACCACCCGCGAGCTTCTACGACCTTTGGAAGGGGTAGGGTTAGGGTTGTGATTAGTGTTTGCTTTTTGGGTTGTGATTAGGGTTAGGGTTAGGGATGAAAACCTATAGGAGTTCAAGATATTCTTCAATAACTTTTTTTCTGAAGGTCATAGAGACTTGGAAGTTGGTTCCATCTCCACTAATGTGGCTATGCCCGATCCATTGGGACCATCCCCGAGCTTCTACGACCTTCGGAAATGGCGAAACCACCAAATCTATTAAAAAAAGTACAAGATATTTCTGAATAACTTTTTTTCTGAAAGTCATAGAGACTTGGGCATTTCGGGATTGATAGAGGGTTGCCTGCCACGCAACCACACCGAATTTCAGCACGTTTCGAGCAAGCAGCGCGGAGTTATTCACCCTATGGTGAATATGGGTTAGAGTTGCAATTAGGGTTAGGGTTAGGGTTGTGATTAGGGTTAGGGTTAGGGTTGTGATTAGGGTTAGGGTTGGGGATGAGTACCCATTGGAGATCAAGATATTCTTCCACAACTTTTTTTCTGTAGGTCATAGAGACTTGGAAGTTGGTTCGATCTCCACTAATGTGGGTGTGCCCGATCCATTGGAACCACCCGCGAGCTTCTACGACCTTTGGAAGGGGTAGGGTTAGGGTTGTGATTAGTGTTTGCTTTTTGGGTTGTGATTAGGGTTAGGGTTAGGGATGAAAACCTATAGGAGTTCAAGATATTCTTCAATAACTTTTTTTCTGAAGGTCATAGAGACTTGGAAGTTGGTTCCATCTCCACTAATGTGGCTATGCCCGATCCATTGGGACCATCCCCGAGCTTCTACGACCTTCGGAAATGGCGAAACCACCAAATCTATTAAAAAAAGTACAAGATATTTCTGAATAACTTTTTTTCTGAAAGTCATAGAGACTTGGGCATTTCGGGATTGATAGAGGGTTGCCTGCCACGCAACCACACCGAATTTCAGCACGTTTCGAGCAAGCAGCGCGGAGTTATTCACCCTATGGTGAATATGGGTTAGAGTTGCAATTAGGGTTAGGGTTAGGGTTGTGATTAGGGTTAGGGTTGGGGATGAGTACCCATTGGAGATCAAGATATTCTTCCACAACTTTTTTTCTGTAGGTCATAGAGACTTGGAAGTTGGTTCCATCTCCACTAATGTGGGTGTGCCCGATCCATTGGTACCACCCGCGAGCTTCTACGACCTTTGGAAGGGGTAGGGTTAGGGTTGTGATTAGTGTTTGCTTTTTGGGTTGTGATTAGGGTTAGGGTTAGGGATGAAAACCTATAGGAGTTCAAGATATTCTTCAATAACTTTTTTTCTGAAGGTCATAGAGACTTGGAAGTTGGTTCCATCTCCACTAATGTGGCTATGCCCGATCCATTGGGACCATCCCCGAGCTTCTACGACCTTCGGAAATGGCGAAACCACCAAATCTATTAAAAAAAGTACAAGATATTTCTGAATAACTTTTTTTCTGAAAGTCATAGAGACTTGGGCATTTCGGGATTGATAGAGGGTTGCCTGCCACGCAACCACACCGAATTTCAGCACGTTTCGAGCAAGCAGCGCGGAGTTATTCACCCTATGGTGAATATGGGTTAGAGTTGCAATTAGGGTTAGGGTTAGGGTTGTGATTAGGGTTAGGGTTAGGGTTGTGATTAGGGTTAGGGTTGGGGATGAGTACCCATTGGAGATCAAGATATTCTTCCACAACTTTTTTTCTGTAGGTCATAGAGACTTGGAAGTTGGTTCCATCTCCACTAATGTGGGTGTGCCCGATCCATTGGTACCACCCGCGAGCTTCTACGACCTTTGGAAGGGGTAGGGTTAGGGTTGTGATTAGTGTTTGCTTTTTGGGTTGTGATTAGGGTTAGGGTTAGGGATGAAAACCTATAGGAGTTCAAGATATTCTTCAATAACTTTTTTTCTGAAGGTCATAGAGACTTGGAAGTTGGTTCCATCTCCACTAATGTGGCTATGCCCGATCCATTGGGACCATCCCCGAGCTTCTACGACCTTCGGAAATGGCGAAACCACCAAATCTATTCAAAAAAGTACAAGATATTTCTGAATAACTTTTTTTCTGAAAGTCATAGAGACTTGGGCATTTCGGGATTGATAGAGGGTTGCCTGCCACGCAACCACACCGAATTTCAGCACGTTTCGAGCAAGCAGCGCGGAGTTATTCACCCTATGGTGAATATGGGTTAGAGTTGCAATTAGGGTTAGGGTTAGGGTTGTGATTAGGGTTAGGGTTAGGGTTGTGATTAGGGTTAGGGTTAGGGTTGTGATTAGGGTTAGGGTTGGGGATGAGTACCCATTGGAGATCAAGATATTCTTCCACAACTTTTTTTCTGTAGGTCATAGAGACTTGGAAGTTGGTTCGATCTCCACTAATGTGGGTGTGCCCGATCCATTGGAACCACCCGCGAGCTTCTACGACCTTTGGAAGGGGTAGGGTTAGGGTTGTGATTAGTGTTTGCTTTTTGGGTTGTGATTAGGGTTAGGGTTAGGGATGAAAACCTATAGGAGTTCAAGATATTCTTCAATAACTTTTTTTCTGAAGGTCATAGAGACTTGGAAGTTGGTTCCATCTCCACTAATGTGGCTATGCCCGATCCATTGGGACCATCCCCGAGCTTCTACGACCTTCGGAAATGGCGAAACCACCAAATCTATTAAAAAAAGTACAAGATATTTCTGAATAACTTTTTTTCTGAAAGTCATAGAGACTTGGGCATTTCGGGATTGATAGAGGGTTGCCTGCCACGCAACCACACCGAATTTCAGCACGTTTCGAGCAAGCAGCGCGGAGTTATTCACCCTATGGTGAATATGGGTTAGAGTTGCAATTAGGGTTAGGGTTAGGGTTGTGATTAGGGTTAGGGTTAGGGTTGTGATTAGGGTTAGGGTTGGGGATGAGTACCCATTGGAGATCAAGATATTCTTCCACAACTTTTTTTCTGTAGGTCATAGAGACTTGGAAGTTGGTTCCATCTCCACTAATGTGGGTGTGCCCGATCCATTGGTACCACCCGCGAGCTTCTACGACCTTTGGAAGGGGTAGGGTTAGGGTTGTGATTAGTGTTTGCTTTTTGGGTTGTGATTAGGGTTAGGGTTAGGGATGAAAACCTATAGGAGTTCAAGATATTCTTCAATAACTTTTTTTCTGAAGGTCATAGAGACTTGGAAGTTGGTTCCATCTCCACTAATGTGGCTATGCCCGATCCATTGGGACCATCCCCGAGCTTCTACGACCTTCGGAAATGGCGAAACCACCAAATCTATTAAAAAAAGTACAAGATATTTCTGAATAACTTTTTTTCTGAAAGTCATAGAGACTTGGGCATTTCGGGATTGATAGAGGGTTGCCTGCCACGCAACCACACCGAATTTCAGCACGTTTCGAGCAAGCAGCGCGGAGTTATTCACCCTATGGTGAATATGGGTTAGAGTTGCAATTAGGGTTAGGGTTAGGGTTGTGATTAGGGTTAGGGTTAGGGTTGTGATTAGGGTTAGGGTTAGGGTTGTGATTAGGGTTAGGGTTGGGGATGAGTACCCATTGGAGATCAAGATATTCTTCCACAACTTTTTTTCTGTAGGTCATAGAGACTTGGAAGTTGGTTCCATCTCCACTAATGTGGGTGTGCCCGATCCATTGGTACCACCCGCGAGCTTCTACGACCTTTGGAAGGGGTAGGGTTAGGGTTGTGATTAGTGTTTGCTTTTTGGGTTGTGATTAGGGTTAGGGTTAGGGATGAAAACCTATAGGAGTTCAAGATATTCTTCAATAACTTTTTTTCTGAAGGTCATAGAGACTTGGAAGTTGGTTCCATCTCCACTAATGTGGCTATGCCCGATCCATTGGGACCATCCCCGAGCTTCTACGACCTTCGGAAATGGCGAAACCACCAAATCTATTAAAAAAAGTACAAGATATTTCTGAATAACTTTTTTTCTGAAAGTCATAGAGACTTGGGCATTTCGGGATTGATAGAGGGTTGCCTGCCACGCAACCACACCGAATTTCAGCACGTTTCGAGCAAGCAGCGCGGAGTTATTCACCCTATGGTGAATATGGGTTAGAGTTGCAATTAGGGTTAGGGTTAGGGTTGTGATTAGGGTTAGGGTTAGGGTTGTGATTAGGGTTAGGGTTGGGGATGAGTACCCATTGGAGATCAAGATATTCTTCCACAACTTTTTTTCTGTAGGTCATAGAGACTTGGAAGTTGGTTCCATCTCCACTAATGTGGGTGTGCCCGATCCATTGGTACCACCCGCGAGCTTCTACGACCTTTGGAAGGGGTAGGGTTAGGGTTGTGATTAGTGTTTGCTTTTTGGGTTGTGATTAGGGTTAGGGTTAGGGATGAAAACCTATAGGAGTTCAAGATATTCTTCAATAACTTTTTTTCTGAAGGTCATAGAGACTTGGAAGTTGGTTCCATCTCCACTAATGTGGCTATGCCCGATCCATTGGGACCATCCCCGAGCTTCTACGACCTTCGGAAATGGCGAAACCACCAAATCTATTAAAAAAAGTACAAGATATTTCTGAATAACTTTTTTTCTGAAAGTCATAGAGACTTGGGCATTTCGGGATTGATAGAGGGTTGCCTGCCACGCAACCACACCGAATTTCAGCACGTTTCGAGCAAGCAGCGCGGAGTTATTCACCCTATGGTGAATATGGGTTAGAGTTGCAATTAGGGTTAGGGTTAGGGTTGTGATTAGGGTTAGGGTTAGGGTTGTGATTAGGGTTAGGGTTGGGGATGAGTACCCATTGGAGATCAAGATATTCTTCCACAACTTTTTTTCTGTAGGTCATAGAGACTTGGAAGTTGGTTCCATCTCCACTAATGTGGGTGTGCCCGATCCATTGGTACCACCCGCGAGCTTCTACGACCTTTGGAAGGGGTAGGGTTAGGGTTGTGATTAGTGTTTGCTTTTTGGGTTGTGATTAGGGTTAGGGTTAGGGATGAAAACCTATAGGAGTTCAAGATATTCTTCAATAACTTTTTTTCTGAAGGTCATAGAGACTTGGAAGTTGGTTCCATCTCCACTAATGTGGCTATGCCCGATCCATTGGGACCATCCCCGAGCTTCTACGACCTTCGGAAATGGCGAAACCACCAAATCTATTAAAAAAAGTACAAGATATTTCTGAATAACTTTTTTTCTGAAAGTCATAGAGACTTGGGCATTTCGGGATTGATAGAGGGTTGCCTGCCACGCAACCACACCGAATTTCAGCACGTTTCGAGCAAGCAGCGCGGAGTTATTCACCCTATGGTGAATATGGGTTAGAGTTGCAATTAGGGTTAGGGTTAGGGTTGTGATTAGGGTTAGGGTTAGGGTTGTGATTAGGGTTAGGGTTGGGGATGAGTACCCATTGGAGATCAAGATATTCTTCCACAACTTTTTTTCTGTAGGTCATAGAGACTTGGAAGTTGGTTCGATCTCCACTAATGTGGGTGTGCCCGATCCATTGGAACCACCCGCGAGCTTCTACGACCTTTGGAAGGGGTAGGGTTAGGGTTGTGATTAGTGTTTGCTTTTTGGGTTGTGATTAGGGTTAGGGTTAGGGATGAAAACCTATAGGAGTTCAAGATATTCTTCAATAACTTTTTTTCTGAAGGTCATAGAGACTTGGAAGTTGGTTCCATCTCCACTAATGTGGCTATGCCCGATCCATTGGGACCATCCCCGAGCTTCTACGACCTTCGGAAATGGCGAAACCACCAAATCTATTAAAAAAAGTACAAGATATTTCTGAATAACTTTTTTTCTGAAAGTCATAGAGACTTGGGCATTTCGGGATTGATAGAGGGTTGCCTGCCACGCAACCACACCGAATTTCAGCACGTTTCGAGCAAGCAGCGCGGAGTTATTCACCCTATGGTGAATATGGGTTAGAGTTGCAATTAGGGTTAGGGTTAGGGTTGTGATTAGGGTTAGGGTTAGGGTTGTGATTAGGGTTAGGGTTGGGGATGAGTACCCATTGGAGATCAAGATATTCTTCCACAACTTTTTTTCTGTAGGTCATAGAGACTTGGAAGTTGGTTCGATCTCCACTAATGTGGGTGTGCCCGATCCATTGGAACCACCCGCGAGCTTCTACGACCTTTGGAAGGGGTAGGGTTAGGGTTGTGATTAGTGTTTGCTTTTTGGGTTGTGATTAGGGTTAGGGTTAGGGATGAAAACCTATAGGAGTTCAAGATATTCTTCAATAACTTTTTTTCTGAAGGTCATAGAGACTTGGAAGTTGGTTCCATCTCCACTAATGTGACTATGCCCGATCCATTGGGACCATCCCCGAGCTTCTACGACCTTCGGAAATGGCGAAACCACCAAATCTATTAAAAAAAGTACAAGATATTTCTGAATAACTTTTTTTCTGAAAGTCATAGAGACTTGGGCATTTCGGGATTGATAGAGGGTTGCCTGCCACGCAACCACACCGAATTTCAGCACGTTTCGAGCAAGCAGCGCGGAGTTATTCACCCTATGGTGAATATGGGTTAGAGTTGCAATTAGGGTTAGGGTTAGGGTTGTGATTAGGGTTAGGGTTGGGGATGAGTACCCATTGGAGATCAAGATATTCTTCCACAACTTTTTTTCTGTAGGTCATAGAGACTTGGAAGTTGGTTCCATCTCCACTAATGTGGGTGTGCCCGATCCATTGGTACCACCCGCGAGCTTCTACGACCTTTGGAAGGGGTAGGGTTAGGGTTGTGATTAGTGTTTGCTTTTTGGGTTGTGATTAGGGTTAGGGTTAGGGATGAAAACCTATAGGAGTTCAAGATATTCTTCAATAACTTTTTTTCTGAAGGTCATAGAGACTTGGAAGTTGGTTCCATCTCCACTAATGTGGCTATGCCCGATCCATTGGGACCATCCCCGAGCTTCTACGACCTTCGGAAATGGCGAAACCACCAAATCTATTAAAAAAAGTACAAGATATTTCTGAATAACTTTTTTTCTGAAAGTCATAGAGACTTGGGCATTTCGGGATTGATAGAGGGTTGCCTGCCACGCAACCACACCGAATTTCAGCACGTTTCGAGCAAGCAGCGCGGAGTTATTCACCCTATGGTGAATATGGGTTAGAGTTGCAATTAGGGTTAGGGTTAGGGTTGTGATTAGGGTTAGGGTTAGGGTTGTGATTAGGGTTAGGGTTGGGGATGAGTACCCATTGGAGATCAAGATATTCTTCCACAACTTTTTTTCTGTAGGTCATAGAGACTTGGAAGTTGGTTCCATCTCCACTAATGTGGGTGTGCCCGATCCATTGGTACCACCCGCGAGCTTCTACGACCTTTGGAAGGGGTAGGGTTAGGGTTGTGATTAGTGTTTGCTTTTTGGGTTGTGATTAGGGTTAGGGTTAGGGATGAAAACCTATAGGAGTTCAAGATATTCTTCAATAACTTTTTTTCTGAAGGTCATAGAGACTTGGAAGTTGGTTCCATCTCCACTAATGTGGCTATGCCCGATCCATTGGGACCATCCCCGAGCTTCTACGACCTTCGGAAATGGCGAAACCACCAAATCTATTAAAAAAAGTACAAGATATTTCTGAATAACTTTTTTTCTGAAAGTCATAGAGACTTGGGCATTTCGGGATTGATAGAGGGTTGCCTGCCACGCAACCACACCGAATTTCAGCACGTTTCGAGCAAGCAGCGCGGAGTTATTCACCCTATGGTGAATATGGGTTAGAGTTGCAATTAGGGTTAGGGTTAGGGTTGTGATTAGGGTTAGGGTTAGGGTTGTGATTAGGGTTAGGGTTGGGGATGAGTACCCATTGGAGATCAAGATATTCTTCCACAACTTTTTTTCTGTAGGTCATAGAGACTTGGAAGTTGGTTCGATCTCCACTAATGTGGGTGTGCCCGATCCATTGGAACCACCCGCGAGCTTCTACGACCTTTGGAAGGGGTAGGGTTAGGGTTGTGATTAGTGTTTGCTTTTTGGGTTGTGATTAGGGTTAGGGTTAGGGATGAAAACCTATAGGAGTTCAAGATATTCTTCAATAACTTTTTTTCTGAAGGTCATAGAGACTTGGAAGTTGGTTCCATCTCCACTAATGTGGCTATGCCCGATCCATTGGGACCATCCCCGAGCTTCTACGACCTTCGGAAATGGCGAAACCACCAAATCTATTAAAAAAAGTACAAGATATTTCTGAATAACTTTTTTTCTGAAAGTCATAGAGACTTGGGCATTTCGGGATTGATAGAGGGTTGCCTGCCACGCAACCACACCGAATTTCAGCACGTTTCGAGCAAGCAGCGCGGAGTTATTCACCCTATGGTGAATATGGGTTAGAGTTGCAATTAGGGTTAGGGTTAGGGTTGTGATTAGGGTTAGGGTTAGGGTTGTGATTAGGGTTAGGGTTGGGGATGAGTACCCATTGGAGATCAAGATATTCTTCCACAACTTTTTTTCTGTAGGTCATAGAGACTTGGAAGTTGGTTCCATCTCCACTAATGTGGGTGTGCCCGATCCATTGGTACCACCCGCGAGCTTCTACGACCTTTGGAAGGGGTAGGGTTAGGGTTGTGATTAGTGTTTGCTTTTTGGGTTGTGATTAGGGTTAGGGTTAGGGATGAAAACCTATAGGAGTTCAAGATATTCTTCAATAACTTTTTTTCTGAAGGTCATAGAGACTTGGAAGTTGGTTCCATCTCCACTAATGTGGCTATGCCCGATCCATTGGGACCATCCCCGAGCTTCTACGACCTTCGGAAATGGCGAAACCACCAAATCTATTAAAAAAAGTACAAGATATTTCTGAATAACTTTTTTTCTGAAAGTCATAGAGACTTGGGCATTTCGGGATTGATAGAGGGTTGCCTGCCACGCAACCACACCGAATTTCAGCACGTTTCGAGCAAGCAGCGCGGAGTTATTCACCCTATGGTGAATATGGGTTAGAGTTGCAATTAGGGTTAGGGTTAGGGTTGTGATTAGGGTTAGGGTTAGGGTTGTGATTAGGGTTAGGGTTAGGGTTGTGATTAGGGTTAGGGTTGGGGATGAGTACCCATTGGAGATCAAGATATTCTTCCACAACTTTTTTTCTGTAGGTCATAGAGACTTGGAAGTTGGTTCCATCTCCACTAATGTGGGTGTGCCCGATCCATTGGTACCACCCGCGAGCTTCTACGACCTTTGGAAGGGGTAGGGTTAGGGTTGTGATTAGTGTTTGCTTTTTGGGTTGTGATTAGGGTTAGGGTTAGGGATGAAAACCTATAGGAGTTCAAGATATTCTTCAATAACTTTTTTTCTGAAGGTCATAGAGACTTGGAAGTTGGTTCCATCTCCACTAATGTGGCTATGCCCGATCCATTGGGACCATCCCCGAGCTTCTACGACCTTCGGAAATGGCGAAACCACCAAATCTATTAAAAAAAGTACAAGATATTTCTGAATAACTTTTTTTCTGAAAGTCATAGAGACTTGGGCATTTCGGGATTGATAGAGGGTTGCCTGCCACGCAACCACACCGAATTTCAGCACGTTTCGAGCAAGCAGCGCGGAGTTATTCACCCTATGGTGAATATGGGTTAGAGTTGCAATTAGGGTTAGGGTTAGGGTTGTGATTAGGGTTAGGGTTAGGGTTGTGATTAGGGTTAGGGTTGGGGATGAGTACCCATTGGAGATCAAGATATTCTTCCACAGCTTTTTTTCTGTAGGTCATAGAGACTTGGAAGTTGGTTCCATCTCCACTAATGTGGGTGTGCCCGATCCATTGGTACCACCCGCGAGCTTCTACGACCTTTGGAAGGGGTAGGGTTAGGGTTGTGATTAGTGTTTGCTTTTTGGGTTGTGATTAGGGTTAGGGTTAGGGATGAAAACCTATAGGAGTTCAAGATATTCTTCAATAACTTTTTTTCTGAAGGTCATAGAGACTTGGAAGTTGGTTCCATCTCCACTAATGTGGCTATGCCCGATCCATTGGGACCATCCCCGAGCTTCTACGACCTTCGGAAATGGCGAAACCACCAAATCTATTAAAAAAAGTACAAGATATTTCTGAATAACTTTTTTTTTGAAAGTCATAGAGACTTGGGCATTTCGGGATTGGTAGAGGGTTGCCTGCCACGCAACCACACCGAATTTCAGCACGTTTCGAGCAAGCAGCGCGGAGTTATTCACCCTATGGTGAATATGGGTTAGAGTTGCAATTAGGGTTAGGGTTAGGGTTGTGATTAGGGTTAGGGTTAGGGTTGTGATTAGGGTTAGGGTTGGGGATGAGTACCCATTGGAGATCAAGATATTCTTCCACAACTTTTTTTCTGTAGGTCATAGAGACTTGGAAGTTGGTTCCATCTCCACTAATGTGGGTGTGCCCGATCCATTGGTACCACCCGCGAGCTTCTACGACCTTTGGAAGGGGTAGGGTTAGGGTTGTGATTAGTGTTTGCTTTTTGGGTTGTGATTAGGGTTAGGGTTAGGGATGAAAACCTATAGGAGTTCAAGATATTCTTCAATAACTTTTTTTCTGAAGGTCATAGAGACTTGGAAGTTGGTTCCATCTCCACTAATGTGGCTATGCCCGATCCATTGGGACCATCCCCGAGCTTCTACGACCTTCGGAAATGGCGAAACCACCAAATCTATTAAAAAAAGTACAAGATATTTCTGAATAACTTTTTTTCTGAAAGTCATAGAGACTTGGGCATTTCGGGATTGATAGAGGGTTGCCTGCCACGCAACCACACCGAATTTCAGCACGTTTCGAGCAAGCAGCGCGGAGTTATTCACCCTATGGTGAATATGGGTTAGAGTTGCAATTAGGGTTAGGGTTAGGGTTGTGATTAGGGTTAGGGTTAGGGTTGTGATTAGGGTTAGGGTTGGGGATGAGTACCCATTGGAGATCAAGATATTCTTCCACAACTTTTTTTCTGTAGGTCATAGAGACTTGGAAGTTGGTTCCATCTCCACTAATGTGGGTGTGCCCGATCCATTGGTACCACCCGCGAGCTTCTACGACCTTTGGAAGGGGTAGGGTTAGGGTTGTGATTAGTGTTTGCTTTTTGGGTTGTGATTAGGGTTAGGGTTAGGGATGAAAACCTATAGGAGTTCAAGATATTCTTCAATAACTTTTTTTCTGAAGGTCATAGAGACTTGGAAGTTGGTTCCATCTCCACTAATGTGGCTATGCCCGATCCATTGGGACCATCCCCGAGCTTCTACGACCTTCGGAAATGGCGAAACCACCAAATCTATTAAAAAAAGTACAAGATATTTCTGAATAACTTTTTTTCTGAAAGTCATAGAGACTTGGGCATTTCGGGATTGATAGAGGGTTGCCTGCCACGCAACCACACCGAATTTCAGCACGTTTCGAGCAAGCAGCGCGGAGTTATTCACCCTATGGTGAATATGGGTTAGAGTTGCAATTAGGGTTAGGGTTAGGGTTGTGATTAGGGTTAGGGTTAGGGTTGTGATTAGGGTTAGGGTTGGGGATGAGTACCCATTGGAGATCAAGATATTCTTCCACAACTTTTTTTCTGTAGGTCATAGAGACTTGGAAGTTGGTTCCATCTCCACTAATGTGGGTGTGCCCGATCCATTGGTACCACCCGCGAGCTTCTACGACCTTTGGAAGGGGTAGGGTTAGGGTTGTGATTAGTGTTTGCTTTTTGGGTTGTGATTAGGGTTAGGGTTAGGGATGAAAACCTATAGGAGTTCAAGATATTCTTCAATAACTTTTTTTCTTAAGGTCATAGAGACTTGGAAGTTGGTTCCATCTCCACTAATGTGGCTATGCGCGATCCATTGGGACCATCCCCGAGCTTCTACGACCTTCGGAAATGGCGAAACCACCAAATCTATTAAAAAAAGTACAAGATATTTCTGAATAACTTTTTTTCTGAAAGTCATAGAGACTTGGGCATTTCGGGATTGATAGAGGGTTGCCTGCCACGCAACCACACCGAATTTCAGCATGTTTCGAGCAAGCAGCGCGGAGTTATTCACCCTATGGTGAATATGGGTTAGAGTTGCAATTAGGGTTAGGGTTAGGGTTGTGATTAGGGTTAGGGTTAGGGTTGTGATTAGGGTTAGGGTTGGGGATGAGTACCCATTGGAGATCAAGATATTCTTCCACAGCTTTTTTTCTGTAGGTCATAGAGACTTGGAAGTTGGTTCCATCTCCACTAATGTGGGTGTGCCCGATCCATTGGTACCACCCGCGAGCTTCTACGACCTTTGGAAGGGGTAGGGTTAGGGTTGTGATTAGTGTTTGCTTTTTGGGTTGTGATTAGGGTTAGGGTTAGGGATGAAAACCTATAGGAGTTCAAGATATTCTTCAATAACTTTTTTTCTGAAGGTCATAGAGACTTGGAAGTTGGTTCCATCTCCACTAATGTGGCTATGCCCGATCCATTGGGACCATCCCCGAGCTTCTACGACCTTCGGAAATGGCGAAACCACCAAATCTATTAAAAAAAGTACAAGATATTTCTGAATAACTTTTTTTTTGAAAGTCATAGAGACTTGGGCATTTCGGGATTGGTAGAGGGTTGCCTGCCACGCAACCACACCGAATTTCAGCACGTTTCGAGCAAGCAGCGCGGAGTTATTCACCCTATGGTGAATATGGGTTAGAGTTGCAATTAGGGTTAGGGTTAGGGTTGTGATTAGGGTTAGGGTTAGGGTTGTGATTAGGGTTAGGGTTGGGGATGAGTACCCATTGGAGATCAAGATATTCTTCCACAACTTTTTTTCTGTAGGTCATAGAGACTTGGAAGTTGGTTCCATCTCCACTAATGTGGGTGTGCCCGATCCATTGGTACCACCCGCGAGCTTCTACGACCTTTGGAAGGGGTAGGGTTAGGGTTGTGATTAGTGTTTGCTTTTTGGGTTGTGATTAGGGTTAGGGTTAGGGATGAAAACCTATAGGAGTTCAAGATATTCTTCAATAACTTTTTTTCTGAAGGTCATAGAGACTTGGAAGTTGGTTCCATCTCCACTAATGTGGCTATGCCCGATCCATTGGGACCATCCCCGAGCTTCTACGACCTTCGGAAATGGCGAAACCACCAAATCTATTCAAAAAAGTACAAGATATTTCTGAATAACTTTTTTTCTGAAAGTCATAGAGACTTGGGCATTTCGGGATTGATAGAGGGTTGCCTGCCACGCAACCACACCGAATTTCAGCACGTTTCGAGCAAGCAGCGCGGAGTTATTCACCCTATGGTGAATATGGGTTAGAGTTGCAATTAGGGTTGTGATTAGGGTTAGGGTTAGGGTTGTGATTAGGGTTAGGGTTGGGGATGAGTACCCATTGGAGATCAAGATATTCTTCCACAACTTTTTTTCTGTAGGTCATAGAGACTTGGAAGTTGGTTCCATCTCCACTAATGTGGGTGTGCCCGATCCATTGGTACCACCCGCGAGCGTCTACGACCTTTGGAAGGGGTAGGGTTAGGGTTGTGATTAGTGTTTGCTTTTTGGGTTGTGATTAGGGTTAGGGTTAGGGATGAAAACCTATAGGAGTTCAAGATATTCTTCAATAACTTTTTTTCTGAAGGTCATAGAGACTTGGAAGTTGGTTCCATCTCCACTAATGTGGCTATGCCCGATCCATTGGGACCATCCCCGAGCTTCTACGACCTTCGGAAATGGCGAAACCACCAAATCTATTAAAAAAAGTACAAGATATTTCTGAATAACTTTTTTTCTGAAAGTCATAGAGACTTGGGCATTTCGGGATTGATAGAGGGTTGCCTGCCACGCAACCACACCGAATTTCAGCACGTTTCGAGCAAGCAGCGCGGAGTTATTCACCCTATGGTGAATATGGGTTAGAGTTGCAATTAGGGTTAGGGTTAGGGTTGTGATTAGGGTTAGGGTTAGGGTTGTGATTAGGGTTAGGGTTGGGGATGAGTACCCATTGGAGATCAAGATATTCTTCCACAACTTTTTTTCTGTAGGTCATAGAGACTTGGAAGTTGGTTCCATCTCCACTAATGTGGGTGTGCCCGATCCATTGGTACCACCCGCGAGCTTCTACGACCTTTGGAAGGGGTAGGGTTAGGGTTGTGATTAGTGTTTGCTTTTTGGGTTGTGATTAGGGTTAGGGTTAGGGATGAAAACCTATAGGAGTTCAAGATATTCTTCAATAACTTTTTTTCTGAAGGTCATAGAGACTTGGAAGTTGGTTCCATCTCCACTAATGTGGCTATGCCCGATCCATTGGGACCATCCCCGAGCTTCTACGACCTTCGGAAATGGCGAAACCACCAAATCTATTCAAAAAAGTACAAGATATTTCTGAATAACTTTTTTTCTGAAAGTCATAGAGACTTGGGCATTTCGGGATTGATAGAGGGTTGCCTGCCACGCAACCACACCGAATTTCAGCACGTTTCGAGCAAGCAGCGCGGAGTTATTCACCCTATGGTGAATATGGGTTAGAGTTGCAATTAGGGTTAGGGTTAGGGTTGTGATTAGGGTTAGGGTTAGGGTTGTGATTAGGGTTAGGGTTGGGGATGAGTACCCATTGGAGATCAAGATATTCTTCCACAACTTTTTTTCTGTAGGTCATAGAGACTTGGAAGTTGGTTCCATCTCCACTAATGTGGGTGTGCCCGATCCATTGGTACCACCCGCGAGCTTCTACGACCTTTGGAAGGGGTAGGGTTAGGGTTGTGATTAGTGTTTGCTTTTTGGGTTGTGATTAGGGTTAGGGTTAGGGATGAAAACCTATAGGAGTTCAAGATATTCTTCAATAACTTTTTTTCTGAAGGTCATAGAGACTTGGAAGTTGGTTCCATCTCCACTAATGTGGCTATGCCCGATCCATTGGGACCATCCCCGAGCTTCTACGACCTTCGGAAATGGCGAAACCACCAAATCTATTAAAAAAAGTACAAGATATTTCTGAATAACTTTTTTTCTGAAAGTCATAGAGACTTGGGCATTTCGGGATTGATAGAGGGTTGCCTGCCACGCAACCACACCGAATTTCAGCACGTTTCGAGCAAGCAGCGCGGAGTTATTCACCCTATGGTGAATATGGGTTAGAGTTGCAATTAGGGTTAGGGTTAGGGTTGTGATTAGGGTTAGGGTTAGGGTTGTGATTAGGGTTAGGGTTGGGGATGAGTACCCATTGGAGATCAAGATATTCTTCCACAACTTTTTTTCTGTAGGTCATAGAGACTTGGAAGTTGGTTCCATCTCCACTAATGTGGGTGTGCCCGATCCATTGGTACCACCCGCGAGCTTCTACGACCTTTGGAAGGGGTAGGGTTAGGGTTGTGATTAGTGTTTGCTTTTTGGGTTGTGATTAGGGTTAGGGTTAGGGATGAAAACCTATAGGAGTTCAAGATATTCTTCAATAACTTTTTTTCTGAAGGTCATAGAGACTTGGAAGTTGGTTCCATCTCCACTAATGTGGCTATGCCCGATCCATTGGGACCATCCCCGAGCTTCTACGACCTTCGGAAATGGCGAAACCACCAAATCTATTAAAAAAAGTACAAGATATTTCTGAATAACTTTTTTTCTGAAAGTCATAGAGACTTGGGCATTTCGGGATTGATAGAGGGTTGCCTGCCACGCAACCACACCGAATTTCAGCACGTTTCGAGCAAGCAGCGCGGAGTTATTCACCCTATGGTGAATATGGGTTAGAGTTGCAATTAGGGTTAGGGTTAGGGTTGTGATTAGGGTTAGGGTTAGGGTTGTGATTAGGGTTAGGGTTGGGGATGAGTACCCATTGGAGATCAAGATATTCTTCCACAGCTTTTTTTCTGTAGGTCATAGAGACTTGGAAGTTGGTTCCATCTCCACTAATGTGGGTGTGCCCGATCCATTGGTACCACCCGCGAGCTTCTACGACCTTTGGAAGGGGTAGGGTTAGGGTTGTGATTAGTGTTTGCTTTTTGGGTTGTGATTAGGGTTAGGGTTAGGGATGAAAACCTATAGGAGTTCAAGATATTCTTCAATAACTTTTTTTCTGAAGGTCATAGAGACTTGGAAGTTGGTTCCATCTCCACTAATATGGCTATGCCCGATCCATTGGGACCATCCCCGAGCTTCTACGACCTTCGGAAATGGCGAAACCACCAAATCTATTAAAAAAAGTACAAGATATTTCTGAATAACTTTTTTTCTGAAAGTCATAGAGACTTGGGCATTTCGGGATTGATAGAGGGTTGCCTGCCACGCAACCACACCGAATTTCAGCACGTTTCGAGCAAGCAGCGCGGAGTTATTCACCCTATGGTGAATATGGGTTAGAGTTGCAATTAGGGTTAGGGTTAGGGTTGTGATTAGGGTTAGGGTTAGGGTTGTGATTAGGGTTAGGGTTGGGGATGAGTACCCATTGGAGATCAAGATATTCTTCCACAACTTTTTTTCTGTAGGTCATAGAGACTTGGAAGTTGGTTCCATCTCCACTAATGTGGGTGTGCCCGATCCATTGGTACCACCCGCGAGCTTCTACGACCTTTGGAAGGGGTAGGGTTAGGGTTGTGATTAGTGTTTGCTTTTTGGGTTGTGATTAGGGTTAGGGTTAGGGATGAAAACCTATAGGAGTTCAAGATATTCTTCAATAACTTTTTTTCTGAAGGTCATAGAGACTTGGAAGTTGGTTCCATCTCCACTAATGTGGCTATGCCCGATCCATTGGGACCATCCCCGAGCTTCTACGACCTTCGGAAATGGCGAAACCACCAAATCTATTTAAAAAAGTACAAGATATTTCTGAATAACTTTTTTTCTGAAAGTCATAGAGACTTGGGCATTTCGGGATTGATAGAGGGTTGCCTGCCACGCAACCACACCGAATTTCAGCACGTTTCGAGCAAGCAGCGCGGAGTTATTCACCCTATGGTGAATATGGGTTAGAGTTGCAATTAGGGTTGTGATTAGGGTTAGGGTTAGGGTTGTGATTAGGGTTAGGGTTGGGGATGAGTACCCATTGGAGATCAAGATATTCTTCCACAACTTTTTTTCTGTAGGTCATAGAGACTTGGAAGTTGGTTCCATCTCCACTAATGTGGGTGTGCCCGATCCATTGGTACCACCCGCGAGCGTCTACGACCTTTGGAAGGGGTAGGGTTAGGGTTGTGATTAGTGTTTGCTTTTTGGGTTGTGATTAGGGTTAGGGTTAGGGATGAAAACCTATAGGAGTTCAAGATATTCTTCAATAACTTTTTTTCTGAAGGTCATAGAGACTTGGAAGTTGGTTCCATCTCCACTAATGTGGCTATGCCCGATCCATTGGGACCATCCCCGAGCTTCTACGACCTTCGGAAATGGCGAAACCACCAAATCTATTAAAAAAAGTACAAGATATTTCTGAATAACTTTTTTTCTGAAAGTCATAGAGACTTGGGCATTTCGGGATTGATAGAGGGTTGCCTGCCACGCAACCACACCGAATTTCAGCACGTTTCGAGCAAGCAGCGCGGAGTTATTCACCCTATGGTGAATATGGGTTAGAGTTGCAATTAGGGTTAGGGTTAGGGTTGTGATTAGGGTTAGGGTTAGGGTTGTGATTAGGGTTAGGGTTGGGGATGAGTACCCATTGGAGATCAAGATATTCTTCCACAACTTTTTTTCTGTAGGTCATAGAGACTTGGAAGTTGGTTCCATCTCCACTAATGTGGGTGTGCCCGATCCATTGGTACCACCCGCGAGCTTCTACGACCTTTGGAAGGGGTAGGGTTAGGGTTGTGATTAGTGTTTGCTTTTTGGGTTGTGATTAGGGTTAGGGTTAGGGATGAAAACCTATAGGAGTTCAAGATATTCTTCAATAACTTTTTTTCTGAAGGTCATAGAGACTTGGAAGTTGGTTCCATCTCCACTAATGTGGCTATGCCCGATCCATTGGGACCATCCCCGAGCTTCTACGACCTTCGGAAATGGCGAAACCACCAAATCTATTCAAAAAAGTACAAGATATTTCTGAATAACTTTTTTTCTGAAAGTCATAGAGACTTGGGCATTTCGGGATTGATAGAGGGTTGCCTGCCACGCAACCACACCGAATTTCAGCACGTTTCGAGCAAGCAGCGCGGAGTTATTCACCCTATGGTGAATATGGGTTAGAGTTGCAATTAGGGTTAGGGTTAGGGTTGTGATTAGGGTTAGGGTTAGGGTTGTGATTAGGGTTAGGGTTGGGGATGAGTACCCATTGGAGATCAAGATATTCTTCCACAACTTTTTTTCTGTAGGTCATAGAGACTTGGAAGTTGGTTCCATCTCCACTAATGTGGGTGTGCCCGATCCATTGGTACCACCCGCGAGCTTCTACGACCTTTGGAAGGGGTAGGGTTAGGGTTGTGATTAGTGTTTGCTTTTTGGGTTGTGATTAGGGTTAGGGTTAGGGATGAAAACCTATAGGAGTTCAAGATATTCTTCAATAACTTTTTTTCTGAAGGTCATAGAGACTTGGAAGTTGGTTCCATCTCCACTAATGTGGCTATGCCCGATCCATTGGGACCATCCCCGAGCTTCTACGACCTTCGGAAATGGCGAAACCACCAAATCTATTAAAAAAAGTACAAGATATTTCTGAATAACTTTTTTTCTGAAAGTCATAGAGACTTGGGCATTTCGGGATTGATAGAGGGTTGCCTGCCACGCAACCACACCGAATTTCAGCACGTTTCGAGCAAGCAGCGCGGAGTTATTCACCCTATGGTGAATATGGGTTAGAGTTGCAATTAGGGTTAGGGTTAGGGTTGTGATTAGGGTTAGGGTTAGGGTTGTGATTAGGGTTAGGGTTGGGGATGAGTACCCATTGGAGATCAAGATATTCTTCCACAACTTTTTTTCTGTAGGTCATAGAGACTTGGAAGTTGGTTCCATCTCCACTAATGTGGGTGTGCCCGATCCATTGGTACCACCCGCGAGCTTCTACGACCTTTGGAAGGGGTAGGGTTAGGGTTGTGATTAGTGTTTGCTTTTTGGGTTGTGATTAGGGTTAGGGTTAGGGATGAAAACCTATAGGAGTTCAAGATATTCTTCAATAACTTTTTTTCTGAAGGTCATAGAGACTTGGAAGTTGGTTCCATCTCCACTAATGTGGCTATGCCCGATCCATTGGGACCATCCCCGAGCTTCTACGACCTTCGGAAATGGCGAAACCACCAAATCTATTTAAAAAAGTACAAGATATTTCTGAATAACTTTTTTTCTGAAAGTCATAGAGACTTGGGCATTTCGGGATTGATAGAGGGTTGCCTGCCACGCAACCACACCGAATTTCAGCACGTTTCGAGCAAGCAGCGCGGAGTTATTCACCCTATGGTGAATATGGGTTAGAGTTGCAATTAGGGTTGTGATTAGGGTTAGGGTTAGGGTTGTGATTAGGGTTAGGGTTGGGGATGAGTACCCATTGGAGATCAAGATATTCTTCCACAACTTTTTTTCTGTAGGTCATAGAGACTTGGAAGTTGGTTCCATCTCCACTAATGTGGGTGTGCCCGATCCATTGGTACCACCCGCGAGCGTCTACGACCTTTGGAAGGGGTAGGGTTAGGGTTGTGATTAGTGTTTGCTTTTTGGGTTGTGATTAGGGTTAGGGTTAGGGATGAAAACCTATAGGAGTTCAAGATATTCTTCAATAACTTTTTTTCTGAAGGTCATAGAGACTTGGAAGTTGGTTCCATCTCCACTAATGTAGCTATGCCCGATCCATTGGGACCATCCCCGAGCTTCTACGACCTTCGGAAATGGCGAAACCACCAAATCTATTAAAAAAAGTACAAGATATTTCTGAATAACTTTTTTTCTGAAAGTCATAGAGACTTGGGCATTTCGGGATTGATAGAGGGTTGCCTGCCACGCAACCACACCGAATTTCAGCACGTTTCGAGCAAGCAGCGCGGAGTTATTCACCCTATGGTGAATATGGGTTAGAGTTGCAATTAGGGTTAGGGTTAGGGTTGTGATTAGGGTTAGGGTTAGGGTTGTGATTAGGGTTAGGGTTGGGGATGAGTACCCATTGGAGATCAAGATATTCTTCCACAACTTTTTTTCTGTAGGTCATAGAGACTTGGAAGTTGGTTCCATCTCCACTAATGTGGGTGTGCCCGATCCATTGGTACCACCCGCGAGCTTCTACGACCTTTGGAAGGGGTAGGGTTAGGGTTGTGATTAGTGTTTGCTTTTTGGGTTGTGATTAGGGTTAGGGTTAGGGATGAAAACCTATAGGAGTTCAAGATATTCTTCAATAACTTTTTTTCTGAAGGTCATAGAGACTTGGAAGTTGGTTCCATCTCCACTAATGTGGCTATGCCCGATCCATTGGGACCATCCCCGAGCTTCTACGACCTTCGGAAATGGCGAAACCACCAAATCTATTCAAAAAAGTACAAGATATTTCTGAATAACTTTTTTTCTGAAAGTCATAGAGACTTGGGCATTTCGGGATTGATAGAGGGTTGCCTGCCACGCAACCACACCGAATTTCAGCACGTTTCGAGCAAGCAGCGCGGAGTTATTCACCCTATGGTGAATATGGGTTAGAGTTGCAATTAGGGTTAGGGTTAGGGTTGTGATTAGGGTTAGGGTTAGGGTTGTGATTAGGGTTAGGGTTGGGGATGAGTACCCATTGGAGATCAAGATATTCTTCCACAACTTTTTTTCTGTAGGTCATAGAGACTTGGAAGTTGGTTCCATCTCCACTAATGTGGGTGTGCCCGATCCATTGGTACCACCCGCGAGCTTCTACGACCTTTGGAAGGGGTAGGGTTAGGGTTGTGATTAGTGTTTGCTTTTTGGGTTGTGATTAGGGTTAGGGTTAGGGATGAAAACCTATAGGAGTTCAAGATATTCTTCAATAACTTTTTTTCTGAAGGTCATAGAGACTTGGAAGTTGGTTCCATCTCCACTAATGTGGCTATGCCCGATCCATTGGGACCATCCCCGAGCTTCTACGACCTTCGGAAATGGCGAAACCACCAAATCTATTAAAAAAAGTACAAGATATTTCTGAATAACTTTTTTTCTGAAAGTCATAGAGACTTGGGCATTTCGGGATTGATAGAGGGTTGCCTGCCACGCAACCACACCGAATTTCAGCACGTTTCGAGCAAGCAGCGCGGAGTTATTCACCCTATGGTGAATATGGGTTAGAGTTGCAATTAGGGTTAGGGTTAGGGTTGTGATTAGGGTTAGGGTTAGGGTTGTGATTAGGGTTAGGGTTGGGGATGAGTACCCATTGGAGATCAAGATATTCTTCCACAACTTTTTTTCTGTAGGTCATAGAGACTTGGAAGTTGGTTCCATCTCCACTAATGTGGGTGTGCCCGATCCATTGGTACCACCCGCGAGCTTCTACGACCTTTGGAAGGGGTAGGGTTAGGGTTGTGATTAGTGTTTGCTTTTTGGGTTGTGATTAGGGTTAGGGTTAGGGATGAAAACCTATAGGAGTTCAAGATATTCTTCAATAACTTTTTTTCTGAAGGTCATAGAGACTTGGAAGTTGGTTCCATCTCCACTAATGTGGCTATGCCCGATCCATTGGGACCATCCCCGAGCTTCTACGACCTTCGGAAATGGCGAAACCACCAAATCTATTAAAAAAAGTACAAGATATTTCTGAATAACTTTTTTTCTGAAAGTCATAGAGACTTGGGCATTTCGGGATTGATAGAGGGTTGCCTGCCACGCAACCACACCGAATTTCAGCACGTTTCGAGCAAGCAGCGCGGAGTTATTCACCCTATGGTGAATATGGGTTAGAGTTGCAATTAGGGTTAGGGTTAGGGTTGTGATTAGGGTTAGGGTTAGGGTTGTGATTAGGGTTAGGGTTGGGGATGAGTACCCATTGGAGATCAAGATATTCTTCCACAACTTTTTTTCTGTAGGTCATAGAGACTTGGAAGTTGGTTCCATCTCCACTAATGTGGGTGTGCCCGATCCATTGGTACCACCCGCGAGCTTCTACGACCTTTGGAAGGGGTAGGGTTAGGGTTGTGATTAGTGTTTGCTTTTTGGGTTGTGATTAGGGTTAGGGTTAGGGATGAAAACCTATAGGAGTTCAAGATATTCTTCAATAACTTTTTTTCTGAAGGTCATAGAGACTTGGAAGTTGGTTCCATCTCCACTAATGTGGCTATGCCCGATCCATTGGGACCATCCCCGAGCTTCTACGACCTTCGGAAATGGCGAAACCACCAAATCTATTAAAAAAAGTACAAGATATTTCTGAATAACTTTTTTTCTGAAAGTCATAGAGACTTGGGCATTTCGGGATTGATAGAGGGTTGCCTGCCACGCAACCACACCGAATTTCAGCACGTTTCGAGCAAGCAGCGCGGAGTTATTCACCCTATGGTGAATATGGGTTAGAGTTGCAATTAGGGTTAGGGTTAGGGTTGTGATTAGGGTTAGGGTTAGGGTTGTGATTAGGGTTAGGGTTGGGGATGAGTACCCATTGGAGATCAAGATATTCTTCCACAGCTTTTTTTCTGTAGGTCATAGAGACTTGGAAGTTGGTTCCATCTCCACTAATGTGGGTGTGCCCGATCCATTGGTACCACCCGCGAGCTTCTACGACCTTTGGAAGGGGTAGGGTTAGGGTTGTGATTAGTGTTTGCTTTTTGGGTTGTGATTAGGGTTAGGGTTAGGGATGAAAACCTATAGGAGTTCAAGATATTCTTCAATAACTTTTTTTCTGAAGGTCATAGAGACTTGGAAGTTGGTTCCATCTCCACTAATGTGGCTATGCCCGATCCATTGGGACCATCCCCGAGCTTCTACGACCTTCGGAAATGGCGAAACCACCAAATCTATTAAAAAAAGTACAAGATATTTCTGAATAACTTTTTTTTTGAAAGTCATAGAGACTTGGGCATTTCGGGATTGGTAGAGGGTTGCCTGCCACGCAACCACACCGAATTTCAGCACGTTTCGAGCAAGCAGCGCGGAGTTATTCACCCTATGGTGAATATGGGTTAGAGTTGCAATTAGGGTTAGGGTTAGGGTTGTGATTAGGGTTAGGGTTAGGGTTGTGATTAGGGTTAGGGTTGGGGATGAGTACCCATTGGAGATCAAGATATTCTTCCACAACTTTTTTTCTGTAGGTCATAGAGACTTGGAAGTTGGTTCCATCTCCACTAATGTGGGTGTGCCCGATCCATTGGTACCACCCGCGAGCTTCTACGACCTTTGGAAGGGGTAGGGTTAGGGTTGTGATTAGTGTTTGCTTTTTGGGTTGTGATTAGGGTTAGGGTTAGGGATGAAAACCTATAGGAGTTCAAGATATTCTTCAATAACTTTTTTTCTGAAGGTCATAGAGACTTGGAAGTTGGTTCCATCTCCACTAATATGGCTATGCCCGATCCATTGGGACCATCCCCGAGCTTCTACGACCTTCGGAAATGGCGAAACCACCAAATCTATTAAAAAAAGTACAAGATATTTCTGAATAACTTTTTTTCTGAAAGTCATAGAGACTTGGGCATTTCGGGATTGATAGAGGGTTGCCTGCCACGCAACCACACCGAATTTCAGCACGTTTCGAGCAAGCAGCGCGGAGTTATTCACCCTATGGTGAATATGGGTTAGAGTTGCAATTAGGGTTAGGGTTAGGGTTGTGATTAGGGTTAGGGTTAGGGTTGTGATTAGGGTTAGGGTTGGGGATGAGTACCCATTGGAGATCAAGATATTCTTCCACAGCTTTTTTTCTGTAGGTCATAGAGACTTGGAAGTTGGTTCCATCTCCACTAATGTGGGTGTGCCCGATCCATTGGTACCACCCGCGAGCTTCTACGACCTTTGGAAGGGGTAGGGTTAGGGTTGTGATTAGTGTTTGCTTTTTGGGTTGTGATTAGGGTTAGGGTTAGGGATGAAAACCTATAGGAGTTCAAGATATTCTTCAATAACTTTTTTTCTGAAGGTCATAGAGACTTGGAAGTTGGTTCCATCTCCACTAATATGGCTATGCCCGATCCATTGGGACCATCCCCGAGCTTCTACGACCTTCGGAAATGGCGAAACCACCAAATCTATTAAAAAAAGTACAAGATATTTCTGAATAACTTTTTTTCTGAAAGTCATAGAGACTTGGGCATTTCGGGATTGATAGAGGGTTGCCTGCCACGCAACCACACCGAATTTCAGCACGTTTCGAGCAAGCAGCGCGGAGTTATTCACCCTATGGTGAATATGGGTTAGAGTTGCAATTAGGGTTAGGGTTAGGGTTGTGATTAGGGTTAGGGTTAGGGTTGTGATTAGGGTTAGGGTTGGGGATGAGTACCCATTGGAGATCAAGATATTCTTCCACAACTTTTTTTCTGTAGGTCATAGAGACTTGGAAGTTGGTTCCATCTCCACTAATGTGGGTGTGCCCGATCCATTGGTACCACCCGCGAGCTTCTACGACCTTTGGAAGGGGTAGGGTTAGGGTTGTGATTAGTGTTTGCTTTTTGGGTTGTGATTAGGGTTAGGGTTAGGGATGAAAACCTATAGGAGTTCAAGATATTCTTCAATAACTTTTTTTCTGAAGGTCATAGAGACTTGGAAGTTGGTTCCATCTCCACTAATGTGGCTATGCCCGATCCATTGGGACCATCCCCGAGCTTCTACGACCTTCGGAAATGGCGAAACCACCAAATCTATTAAAAAAAGTACAAGATATTTCTGAATAACTTTTTTTCTGAAAGTCATAGAGACTTGGGCATTTCGGGATTGATAGAGGGTTGCCTGCCACGCAACCACACCGAATTTCAGCACGTTTCGAGCAAGCAGCGCGGAGTTATTCACCCTATGGTGAATATGGGTTAGAGTTGCAATTAGGGTTAGGGTTAGGGTTGTGATTAGGGTTAGGGTTAGGGTTGTGATTAGGGTTAGGGTTGGGGATGAGTACCCATTGGAGATCAAGATATTCTTCCACAACTTTTTTTCTGTAGGTCATAGAGACTTGGAAGTTGGTTCCATCTCCACTAATGTGGGTGTGCCCGATCCATTGGTACCACCCGCGAGCTTCTACGACCTTTGGAAGGGGTAGGGTTAGGGTTGTGATTAGTGTTTGCTTTTTGGGTTGTGATTAGGGTTAGGGTTAGGGATGAAAACCTATAGGAGTTCAAGATATTCTTCAATAACTTTTTTTCTGAAGGTCATAGAGACTTGGAAGTTGGTTCCATCTCCACTAATGTGGCTATGCCCGATCCATTGGGACCATCCCCGAGCTTCTACGACCTTCGGAAATGGCGAAACCACCAAATCTATTAAAAAAAGTACAAGATATTTCTGAATAACTTTTTTTCTGAAAGTCATAGAGACTTGGGCATTTCGGGATTGATAGAGGGTTGCCTGCCACGCAACCACACCGAATTTCAGCACGTTTCGAGCAAGCAGCGCGGAGTTATTCACCCTATGGTGAATATGGGTTAGAGTTGCAATTAGGGTTAGGGTTAGGGTTGTGATTAGGGTTAGGGTTAGGGTTGTGATTAGGGTTAGGGTTGGGGATGAGTACCCATTGGAGATCAAGATATTCTTCCACAACTTTTTTTCTGTAGGTCATAGAGACTTGGAAGTTGGTTCCATCTCCACTAATGTGGGTGTGCCCGATCCATTGGTACCACCCGCGAGCTTCTACGACCTTTGGAAGGGGTAGGGTTAGGGTTGTGATTAGTGTTTGCTTTTTGGGTTGTGATTAGGGTTAGGGTTAGGGATGAAAACCTATAGGAGTTCAAGATATTCTTCAATAACTTTTTTTCTGAAGGTCATAGAGACTTGGAAGTTGGTTCCATCTCCACTAATGTGGCTATGCCCGATCCATTGGGACCATCCCCGAGCTTCTACGACCTTCGGAAATGGCGAAACCACCAAATCTATTAAAAAAAGTACAAGATATTTCTGAATAACTTTTTTTCTGAAAGTCATAGAGACTTGGGCATTTCGGGATTGATAGAGGGTTGCCTGCCACGCAACCACACCGAATTTCAGCACGTTTCGAGCAAGCAGCGCGGAGTTATTCACCCTATGGTGAATATGGGTTAGAGTTGCAATTAGGGTTAGGGTTAGGGTTGTGATTAGGGTTAGGGTTAGGGTTGTGATTAGGGTTAGGGTTGGGGATGAGTACCCATTGGAGATCAAGATATTCTTCCACAACTTTTTTTCTGTAGGTCATAGAGACTTGGAAGTTGGTTCCATCTCCACTAATGTGGGTGTGCCCGATCCATTGGTACCACCCGCGAGCTTCTACGACCTTTGGAAGGGGTAGGGTTAGGGTTGTGATTAGTGTTTGCTTTTTGGGTTGTGATTAGGGTTAGGGTTAGGGATGAAAACCTATAGGAGTTCAAGATATTCTTCAATAACTTTTTTTCTTAAGGTCATAGAGACTTGGAAGTTGGTTCCATCTCCACTAATGTGGCTATGCCCGATCCATTGGGACCATCCCCGAGCTTCTACGACCTTTGGAAATGGCGAAACCACCAAATCTATTAAAAAAAGTACAAGATATTTCTGAATAACTTTTTTTCTGAAAGTCATAGAGACTTGGGCATTTCGGGATTGATAGAGGGTTGCCTGCCACGCAACCACACCGAATTTCAGCACGTTTCGAGCAAGCAGCGCGGAGTTATTCACCCTATGGTGAATATGGGTTAGAGTTGCAATTAGGGTTAGGGTTAGGGTTGTGATTAGGGTTAGGGTTAGGGTTGTGATTAGGGTTAGGGTTGGGGATGAGTACCCATTGGAGATCAAGATATTCTTCCACAGCTTTTTTTCTGTAGGTCATAGAGACTTGGAAGTTGGTTCCATCTCCACTAATGTGGGTGTGCCCGATCCATTGGTACCACCCGCGAGCTTCTACGACCTTTGGAAGGGGTAGGGTTAGGGTTGTGATTAGTGTTTGCTTTTTGGGTTGTGATTAGGGTTAGGGTTAGGGATGAAAACCTATAGGAGTTCAAGATATTCTTCAATAACTTTTTTTCTGAAGGTCATAGAGACTTGGAAGTTGGTTCCATCTCCACTAATGTGGCTATGCCCGATCCATTGGGACCATCCCCGAGCTTCTACGACCTTCGGAAATGGCGAAACCACCAAATCTATTAAAAAAAGTACAAGATATTTCTGAATAACTTTTTTTTTGAAAGTCATAGAGACTTGGGCATTTCGGGATTGGTAGAGGGTTGCCTGCCACGCAACCACACCGAATTTCAGCACGTTTCGAGCAAGCAGCGCGGAGTTATTCACCCTATGGTGAATATGGGTTAGAGTTGCAATTAGGGTTAGGGTTAGGGTTGTGATTAGGGTTAGGGTTAGGGTTGTGATTAGGGTTAGGGTTGGGGATGAGTACCCATTGGAGATCAAGATATTCTTCCACAACTTTTTTTCTGTAGGTCATAGAGACTTGGAAGTTGGTTCCATCTCCACTAATGTGGGTGTGCCCGATCCATTGGTACCACCCGCGAGCTTCTACGACCTTTGGAAGGGGTAGGGTTAGGGTTGTGATTAGTGTTTGCTTTTTGGGTTGTGATTAGGGTTAGGGTTAGGGATGAAAACCTATAGGAGTTCAAGATATTCTTCAATAACTTTTTTTCTGAAGGTCATAGAGACTTGGAAGTTGGTTCCATCTCCACTAATATGGCTATGCCCGATCCATTGGGACCATCCCCGAGCTTCTACGACCTTCGGAAATGGCGAAACCACCAAATCTATTAAAAAAAGTACAAGATATTTCTGAATAACTTTTTTTCTGAAAGTCATAGAGACTTGGGCATTTCGGGATTGATAGAGGGTTGCCTGCCACGCAACCACACCGAATTTCAGCACGTTTCGAGCAAGCAGCGCGGAGTTATTCACCCTATGGTGAATATGGGTTAGAGTTGCAATTAGGGTTAGGGTTAGGGTTGTGATTAGGGTTAGGGTTAGGGTTGTGATTAGGGTTAGGGTTGGGGATGAGTACCCATTGGAGATCAAGATATTCTTCCACAACTTTTTTTCTGTAGGTCATAGAGACTTGGAAGTTGGTTCCATCTCCACTAATGTGGGTGTGCCCGATCCATTGGTACCACCCGCGAGCTTCTACGACCTTTGGAAGGGGTAGGGTTAGGGTTGTGATTAGTGTTTGCTTTTTGGGTTGTGATTAGGGTTAGGGTTAGGGATGAAAACCTATAGGAGTTCAAGATATTCTTCAATAACTTTTTTTCTGAAGGTCATAG
The DNA here is from genome assembly GCF_024713975.1 of Paralichthys olivaceus. Lineage (NCBI taxonomy): Eukaryota > Metazoa > Chordata > Actinopteri > Pleuronectiformes > Paralichthyidae > Paralichthys > Paralichthys olivaceus. The sequence goes on from NC_091104.1 coordinate 5,718,406, forward strand.
AGACTTGGAAGTTGGTTCCATCTCCACTAATGTGGCTATGCCCGATCCATTGGGACCATCCCCGAGCTTCTACGACCTTCGGAAATGGCGAAACCACCAAATCTATTAAAAAAAGTACAAGATATTTCTGAATAACTTTTTTTCTGAAAGTCATAGAGACTTGGGCATTTCGGGATTGATAGAGGGTTGCCTGCCACGCAACCACACCGAATTTCAGCACGTTTCGAGCAAGCAGCGCGGAGTTATTCACCCTATGGTGAATATGGGTTAGAGTTGCAATTAGGGTTAGGGTTAGGGTTGTGATTAGGGTTAGGGTTAGGGTTGTGATTAGGGTTAGGGTTGGGGATGAGTACCCATTGGAGATCAAGATATTCTTCCACAACTTTTTTTCTGTAGGTCATAGAGACTTGGAAGTTGGTTCCATCTCCACTAATGTGGGTGTGCCCGATCCATTGGTACCACCCGCGAGCTTCTACGACCTTTGGAAGGGGTAGGGTTAGGGTTGTGATTAGTGTTTGCTTTTTGGGTTGTGATTAGGGTTAGGGTTAGGGATGAAAACCTATAGGAGTTCAAGATATTCTTCAATAACTTTTTTTCTGAAGGTCATAGAGACTTGGAAGTTGGTTCCATCTCCACTAATGTGGCTATGCCCGATCCATTGGGACCATCCCCGAGCTTCTACGACCTTCGGAAATGGCGAAACCACCAAATCTATTAAAAAAAGTACAAGATATTTCTGAATAACTTTTTTTCTGAAAGTCATAGAGACTTGGGCATTTCGGGATTGATAGAGGGTTGCCTGCCACGCAACCACACCGAATTTCAGCACGTTTCGAGCAAGCAGCGCGGAGTTATTCACCCTATGGTGAATATGGGTTAGAGTTGCAATTAGGGTTAGGGTTAGGGTTGTGATTAGGGTTAGGGTTGGGGATGAGTACCCATTGGAGATCAAGATATTCTTCCACAGCTTTTTTTCTGTAGGTCATAGAGACTTGGAAGTTGGTTCCATCTCCACTAATGTGGGTGTGCCCGATCCATTGGTACCACCCGCGAGCTTCTACGACCTTTGGAAGGGGTAGGGTTAGGGTTGTGATTAGTGTTTGCTTTTTGGGTTGTGATTAGGGTTAGGGTTAGGGATGAAAACCTATAGGAGTTCAAGATATTCTTCAATAACTTTTTTTCTGAAGGTCATAGAGACTTGGAAGTTGGTTCCATCTCCACTAATGTGGCTATGCCCGATCCATTGGGACCATCCCCGAGCTTCTACGACCTTCGGAAATGGCGAAACCACCAAATCTATTAAAAAAAGTACAAGATATTTCTGAATAACTTTTTTTTTGAAAGTCATAGAGACTTGGGCATTTCGGGATTGGTAGAGGGTTGCCTGCCACGCAACCACACCGAATTTCAGCACGTTTCGAGCAAGCAGCGCGGAGTTATTCACCCTATGGTGAATATGGGTTAGAGTTGCAATTAGGGTTAGGGTTAGGGTTGTGATTAGGGTTAGGGTTAGGGTTGTGATTAGGGTTAGGGTTGGGGATGAGTACCCATTGGAGATCAAGATATTCTTCCACAACTTTTTTTCTGTAGGTCATAGAGACTTGGAAGTTGGTTCCATCTCCACTAATGTGGGTGTGCCCGATCCATTGGTACCACCCGCGAGCTTCTACGACCTTTGGAAGGGGTAGGGTTAGGGTTGTGATTAGTGTTTGCTTTTTGGGTTGTGATTAGGGTTAGGGTTAGGGATGAAAACCTATAGGAGTTCAAGATATTCTTCAATAACTTTTTTTCTGAAGGTCATAGAGACTTGGAAGTTGGTTCCATCTCCACTAATGTGGCTATGCCCGATCCATTGGGACCATCCCCGAGCTTCTACGACCTTCGGAAATGGCGAAACCACCAAATCTATTAAAAAAAGTACAAGATATTTCTGAATAACTTTTTTTCTGAAAGTCATAGAGACTTGGGCATTTCGGGATTGATAGAGGGTTGCCTGCCACGCAACCACACCGAATTTCAGCACGTTTCGAGCAAGCAGCGCGGAGTTATTCACCCTATGGTGAATATGGGTTAGAGTTGCAATTAGGGTTAGGGTTAGGGTTGTGATTAGGGTTAGGGTTGGGGATGAGTACCCATTGGAGATCAAGATATTCTTCCACAGCTTTTTTTCTGTAGGTCATAGAGACTTGGAAGTTGGTTCCATCTCCACTAATGTGGGTGTGCCCGATCCATTGGTACCACCCGCGAGCTTCTACGACCTTTGGAAGGGGTAGGGTTAGGGTTGTGATTAGTGTTTGCTTTTTGGGTTGTGATTAGGGTTAGGGTTAGGGATGAAAACCTATAGGAGTTCAAGATATTCTTCAATAACTTTTTTTCTGAAGGTCATAGAGACTTGGAAGTTGGTTCCATCTCCACTAATGTGGCTATGCCCGATCCATTGGGACCATCCCCGAGCTTCTACGACCTTCGGAAATGGCGAAACCACCAAATCTATTAAAAAAAGTACAAGATATTTCTGAATAACTTTTTTTTTGAAAGTCATAGAGACTTGGGCATTTCGGGATTGGTAGAGGGTTGCCTGCCACGCAACCACACCGAATTTCAGCACGTTTCGAGCAAGCAGCGCGGAGTTATTCACCCTATGGTGAATATGGGTTAGAGTTGCAATTAGGGTTAGGGTTAGGGTTGTGATTAGGGTTAGGGTTAGGGTTGTGATTAGGGTTAGGGTTGGGGATGAGTACCCATTGGAGATCAAGATATTCTTCCACAACTTTTTTTCTGTAGGTCATAGAGACTTGGAAGTTGGTTCCATCTCCACTAATGTGGGTGTGCCCGATCCATTGGTACCACCCGCGAGCTTCTACGACCTTTGGAAGGGGTAGGGTTAGGGTTGTGATTAGTGTTTGCTTTTTGGGTTGTGATTAGGGTTAGGGTTAGGGATGAAAACCTATAGGAGTTCAAGATATTCTTCAATAACTTTTTTTCTGAAGGTCATAGAGACTTGGAAGTTGGTTCCATCTCCACTAATATGGCTATGCCCGATCCATTGGGACCATCCCCGAGCTTCTACGACCTTCGGAAATGGCGAAACCACCAAATCTATTAAAAAAAGTACAAGATATTTCTGAATAACTTTTTTTCTGAAAGTCATAGAGACTTGGGCATTTCGGGATTGATAGAGGGTTGCCTGCCACGCAACCACACCGAATTTCAGCACGTTTCGAGCAAGCAGCGCGGAGTTATTCACCCTATGGTGAATATGGGTTAGAGTTGCAATTAGGGTTAGGGTTAGGGTTGTGATTAGGGTTAGGGTTAGGGTTGTGATTAGGGTTAGGGTTGGGGATGAGTACCCATTGGAGATCAAGATATTCTTCCACAACTTTTTTTCTGTAGGTCATAGAGACTTGGAAGTTGGTTCCATCTCCACTAATGTGGGTGTGCCCGATCCATTGGTACCACCCGCGAGCTTCTACGACCTTTGGAAGGGGTAGGGTTAGGGTTGTGATTAGTGTTTGCTTTTTGGGTTGTGATTAGGGTTAGGGTTAGGGATGAAAACCTATAGGAGTTCAAGATATTCTTCAATAACTTTTTTTCTGAAGGTCATAGAGACTTGGAAGTTGGTTCCATCTCCACTAATGTGGCTATGCCCGATCCATTGGGACCATCCCCGAGCTTCTACGACCTTCGGAAATGGCGAAACCACCAAATCTATTAAAAAAAGTACAAGATATTTCTGAATAACTTTTTTTCTGAAAGTCATAGAGACTTGGGCATTTCGGGATTGATAGAGGGTTGCCTGCCACGCAACCACACCGAATTTCAGCACGTTTCGAGCAAGCAGCGCGGAGTTATTCACCCTATGGTGAATATGGGTTAGAGTTGCAATTAGGGTTAGGGTTAGGGTTGTGATTAGGGTTAGGGTTAGGGTTGTGATTAGGGTTAGGGTTGGGGATGAGTACCCATTGGAGATCAAGATATTCTTCCACAACTTTTTTTCTGTAGGTCATAGAGACTTGGAAGTTGGTTCCATCTCCACTAATGTGGGTGTGCCCGATCCATTGGTACCACCCGCGAGCTTCTACGACCTTTGGAAGGGGTAGGGTTAGGGTTGTGATTAGTGTTTGCTTTTTGGGTTGTGATTAGGGTTAGGGTTAGGGATGAAAACCTATAGGAGTTCAAGATATTCTTCAATAACTTTTTTTCTGAAGGTCATAGAGACTTGGAAGTTGGTTCCATCTCCACTAATGTGGCTATGCCCGATCCATTGGGACCATCCCCGAGCTTCTACGACCTTCGGAAATGGCGAAACCACCAAATCTATTAAAAAAAGTACAAGATATTTCTGAATAACTTTTTTTCTGAAAGTCATAGAGACTTGGGCATTTCGGGATTGATAGAGGGTTGCCTGCCACGCAACCACACCGAATTTCAGCACGTTTCGAGCAAGCAGCGCGGAGTTATTCACCCTATGGTGAATATGGGTTAGAGTTGCAATTAGGGTTAGGGTTAGGGTTGTGATTAGGGTTAGGGTTAGGGTTGTGATTAGGGTTAGGGTTGGGGATGAGTACCCATTGGAGATCAAGATATTCTTCCACAGCTTTTTTTCTGTAGGTCATAGAGACTTGGAAGTTGGTTCCATCTCCACTAATGTGGGTGTGCCCGATCCATTGGTACCACCCGCGAGCTTCTACGACCTTTGGAAGGGGTAGGGTTAGGGTTGTGATTAGTGTTTGCTTTTTGGGTTGTGATTAGGGTTAGGGTTAGGGATGAAAACCTATAGGAGTTCAAGATATTCTTCAATAACTTTTTTTCTGAAGGTCATAGAGACTTGGAAGTTGGTTCCATCTCCACTAATATGGCTATGCCCGATCCATTGGGACCATCCCCGAGCTTCTACGACCTTCGGAAATGGCGAAACCACCAAATCTATTAAAAAAAGTACAAGATATTTCTGAATAACTTTTTTTCTGAAAGTCATAGAGACTTGGGCATTTCGGGATTGATAGAGGGTTGCCTGCCACGCAACCACACCGAATTTCAGCACGTTTCGAGCAAGCAGCGCGGAGTTATTCACCCTATGGTGAATATGGGTTAGAGTTGCAATTAGGGTTAGGGTTAGGGTTGTGATTAGGGTTAGGGTTAGGGTTGTGATTAGGGTTAGGGTTGGGGATGAGTACCCATTGGAGATCAAGATATTCTTCCACAACTTTTTTTCTGTAGGTCATAGAGACTTGGAAGTTGGTTCCATCTCCACTAATGTGGGTGTGCCCGATCCATTGGTACCACCCGCGAGCTTCTACGACCTTTGGAAGGGGTAGGGTTAGGGTTGTGATTAGTGTTTGCTTTTTGGGTTGTGATTAGGGTTAGGGTTAGGGATGAAAACCTATAGGAGTTCAAGATATTCTTCAATAACTTTTTTTCTGAAGGTCATAGAGACTTGGAAGTTGGTTCCATCTCCACTAATGTGGCTATGCCCGATCCATTGGGACCATCCCCGAGCTTCTACGACCTTCGGAAATGGCGAAACCACCAAATCTATTTAAAAAAGTACAAGATATTTCTGAATAACTTTTTTTCTGAAAGTCATAGAGACTTGGGCATTTCGGGATTGATAGAGGGTTGCCTGCCACGCAACCACACCGAATTTCAGCACGTTTCGAGCAAGCAGCGCGGAGTTATTCACCCTATGGTGAATATGGGTTAGAGTTGCAATTAGGGTTAGGGTTAGGGTTGTGATTAGGGTTAGGGTTAGGGTTGTGATTAGGGTTAGGGTTGGGGATGAGTACCCATTGGAGATCAAGATATTCTTCCACAACTTTTTTTCTGTAGGTCATAGAGACTTGGAAGTTGGTTCCATCTCCACTAATGTGGGTGTGCCCGATCCATTGGTACCACCCGCGAGCTTCTACGACCTTTGGAAGGGGTAGGGTTAGGGTTGTGATTAGTGTTTGCTTTTTGGGTTGTGATTAGGGTTAGGGTTAGGGATGAAAACCTATAGGAGTTCAAGATATTCTTCAATAACTTTTTTTCTGAAGGTCATAGAGACTTGGAAGTTGGTTCCATCTCCACTAATGTGGCTATGCCCGATCCATTGGGACCATCCCCGAGCTTCTACGACCTTCGGAAATGGCGAAACCACCAAATCTATTAAAAAAAGTACAAGATATTTCTGAATAACTTTGTTTCTGAAAGTCATAGAGACTTGGGCATTTCGGGATTGATAGAGGGTTGCCTGCCACGCAACCACACCGAATTTCAGCACGTTTCGAGCAAGCAGCGCGGAGTTATTCACCCTATGGTGAATATGGGTTAGAGTTGCAATTAGGGTTAGGGTTAGGGTTGTGATTAGGGTTAGGGTTAGGGTTGTGATTAGGGTTAGGGTTGGGGATGAGTACCCATTTGAGATCAAGATATTCTTCCACAACTTTTTTTCTGTAGGTCATAGAGACTTGGAAGTTGGTTCCATCTCCACTAATGTGGGTGTGCCCGATCCATTGGTACCACCCGCGAGCTTCTACGACCTTTGGAAGGGGTAGGGTTAGGGTTGTGATTAGTGTTTGCTTTTTGGGTTGTGATTAGGGTTAGGGTTAGGGATGAAAACCTATAGGAGTTCAAGATATTCTTCAATAACTTTTTTTCTGAAGGTCATAGAGTCTTGGAAGTTGGTTCCATCTCCACTAATGTGGCTATGCCCGATCCATTGGGACCATCCCCGAGCTTCTACGACCTTCGGAAATGGCGAAACCACCAAATCTATTAAAAAAAGTACAAGATATTTCTGAATAACTTTGTTTCTGAAAGTCATAGAGACTTGGGCATTTCGGGATTGATAGAGGGTTGCCTGCCACGCAACCACACCGAATTTCAGCACGTTTCGAGCAAGCAGCGCGGAGTTATTCACCCTATGGTGAATATGGGTTAGAGTTGCAATTAGGGTTAGGGTTAGGGTTGTGATTAGGGTTAGGGTTAGGGTTGTGATTAGGGTTAGGGTTGGGGATGAGTACCCATTTGAGATCAAGATATTCTTCCACAACTTTTTTTCTGTAGGTCATAGAGACTTGGAAGTTGGTTCCATCTCCACTAATGTGGGTGTGCCCGATCCATTGGTACCACCCGCGAGCTTCTACGACCTTTGGAAGGGGTAGGGTTAGGGTTGTGATTAGTGTTTGCTTTTTGGGTTGTGATTAGGGTTAGGGTTAGGGATGAAAACCTATAGGAGTTCAAGATATTCTTCAATAACTTTTTTTCTGAAGGTCATAGAGTCTTGGAAGTTGGTTCCATCTCCACTAATGTGGCTATGCCCGATCCATTGGGACCATCCCCGAGCTTCTACGACCTTCGGAAATGGCGAAACCACCAAATCTATTAAAAAAAGTACAAGATATTTCTGAATAACTTTTTTTCTGAAAGTCATAGAGACTTGGGCATTTCGGGATTGATAGAGGGTTGCCTGCCACGCAACCACACCGAATTTCAGCACGTTTCGAGCAAGCAGCGCGGAGTTATTCACCCTATGGTGAATATGGGTTAGAGTTGCAATTAGGGTTAGGGTTAGGGTTGTGATTAGGGTTAGGGTTAGGGTTGTGATTAGGGTTAGGGTTGGGGATGAGTACCCATTGGAGATCAAGATATTCTTCCACAGCTTTTTTTCTGTAGGTCATAGAGACTTGGAAGTTGGTTCCATCTCCACTAATGTGGGTGTGCCCGATCCATTGGTACCACCCGCGAGCTTCTACGACCTTTGGAAGGGGTAGGGTTAGGGTTGTGATTAGTGTTTGCTTTTTGGGTTGTGATTAGGGTTAGGGTTAGGGATGAAAACCTATAGGAGTTCAAGATATTCTTCAATAACTTTTTTTCTGAAGGTCATAGAGACTTGGAAGTTGGTTCCATCTCCACTAATATGGCTATGCCCGATCCATTGGGACCATCCCCGAGCTTCTACGACCTTCGGAAATGGCGAAACCACCAAATCTATTAAAAAAAGTACAAGATATTTCTGAATAACTTTTTTTCTGAAAGTCATAGAGACTTGGGCATTTCGGGATTGATAGAGGGTTGCCTGCCACGCAACCACACCGAATTTCAGCACGTTTCGAGCAAGCAGCGCGGAGTTATTCACCCTATGGTGAATATGGGTTAGAGTTGCAATTAGGGTTAGGGTTAGGGTTGTGATTAGGGTTAGGGTTAGGGTTGTGATTAGGGTTAGGGTTGGGGATGAGTACCCATTGGAGATCAAGATATTCTTCCACAACTTTTTTTCTGTAGGTCATAGAGACTTGGAAGTTGGTTCCATCTCCACTAATGTGGGTGTGCCCGATCCATTGGTACCACCCGCGAGCTTCTACGACCTTTGGAAGGGGTAGGGTTAGGGTTGTGATTAGTGTTTGCTTTTTGGGTTGTGATTAGGGTTAGGGTTAGGGATGAAAACCTATAGGAGTTCAAGATATTCTTCAATAACTTTTTTTCTGAAGGTCATAGAGACTTGGAAGTTGGTTCCATCTCCACTAATGTGGCTATGCCCGATCCATTGGGACCATCCCCGAGCTTCTACGACCTTCGGAAATGGCGAAACCACCAAATCTATTAAAAAAAGTACAAGATATTTCTGAATAACTTTGTTTCTGAAAGTCATAGAGACTTGGGCATTTCGGGATTGATAGAGGGTTGCCTGCCACGCAACCACACCGAATTTCAGCACGTTTCGAGCAAGCAGCGCGGAGTTATTCACCCTATGGTGAATATGGGTTAGAGTTGCAATTAGGGTTAGGGTTAGGGTTGTGATTAGGGTTAGGGTTAGGGTTGTGATTAGGGTTAGGGTTGGGGATGAGTACCCATTGGAGATCAAGATATTCTTCCACAACTTTTTTTCTGTAGGTCATAGAGACTTGGAAGTTGGTTCCATCTCCACTAATGTGGGTGTGCCCGATCCATTGGTACCACCCGCGAGCTTCTACGACCTTTGGAAGGGGTAGGGTTAGGGTTGTGATTAGTGTTTGCTTTTTGGGTTGTGATTAGGGTTAGGGTTAGGGATGAAAGCCTATAGGAGTTCAAGATATTCTTCAATAACTTTTTTTCTGAAGGTCATAGAGACTTGGAAGTTGGTTCCATCTCCACTAATGTGGCTATGCCCGATCCATTGGGACCATCCCCGAGCTTCTACGACCTTCGGAAATGGCGAAACCACCAAATCTATTAAAAAAAGTACAAGATATTTCTGAATAACTTTTTTTCTGAAAGTCATAGAGACTTGGGCATTTCGGGATTGATAGAGGGTTGCCTGCCACGCAACCACACCGAATTTCAGCACGTTTCGAGCAAGCAGCGCGGAGTTATTCACCCTATGGTGAATATGGGTTAGAGTTGCAATTAGGGTTAGGGTTAGGGTTGTGATTAGGGTTAGGGTTAGGGTTGTGATTAGGGTTAGGGTTGGGGATGAGTACCCATTGGAGATCAAGATATTCTTCCACAACTTTTTTTCTGTAGGTCATAGAGACTTGGAAGTTGGTTCCATCTCCACTAATGTGGGTGTGCCCGATCCATTGGTACCACCCGCGAGCTTCTACGACCTTTGGAAGGGGTAGGGTTAGGGTTGTGATTAGTGTTTGCTTTTTGGGTTGTGATTAGGGTTAGGGTTAGGGATGAAAACCTATAGGAGTTCAAGATATTCTTCAATAACTTTTTTTCTGAAGGTCATAGAGACTTGGAAGTTGGTTCCATCTCCACTAATGTGGCTATGCCCGATCCATTGGGACCATCCCCGAGCTTCTACGACCTTCGGAAATGGCAAAACCACCAAATCTATTAAAAAAAGTACAAGATATTTCTGAATAACTTTTTTTCTGAAAGTCATAGAGACTTGGGCATTTCGGGATTGATAGAGGGTTGCCTGCCACGCAACCACACCGAATTTCAGCACGTTTCGAGCAAGCAGCGCGGAGTTATTCACCCTATGGTGAATATGGGTTAGAGTTGCAATTAGGGTTAGGGTTAGGGTTGTGATTAGGGTTAGGGTTAGGGTTGTGATTAGGGTTAGGGTTGGGGATGAGTACCCATTGGAGATCAAGATATTCTTCCACAACTTTTTTTCTGTAGGTCATAGAGACTTGGAAGTTGGTTCCATCTCCACTAATGTGGGTGTGCCCGATCCATTGGTACCACCCGCGAGCTTCTACGACCTTTGGAAGGGGTAGGGTTAGGGTTGTGATTAGTGTTTGCTTTTTGGGTTGTGATTAGGGTTAGGGTTAGGGATGAAAACCTATAGGAGTTCAAGATATTCTTCAATAACTTTTTTTCTGAAGGTCATAGAGACTTGGAAGTTGGTTCCATCTCCACTAATGTGGCTATGCCCGATCCATTGGGACCATCCCCGAGCTTCTACGACCTTCGGAAATGGCGAAACCACCAAATCTATTAAAAAAAGTACAAGATATTTCTGAATAACTTTTTTTCTGAAAGTCATAGAGACTTGGGCATTTCCGGATTGATAGAGGGTTGCCTGCCACGCAACCACACCGAATTTCAGCACGTTTCGAGCAAGCAGCGCGGAGTTATTCACCCTATGGTGAATATGGGTTAGAGTTGCAATTAGGGTTAGGGTTAGGGTTGTGATTAGGGTTAGGGTTAGGGTTGTGATTAGGGTTAGGGTTGGGGATGAGTACCCATTGGAGATCAAGATATTCTTCCACAACTTTTTTTCTGTAGGTCATAGAGACTTGGAAGTTGGTTCCATCTCCACTAATGTGGGTGTGCCCGATCCATTGGTACCACCCGCGAGCTTCTACGACCTTTGGAAGGGGTAGGGTTAGGGTTGTGATTAGTGTTTGCTTTTTGGGTTGTGATTAGGGTTAGGGTTAGGGATGAAAACCTATAGGAGTTCAAGATATTCTTCAATAACTTTTTTTCTGAAGGTCATAGAGACTTGGAAGTTGGTTCCATCTCCACTAATGTGGCTATGCCCGATCCATTGGGACCATCCCCGAGCTTCTACGACCTTCGGAAATGGCGAAACCACCAAATCTATTAAAAAAAGTACAAGATATTTCTGAATAACTTTTTTTCTGAAAGTCATAGAGACTTGGGCATTTCGGGATTGATAGAGGGTTGCCTGCCACGCAACCACACCGAATTTCAGCACGTTTCGAGCAAGCAGCGCGGAGTTATTCACCCTATGGTGAATATGGGTTAGAGTTGCAATTAGGGTTAGGGTTAGGGTTGTGATTAGGGTTAGGGTTAGGGTTGTGATTAGGGTTAGGGTTGGGGATGAGTACCCATTGGAGATCAAGATATTCTTCCACAACTTTTTTTCTGTAGGTCATAGAGACTTGGAAGTTGGTTCCATCTCCACTAATGTGGGTGTGCCCGATCCATTGGTACCACCCGCGAGCTTCTACGACCTTTGGAAGGGGTAGGGTTAGGGTTGTGATTAGTGTTTGCTTTTTGGGTTGTGATTAGGGTTAGGGTTAGGGATGAAAACCTATAGGAGTTCAAGATATTCTTCAATAACTTTTTTTCTGAAGGTCATAGAGACTTGGAAGTTGGTTCCATCTCCACTAATGTGGCTATGCCCGATCCATTGGGACCATCCCCGAGCTTCTACGACCTTCGGAAATGGCGAAACCACCAAATCTATTAAAAAAAGTACAAGATATTCTTCCACAACTTTTTTTCTGTAGGTCATAGAGACTTGGAAGTTGGTTCCATCTCCACTAATGTGGGTGTGCCCGATCCATTGGTACCACCCGCGAGCTTCTACGACCTTTGGAAGGGGTAGGGTTAGGGTTGTGATTAGTGTTTGCTTTTTGGGTTGTGATTAGGGTTAGGGATGAAAACCTATAGGAGTTCAAGATATTCTTCAATAACTTTTTTTCTGAAGGTCATAGAGACTTGGAAGTTGGTTCCATCTCCACTAATGTGACTATGCCAGATCCATTGGGACCATCCCCGAGCTTCTACGACCTTCGGAAATGGCGAAACCACCAAATCTATTAAAAAAAGTACAAGATATTTCTGAATAACTTTTTTTCTGAAAGTCATAGAGACTTGGGCATTTCGGGATTGATAGAGGGTTGCCTGCCACGCAACCACACCGAATTTCAGCACGTTTCGAGCAAGCAGCGCGGAGTTATTCACCCTATGGTCAATATGGGTTAGAGTTGCAATTAGGGTTAGGGTTAGGGTTGTGATTAGGGTTAGGGTTAGGGTTGTGATTAGGGTTAGGGTTGGGGATGAGTACCCATTGGAGATCAAGATATTCTTCCACAACTTTTTTTTCTGTAGGTCATAGAGACTTGGAAGTTGGTTCCATCTCCACTAATGTGGGTGTGCCCGATCCACTGGTACCACCCGCAAGCTTCTACGACCTTTGGAAGGGGTAGGGTTAGGGTTGTGATTAGTGTTTGCTTTTTGGGTTGTGATTAGGGTTAGGGTTAGGGATGAAAACCTATAGGAGTTCAAGATATTCTTCAATAACTTTTTTTCTGAAGGTCATAGAGACTTGGAAGTTGGTTCCATCTCCACTAATGTGGCTATGCCCGATCCATTGGGACCATCCCCGAGCTTCTACGACCTTCGGAAATGGCGAAACCACCAAATCTATTAAAAAAAGTACAAGATATTTCTGAATAACTTTTTTTCTGAAAGTCATAGAGACTTGGGCATTTCGGGATTGATAGAGGGTTGCCTGCCACGCAACCACACCGAATTTCAGCACGTTTCGAGCAAGCAGCGCGGAGTTATTCACCCTATGGTGAATATGGGTTAGAGTTGCAATTAGGGTTAGGGTTAGGGTTGTGATTAGGGTTAGGGTTAGGGTTGTGATTAGGGTTAGGGTTGGGGATGAGTACCCATTGGAGATCAAGATATTCTTCCACAACTTTTTTTCTGTAGGTCATAGAGACTTGGAAGTTGGTTCCATCTCCACTAATGTGGGTGTGCCCGATCCACTGGTACCACCCGCAAGCTTCTACGACCTTTGGAAGGGGTAGGGTTAGGGTTGTGATTAGTGTTTGCTTTTTGGGTTGTGATTAGGGTTAGGGTTAGGGATGAAAACCTATAGGAGTTCAAGATATTCTTCAATAACTTTTTTTCTGAAGGTCATAGAGACTTGGAAGTTGGTTCCATCTCCACTAATGTGGCTATGCCCGATCCATTGGGACCATCCCCGAGCTTCTACGACCTTCGGAAATGGCGAAACCACCAAATCTATTAAAAAAAGTACAAGATATTTCTGAATAACTTTTTTTCTGAAAGTCATAGAGACTTGGGCATTTCGGGATTGATAGAGGGTTGCCTGCCACGCAACCACACCGAATTTCAGCACGTTTCGAGCAAGCAGCGCGGAGTTATTCACCCTATGGTGAATATGGGTTAGAGTTGCAATTAGGGTTAGGGTTAGGGTTGTGATTAGGGTTAGGGTTAGGGTTGTGATTAGGGTTAGGGTTGGGGATGAGTACCCATTGGAGATCAAGATATTCTTCCACAACTTTTTTTCTGTAGGTCATAGAGAGTTGGAAGTTGGTTCCATCTCCACTAATGTGGGTGTGCCCGATCCATTGGTACCACCCACGAGCTTCTACGACCTTTGGAAGGGGTAGGGTTAGGGTTGTGATTAGTGTTTGCTTTTTGGGTTGTGATTAGGGTTAGGGTTAGGGATGAAAACCTATAGGAGTTCAAGATATTCTTCAATAACTTTTTTTCTGAAGGTCATAGAGACTTGGAAGTTGGTTCCATCTCCACTAATGTGGCTATGCCCGATCCATTGGGACCATCGCCGAGCTTCTACGACCTTCGGAAATGGCGAAACCACCAAATCTATTAAAAAAAGTACAAGATATTTCTGAATAACTTTTTTTCTGAAAGTCATAGAGACTTGGGCATTTCGGGATTGATAGAGGGTTGCCTGCCACGCAACCACACCGAATTTCAGCACGTTTCGAGCAAGCAGCGCGGAGTTATTCACCCTATGGTGAATATGGGTTAGAGTTGCAATTAGGGTTGTGATTAGGGTTAGGGTTAGGGTTGTGATTAGGGTTAGGGTTGGGGATGAGTACCCATTGGAGATCAAGATATTCTTCCACAACTTTTTTTCTGTAGGTCATAGAGACTTGGAAGTTGGTTCCATCTCCACTAATGTGGGTGTGCCCGATCCATTGGTACCACCCGCGAGCGTCTACGACCTTTGGAAGGGGTAGGGTTAGGGTTGTGATTAGTGTTTGCTTTTTGGGTTGTGATTAGGGTTAGGGTTAGGGATGAAAACCTATAGGAGTTCAAGATATTCTTCAATAACTTTTTTTCTGAAGGTCATAGAGACTTGGAAGTTGGTTCCATCTCCACTAATGTGGCTATGCCCGATCCATTGGGACCATCCCCGAGCTTCTACGACCTTCGGAAATGGCGAAACCACCAAATCTATTCAAAAAAGTACAAGATATTTCTGAATAACTTTTTTTCTGAAAGTCATAGAGACTTGGGCATTTCGGGATTGATAGAGGGTTGCCTGCCACGCAACCACACCGAATTTCAGCACGTTTCGAGCAAGCAGCGCGGAGTTATTCACCCTATGGTGAATATGGGTTAGAGTTGCAATTAGGGTTGTGATTAGGGTTAGGGTTAGGGTTGTGATTAGGGTTAGGGTTGGGGATGAGTACCCATTGGAGATCAAGATATTCTTCCACAACTTTTTTTCTGTAGGTCATAGAGACTTGGAAGTTGGTTCCATCTCCACTAATGTGGGTGTGCCCGATCCATTGGTACCACCCGCGAGCGTCTACGACCTTTGGAAGGGGTAGGGTTAGGGTTGTGATTAGTGTTTGCTTTTTGGGTTGTGATTAGGGTTAGGGTTAGGGATGAAAACCTATAGGAGTTCAAGATATTCTTCAATAACTTTTTTTCTGAAGGTCATAGAGACTTGGAAGTTGGTTCCATCTCCACTAATGTGGCTATGCCCGATCCATTGGGACCATCCCCGAGCTTCTACGACCTTCGGAAATGGCGAAACCACCAAATCTATTAAAAAAAGTACAAGATATTTCTGAATAACTTTTTTTCTGAAAGTCATAGAGACTTGGGCATTTCGGGATTGATAGAGGGTTGCCTGCCACGCAACCACACCGAATTTCAGCACGTTTCGAGCAAGCAGCGCGGAGTTATTCACCCTATGGTGAATATGGGTTAGAGTTGCAATTAGGGTTAGGGTTAGGGTTGTGATTAGGGTTAGGGTTGGGGATGAGTACCCATTGGAGATCAAGATATTCTTCCACAACTTTTTTTCTGTAGGTCATAGAGACTTGGAAGTTGGTTCCATCTCCACTAATGTGGGTGTGCCCGATCCATTGGAACCACCCGCGAGCTTCTACGACCTTTGGAAGGGGTAGGGTTAGGGTTGTGATTAGTGTTTGCTTTTTGGGTTGTGATTAGGGTTAGGGTTAGGGATGAAAACCTATAGGAGTTCAAGATATTCTTCAATAACTTTTTTTCTGAAGGTCATAGAGACTTGGAAGTTGGTTCCATCTCCACTAATGTGGCTATGCCCGATCCATTGGGACCATCCCCGAGCTTCTACGACCTTCGGAAATGGCGAAACCACCAAATCTATTAAAAAAAGTACAAGATATTTCTGAATAACTTTTTTTCTGAAAGTCATAGAGACTTGGGCATTTCGGGATTGATAGAGGGTTGCCTGCCACGCAACCACACCGAATTTCAGCACGTTTCGAGCAAGCAGCGCGGAGTTATTCACCCTATGGTGAATATGGGTTAGAGTTGCAATTAGGGTTAGGGTTAGGGTTGTGATTAGGGTTAGGGTTAGGGTTGTGATTAGGGTTAGGGTTGGGGATGAGTACCCATTGGAGATCAAGATATTCTTCCACAACTTTTTTTCTGTAGGTCATAGAGACTTGGAAGTTGGTTCCATCTCCACTAATGTGGGTGTGCCCGATCCATTGGTACCACCCGCGAGCTTCTACGACCTTTGGAAGGGGTAGGGTTAGGGTTGTGATTAGTGTTTGCTTTTTGGGTTGTGATTAGGGTTAGGGTTAGGGATGAAAACCTATAGGAGTTCAAGATATTCTTCAATAACTTTTTTTCTGAAGGTCATAGAGACTTGGAAGTTGGTTCCATCTCCACTAATGTGGCTATGCCCGATCCATTGGGACCATCCCCGAGCTTCTACGACCTTCGGAAATGGCGAAACCACCAAATCTATTAAAAAAAGTACAAGATATTTCTGAATAACTTTTTTTCTGAAAGTCATAGAGACTTGGGCATTTCCGGATTGATAGAGGGTTGCCTGCCACGCAACCACACCGAATTTCAGCACGTTTCGAGCAAGCAGCGCGGAGTTATTCACCCTATGGTGAATATGGGTTAGAGTTGCAATTAGGGTTAGGGTTAGGGTTGTGATTAGGGTTAGGGTTAGGGTTGTGATTAGGGTTAGGGTTGGGGATGAGTACCCATTGGAGATCAAGATATTCTTCCACAACTTTTTTTCTGTAGGTCATAGAGACTTGGAAGTTGGTTCCATCTCCACTAATGTGGGTGTGCCCGATCCATTGGTACCACCCGCGAGCTTCTACGACCTTTGGAAGGGGTAGGGTTAGGGTTGTGATTAGTGTTTGCTTTTTGGGTTGTGATTAGGGTTAGGGTTAGGGATGAAAACCTATAGGAGTTCAAGATATTCTTCAATAACTTTTTTTCTGAAGGTCATAGAGACTTGGAAGTTGGTTCCATCTCCACTAATGTGGCTATGCCCGATCCATTGGGACCATCCCCGAGCTTCTACGACCTTCGGAAATGGCGAAACCACCAAATCTATTAAAAAAAGTACAAGATATTCTTCCACAACTTTTTTTCTGTAGGTCATAGAGACTTGGAAGTTGGTTCCATCTCCACTAATGTGGGTGTGCCCGATCCATTGGTACCACCCGCGAGCTTCTACGACCTTTGGAAGGGGTAGGGTTAGGGTTGTGATTAGTGTTTGCTTTTTGGGTTGTGATTAGGGTTAGGGATGAAAACCTATAGGAGTTCAAGATATTCTTCAATAACTTTTTTTCTGAAGGTCATAGAGACTTGGAAGTTGGTTCCATCTCCACTAATGTGGCTATGCCCGATCCATTGGGACCATCCCCGAGCTTCTACGACCTTCGGAAATGGCGAAACCACCAAATCTATTAAAAAAAGTACAAGATATTTCTGAATAACTTTTTTTCTGAAAGTCATAGAGACTTGGGCATTTCGGGATTGATAGAGGGTTGCCTGCCACGCAACCACACCGAATTTCAGCACGTTTCGAGCAAGCAGCGCGGAGTTATTCACCCTATGGTGAATATGGGTTAGAGTTGCAATTAGGGTTAGGGTTAGGGTTGTGATTAGGGTTAGGGTTAGGGTTGTGATTAGGGTTAGGGTTGGGGATGAGTACCCATTGGAGATCAAGATATTCTTCCACAACTTTTTTTCTGTAGGTCATAGAGACTTGGAAGTTGGTTCCATCTTCACTAATGTGGGTGTGCCCGATCCATTGGTACCACCCGCGAGCTTCTACGACCTTTGGAAGGGGTAGGGTTAGGGTTGTGATTAGTGTTTGCTTTTTGGGTTGTGATTAGGGTTAGGGTTAGGGATGAAAACCTATAGGAGTTCAAGATATTCTTCAATAACTTTTTTTCTGAAGGTCATAGAGACTTGGAAGTTGGTTCCATCTCCACTAATGTGGCTATGCCCGATCCATTGGGACCATCCCCGAGCTTCTACGACCTTCGGAAATGGCGAAACCACCAAATCTATTAAAAAAAGTACAAGATATTCTTCCACAACTTTTTTTCTGTAGGTCATAGAGACTTGGAAGTTGGTTCCATCTCCACTAATGTGGGTGTGCCCGATCCATTGGTACCACCCGCGAGCTTCTACGACCTTTGGAAGGGGTAGGGTTAGGGTTGTGATTAGTGTTTGCTTTTTGGGTTGTGATTAGGGTTAGGGATGAAAACCTATAGGAGTTCAAGATATTCTTCAATAACTTTTTTTCTGAAGGTCATAGAGACTTGGAAGTTGGTTCCATCTCCACTAATGTGGCTATGCCCGATCCATTGGGACCATCCCCGAGCTTCTACGACCTTCGGAAATGGCGAAACCACCAAATCTATTAAAAAAAGTACAAGATATTTCTGAATAACTTTTTTTCTGAAAGTCATAGAGACTTGGGCATTTCGGGATTGATAGAGGGTTGCCTGCCACGCAACCACACCGAATTTCAGCACGTTTCGAGCAAGCAGCGCAGAGTTATTCACCCTATGGTGAATATGGGTTAGAGTTGCAATTAGGGTTGTGATTAGGGTTAGGGTTAGGGTTGTGATTAGGGTTAGGGTTGGGGATGAGTACCCATTGGAGATCAAGATATTCTTCCACAACTTTTTTTCTGTAGGTCATAGAGACTTGGAAGTTGGTTCCATCTCCACTAATGTGGGTGTGCCCGATCCATTGGTACCACCCGCGAGCTTCTACGACCTTTGGAAGGGGTAGGGTTAGGGTTGTGATTAGTGTTTGCTTTTTGGGTTGTGATTAGGGTTAGGGTTAGGGATGAAAACCTATAGGAGTTCAAGATATTCTTCAATAACTTTTTTTCTGAAGGTCATAGAGACTTGGAAGTTGGTTCCATCTCCACTAATGTGACTATGCCAGATCCATTGGGACCATCCCCGAGCTTCTACGACCTTCGGAAATGGCGAAACCACCAAATCTATTAAAAAAAGTACAAGATATTTCTGAATAACTTTTTTTCTGAAAGTCATAGAGACTTGGGCATTTCGGGATTGATAGAGGGTTGCCTGCCATGCAACCACACCGAATTTCAGCACGTTTCGAGCAAGCAGCGCGGAGTTATTCACCCTATGGTGAATATGGGTTAGAGTTGCAATTAGGGTTGTGATTAGGGTTAGGGTTAGGGTTGTGATTAGGGTTAGGGTTGGGGATGAGTACCCATTGGAGATCAAGATATTCTTCCACAACTTTTTTTCTGTAGGTCATAGAGACTTGGAAGTTGGTTCCATCTCCACTAATGTGGGTGTGCCCGATCCATTGGTACCACCCGCGAGCTTCTACGACCTTTGGAAGGGGTAGGGTTAGGGTTGTGATTAGTGTTTGCTTTTTGGGTTGTGATTAGGGTTAGGGTTAGGGATGAAAACCTATAGGAGTTCAAGATATTCTTCAATAACTTTTTTTCTGAAGGTCATAGAGACTTGGAAGTTGGTTCCATCTCCACTAATGTGGCTATGCCCGATCCATTGGGACCATCCCCGAGCTTCTACGACCTTCGGAAATGGCGAAACCACCAAATCTATTAAAAAAAGTACAAGATATTTCTGAATAACTTTTTTTCTGAAAGTCATAGAGACTTGGGCATTTCGGGATTGATAGAGGGTTGCCTGCCACGCAACCACACCGAATTTCAGCACGTTTCGAGCAAGCAGCGCGGAGTTATTCACCCTATGGTGAATATGGGTTAGAGTTGCAATTAGGGTTAGGGTTAGGGTTGTGATTAGGGTTAGGGTTAGGGTTGTGATTAGGGTTAGGGTTGGGGATGAGTACCCATTGGAGATCAAGATATTCTTCCACAACTTTTTTTCTGTAGGTCATAGAGACTTGGAAGTTGGTTCCATCTCCACTAATGTGGGTGTGCCCGATCCATTGGTACCACCCGCGAGCTTCTACGACCTTTGGAAGGGGTAGGGTTAGGGTTGTGATTAGTGTTTGCTTTTTGGGTTGTGATTAGGGTTAGGGTTAGGGATGAAAACCTATAGGAGTTCAAGATATTCTTCAATAACTTTTTTTCTGAAGGTCATAGAGACTTGGAAGTTGGTTCCATCTCCACTAATGTGGCTATGCCCGATCCATTGGGACCATCCCCGAGCTTCTACGACCTTCGGAAATGGCGAAACCACCCAATCTATTAAAAAAAGTACAAGATATTCTTCCACAACTTTTTTTCTGTAGGTCATAGAGACTTGGAAGTTGGTTCCATCTCCACTAATGTGGGTGTGCCCGATCCATTGGTACCACCCGCGAGCTTCTACGACCTTTGGAAGGGGTAGGGTTAGGGTTGTGATTAGTGTTTGCTTTTTGGGTTGTGATTAGGGTTAGGGATGAAAACCTATAGGAGTTCAAGATATTCTTCAATAACTTTTTTTCTGAAGGTCATAGAGACTTGGAAGTTGGTTCCATCTCCACTAATGTGGCTATGCCCGATCCATTGGGACCATCCCCGAGCTTCTACGACCTTCGGAAATGGCGAAACCACCAAATCTATTAAAAAAAGTACAAGATATTTCTGAATAACTTTTTTTCTGAAAGTCATAGAGACTTGGGCATTTCGGGATTGATAGAGGGTTGCCTGCCACGCAACCACACCGAATTTCAGCACGTTTCGAGCAAGCAGCGCAGAGTTATTCACCCTATGGTGAATATGGGTTAGAGTTGCAATTAGGGTTGTGATTAGGGTTAGGGTTAGGGTTGTGATTAGGGTTAGGGTTGGGGATGAGTACCCATTGGAGATCAAGATATTCTTCCACAACTTTTTTTCTGTAGGTCATAGAGACTTGGAAGTTGGTTCCATCTCCACTAATGTGGGTGTGCCCGATCCATTGGTACCACCCGCGAGCTTCTACGACCTTTGGAAGGGGTAGGGTTAGGGTTGTGATTAGTGTTTGCTTTTTGGGTTGTGATTAGGGTTAGGGTTAGGGATGAAAACCTATAGGAGTTCAAGATATTCTTCAATAACTTTTTTTCTGAAGGTCATAGAGACTTGGAAGTTGGTTCCATCTCCACTAATGTGGCTATGCCCGATCCATTGGGACCATCCCCGAGCTTCTACGACCTTCGGAAATGGCGAAACCACCAAATCTATTAAAAAAAGTACAAGATATTTCTGAATAACTTTTTTTCTGAAAGTCATAGAGACTTGGGCATTTCGGGATTGATAGAGGGTTGCCTGCCACGCAACCACACCGAATTTCAGCACGTTTCGAGCAAGCAGCGCGGAGTTATTCACCCTATGGTGAATATGGGTTAGAGTTGCAATTAGGGTTAGGGTTAGGGTTGTGATTAGGGTTAGGGTTAGGGTTGTGATTAGGGTTAGGGTTGGGGATGAGTACCCATTGGAGATCAAGATATTCTTCCACAACTTTTTTTTCTGTAGGTCATAGAGACTTGGAAGTTGGTTCCATCTCCACTAATGTGGGTGTGCCCGATCCATTGGTACCACCCGCGAGCTTCTACGACCTTTGGAAGGGGTAGGGTTAGGGTTGTGATTAGTGTTTGCTTTTTGGGTTGTGATTAGGGTTAGGGTTAGGGATGAAAACCTATAGGAGTTCAAGATATTCTTCAATAACTTTTTTTCTGAAGGTCATAGAGACTTGGAAGTTGGTTCCATATCCACTAATGTGGCTATGCCCGATCCATTGGGACCATCCCCGAGCTTCTACGACCTTCGGAAATGGCGAAACCACCAAATCTATTAAAAAAAGTACAAGATATTCTTCCACAACTTTTTTTCTGTAGGTCATAGAGACTTGGAAGTTGGTTCCATCTCCACTAATGTGGGTGTGCCCGATCCATTGGTACCACCCGCGAGCTTCTACGACCTTTGGAAGGGGTAGGGTTAGGGTTGTGATTAGTGTTTGCTTTTTGGGTTGTGATTAGGGTTAGGGATGAAAACCTATAGGAGTTCAAGATATTCTTCAATAACTTTTTTTCTGAAGGTCATAGAGACTTGGAAGTTGGTTCCATCTCCACTAATGTGGCTATGCCCGATCCATTGGGACCATCCCCGAGCTTCTACGACCTTCGGAAATGGCGAAACCACCAAATCTATTAAAAAAAGTACAAGATATTTCTGAATAACTTTTTTTCTGAAAGTCATAGAGACTTGGGCATTTCGGGATTGATAGAGGGTTGCCTGCCACGCAACCACACCGAATTTCAGCACGTTTCGAGCAAGCAGCGCAGAGTTATTCACCCTATGGTGAATATGGGTTAGAGTTGCAATTAGGGTTGTGATTAGGGTTAGGGTTAGGGTTGTGATTAGGGTTAGGGTTGGGGATGAGTACCCATTGGAGATCAAGATATTCTTCCACAACTTTTTTTCTGTAGGTCATAGAGACTTGGAAGTTGGTTCCATCTCCACTAATGTGGGTGTGCCCGATCCATTGGTACCACCCGCGAGCTTCTACGACCTTTGGAAGGGGTAGGGTTAGGGTTGTGATTAGTGTTTGCTTTTTGGGTTGTGATTAGGGTTAGGGTTAGGGATGAAAACCTATAGGAGTTCAAGATATTCTTCAATAACTTTTTTTCTGAAGGTCATAGAGACTTGGAAGTTGGTTCCATCTCCACTAATGTGACTATGCCAGATCCATTGGGACCATCCCCGAGCTTCTACGACCTTCGGAAATGGCGAAACCACCAAATCTATTAAAAAAAGTACAAGATATTTCTGAATAACTTTTTTTCTGAAAGTCATAGAGACTTGGGCATTTCGGGATTGATAGAGGGTTGCCTGCCACGCAACCACACCGAATTTCAGCACGTTTCGAGCAAGCAGCGCGGAGTTATTCACCCTATGGTGAATATGGGTTAGAGTTGCAATTAGGGTTGTGATTAGGGTTAGGGTTAGGGTTGTGATTAGGGTTAGGGTTGGGGATGAGTACCCATTGGAGATCAAGATATTCTTCCACAACTTTTTTTCTGTAGGTCATAGAGACTTGGAAGTTGGTTCCATCTCCACTAATGTGGGTGTGCCCGATCCATTGGTACCACCCGCGAGCTTCTACGACCTTTGGAAGGGGTAGGGTTAGGGTTGTGATTAGTGTTTGCTTTTTGGGTTGTGATTAGGGTTAGGGTTAGGGATGAAAACCTATAGGAGTTCAAGATATTCTTCAATAACTTTTTTTCTGAAGGTCATAGAGACTTGGAAGTTGGTTCCATCTCCACTAATGTGGCTATGCCCGATCCATTGGGACCATCCCCGAGCTTCTACGACCTTCGGAAATGGCGAAACCACCAAATCTATTCAAAAAAGTACAAGATATTTCTGAATAACTTTTTTTCTGAAATTCATAGAGACTTGGGCATTTCGGGATTGATAGAGGGTTGCCTGCCACGCAACCACACCGAATTTCAGCACGTTTCGAGCAAGCAGCGCGGAGTTATTCACCCTATGGTCAATATGGGTTAGAGTTGCAATTAGGGTTAGGGTTAGGGTTGTGATTAGGGTTAGGGTTAGGGTTGTGATTAGGGTTAGGGTTGGGGATGAGTACCCATTGGAGATCAAGATATTCTTCCACAACTTTTTTTTCTGTAGGTCATAGAGACTTGGAAGTTGGTTCCATCTCCACTAATGTGGGTGTGCCCGATCCATTGGTACCACCCGCGAGCTTCTACGACCTTTGGAAGGGGTAGGGTTAGGGTTGTGATTAGTGTTTGCTTTTTGGGTTGTGATTAGGGTTAGGGTTAGGGATGAAAACCTATAGGAGTTCAAGATATTCTTCAATAACTTTTTTTCTGAAGGTCATAGAGACTTGGAAGTTGGTTCCATCTCCACTAATGTGGCTATGCCCGATCCATTGGGACCATCCCCGAGCTTCTACGACCTTCGGAAATGGCGAAACCACCAAATCTATTAAAAAAAGTACAAGATATTTCTGAATAACTTTTTTTCTGAAAGTCATAGAGACTTGGGCATTTCGGGATTGATAGAGGGTTGCCTGCCACGCAACCACACCGAATTTCAGCACGTTTCGAGCAAGCAGCGCGGAGTTATTCACCCTATGGTGAATATGGGTTAGAGTTGCAATTAGGGTTAGGGTTAGGGTTGTGATTAGGGTTAGGGTTAGGGTTGTGATTAGGGTTAGGGTTGGGGATGAGTACCCATTGGAGATCAAGATATTCTTCCACAACTTTTTTTCTGTAGGTCATAGAGACTTGGAAGTTGGTTCCATCTCCACTAATGTGGGTGTGCCCGATCCATTGGTACCACCCACGAGCTTCTACGACCTTTGGAAGGGGTAGGGTTAGGGTTGTGATTAGTGTTTGCTTTTTGGGTTGTGATTAGGGTTAGGGTTAGGGATGAAAACCTATAGGAGTTCAAGATATTCTTCAATAACTTTTTTTCTGAAGGTCATAGAGACTTGGAAGTTGGTTCCATCTCCACTAATGTGGCTATGCCCGATCCATTGGGACCATCCCCGAGCTTCTACGACCTTCGGAAATGGCGAAACCACCAAATCTATTAAAAAAAGTACAAGATATTTCTGAATAACTTTTTTTCTGAAAGTCATAGAGACTTGGGCATTTCGGGATTGATAGAGGGTTGCCTGCCACGCAACCACACCGAATTTCAGCACGTTTCGAGCAAGCAGCGCGGAGTTATTCACCCTATGGTGAATATGGGTTAGAGTTGCAATTAGGGTTGTGATTAGGGTTAGGGTTAGGGTTGTGATTAGGGTTAGGGTTGGGGATGAGTACCCATTGGAGATCAAGATATTCTTCCACAACTTTTTTTCTGTAGGTCATAGAGACTTGGAAGTTGGTTCCATCTCCACTAATGTGGGTGTGCCCGATCCATTGGTACCACCCGCGAGCTTCTACGACCTTTGGAAGGGGTAGGGTTAGGGTTGTGATTAGTGTTTGCTTTTTGGGTTGTGATTAGGGTTAGGGTTAGGGATGAAAACCTATAGGAGTTCAAGATATTCTTCAATAACTTTTTTTCTGAAGGTCATAGAGACTTGGAAGTTGGTTCCATCTCCACTAATGTGGCTATGCCCGATCCATTGGGACCATCCCCGAGCTTCTACGACCTTCGGAAATGGCGAAACCACCAAATCTATTCAAAAAAGTACAAGATATTTCTGAATAACTTTTTTTCTGAAAGTCATAGAGACTTGGGCATTTCGGGATTGATAGAGGGTTGCCTGCCACGCAACCACACCGAATTTCAGCACGTTTCGAGCAAG
Organism: Paralichthys olivaceus; assembly: GCF_024713975.1. NCBI lineage: Eukaryota > Metazoa > Chordata > Actinopteri > Pleuronectiformes > Paralichthyidae > Paralichthys > Paralichthys olivaceus. Next base: position 5,743,395 of record NC_091104.1, read on the forward strand.
CAGCGCGGAGTTATTCACCCTATGGTGAATATGGGTTAGAGTTGCAATTAGGGTTGTGATTAGGGTTAGGGTTAGGGTTGTGATTAGGGTTAGGGTTGGGGATGAGTACCCATTGGAGATCAAGATATTCTTCCACAACTTTTTTTCTGTAGGTCATAGAGACTTGGAAGTTGGTTCCATCTCCACTAATGTGGGTGTGCCCGATCCATTGGTACCACCCGCGAGCTTCTACGACCTTTGGAAGGGGTAGGGTTAGGGTTGTGATTAGTGTTTGCTTTTTGGGTTGTGATTAGGGTTAGGGTTAGGGATGAAAACCTATAGGAGTTCAAGATATTCTTCAATAACTTTTTTTCTGAAGGTCATAGAGACTTGGAAGTTGGTTCCATCTCCACTAATGTGGCTATGCCCGATCCATTGGGACCATCCCCGAGCTTCTACGACCTTCGGAAATGGCGAAACCACCAAATCTATTCAAAAAAGTACAAGATATTTCTGAATAACTTTTTTTCTGAAAGTCATAGAGACTTGGGCATTTCGGGATTGATAGAGGGTTGCCTGCCACGCAACCACACCGAATTTCAGCACGTTTCGAGCAAGCAGCGCGGAGTTATTCACCCTATGGTGAATATGGGTTAGGGTTGTGATTAGGGTTAGGGTTAGGGTTGTGATTAGGGTTAGGGTTGGGGATGAGTACCCATTGGAGATCAAGATATTCTTCCACAACTTTTTTTCTGTAGGTCATAGAGACTTGGAAGTTGGTTCCATCTCCACTAATGTGGGTGTGCCCGATCCATTGGTACCACCCGCGAGCGTCTACGACCTTTGGAAGGGGTAGGGTTAGGGTTGTGATTAGTGTTTGCTTTTTGGGTTGTGATTAGGGTTAGGGTTAGGGATGAAAACCTATAGGAGTTCAAGATATTCTTCAATAACTTTTTTTCTGAAGGTCATAGAGACTTGGAAGTTGGTTCCATCTCCACTAATGTGGCTATGCCCGATCCATTGGGACCATCCCCGAGCTTCTACGACCTTCGGAAATGGCGAAACCACCAAATCTATTAAAAAAAGTACAAGATATTTCTGAATAACTTTTTTTCTGAAAGTCATAGAGACTTGGGCATTTCGGGATTGATAGAGGGTTGCCTGCCACGCAACCACACCGAATTTCAGCACGTTTCGAGCAAGCAGCGCGGAGTTATTCACCCTATGGTCAATATGGGTTAGAGTTGCAATTAGGGTTGTGATTAGGGTTAGGGTTGGGGATGAGTACCCATTGGAGATCAAGATATTCTTCCACAACTTTTTTTCTGTAGGTCATAGAGACTTGGAAGTTGGTTCCATCTCCACTAATGTGGGTGTGCCCGATCCATTGGTACCACCCGCGAGCTTCTACGACCTTTGGAAGGGGTAGGGTTAGGGTTGTGATTAGTGTTTGCTTTTTGGGTTGTGATTAGGGTTAGGGTTAGGGATGAAAACCTATAGGAGTTCAAGATATTCTTCAATAACTTTTTTTCTGAAGGTCATAGAGACTTGGAAGTTGGTTCCATCTCCACTAATGTGGCTATGCCCGATCCATTGGGACCATCCCCGAGCTTCTACGACCTTCGGAAATGGCGAAACCACCAAATCTATTCAAAAAAGTACAAGATATTTCTGAATAACTTTTTTTCTGAAAGTCATAGAGACTTGGGCATTTCGGGATTGATAGAGGGTTGCCTGCCACGCAACCACACCGAATTTCAGCACGTTTCGAGCAAGCAGCGCGGAGTTATTCACCCTATGGTGAATATGGGTTAGAGTTGCAATTAGGGTTAGGGTTAGGGTTGTGATTAGGGTTAGGGTTAGGGTTGTGATTAGGGTTAGGGTTGGGGATGAGTACCCATTGGAGATCAAGATATTCTTCCACAACTTTTTTTCTGTAGGTCATAGAGACTTGGAAGTTGGTTCCATCTCCACTAATGTGGGTGTGCCCGATCCATTGGTACCACCCGCGAGCTTCTACGACCTTTGGAAGGGGTAGGGTTAGGGTTGTGATTAGTGTTTGCTTTTTGGGTTGTGATTAGGGTTAGGGTTAGGGATGAAAACCTATAGGAGTTCAAGATATTCTTCAATAACTTTTTTTCTGAAGGTCATAGAGACTTGGAAGTTGGTTCCATCTCCACTAATGTGGCTATGCCCGATCCATTGGGACCATCCCCGAGCTTCTACGACCTTCGGAAATGGCGAAACCACCAAATCTATTCAAAAAAGTACAAGATATTTCTGAATAACTTTTTTTCTGAAAGTCATAGAGACTTGGGCATTTCGGGATTGATAGAGGGTTGCCTGCCACGCAACCACACCGAATTTCAGCACGTTTCGAGCAAGCAGCGCGGAGTTATTCACCCTATGGTCAATATGGGTTAGAGTTGCAATTAGGGTTAGGGTTAGGGTTGTGATTAGGGTTAGGGTTGGGGATGAGTACCCATTGGAGATCAAGATATTCTTCCACAACTTTTTTTCTGTAGGTCATAGAGACTTGGAAGTTGGTTCCATCTCCACTAATGTGGGTGTGCCCGATCCATTGGTACCACCCGCGAGCTTCTACGACCTTTGGAAGGGGTAGGGTTAGGGTTGTGATTAGTGTTTGCTTTTTGGGTTGTGATTAGGGTTAGGGTTAGGGATGAAAACCTATAGGAGTTCAAGATATTCTTCAATAACTTTTTTTCTGAAGGTCATAGAGACTTGGAAGTTGGTTCCATCTCCACTAATGTGGCTAGGCCCGATCCATTGGGACCATCCCCGAGCTTCTACGACCTTCGGAAATGGCGAAACCACCAAATCTATTAAAAAAAGTACAAGATATTTCTGAATAACTTTTTTTCTGAAAGTCATAGAGACTTGGGCATTTCGGGATTGATAGAGGGTTGCCTGCCACGCAACCACACCGAATTTCAGCACGTTTCGAGCAAGCAGCGCGGAGTTATTCACCCTATGGTCAATATGGGTTAGAGTTGCAATTAGGGTTAGGGTTAGGGTTGTGATTAGGGTTAGGGTTAGGGTTGTGATTAGGGTTAGGGTTGGGGATGAGTACCCATTGGAGATCAAGATATTCTTCCACAACTTTTTTTCTGTAGGTCATAGAGACTTGGAAGTTGGTTCCATCTCCACTAATGTGGGTGTGCCCGATCCATTGGTACCACCCGCGAGCGTATACGACCTTTGGAAGGGGTAGGGTTAGGGTTGTGATTAGTGTTTGCTTTTTGGGTTGTGATTAGGGTTAGGGTTAGGGATGAAAACCTATAGGAGTTCAAGATATTCTTCAATAACTTTTTTTCTGAAGGTCATAGAGACTTGGAAGTTGGTTCCATCTCCACTAATGTGGCTATGCCCGATCCATTGGGACCATCCCCGAGCTTCTACGACCTTCGGAAATGGCGAAACCACCAAATCTATTCAAAAAAGTACAAGATATTTCTGAATAACTTTTTTTCTGAAATTCATAGAGACTTGGGCATTTCGGGATTGATAGAGGGTTGCCTGCCACGCAACCACACCGAATTTCAGCACGTTTCGAGCAAGCAGCGCGGAGTTATTCACCCTATGGTCAATATGGGTTAGAGTTGCAATTAGGGTTAGGGTTAGGGTTGTGATTAGGGTTAGGGTTAGGGTTGTGATTAGGGTTAGGGTTGGGGATGAGTACCCATTGGAGATCAAGATATTCTTCCACAACTTTTTTTTCTGTAGGTCATAGAGACTTGGAAGTTGGTTCCATCTCCACTAATGTGGGTGTGCCCGATCCATTGGTACCACCCGCGAGCTTCTACGACCTTTGGAAGGGGTAGGGTTAGGGTTGTGATTAGTGTTTGCTTTTTGGGTTGTGATTAGGGTTAGGGTTAGGGATGAAAACCTATAGGAGTTCAAGATATTCTTCAATAACTTTTTTTCTGAAGGTCATAGAGACTTGGAAGTTGGTTCCATCTCCACTAATGTGGCTATGCCCGATCCATTGGGACCATCCCCGAGCTTCTACGACCTTCGGAAATGGCGAAACCACCAAATCTATTAAAAAAAGTACAAGATATTTCTGAATAACTTTTTTTCTGAAAGTCATAGAGACTTGGGCATTTCGGGATTGATAGAGGGTTGCCTGCCACGCAACCACACCGAATTTCAGCACGTTTCGAGCAAGCAGCGCGGAGTTATTCACCCTATGGTGAATATGGGTTAGAGTTGCAATTAGGGTTAGGGTTAGGGTTGTGATTAGGGTTAGGGTTAGGGTTGTGATTAGGGTTAGGGTTGGGGATGAGTACCCATTGGAGATCAAGATATTCTTCCACAACTTTTTTTCTGTAGGTCATAGAGACTTGGAAGTTGGTTCCATCTCCACTAATGTGGGTGTGCCCGATCCATTGGTACCACCCACGAGCTTCTACGACCTTTGGAAGGGGTAGGGTTAGGGTTGTGATTAGTGTTTGCTTTTTAGGTTGTGATTAGGGTTAGGGTTAGGGATGAAAACCTATAGGAGTTCAAGATATTCTTCAATAACTTTTTTTCTGAAGGTCATAGAGACTTGGAAGTTGGTTCCATCTCCACTAATGTGGCTATGCCCGATCCATTGGGACCATCCCCGAGCTTCTACGACCTTCGGAAATGGCGAAACCACCAAATCTATTAAAAAAAGTACAAGATATTTCTGAATAACTTTTTTTCTGAAAGTCATAGAGACTTGGGCATTTCGGGATTGATAGAGGGTTGCCTGCCACGCAACCACACCGAATTTCAGCACGTTTCGAGCAAGCAGCGCGGAGTTATTCACCCTATGGTGAATATGGGTTAGAGTTGCAATTAGGGTTGTGATTAGGGTTAGGGTTAGGGTTGTGATTAGGGTTAGGGTTGGGGATGAGTACCCATTGGAGATCAAGATATTCTTCCACAACTTTTTTTCTGAAATTCATAGAGACTTGGGCATTTCGGGATTGATAGAGGGTTGCCTGCCACGCAACCACACCGAATTTCAGCACGTTTCGAGCAAGCAGCGCGGAGTTATTCACCCTATGGTCAATATGGGTTAGAGTTGCAATTAGGGTTAGGGTTAGGGTTGTGATTAGGGTTAGGGTTAGGGTTGTGATTAGGGTTAGGGTTGGGGATGAGTACCCATTGGAGATCAAGATATTCTTCCACAACTTTTTTTTCTGTAGGTCATAGAGACTTGGAAGTTGGTTCCATCTCCACTAATGTGGGTGTGCCCGATCCATTGGTACCACCCGCGAGCTTCTACGACCTTTGGAAGGGGTAGGGTTAGGGTTGTGATTAGTGTTTGCTTTTTGGGTTGTGATTAGGGTTAGGGTTAGGGATGAAAACCTATAGGAGTTCAAGATATTCTTCAATAACTTTTTTTCTGAAGGTCATAGAGACTTGGAAGTTGGTTCCATCTCCACTAATGTGGCTATGCCCGATCCATTGGGACCATCCCCGAGCTTCTACGACCTTCGGAAATGGCGAAACCACCAAATCTATTAAAAAAAGTACAAGATATTTCTGAATAACTTTTTTTCTGAAAGTCATAGAGACTTGGGCATTTCGGGATTGATAGAGGGTTGCCTGCCACGCAACCACACCGAATTTCAGCACGTTTCGAGCAAGCAGCGCGGAGTTATTCACCCTATGGTGAATATGGGTTAGAGTTGCAATTAGGGTTAGGGTTAGGGTTGTGATTAGGGTTAGGGTTAGGGTTGTGATTAGGGTTAGGGTTGGGGATGAGTACCCATTGGAGATTCAATTCAATTCAATTCAATTTTATTTATATAGCGCCAATTCATAATTTACATTATCTCAAGGCACTTTACATTTAAAGGTCAAGACCTTAAAACAATATTAACATAGAGAAACCCAACAGTTCCCACAATGAGCAAGCACAGGCGACTGTGGAGAGGAAAAACTCCCTCATTAACAGGGAGAAACCTCTGGCAGAACCAGGCTCAATGTGGGCGGTCATCTGCCTCGACCGGTTGGGGTGAGGAAAGAAAAGTAAGGGGGGAGGAAAGGAGAGATGGGTGGAAAGCGGGGGAGAGAAGAGAGATGAGGTGGAGAGAGAGAGACCGGTAACAATTTGGCACCATCAAAATCAAGGCTAACCATAACAATAACAATGTATAGATCTACAACATGACTAGATATATTAATAAATTGCTGAGTTCTTGTAATAAATGCAGACAATGGTGATGGTGGTCGTTGTGGTCCTGTAGTCCCGGTGCCGGAGTTATCTGAAACGAGATAGAGAGAAGAGCCAGAGGGACTATGGGAGGACAAAGTGACACTTTGACATGATGACATGTTAAAACTAATAAATAAATAAATAAATGAGTGTGGGGGGGCAGAGAGACAGAGAGACAGAGGGAAGTGAAGAAGTGCTCAGTGCATGATGGGCGTTCCCCCAGCAGTCTAAACCTATAGCAGCACAACTAAGGGATGGTTCAGGACTCACCTGATCCATCCCTAACTATAGGCTTTGTCAAAAAGGAACGTTTTTAGTTTTACTTTAAATGCTGAGACAGTGTCTGCCTCCCGAACCCAGAGTGGGAGCTGGTTCCACAGGAGAGGAGCCTGATAGCTAAATGTTCTACCTCCTGCTCTACTCTTACAGACTCTTGGAACCACTAGAGAGCCTGTGTTTTGGGAACGAAGTGATCTACTTGGATAATAAGGTGTTATCAGCTCTTTGATATATGAGGGGGCGTGATTGTTGAGGGCTTTAAAAGTGAGGAGCAGGATCTTAAATTCTATTCTAAATTTTACCGGGAGCCAATGTAAGGAAGCTAAGACAGGAGTGATATGATCTCTCCTTCTAGTTCCTGTCAGCACTCGTGCTGCAGCATTTTGGACCAACTGGAGACTTTTAACAGTCTTCATGGAGCATCCTGCTAATAGAGAGTTGCAGTAATCTAATCTAGAGGTTACAAACGCGTGGACTAGTTTTTCAGCATCCTGCTTAGACAGGATGTTTCTAATTTTGTTAATATTGCGCAGATGGAAGAAAGCCGTCCTAGACACTAGTTTAATATGGGGGTCAAATGACATGTCTTGGTCGAACAACACTCCAAGGTTCCTCACAGTGGAGCTGGAAGCCAGACTGACACCATCCAAAGTGACTATCTGGTCAGACAGTGTTTCTCTGAGATGTTTAGGGCCAATTACAACAACCTCAGTTTTGTCTGAGTTTAAAAGTAGAAAATTTTGGGTCATCCACGCCTTGATATCTTCGAGACATTCCTGAAGTTGAACTAGGCGATTAGATTCATCATGCTTCAAGGAAATATACAATTGGGTGTCGTCTGCATAGCAGTGGAATTGTATGTGGTGCTGTCTGATAATGTTGCCTAAGGGGAGCATATATAGGGTGAAGAGTATTGGTCCAAGGACAGAACCTTGTGGAACTCCATGATTAACTTGCATGTGCATGGAGGAGTCATTGTTAACATTAACAAATTGGAATCTATCTGATAAATATGATTTAAACCAGTGTAGTGCTGTTCCTTTAATTCCTATATGTTGTTCTAATCTCTGTAGCAGAATCTTATGATCTATTGTGTCGAAGGCTGCACTAAGGTCCAACAAGACGAGGACAGAGACAAGTCCATCATCTGATGCCATAAGAAGGTCATTAGTGACTTTCAATAGTGCTGTTTCTGTGCTGTGATAGGTTCTAAATCCTGACTGAAATTTTTCCAATAAACCGTTACTATCTAAGTAACCACACAGCTGGTTAGCAACGGCTTTTTCTAGGATTTTGGAAATGAAGGGCAGGTTGGATATGGGTCTATAATTAGCTAAAACCTCTGGATCAAGCGTAGGCTTTTTAAGCAGAGGTTTAATAACGGCTACCTTAAAAGCCTGTGGTACGTAGCCGGTTAGCAAAGACATGTTAATCTGATTTAATATGGAACTGTCAATTAGGGGGAGGACTTCTTTAAAAAGTCTAGTTGGAACAGAGTCCAGCTGACAAGTAGTTGGTTTGGATGATGAAACTAACGAGGTCAGTTCAGGAAGATCAATAGAGTAAAATTTGTTTAGACATAAATCTGGTGCTATGGTTTCAGGACCAGACAATGAATCCGTGTTATTCACTGGGAGGAGGTCGTTGATTTTATCCCTGATGGTTGTAATTTTATTAGCGAAGAAGCTCATGAAGTCATTGCTTCTCAGATCTAGAGGAATAGATGGGTCAGTGGAGGTGTGACTTTCTGTCAGCCTGGCTACAGTGCTGAAGAGGAACCTGGGGTTGTTCCTATTTTCTTCTATTAGTAATGAGTAATACGAGGTTTGGGCATTTCTAAGTGCTTTTTTGTAATTTATAAGGCTATTCTTCCAGGCTAGGTGGAAGTCTTGGCGATTGGTGGAGCGCCACTTCCTTTCTAGCTTCCGCGATGTCTGTTTTAGAACGCGCGTTTGGGAATTATACCACGGAGCTAATCTCCTCTGACTTACTCTCTTCTTTTTTAATGGGGCGACAGCTTCAAGTGCTGTTTTTAGTGAGGCTGCAGTACTATTTACAAAGTTATCAACGAGTGTGGGAGTAAGGTTTTGATAATCTTCTTGTATTGTACTGACACATGGCTGAGAGGGAAGTGAGGAAGGGAGCAGTTCTTTAAATTTGTGAACAGTTTTGTCAGATAAACATCGACTGTAATAGACTTTCCGTCCAGAATTGACGTAATTAACAATTCTGAATTCAAATGTAAGTAAAAAATGGTCAGACAGAAGCGGGTTCTGTTGGAATATTGTTACATTTTCTATGTCAATGCCATATGTCAGGACAAGATCAAGAGTGTGATTCAGGCAGTGGGTCGGTTGATTCACATGTTGAGTGAAACCAATCGAGTCTATTATTGATTTAAATGCTGAACTAAAGCTGTCATTGGCAACATCTACATGAATATTAAAATCACCGGCTATAATGATTTGATCTGTTTTAAGGACTAATTCTGATAAAAATTCCGAGAATTCAGATAGGAATTCAGAGTAAGGGGCGGGTGGACGATAAATGATGACTATATTAATTGGTTTATGTGACGTCAGGCTTGGGTGGACGAGGCTGGTTCTAAGATTTTCGAAAGAGTTATAACTCTCTTTTGGTCGGGGGTTGATAGATAGATCAGATTTAAAGATTGCTGCAACCCCTCCACCTCTGCCTGTGTTCCGAGGAATGTGAGTATTAGAGTGGGTTGGGGGCGTCGCTTCATTTAAACCTACATATTCTCCATCTTGTAGCCAAGTTTCGGTTAAGCATAATAAATCTATTTGATGATCAGTAATGAGATCATTTATAAGTAAAGATTTTGAATTTAGTGACCTGATATTTAATAAAGCGCATTTTATAGTTGTGTTTTCAGCTGATGTTTTGGCTGTGTTAATTTTGACTAAGTTTGAGTGTATCACCCCTCTCCTGTGTACTTTTGATTTAAAGAAATTAGGTGGTCGGGTGGCAGACACAGTTTCTATAGGACATTGTGATGGTGACTGTTTGAATAGAAGCGCAGAGAAGCGTGTAGGACTGCGACTCTGCCTCCTGGTCTCAACTCTGGATTGTCACGGTGTGGACTTTCTAACAAACGTCGTCATGTTTCTAGATATGAGAGCTGCTCCATCCCAAGTGGGATGAATACAGTCTCTCCTAATCAGACCAGGTTTCCCCCAAAAAGTTTTCCAATTGTTAACGAAGCCCACGTTGTTATCTGGACACCACCTCGACAGCCAGCGGTGAAAGGATGACGTGCGGCTAAACGTGTCATCGCTGGAAACATTAGGCAGGGGTCCAGAGAAAATTACGGAGTCCGACATTGTTTTTGCATATGTACACACCGAATCAATATTGATTTTTGTGATCTCCGACTGACGTAGTCGGAGGTCATTACTGCCGACGTGAATAATAATCTTACTGTACTTACGCTTACCCTTAGCCAGCAGTTTTAAATAGGACTCTACGTCGCCCGCTCTGGCCCCGGGAATACATTTAACTGTGGTCGCTGGTGTCGCTAACTTCACGTTCCTTAGAATAGAGTCGCCAATAACCAGAGTTTGTTGCTCAGCGGGTGTGTCGCTGAGTGGGGAAAATTTATTAGACACGTGAACGGGTTGGTGGTGAACCTGGGGCTTCGGTTTAGGGCTACGCTTCTTGTTTCGCACAGTCACCCAACCCACCTGTCCTCCCGGCTGCTCGGGAGCTGCTGGGGGGGCTGGAGAAGCTACAGCTATGTGGCTCGCACCGGCTACTGGGGACTGGCTAGCTACATCTCTACACGATCTACTCTCCATGGTGCAGAGCCGCGACTCTAAAAGGCTCATCCTCGCCTCCATCCTGGCAAATAAGCTACATTTAACACATGTGTCGTTATCGCTAAAGGAGGCAGAAGAGTGACTGAACATCAAACACACTGAGCAGGAGAGAGCAGGGGAGTGAGAGGGAGAAGCCATCGTTAGCTGCTAATGCTAAATTGCTTTAGCTAACGGGTAGTGTGTAGCTCACAGTGGTTTTATCAACGAGTCGCTGAGACAAGGGGGTGTATGAGCGACAAGTCAAGATAGCACAACTATGAAAGCAACTTAGAATTAGCGTAAATGATTAGGATGTGAAAGGGTACAGTGAGAGACGAGGAGGAGAAGAGACCGATACAACACACAGTAGCTAACACCGGAAGTGACACAATACGCTCACCGCAATACGTCAGCACGTCCCCTCAAGATCAAGATATTCTTCCACAACTTTTTTTCTGTAGGTCATAGAGACTTGGAAGTTGGTTCCATCTCCACTAATGTGGGTGTGCCCGATCCATTGGTACCACCCACGAGCTTCTACGACCTTTGGAAGGGGTAGGGTTAGGGTTGTGATTAGTGTTTGCTTTTTGGGTTGTGATTAGGGTTAGGGTTAGGGATGAAAACCTATAGGAGTTCAAGATATTCTTCAATAACTTTTTTTCTGAAGGTCATAGAGACTTGGAAGTTGGTTCCATCTCCACTAATGTGGCTATGCCCGATCCATTGGGACCATCCCCGAGCTTCTACGACCTTCGGAAATGGCGAAACCACCAAATCTATTAAAAAAAGTACAAGATATTTCTGAATAACTTTTTTTCTGAAAGTCATAGAGACTTGGGCATTTCGGGATTGATAGAGGGTTGCCTGCCACGCAACCACACCGAATTTCAGCACGTTTCGAGCAAGCAGCGCGGAGTTATTCACCCTATGGTGAATATGGGTTAGAGTTGCAATTAGGGTTGTGATTAGGGTTAGGGTTAGGGTTGTGATTAGGGTTAGGGTTGGGGATGAGTACCCATTGGAGATCAAGATATTCTTCCACAACTTTTTTTCTGTAGGTCATAGAGACTTGGAAGTTGGTTCCATCTCCACTAATGTGGGTGTGCCCGATCCATTGGTACCACCCGCGAGCTTCTACGACCTTTGGAAGGGGTAGGGTTAGGGTTGTGATTAGTGTTTGCTTTTTGGGTTGTGATTAGGGTTAGGGTTAGGGATGAAAACCTATAGGAGTTCAAGATATTCTTCAATAACTTTTTTTCTGAAGGTCATAGAGACTTGGAAGTTGGTTCCATCTCCACTAATGTGGCTATGCCCGATCCATTGGGACCATCCCCGAGCTTCTACGACCTTCGGAAATGGCGAAACCACCAAATCTATTCAAAAAAGTACAAGATATTTCTGAATAACTTTTTTTCTGAAAGTCATAGAGACTTGGGCATTTCGGGATTGATAGAGGGTTGCCTGCCACGCAACCACACCGAATTTCAGCACGTTTCGAGCAAGCAGCGCGGAGTTATTCACCCTATGGTGAATATGGGTTAGAGTTGCAATTAGGGTTGTGATTAGGGTTAGGGTTAGGGTTGTGATTAGGGTTAGGGTTGGGGATGAGTACCCATTGGAGATCAAGATATTCTTCCACAACTTTTTTTCTGTAGGTCATAGAGACTTGGAAGTTGGTTCCATCTCCACTAATGTGGGTGTGCCCGATCCATTGGTACCACCCGCGAGCTTCTACGACCTTTGGAAGGGGTAGGGTTAGGGTTGTGATTAGTGTTTGCTTTTTGGGTTGTGATTAGGGTTAGGGTTAGGGATGAAAACCTATAGGAGTTCAAGATATTCTTCAATAACTTTTTTTCTGAAGGTCATAGAGACTTGGAAGTTGGTTCCATCTCCACTAATGTGGCTATGCCCGATCCATTGGGACCATCCCCGAGCTTCTACGACCTTCGGAAATGGCGAAACCACCAAATCTATTCAAAAAAGTACAAGATATTTCTGAATAACTTTTTTTCTGAAAGTCATAGAGACTTGGGCATTTCGGGATTGATAGAGGGTTGCCTGCCACGCAACCACACCGAATTTCAGCACGTTTCGAGCAAGCAGCGCGGAGTTATTCACCCTATGGTGAATATGGGTTAGGGTTGTGATTAGGGTTAGGGTTAGGGTTGTGATTAGGGTTAGGGTTGGGGATGAGTACCCATTGGAGATCAAGATATTCTTCCACAACTTTTTTTCTGTAGGTCATAGAGACTTGGAAGTTGGTTCCATCTCCACTAATGTGGGTGTGCCCGATCCATTGGTACCACCCGCGAGCGTCTACGACCTTTGGAAGGGGTAGGGTTAGGGTTGTGATTAGTGTTTGCTTTTTGGGTTGTGATTAGGGTTAGGGTTAGGGATGAAAACCTATAGGAGTTCAAGATATTCTTCAATAACTTTTTTTCTGAAGGTCATAGAGACTTGGAAGTTGGTTCCATCTCCACTAATGTGGCTATGCCCGATCCATTGGGACCATCCCCGAGCTTCTACGACCTTCGGAAATGGCGAAACCACCAAATCTATTAAAAAAAGTACAAGATATTTCTGAATAACTTTTTTTCTGAAAGTCATAGAGACTTGGGCATTTCGGGATTGATAGAGGGTTGCCTGCCACGCAACCACACCGAATTTCAGCACGTTTCGAGCAAGCAGCGCGGAGTTATTCACCCTATGGTCAATATGGGTTAGAGTTGCAATTAGGGTTGTGATTAGGGTTAGGGTTGGGGATGAGTACCCATTGGAGATCAAGATATTCTTCCACAACTTTTTTTCTGTAGGTCATAGAGACTTGGAAGTTGGTTCCATCTCCACTAATGTGGGTGTGCCCGATCCATTGGTACCACCCGCGAGCTTCTACGACCTTTGGAAGGGGTAGGGTTAGGGTTGTGATTAGTGTTTGCTTTTTGGGTTGTGATTAGGGTTAGGGTTAGGGATGAAAACCTATAGGAGTTCAAGATATTCTTCAATAACTTTTTTTCTGAAGGTCATAGAGACTTGGAAGTTGGTTCCATCTCCACTAATGTGGCTATGCCCGATCCATTGGGACCATCCCCGAGCTTCTACGACCTTCGGAAATGGCGAAACCACCAAATCTATTCAAAAAAGTACAAGATATTTCTGAATAACTTTTTTTCTGAAAGTCATAGAGACTTGGGCATTTCGGGATTGATAGAGGGTTGCCTGCCACGCAACCACACCGAATTTCAGCACGTTTCGAGCAAGCAGCGCGGAGTTATTCACCCTATGGTGAATATGGGTTAGAGTTGCAATTAGGGTTAGGGTTAGGGTTGTGATTAGGGTTAGGGTTAGGGTTGTGATTAGGGTTAGGGTTGGGGATGAGTACCCATTGGAGATCAAGATATTCTTCCACAACTTTTTTTCTGTAGGTCATAGAGACTTGGAAGTTGGTTCCATCTCCACTAATGTGGGTGTGCCCGATCCATTGGTACCACCCGCGAGCTTCTACGACCTTTGGAAGGGGTAGGGTTAGGGTTGTGATTAGTGTTTGCTTTTTGGGTTGTGATTAGGGTTAGGGTTAGGGATGAAAACCTATAGGAGTTCAAGATATTCTTCAATAACTTTTTTTCTGAAGGTCATAGAGACTTGGAAGTTGGTTCCATCTCCACTAATGTGGCTATGCCCGATCCATTGGGACCATCCCCGAGCTTCTACGACCTTCGGAAATGGCGAAACCACCAAATCTATTCAAAAAAGTACAAGATATTTCTGAATAACTTTTTTTCTGAAAGTCATAGAGACTTGGGCATTTCGGGATTGATAGAGGGTTGCCTGCCACGCAACCACACCGAATTTCAGCACGTTTCGAGCAAGCAGCGCGGAGTTATTCACCCTATGGTCAATATGGGTTAGAGTTGCAATTAGGGTTAGGGTTAGGGTTGTGATTAGGGTTAGGGTTGGGGATGAGTACCCATTGGAGATCAAGATATTCTTCCACAACTTTTTTTCTGTAGGTCATAGAGACTTGGAAGTTGGTTCCATCTCCACTAATGTGGGTGTGCCCGATCCATTGGTACCACCCGCGAGCTTCTACGACCTTTGGAAGGGGTAGGGTTAGGGTTGTGATTAGTGTTTGCTTTTTGGGTTGTGATTAGGGTTAGGGTTAGGGATGAAAACCTATAGGAGTTCAAGATATTCTTCAATAACTTTTTTTCTGAAGGTCATAGAGACTTGGAAGTTGGTTCCATCTCCACTAATGTGGCTAGGCCCGATCCATTGGGACCATCCCCGAGCTTCTACGACCTTCGGAAATGGCGAAACCACCAAATCTATTAAAAAAAGTACAAGATATTTCTGAATAACTTTTTTTCTGAAAGTCATAGAGACTTGGGCATTTCGGGATTGATAGAGGGTTGCCTGCCACGCAACCACACCGAATTTCAGCACGTTTCGAGCAAGCAGCGCGGAGTTATTCACCCTATGGTCAATATGGGTTAGAGTTGCAATTAGGGTTAGGGTTAGGGTTGTGATTAGGGTTAGGGTTAGGGTTGTGATTAGGGTTAGGGTTGGGGATGAGTACCCATTGGAGATCAAGATATTCTTCCACAACTTTTTTTCTGTAGGTCATAGAGACTTGGAAGTTGGTTCCATCTCCACTAATGTGGGTGTGCCCGATCCATTGGTACCACCCGCGAGCGTATACGACCTTTGGAAGGGGTAGGGTTAGGGTTGTGATTAGTGTTTGCTTTTTGGGTTGTGATTAGGGTTAGGGTTAGGGATGAAAACCTATAGGAGTTCAAGATATTCTTCAATAACTTTTTTTCTGAAGGTCATAGAGACTTGGAAGTTGGTTCCATCTCCACTAATGTGGCTATGCCCGAACCATTGGGACCATCCCCGAGCTTCTATGACCTTCGGAAATGGCGAAACCACCAAATCTATTAAAAAAAGTACAAGATATTTCTGAATAACTTTTTTTCTGAAAGTCATAGAGACTTGGGCATTTCGGGATTGATAGAGGGTTGCCTGCCACGCAACCACACCGAATTTCAGCACGTTTCGAGCAAGCAGCGCGGAGTTATTCACCCTATGGTGAATATGGGTTAGAGTTGCAATTAGGGTTAGGGTTAGGGTTGTGATTAGGGTTAGGGTTGGGGATGAGTACCCATTGGAGATCAAGATATTCTTCCACAACTTTTTTTCTGTAGGTCATAGAGACTTGGAAGTTGGTTCCATCTCCACTAATGTGGGTGTGCCCGATCCATTGGTACCACCCGCGAGCTTCTACGACCTTTGGAAGGGGTAGGGTTAGGGTTGTGATTAGTGTTTGCTTTTTGGGTTGTGATTAGGGTTAGGGTTAGGGATGAAAACCTATAGGAGTTCAAGATATTCTTCAATAACTTTTTTTCTGAAGGTCATAGAGACTTGGAAGTTGGTTCCATCTCCACTAATGTGGCTATGCCCGATCCATTGGGACCATCCCCGAGCTTCTACGACCTTCGGAAATGGCGAAACCACCAAATCTATTCAAAAAAGTACAAGATATTTCTGAATAACTTTTTTTCTGAAAGTCATAGAGACTTGGGCATTTCGGGATTGATAGAGGGTTGCCTGCCACGCAACCACACCGAATTTCAGCACGTTTCGAGCAAGCAGCGCGGAGTTATTCACCCTATGGTGAATATGGGTTAGAGTTGCAATTAGGGTTAGGGTTAGGGTTGTGATTAGGGTTAGGGTTAGGGTTGTGATTAGGGTTAGGGTTGGGGATGAGTACCCATTGGAGATCAAGATATTCTTCCACAACTTTTTTTCTGTAGGTCATAGAGACTTGGAAGTTGGTTCCATCTCCACTAATGTGGGTGTGCCCGATCCATTGGTACCACCCGCGAGCTTCTACGACCTTTGGAAGGGGTAGGGTTAGGGTTGTGATTAGTGTTTGCTTTTTGGGTTGTGATTAGGGTTAGGGTTAGGGATGAAAACCTATAGGAGTTCAAGATATTCTTCAATAACTTTTTTTCTGAAGGTCATAGAGACTTGGAAGTTGGTTCCATCTCCACTAATGTGGCTATGCCCGATCCATTGGGACCATCCCCGAGCTTCTACGACCTTCGGAAATGGCGAAACCACCAAATCTATTCAAAAAAGTACAAGATATTTCTGAATAACTTTTTTTCTGAAAGTCATAGAGACTTGGGCATTTCGGGATTGATAGAGGGTTGCCTGCCACGCAACCACACCGAATTTCAGCACGTTTCAAGCAAGCAGCGCGGAGTTATTCACCCTATGGTCAATATGGGTTAGAGTTGCAATTAGGGTTAGGGTTAGGGTTGTGATTAGGGTTAGGGTTAGGGTTGTGATTAGGGTTAGGGTTGGGGATGAGTACCCATTGGAGATCAAGATATTCTTCCACAACTTTTTTTCTGTAGGTCATAGAGACTTGGAAGTTGGTTCCATCTCCACTAATGTGGGTGTGCCCGATCCATTGGTACCACCCGCGAGCTTCTACGACCTTTGGAAGGGGTAGGGTTAGGGTTGTGATTAGTGTTTGCTTTTTGGGTTGTGATTAGGGTTAGGGTTAGGGATGAAAACCTATAGGAGTTCAAGATATTCTTCAATAACTTTTTTTCTGAAGGTCATAGAGACTTGGAAGTTGGTTCCATCTCCACTAATGTGGCTATGCCCGATCCATTGGGACCATCCCCGAGCTTCTACGACCTTCGGAAATGGCGAAACCACCAAATCTATTTAAAAAAGTACAAGATATTTCTGAATAACTTTTTTTCTGAAAGTCATAGAGACTTGGGCATTTCGGGATTGATAGAGGGTTGCCTGCCACGCAACCACACCGAATTTCAGCACGTTTCGAGCAAGCAGCGCGGAGTTATTCACCCTATGGTGAATATGGGTTAGAGTTGCAATTAGGGTTAGGGTTAGGGTTGTGATTAGGGTTAGGGTTAGGGTTGTGATTAGGGTTAGGGTTGGGGATGAGTACCCATTGGAGATCAAGATATTCTTCCACAACTTTTTTTCTGTAGGTCATAGAGACTTGGAAGTTGGTTCCATCTCCACTAATGTGGGTGTGCCCGATCCATTGGTACCACCCGCGAGCTTCTACGACCTTTGGAAGGGGTAGGGTTAGGGTTGTGATTAGTGTTTGCTTTTTGGGTTGTGATTAGGGTTAGGGTTAGGGATGAAAACCTATAGGAGTTCAAGATATTCTTCAATAACTTTTTTTCTGAAGGTCATAGAGACTTGGAAGTTGGTTCCATCTCCACTAATGTGGCTATGCCCGATCCATTGGGACCATCCCCGAGCTTCTACGACCTTCGGAAATGGCGAAACCACCAAATCTATTCAAAAAAGTACAAGATATTTCTGAATAACTTTTTTTCTGAAAGTCATAGAGACTTGGGCATTTCGGGATTGATAGAGGGTTGCCTGCCACGCAACCACACCGAATTTCAGCACGTTTCGAGCAAGCAGCGCGGAGTTATTCACCCTATGGTGAATATGGGTTAGAGTTGCAATTAGGGTTAGGGTTAGGGTTGTGATTAGGGTTAGGGTTGGGGATGAGTACCCATTGGAGATCAAGATATTCTTCCACAACTTTTTTTCTGTAGGTCATAGAGACTTGGAAGTTGGTTCCATCTCCACTAATGTGGGTGTGCCCGATCCATTGGTACCACCCGCGAGCTTCTACGACCTTTGGAAGGGGTAGGGTTAGGGTTGTGATTAGTGTTTGCTTTTTGGGTTGTGATTAGGGTTAGGGTTAGGGATGAAAACCTATAGGAGTTCAAGATATTCTTCAATAACTTTTTTTCTGAAGGTCATAGAGACTTGGAAGTTGGTTCCATCTCCACTAATATGGCTATGCCCGATCCATTGGGACCATCCCCGAGCTTCTACGACCTTCGGAAATGGCGAAACCACCAAATCTATTCAAAAAAGTACAAGATATTTCTGAATAACTTTTTTTCTGAAAGTCATAGAGACTTGGGCATTTCGGGATTGATAGAGGGTTGCCTGCCACGCAACCACACCGAATTTCAGCACGTTTCGAGCAAGCAGCGCGGAGTTATTCACCCTATGGTGAATATGGGTTAGAGTTGCAATTAGGGTTAGGGTTAGGGTTGTGATTAGGGTTAGGGTTGGGGATGAGTACCCATTGGAGATCAAGATATTCTTCCACAACTTTTTTTCTGTAGGTCATAGAGACTTGGAAGTTGGTTCCATCTCCACTAATGTGGGTGTGCCCGATCCATTGGTACCACCCGCGAGCTTCTACGACCTTTGGAAGGGGTAGGGTTAGGGTTGTGATTAGTGTTTGCTTTTTGGGTTGTGATTAGGGTTAGGGTTAGGGATGAAAACCTATAGGAGTTCAAGATATTCTTCAATAACTTTTTTTCTGAAGGTCATAGAGACTTGGAAGTTGGTTCCATCTCAACTAATGTGGCTATGCTCGATCCATTGGGACCATCCCCGAGCTTCTACGACCTTCGGAAGTGGCGAAACCACTAAATCTATTAAAAAAAGTACAAGATATTTCTGAATAACTTTTTTTCTGAAAGTCATAGAGACTTGGGCATTTCGGGATTGATAGAGGGTTGCCTGCCACGCAACCACACCGAATTTCAGCACGTTTCGAGCAAGCAGCGCGGAGTTATTCACCCTATGGTCAATATGGGTTAGAGTTGCAATTAGGGTTAGGGTTAGGGTTGTGATTAGGGTTAGGGTTAGGGTTGTGATTAGGGTTAGGGTTGGGGATGAGTACCCATTGGAGATCAAGATATTCTTCCACAACTTTTTTTCTGTAGGTCATAGAGACTTGGAAGTTGGTTCCATCTCCACTAATGTGGGTGTGCCCGATCCATTGGTACCACCCGCGAGCGTCTACGACCTTTGGAAGGGGTAGGGTTAGGGTTGTGATTAGTGTTTGCTTTTTGGGTTGTGATTAGGGTTAGGGTTAGGGATGAAAACCTATAGGAGTTCAAGATATTCTTCAATAACTTTTTTTCTGAAGGTCATAGAGACTTGGAAGTTGGTTCCATCTCCACTAATGTGGCTATGCCCGATCCATTGGGACCATCCCCGAGCTTCTACGACCTTCGGAAATGGCGAAACCACCAAATCTATTAAAAAAAGTACAAGATATTTCTGAATAACTTTTTTTCTGAAAGTCATAGAGACTTGGGCATTTCGGGATTGATAGAGGGTTGCCTGCCACGCAACCACACCGAATTTCAGCACGTTTCGAGCAAGCAGCGCGGAGTTATTCACCCTATGGTCAATATGGGTTAGAGTTGCAATTAGGGTTAGGGTTAGGGTTGTGATTAGGGTTAGGGTTAGGGTTGTGATTAGGGTTAGGGTTGGGGATGAGTACCCATTGGAGATCAAGATATTCTTCCACAACTTTTTTTCTGTAGGTCATAGAGACTTGGAAGTTGGTTCCATCTCCACTAATGTGGGTGTGCCCGATCCATTGGTACCACCCGCGAGCGTCTACGACCTTTGGAAGGGATAGGGTTAGGGTTGTGATTAGTGTTTGCTTTTTGGGTTGTGATTAGGGTTAGGGTTAGGGATGAAAACCTATAGGAGTTCAAGATATTCTTCAATAACTTTTTTTCTGAAGGTCATAGAGACTTGGAAGTTGGTTCCATCTCCACTAATGTGGCTATGCCCGATCCATTGGGACCATCCCCGAGCTTCTATGACCTTCGGAAATGGCGAAACCACCAAATCTATTAAAAAAAGTACAAGATATTTCTGAATAACTTTTTTTCTGAAAGTCATAGAGACTTGGGCATTTCGGGATTGATAGAGGGTTGCCTGCCACGCAACCACACCGAATTTCAGCACGTTTCGAGCAAGCAGCGCGGAGTTATTCACCCTATGGTGAATATGGGTTAGAGTTGCAATTAGGGTTAGGGTTAGGGTTGTGATTAGGGTTAGGGTTGGGGATGAGTACCCATTGGAGATCAAGATATTCTTCCACAACTTTTTTTCTGTAGGTCATAGAGACTTGGAAGTTGGTTCCATCTCCACTAATGTGGGTGTGCCCGATCCATTGGTACCACCCGCGAGCGTCTACGACCTTTGGAAGGGATAGGGTTAGGGTTGTGATTAGTGTTTGCTTTTTGGGTTGTGATTAGGGTTAGGGTTAGGGATGAAAACCTATAGGAGTTCAAGATATTCTTCAATAACTTTTTTTCTGAAGGTCATAGAGACTTGGAAGTTGGTTCCATCTCCACTAATGTGGCTATGCCCGATCCATTGGGACCATCCCCGAGCTTCTATGACCTTCGGAAATGGCGAAACCACCAAATCTATTAAAAAAAGTACAAGATATTTCTGAATAACTTTTTTTCTGAAAGTCATAGAGACTTGGGCATTTCGGGATTGATAGAGGGTTGCCTGCCACGCAACCACACCGAATTTCAGCACGTTTCGAGCAAGCAGCGCGGAGTTATTCACCCTATGGTGAATATGGGTTAGAGTTGCAATTAGGGTTAGGGTTAGGGTTGTGATTAGGGTTAGGGTTGGGGATGAGTACCCATTGGAGATCAAGATATTCTTCCACAACTTTTTTTCTGTAGGTCATAGAGACTTGGAAGTTGGTTCCATCTCCACTAATGTGGGTGTGCCCGATCCATTGGTACCACCCGCGAGCTTCTACGACCTTTGGAAGGGGTAGGGTTAGGGTTGTGATTAGTGTTTGCTTTTTGGGTTGTGATTAGGGTTAGGGTTAGGGATGAAAACCTATAGGAGTTCAAGATATTCTTCAATAACTTTTTTTCTGAAGGTCATAGAGACTTGGAAGTTGGTTCCATCTCCACTAATGTGGCTATGCTCGATCCATTGGGACCATCCCCGAGCTTCTACGACCTTCGGAAATGGCGAAACCACCAAATCTATTAAAAAAAGTACAAGATATTTCTGAATAACTTTTTTTCTGAAAGGCATAGAGACTTGGGCATTTCGGGATTGATAGAGGGTTGCCTGCCACACAACCACACCGAATTTCAGCACGTTTCGAGCAAGCAGCGCGGAGTTATTCACCCTATGGTGAATATGGGTTAGAGTTGCAATTAGGGTTAGGGTTAGGGTTGTGATTAGGGTTAGGGTTGGGGATGAGTACCCATTGGAGATCAAGATATTCTTCCACAACTTTTTTTCTGTAGGTCATAGAGACTTGGAAGTTGGTTCCATCTCCACTAATGTGGGTGTGCCCGATCCATTGGTACCACCCGCGAGCTTCTACGACCTTTGGAAGGGGTAGGGTTAGGGTTGTGATTAGTGTTTGCTTTTTGGGTTGTGATTAGGGTTAGGGTTAGGGATGAAAACCTATAGGAGTTCAAGATATTCTTCAATAACTTTTTTTCTGAAGGTCATAGAGACTTGGAAGTTGGTTCCATCTCCACTAATGTGGCTATGCCCGATCCATTGGGACCATCCCCGAGCTTCTACGACCTTCGGAAATGGCGAAACCACCAAATCTATTAAAAAAAGTACAAGATATTTCTGAATAACTTTTTTTCTGAAAGTCATAGAGACTTGGGCATTTCGGGATTCATAGAGGGTTGCCTGCCACGCAACCACACCGAATTTCAGCACGTTTCGAGCAAGCAGCGCGGAGTTATTCACCCTATGGTCAATATGGGTTAGAGTTGCAATTAGGGTTAGGGTTAGGGTTGTGATTAGGGTTAGGGTTAGGGTTGTGATTAGGGTTAGGGTTGGGGATGAGTACCCATTGGAGATCAAGATATTCTTCCACAACTTTTTTTCTGTAGGTCATAGAGACTTGGAAGTTGGTTCCATCTCCACTAATGTGGGTGTGCCCGATCCATTGGTACCACCCGCGAGCGTCTACGACCTTTGGAAGGGGTAGGGTTAGGGTTGTGATTAGTGTTTGCTTTTTGGGTTGTGATTAGGGTTAGGGTTAGGGATGAAAACCTATAGGAGTTCAAGATATTCTTCAATAACTTTTTTTCTGAAGGTCATAGAGACTTGGAAGTTGGTTCCATCTCCACTAATGTGGCTATGCCCGATCCATTGGGACCATCCCCGAGCTTCTATGACCTTCGGAAATGGCGAAACCACCAAATCTATTAAAAAAAGTACAAGATATTTCTGAATAACTTTTTTTCTGAAAGTCATAGAGACTTGGGCATTTCGGGATTGATAGAGGGTTGCCTGCCACGCAACCACACCGAATTTCAGCACGTTTCGAGCAAGCAGCGCGGAGTTATTCACCCTATGGTGAATATGGGTTAGAGTTGCAATTAGGGTTAGGGTTAGGGTTGTGATTAGGGTTAGGGTTGGGGATGAGTACCCATTGGAGATCAAGATATTCTTCCACAACTTTTTTTCTGTAGGTCATAGAGACTTGGAAGTTGGTTCCATCTCCACTAATGTGGGTGTGCCCGATCCATTGGTACCACCCGCGAGCTTCTACGACCTTTGGAAGGGGTAGGGTTAGGGTTGTGATTAGTGTTTGCTTTTTGGGTTGTGATTAGGGTTAGGGTTAGGGATGAAAACCTATAGGAGTTCAAGATATTCTTCAATAACTTTTTTTCTGAAGGTCATAGAGACTTGGAAGTTGGTTCCATCTCCACTAATGTGGCTATGCTCGATCCATTGGGACCATCCCCGAGCTTCTACGACCTTCGGAAATGGCGAAACCACCAAATCTATTAAAAAAAGTACAAGATATTTCTGAATAACTTTTTTTCTGAAAGGCATAGAGACTTGGGCATTTCGGGATTGATAGAGGGTTGCCTGCCACACAACCACACCGAATTTCAGCACGTTTCGAGCAAGCAGCGCGGAGTTATTCACCCTATGGTGAATATGGGTTAGAGTTGCAATTAGGGTTAGGGTTAGGGTTGTGATTAGGGTTAGGGTTGGGGATGAGTACCCATTGGAGATCAAGATATTCTTCCACAACTTTTTTTCTGTAGGTCATAGAGACTTGGAAGTTGGTTCCATCTCCACTAATGTGGGTGTGCCCGATCCATTGGTACCACCCGCGAGCTTCTACGACCTTTGGAAGGGGTAGGGTTAGGGTTGTGATTAGTGTTTGCTTTTTGGGTTGTGATTAGGGTTAGGGTTAGGGATGAAAACCTATAGGAGTTCAAGATATTCTTCAATAACTTTTTTTCTGAAGGTCATAGAGACTTGGAAGTTGGTTCCATCTCCACTAATGTGGCTATGCCCGATCCATTGGGACCATCCCCGAGCTTCTACGACCTTCGGAAATGGCGAAACCACCAAATCTATTAAAAAAAGTACAAGATATTTCTGAATAACTTTTTTTCTGAAAGTCATAGAGACTTGGGCATTTCGGGATTCATAGAGGGTTGCCTGCCACGCAACCACACCGAATTTCAGCACGTTTCGAGCAAGCAGCGCGGAGTTATTCACCCTATGGTCAATATGGGTTAGAGTTGCAATTAGGGTTAGGGTTAGGGTTGTGATTAGGGTTAGGGTTAGGGTTGTGATTAGGGTTAGGGTTGGGGATGAGTACCCATTGGAGATCAAGATATTCTTCCACAACTTTTTTTCTGTAGGTCATAGAGACTTGGAAGTTGGTTCCATCTCCACTAATGTGGGTGTGCCCGATCCATTGGTACCACCCGCGAGCGTCTACGACCTTTGGAAGGGGTAGGGTTAGGGTTGTGATTAGTGTTTGCTTTTTGGGTTGTGATTAGGGTTAGGGTTAGGGATGAAAACCTATAGGAGTTCAAGATATTCTTCAATAACTTTTTTTCTGAAGGTCATAGAGACTTGGAAGTTGGTTCCATCTCCACTAATGTGGCTATGCCCGATCCATTGGGACCATCCCCGAGCTTCTATGACCTTCGGAAATGGCGAAACCACCAAATCTATTAAAAAAAGTACAAGATATTTCTGAATAACTTTTTTTCTGAAAGTCATAGAGACTTGGGCATTTCGGGATTGATAGAGGGTTGCCTGCCACGCAACCACACCGAATTTCAGCACGTTTCGAGCAAGCAGCGCGGAGTTATTCACCCTATGGTGAATATGGGTTAGAGTTGCAATTAGGGTTAGGGTTAGGGTTGTGATTAGGGTTAGGGTTGGGGATGAGTACCCATTGGAGATCAAGATATTCTTCCACAACTTTTTTTCTGTAGGTCATAGAGACTTGGAAGTTGGTTCCATCTCCACTAATGTGGGTGTGCCCGATCCATTGGTACCACCCGCGAGCTTCTACGACCTTTGGAAGGGGTAGGGTTAGGGTTGTGATTAGTGTTTGCTTTTTGGGTTGTGATTAGGGTTAGGGTTAGGGATGAAAACCTATAGGAGTTCAAGATATTCTTCAATAACTTTTTTTCTGAAGGTCATAGAGACTTGGAAGTTGGTTCCATCTCCACTAATGTGGCTATGCTCGATCCATTGGGACCATCCCCGAGCTTCTACGACCTTCGGAAGTGGCGAAACCACCAAATCTATTAAAAAAAGTACAAGATATTTCTGAATAACTTTTTTTCTGAAAGTCATAGAGACTTGGGCATTTCGGGATTGATAGAGGGTTCCCTGCCACGCAACCACACCGAATTTCAGCACGTTTCGAGCAAGCAGCGCGGAGTTATTCACCCTATGGTCAATATGGGTTAGAGTTGCAATTAGGGTTAGGGTTAGGGTTGTGATTAGGGTTAGGGTTAGGGTTGTGATTAGGGTTAGGGTTGGGGATGAGTACCCATTGGAGATCAAGATATTCTTCCACAACTTTTTTTCTGTAGGTCATAGAGACTTGGAAGTTGGTTCCATCTCCACTAATGTGGGTGTGCCCGATCCATTGGTACCACCCGCGAGCGTCTACGACCTTTGGAAGGGGTAGGGTTAGGGTTGTGATTAGTGTTTGCTTTTTGGGTTGTGATTAGGGTTAGGGTTAGGGATGAAAACCTATAGGAGTTCAAGATATTCTTCAATAACTTTTTTTCTGAAGGTCATAGAGACTTGGAAGTTGGTTCCATCTCCACTAATGTGGCTATGCCCGATCCATTGGGACCATCCCCGAGCTTCTACGACCTTCGGAAATGGCGAAACCACCAAATCTATTCAAAAAAGTACAAGATATTTCTGAATAACTTTTTTTCTGAAAGTCATAGAGACTTGGGCATTTCGGGATTGATAGAGGGTTGCCTGCCACGCAACCACACCGAATTTCAGCACGTTTCGAGCAAGCAGCGCGGAGTTATTCACCCTATGGTCAATATGGGTTAGAGTTGCAATTAGGGTTAGGGTTAGGGTTGTGATTAGGGTTAGGGTTGGGGATGAGTACCCATTGGAGATCAAGATATTCTTCCACAACTTTTTTTCTGTAGGTCATAGAGACTTGGAAGTTGGTTCCATCTCCACTAATGTGGGTGTGCCCGATCCATTGGTACCACCCGCGAGCTTCTACGACCTTTGGAAGGGATAGGGTTAGGGTTGTGATTAGTGTTTGCTTTTTGGGTTGTGATTAGGGTTAGGGTTAGGGATGAAAACCTATAGGAGTTCAAGATATTCTTCAATAACTTTTTTTCTGAAGGTCATAGAGACTTGGAAGTTGGTTCCATCTCCACTAATGTGGCTATGCCCGATCCATTGGGACCATCCCCGAGCTTCTATGACCTTCGGAAATGGCGAAACCACCAAATCTATTAAAAAAAGTACAAGATATTTCTGAATAACTTTTTTTCTGAAAGTCATAGAGACTTGGGCATTTCGGGATTGATAGAGGGTTGCCTGCCACGCAACCACACCGAATTTCAGCACGTTTCGAGCAAGCAGCGCGGAGTTATTCACCCTATGGTGAATATGGGTTAGAGTTGCAATTAGGGTTAGGGTTAGGGTTGTGATTAGGGTTAGGGTTGGGGATGAGTACCCATTGGAGATCAAGATATTCTTCCACAACTTTTTTTCTGTAGGTCATAGAGACTTGGAAGTTGGTTCCATCTCCACTAATGTGGGTGTGCCCGATCCATTGGTACCACCCGCGAGCTTCTACGACCTTTGGAAGGGGTAGGGTTAGGGTTGTGATTAGTGTTTGCTTTTTGGGTTGTGATTAGGGTTAGGGTTAGGGATGAAAACCTATAGGAGTTCAAGATATTCTTCAATAACTTTTTTTCTGAAGGTCATAGAGACTTGGAAGTTGGTTCCATCTCCACTAATGTGGCTATGCTCGATCCATTGGGACCATCCCCGAGCTTCTACGACCTTCGGAAATGGCGAAACCACCAAATCTATTAAAAAAAGTACAAGATATTTCTGAATAACTTTTTTTCTGAAAGGCATAGAGACTTGGGCATTTCGGGATTGATAGAGGGTTGCCTGCCACACAACCACACCGAATTTCAGCACGTTTCGAGCAAGCAGCGCGGAGTTATTCACCCTATGGTGAATATGGGTTAGAGTTGCAATTAGGGTTAGGGTTAGGGTTGTGATTAGGGTTAGGGTTGGGGATGAGTACCCATTGGAGATCAAGATATTCTTCCACAACTTTTTTTCTGTAGGTCATAGAGACTTGGAAGTTGGTTCCATCTCCACTAATGTGGGTGTGCCCGATCCATTGGTACCACCCGCGAGCTTCTACGACCTTTGGAAGGGGTAGGGTTAGGGTTGTGATTAGTGTTTGCTTTTTGGGTTGTGATTAGGGTTAGGGTTAGGGATGAAAACCTATAGGAGTTCAAGATATTCTTCAATAACTTTTTTTCTGAAGGTCATAGAGACTTGGAAGTTGGTTCCATCTCCACTAATGTGGCTATGCCCGATCCATTGGGACCATCCCCGAGCTTCTACGACCTTCGGAAATGGCGAAACCACCAAATCTATTAAAAAAAGTACAAGATATTTCTGAATAACTTTTTTTCTGAAAGTCATAGAGACTTGGGCATTTCGGGATTGATAGAGGGTTGCCTGCCACGCAACCACACCGAATTTCAGCACGTTTCGAGCAAGCAGCGCGGAGTTATTCACCCTATGGTCAATATGGGTTAGAGTTGCAATTAGGGTTAGGGTTAGGGTTGTGATTAGGGTTAGGGTTAGGGTTGTGATTAGGGTTAGGGTTGGGGATGAGTACCCATTGGAGATCAAGATATTCTTCCACAACTTTTTTTCTGTAGGTCATAGAGACTTGGAAGTTGGTTCCATCTCCACTAATGTGGGTGTGCCCGATCCATTGGTACCACCCGCGAGCGTCTACGACCTTTGGAAGGGGTAGGGTTAGAGTTGTGATTAGTGTTTGCTTTTTGGGTTGTGATTAGGGTTAGGGTTAGGGATGAAAACCTATAGGAGTTCAAGATATTCTTCAATAACTTTTTTTCTGAAGGTCATAGAGACTTGGAAGTTGGTTCAATCTCCACTAATGTGGCTATGCCCGATCCATTGGGACCATCCCCGAGCTTCTACGACCTTCGGAAATGGCGAAACCACCAAATCTATTCAAAAAAGTACAAGATATTTCTGAATAACTTTTTTTCTGAAAGTCATAGAGACTTGGGCATTTCGGGATTGATAGAGGGTTGCCTGCCACGCAACCACACCGAATTTCAGCACGTTTCGAGCAAGCAGCGCGGAGTTATTCACCCTATGGTCAATATGGGTTAGAGTTGCAATTAGGGTTAGGGTTAGGGTTGTGATTAGGGTTAGGGTTGGGGATGAGTACCCATTGGAGATCAAGATATTCTTCCACAACTTTTTTTCTGTAGGTCATAGAGACTTGGAAGTTGGTTCCATCTCCACTAATGTGGGTGTGCCCGATCCATTGGTACCACCCGCGAGCTTCTACGACCTTTGGAAGGGATAGGGTTAGGGTTGTGATTAGTGTTTGCTTTTTGGGTTGTGATTAGGGTTAGGGTTAGGGATGAAAACCTATAGGAGTTCAAGATATTCTTCAATAACTTTTTTTCTGAAGGTCATAGAGACTTGGAAGTTGGTTCCATCTCCACTAATGTGGCTATGCCCGATCCATTGGGACCATCCCCGAGCTTCTATGACCTTCGGAAATGGCGAAACCACCAAATCTATTAAAAAAAGTACAAGATATTTCTGAATAACTTTTTTTCTGAAAGTCATAGAGACTTGGGCATTTCGGGATTGATAGAGGGTTGCCTGCCACGCAACCACACCGAATTTCAGCACGTTTCGAGCAAGCAGCGCGGAGTTATTCACCCTATGGTGAATATGGGTTAGAGTTGCAATTAGGGTTAGGGTTAGGGTTGTGATTAGGGTTAGGGTTGGGGATGAGTACCCATTGGAGATCAAGATATTCTTCCACAACTTTTTTTCTGTAGGTCATAGAGACTTGGAAGTTGGTTCCATCTCCACTAATGTGGGTGTGCCCGATCCATTGGTACCACCCGCGAGCTTCTACGACCTTTGGAAGGGGTAGGGTTAGGGTTGTGATTAGTGTTTGCTTTTTGGGTTGTGATTAGGGTTAGGGTTAGGGATGAAAACCTATAGGAGTTCAAGATATTCTTCAATAACTTTTTTTCTGAAGGTCATAGAGACTTGGAAGTTGGTTCCATCTCCACTAATGTGGCTATGCTCGATCCATTGGGACCATCCCCGAGCTTCTACGACCTTCGGAAATGGCGAAACCACCAAATCTATTAAAAAAAGTACAAGATATTTCTGAATAACTTTTTTTCTGAAAGGCATAGAGACTTGGGCATTTCGGGATTGATAGAGGGTTGCCTGCCACACAACCACACCGAATTTCAGCACGTTTCGAGCAAGCAGCGCGGAGTTATTCACCCTATGGTGAATATGGGTTAGAGTTGCAATTAGGGTTAGGGTTAGGGTTGTGATTAGGGTTAGGGTTGGGGATGAGTACCCATTGGAGATCAAGATATTCTTCCACAACTTTTTTTCTGTAGGTCATAGAGACTTGGAAGTTGGTTCCATCTCCACTAATGTGGGTGTGCCCGATCCATTGGTACCACCCGCGAGCTTCTACGACCTTTGGAAGGGGTAGGGTTAGGGTTGTGATTAGTGTTTGCTTTTTGGGTTGTGATTAGGGTTAGGGTTAGGGATGAAAACCTATAGGAGTTCAAGATATTCTTCAATAACTTTTTTTCTGAAGGTCATAGAGACTTGGAAGTTGGTTCCATCTCCACTAATGTGGCTATGCCCGATCCATTGGGACCATCCCCGAGCTTCTACGACCTTCGGAAATGGCGAAACCACCAAATCTATTAAAAAAAGTACAAGATATTTCTGAATAACTTTTTTTCTGAAAGTCATAGAGACTTGGGCATTTCGGGATTGATAGAGGGTTGCCTGCCACGCAACCACACCGAATTTCAGCACGTTTCGAGCAAGCAGCGCGGAGTTATTCACCCTATGGTCAATATGGGTTAGAGTTGCAATTAGGGTTAGGGTTAGGGTTGTGATTAGGGTTAGGGTTAGGGTTGTGATTAGGGTTAGGGTTGGGGATGAGTACCCATTGGAGATCAAGATATTCTTCCACAACTTTTTTTCTGTAGGTCATAGAGACTTGGAAGTTGGTTCCATCTCCACTAATGTGGGTGTGCCCGATCCATTGGTACCACCCGCGAGCGTCTACGACCTTTGGAAGGGGTAGGGTTAGGGTTGTGATTAGTGTTTGCTTTTTGGGTTGTGATTAGGGTTAGGGTTAGGGATGAAAACCTATAGGAGTTCAAGATATTCTTCAATAACTTTTTTTCTGAAGGTCATAGAGACTTGGAAGTTGGTTCCATCTCCACTAATGTGGCTATGCCCGATCCATTGGGACCATCCCCGAGCTTCTATGACCTTCGGAAATGGCGAAACCACCAAATCTATTAAAAAAAGTACAAGATATTTCTGAATAACTTTTTTTCTGAAAGTCATAGAGACTTGGGCATTTCGGGATTGATAGAGGGTTGCCTGCCACGCAACCACACCGAATTTCAGCACGTTTCGAGCAAGCAGCGCGGAGTTATTCACCCTATGGTGAATATGGGTTAGAGTTGCAATTAGGGTTAGGGTTAGGGTTGTGATTAGGGTTAGGGTTGGGGATGAGTACCCATTGGAGATCAAGATATTCTTCCACAACTTTTTTTCTGTAGGTCATAGAGACTTGGAAGTTGGTTCCATCTCCACTAATGTGGGTGTGCCCGATCCATTGGTACCACCCGCGAGCTTCTACGACCTTTGGAAGGGGTAGGGTTAGGGTTGTGATTAGTGTTTGCTTTTTGGGTTGTGATTAGGGTTAGGGTTAGGGATGAAAACCTATAGGAGTTCAAGATATTCTTCAATAACTTTTTTTCTGAAGGTCATAGAGACTTGGAAGTTGGTTCCATCTCCACTAATGTGGCTATGCTCGATCCATTGGGACCATCCCCGAGCTTCTACGACCTTCGGAAATGGCGAAACCACCAAATCTATTTAAAAAAGTACAAGATATTTCTGAATAACTTTTTTTCTGAAAGGCATAGAGACTTGGGCATTTCGGGATTGATAGAGGGTTGCCTGCCACACAACCACACCGAATTTCAGCACGTTTCGAGCAAGCAGCGCGGAGTTATTCACCCTATGGTGAATATGGGTTAGAGTTGCAATTAGGGTTAGGGTTAGGGTTGTGATTAGGGTTAGGGTTGGGGATGAGTACCCATTGGAGATCAAGATATTCTTCCACAACTTTTTTTCTGTAGGTCATAGAGACTTGGAAGTTGGTTCCATCTCCACTAATGTGGGTGTGCCCGATCCATTGGTACCACCCGCGAGCTTCTACGACCTTTGGAAGGGGTAGGGTTAGGGTTGTGATTAGTGTTTGCTTTTTGGGTTGTGATTAGGGTTAGGGTTAGGGATGAAAACCTATAGGAGTTCAAGATATTCTTCAATAACTTTTTTTCTGAAGGTCATAGAGACTTGGAAGTTGGTTCCATCTCCACTAATGTGGCTATGCTCGATCCATTGGAACCATCCCTGAGCTTCTACGACCTTCAGAAATGGCGAAACCACCAAATCTATTAAAAAAAGTACAAGATATTTCTGAATAACTTTTTTTCTGAAAGGCATAGAGACTTGGGCATTTCGGGATTGATAGAGGGTTGCCTGCCACACAACCACACCGAATTTCAGCACGTTTCGAGCAAGCAGCGCGGAGTTATTCACCCTATGGTGAATATGGGTTAGAGTTGCAATTAGGGTTAGGGTTAGGGTTGTGATTAGGGTTAGGGTTGGGGATGAGTACCCATTGGAGATCAAGATATTCTTCCACAACTTTTTTTCTGTAGGTCATAGAGACTTGGAAGTTGGTTCCATCTCCACTAATGTGGGTGTGCCCGATCCATTGGTACCACCCGCGAGCTTCTACGACCTTTGGAAGGGGTAGGGTTAGGGTTGTGATTAGTGTTTGCTTTTTGGGTTGTGATTAGGGTTAGGGTTAGGGATGAAAACCTATAGGAGTTCAAGATATTCTTCAATAACTTTTTTTCTGAAGGTCATAGAGACTTGGAAGTTGGTTCCATCTCCACTAATGTGGCTATGCCCGATCCATTGGGACCATCCCTGAGCTTCTATGACCTTCGGAAATGGCGAAACCACCAAATCTATTAAAAAAAGTACAAGATATTTCTGAATAACTTTTTTTCTGAAAGGCATAGAGACTTGGGCATTTCGGGATTGATAGAGGGTTGCCTGCCACACAACCACACCGAATTTCAGCACGTTTCGAGCAAGCAGCGCGGAGTTATTCACCCTATGGTGAATATGGGTTAGAGTTGCAATTAGGGTTAGGGTTAGGGTTGTGATTAGGGTTAGGGTTGGGGATGAGTACCCATTGGAGATCAAGATATTCTTCCACAACTTTTTTTCTGTAGGTCATAGAGACTTGGAAGTTGGTTCCATCTCCACTAATGTGGGTGTGCCCGATCCATTGGTACCACCCGCGAGCTTCTACGACCTTTGGAAGGGGTAGGGTTAGGGTTGTGATTAGTGTTTGCTTTTTGGGTTGTGATTAGGGTTAGGGTTAGGGATGAAAACCTATAGGAGTTCAAGATATTCTTCAATAACTTTTTTTCTGAAGGTCATAGAGACTTGGAAGTTGGTTCCATCTCCACTAATGTGGCTATGCTCGATCCATTGGGACCATCCCCGAGCTTCTACGACCTTCGGAAATGGCGAAACCACCAAATCTATTAAAAAAAGTACAAGATATTTCTGAATAACTTTTTTTCTGAAAGGCATAGAGACTTGGGCATTTCGGGATTGATAGAGGGTTGCCTGCCACACAACCACACTGAATTTCAGCACGTTTCGAGCAAGCAGCGCGGAGTTATTCACCCTATGGTGAATATGGGTTAGAGTTGCAATTAGGGTTAGGGTTAGGGTTGTGATTAGGGTTAGGGTTGGGGATGAGTACCCATTGGAGATCAAGATATTCTTCCACAACTTTTTTTCTGTAGGTCATAGAGACTTGGAAGTTGGTTCCATCTCCACTAATGTGGGTGTGCCCGATCCATTGGTACCACCCGCGAGCTTCTACGACCTTTGGAAGGGGTAGGGTTAGGGTTGTGATTAGTGTTTGCTTTTTGGGTTGTGATTAGGGTTAGGGTTAGGGATGAAAACCTATAGGAGTTCAAGATATTCTTCAATAACTTTTTTTCTGAAGGTCATAGAGACTTGGAAGTTGGTTCCATCTCCACTAATGTGGCTATGCCCGATCCATTGGGACCATCCCCGAGCTTCTACGACCTTCGGAAATGGCGAAACCACCAAATCTATTAAAAAAAGTACAAGATATTTCTGAATAACTTTTTTTCTGAAAGTCATAGAGACTTGGGCATTTCGGGATTGATAGAGGGTTGCCTGCCACGCAACCACACCGAATTTCAGCACGTTTCGAGCAAGCAGCGCGGAGTTATTCACCCTATGGTGAATATGGGTTAGAGTTGCAATTAGGGTTAGGGTTAGGGTTGTGATTAGGGTTAGGGTTGGGGATGAGTACCCATTGGAGATCAAGATATTCTTCCACAACTTTTTTTCTGTAGGTCATAGAGACTTGGAAGTTGGTTCCATCTCCACTAATGTGGGTGTGCCCGATCCATTGGTACCACCCGCGAGCTTCTACGACCTTTGGAAGGGGTAGGGTTAGGGTTGTGATTAGTGTTTGCTTTTTGGGTTGTGATTAGGGTTAGGGTTAGGGATGAAAACCTATAGGAGTTCAAGATATTCTTCAATAACTTTTTTTCTGAAGGTCATAGAGACTTGGAAGTTGGTTCCATCTCCACTAATGTGGCTATGCCCGATCCATTGGGACCATCCCCGAGCTTCTACGACCTTCGGAAATGGCGAAACCACCAAATCTATTAAAAAAAGTACAAGATATTTCTGAATAACTTTTTTTCTGAAAGTCATAGAGACTTGGGCATTTCGGGATTGATAGAGGGTTGCCTGCCACGCAACCACACCGAATTTCAGCACGTTTCGAGCAAGCAGCGCGGAGTTATTCACCCTATGGTGAATATGGGTTAGAGTTGCAATTAGGGTTAGGGTTAGGGTTGTGATTAGGGTTAGGGTTGGGGATGAGTACCCATTGGAGATCAAGATATTCTTCCACAACTTTTTTTCTGTAGGTCATAGAGACTTGGAAGTTGGTTCCATCTCCACTAATGTGGGTGTGCCCGATCCATTGGTACCACCCGCGAGCTTCTACGACCTTTGGAAGGGGTAGGGTTAGGGTTGTGATTAGTGTTTGCTTTTTGGGTTGTGATTAGGGTTAGGGTTAGGGATGAAAACCTATAGGAGTTCAAGATATTCTTCAATAACTTTTTTTCTGAAGGTCATAGAGACTTGGAAGTTGGTTCCATCTCCACTAATGTGGCTATGCCCGATCCATTGGGACCATCCCCGAGCTTCTATGACCTTCGGAAATGGCGAAACCACCAAATCTATTAAAAAAAGTACAAGATATTTCTGAATAACTTTTTTTCTGAAAGGCATAGAGACTTGGGCATTTCGGGATTGATAGAGGGTTGCCTGCCACACAACCACACCGAATTTCAGCACGTTTCGAGCAAGCAGCGCGGAGTTATTCACCCTATGGTGAATATGGGTTAGAGTTGCAATTAGGGTTAGGGTTAGGGTTAGGGTTGTGATTAGGGTTAGGGTTGGGGATGAGTACCCATTGGAGATCAAGATATTCTTCCACAACTTTTTTTCTGTAGGTCATAGAGACTTGGAAGTTGGTTCCATCTCCACTAATGTGGGTGTGCCCGATCCATTGGTACCACCCGCGAGCTTCTACGACCTTTGGAAGGGGTAGGGTTAGGGTTGTGATTAGTGTTTGCTTTTTGGGTTGTGATTAGGGTTAGGGTTAGGGATGAAAACCTATATGAGTTCAAGATATTCTTCAATAACTTTTTTTCTGAAGGTCATAGAGACTTGGAAGTTGGTTCCATCTCCACTAATGTGGCTATGCTCGATCCATTGGGACCATCCCCGAGCTTCTACGACCTTCGGAAATGGCGAAACCACCAAATCTATTAAAAAAAGTACAAGATATTTCTGAATAACTTTTTTTCTGAAAGGCATAGAGACTTGGGCATTTCGGGATTGATAGAGGGTTGCCTGCCACACAACCACACTGAATTTCAGCACGTTTCGAGCAAGCAGCGCGGAGTTATTCACCCTATGGTGAATATGGGTTAGAGTTGCAATTAGGGTTAGGGTTAGGGTTGTGATTAGGGTTAGGGTTGGGGATGAGTACCCATTGGAGATCAAGATATTCTTCCACAACTTTTTTTCTGTAGGTCATAGAGACTTGGAAGTTGGTTCCATCTCCACTAATGTGGGTGTGCCCGATCCATTGGTACCACCCGCGAGCTTCTACGACCTTTGGAAGGGGTAGGGTTAGGGTTGTGATTAGTGTTTGCTTTTTGGGTTGTGATTAGGGTTAGGGTTAGGGATGAAAACCTATAGGAGTTCAAGATATTCTTCAATAACTTTTTTTCTGAAGGTCATAGAGACTTGGAAGTTGGTTCCATCTCCACTAATGTGGCTATGCCCGATCCATTGGGACCATCCCCGAGCTTCTACGACCTTCGGAAATGGCGAAACCACCAAATCTATTAAAAAAAGTACAAGATATTTCTGAATAACTTTTTTTCTGAAAGTCATAGAGACTTGGGCATTTCGGGATTGATAGAGGGTTGCCTGCCACGCAACCACACCGAATTTCAGCACGTTTCGAGCAAGCAGCGCGGAGTTATTCACCCTATGGTGAATATGGGTTAGAGTTGCAATTAGGGTTAGGGTTAGGGTTGTGATTAGGGTTAGGGTTGGGGATGAGTACCCATTGGAGATCAAGATATTCTTCCACAACTTTTTTTCTGTAGGTCATAGAGACTTGGAAGTTGGTTCCATCTCCACTAATGTGGGTGTGCCCGATCCATTGGTACCACCCGCGAGCTTCTACGACCTTTGGAAGGGGTAGGGTTAGGGTTGTGATTAGTGTTTCCTTTTTGGGTTGTGATTAGGGTTAGGGTTAGGGATGAAAACCTATAGGAGTTCAAGATATTCTTCAATAACTTTTTTTCTGAAGGTCATAGAGACTTGGAAGTTGGTTCCATCTCCACTAATGTGGCTATGCCCGATCCATTGGGACCATCCCCGAGCTTCTACGACCTTCGGAAATGGCGAAACCACCAAATCTATTAAAAAAAGTACAAGATATTTCTGAATAACTTTTTTTCTGAAAGTCATAGAGACTTGGGCATTTCGGGATTGATGGAGGGTTGCCTGCCACGCAACCACACCGAATTTCAGCACGTTTCGAGCAAGCAGCGCGGAGTTATTCACCCTATGGTGAATATGGGTTAGAGTTGCAATTAGGGTTAGGGTTAGGGTTGTGATTAGGGTTAGGGTTAGGGTTGTGATTAGGGTTAGGGTTAGGGTTGTGATTAGGGTTAGGGTTAGGGTTGTGATTAGGGTTAGGGTTGGGGATGAGTACCCATTGGAGATCAAGATATTCTTCCACAACTTTTTTTCTGTAGGTCATAGAGACTTGGAAGTTGGTTCCATCTCCACTAATGTGGGTGTGCCCGATCCATTGGTACCACCCGCGAGCGTCTACGACCTTTGGAAGGGGTAGGGTTAGGGTTGTGATTAGTGTTTGCTTTTTGGGTTGTGATTAGGGTTAGGGTTAGGGATGAAAACCTATAGGAGTTCAAGATATTCTTCAATAACTTTTTTTCTGAAGGTCATAGAGACTTGGAAGTTGGTTCCATCTCCACTAATGTGGCTATGCCCGATCCATTGGGACCATCCCCGAGCTTCTACGACCTTCGGAAATGGCGAAACCACCAAATCTATTAAAAAAAGTACAAGATATTTCTGAATAACTTTTTTTCTGAAAGTCATAGAGACTTGGGCATTTCGGGATTGATAGAGGGTTGCCTGCCACGCAACCACACCGAATTTCAGCACGTTTCGAGCAAGCAGCGCGGAGTTATTCACCCTATGGTCAATATGGGTTAGAGTTGCAATTAGGGTTAGGGTTAGGGTTGTGATTAGGGTTAGGGTTAGGGTTGTGATTAGGGTTAGGGTTGGGGATGAGTACCCATTGGAGATCAAGATATTCTTCCACAACTTTTTTTCTGTAGGTCATAGAGACTTGGAAGTTGGTTCCATCTCCACTAATGTGGGTGTGCCCGATCCATTGGTACCACCCGCGAGCGTCTACGACCTTTGGAAGGGGTAGGGTTAGGGTTGTGATTAGTGTTTGCTTTTTGGGTTGTGATTAGGGTTAGGGTTAGGGATGAAAACCTATAGGAGTTCAAGATATTCTTCAATAACTTTTTTTCTGAAGGTCATAGAGACTTGGAAGTTGGTTCCATCTCCACTAATGTGGCTATGCCCGATCCATTGGGACCATCCCCGAGCTTCTATGACCTTCGGAAATGGCGAAACCACCAAATCTATTAAAAAAAGTACAAGATATTTCTGAATAACTTTTTTTCTGAAAGTCATAGAGACTTGGGCATTTCGGGATTGATAGAGGGTTGCCTGCCACGCAACCACACCGAATTTCAGCACGTTTCGAGCAAGCAGCGCGGAGTTATTCACCCTATGGTGAATATGGGTTAGAGTTGCAATTAGGGTTAGGGTTAGGGTTGTGATTAGGGTTAGGGTTGGGGATGAGTACCCATTGGAGATCAAGATATTCTTCCACAACTTTTTTTCTGTAGGTCATAGAGACTTGGAAGTTGGTTCCATCTCCACTAATGTGGGTGTGCCCGATCCATTGGTACCACCCGCGAGCTTCTACGACCTTTGGAAGGGGTAGGGTTAGGGTTGTGATTAGTGTTTGCTTTTTGGGTTGTGATTAGGGTTAGGGTTAGGGATGAAAACCTATAGGAGTTCAAGATATTCTTCAATAACTTTTTTTCTGAAGGTCATAGAGACTTGGAAGTTGGTTCCATCTCCACTAATGTGGCTATGCTCGATCCATTGGGACCATCCCCGAGCTTCTACGACCTTCGGAAATGGCGAAACCACCAAATCTATTAAAAAAAGTACAAGATATTTCTGAATAACTTTTTTTCTGAAAGGCATAGAGACTTGGGCATTTCGGGATTGATAGAGGGTTGCCTGCCACACAACCACACCGAATTTCAGCACGTTTCGAGCAAGCAGCGCGGAGTTATTCACCCTATGGTGAATATGGGTTAGAGTTGCAATTAGGGTTAGGGTTAGGGTTGTGATTAGGGTTAGGGTTGGGGATGAGTACCCATTGGAGATCAAGATATTCTTCCACAACTTTTTTTCTGTAGGTCATAGAGACTTGGAAGTTGGTTCCATCTCCACTAATGTGGGTGTGCCCGATCCATTGGTACCACCCGCGAGCTTCTACGACCTTTGGAAGGGGTAGGGTTAGGGTTGTGATTAGTGTTTGCTTTTTGGGTTGTGATTAGGGTTAGGGTTAGGGATGAAAACCTATAGGAGTTCAAGATATTCTTCAATAACTTTTTTTCTGAAGGTCATAGAGACTTGGAAGTTGGTTCCATCTCCACTAATGTGGCTATGCTCGATCCATTGGGACCATCCCCGAGCTTCTACGACCTTCGGAAATGGCGAAACCACCAAATCTATTAAAAAAAGTACAAGATATTTCTGAATAACTTTTTTTCTGAAAGGCATAGAGACTTGGGCATTTCGGGATTGATAGAGGGTTGCCTGCCACACAACCACACCGAATTTCAGCACGTTTCGAGCAAGCAGCGCGGAGTTATTCACCCTATGGTGAATATGGGTTAGAGTTGCAATTAGGGTTAGGGTTAGGGTTGTGATTAGGGTTAGGGTTGGGGATGAGTACCCATTGGAGATCAAGATATTCTTCCACAACTTTTTTTCTGTAGGTCATAGAGACTTGGAAGTTGGTTCCATCTCCACTAATGTGGGTGTGCCCGATCCATTGGTACCACCCGCGAGCTTCTACGACCTTTGGAAGGGGTAGGGTTAGGGTTGTGATTAGTGTTTGCTTTTTGGGTTGTGATTAGGGTTAGGGTTAGGGATGAAAACCTATAGGAGTTCAAGATATTCTTCAATAACTTTTTTTCTGAAGGTCATAGAGACTTGGAAGTTGGTTCCATCTCCACTAATGTGGCTATGCCCGATCCATTGGGACCATCCCCGAGCTTCTACGACCTTCGGAAATGGCGAAACCACCAAATCTATTAAAAAAAGTACAAGATATTTCTGAATAACTTTTTTTCTGAAAGTCATAGAGACTTGGGCATTTCGGGATTGATAGAGGGTTGCCTGCCACGCAACCACACCGAATTTCAGCACGTTTCGAGCAAGCAGCGCGGAGTTATTCACCCTATGGTGAATATGGGTTAGAGTTGCAATTAGGGTTAGGGTTAGGGTTGTGATTAGGGTTAGGGTTGGGGATGAGTACCCATTGGAGATCAAGATATTCTTCCACAACTTTTTTTCTGTAGGTCATAGAGACTTGGAAGTTGGTTCCATCTCCACTAATGTGGGTGTGCCCAATCCATTGGTACCACCCGCGAGCTTCTACGACCTTTGGAAGGGGTAGGGTTAGGGTTGTGATTAGTGTTTGCTTTTTGGGTTGTGATTAGGGTTAGGGTTAGGGATGAAAACCTATAGGAGTTCAAGATATTCTTCAATAACTTTTTTTCTGAAGGTCATAGAGACTTGGAAGTTGGTTCCATCTCCACTAATGTGGCTATGCTCGATCCATTGGGACCATTCCCGAGCTTCTACGACCTTCAGAAATGGCGAAACCACCAAATCTATTAAAAAAAGTACAAGATATTTCTGAATAACTTTTTTTCTGAAAGGCATAGAGACTTGGGCATTTCGGGATTGATAGAGGGTTGCCTGCCACGCAACCACACCGAATTTCAGCACGTTTCGAGCAAGCAGCGCGGAGTTATTCACCCTATGGTGAATATGGGTTAGAGTTGCAATTAGGGTTAGGGTTAGGGTTGTGATTAGGGTTAGGGTTGGGGATGAGTACCCATTGGAGATCAAGATATTCTTCCACAACTTTTTTTCTGTAGGTCATAGAGACTTGGAAGTTGGTTCCATCTCCACTAATGTGGGTGTGCCCGATCCATTGGTACCACCCGCGAGCTTCTACGACCTTTGGAAGGGGTAGGGTTAGGGTTGTGATTAGTGTTTGCTTTTTGGGTTGTGATTAGGGTTAGGGTTAGGGATGAAAACCTATAGGAGTTCAAGATATTCTTCAATAACTTTTTTTCTGAAGGTCATAGAGACTTGGAAGTTGGTTCCATCTCCACTAATGTGGCTATGCTCGATCCATTGGGACCATTCCCGAGCTTCTACGACCTTCGGAAATGGCGAAACCACCAAATCTATTAAAAAAAGTACAAGATATTTCTGAATAACTTTTTTTCTGAAAGTCATAGAGACTTGGGCATTTCGGGATTGATAGAGGGTTGCCTGCCACGCAACCACACCGAATTTCAGCACGTTTCGAGCAAGCAGCGCGGAGTTATTCACCCTATGGTGAATATGGGTTAGAGTTGCAATTAGGGTTAGGGTTAGGGTTGTGATTAGGGTTAGGGTTGGGGATGAGTACCCATTGGAGATCAAGATATTCTTCCACAACTTTTTTTCTGTAGGTCATAGAGACTTGGAAGTTGGTTCCATCTCCACTAATGTGGGTGTGCCCGATCCATTGGTACCACCCGCGAGCTTCTACGACCTTTGGAAGGGGTAGGGTTAGGGTTGTGATTAGTGTTTGCTTTTTGGGTTGTGATTAGGGTTAGGGTTAGGGATGAAAACCTATAGGAGTTCAAGATATTCTTCAATAACTTTTTTTCTGAAGGTCATAGAGACTTGGAAGTTGGTTCCATCTCCACTAATGTGGCTATGCTCGATCCATTGGGACCATCCCCGAGCTTCTACGACCTTCGGAAATGGCGAAACCACCAAATCTATTAAAAAAAGTACAAGATATTTCTGAATAACTTTTTTTCTGAAAGGCATAGAGACTTGGGCATTTCGGGATTGATAGAGGGTTGCCTGCCACACAACCACACCGAATTTCAGCACGTTTCGAGCAAGCAGCGCGGAGTTATTCACCCTATGGTGAATATGGGTTAGAGTTGCAATTAGGGTTAGGGTTAGGGTTGTGATTAGGGTTAGGGTTGGGGATGAGTACCCATTGGAGATCAAGATATTCTTCCACAACTTTTTTTCTGTAGGTCATAGAGACTTGGAAGTTGGTTCCATCTCCACTAATGTGGGTGTGCCCGATCCATTGGTACCACCCGCGAGCTTCTACGACCTTTGGAAGGGGTAGGGTTAGGGTTGTGATTAGTGTTTGCTTTTTGGGTTGTGATTAGGGTTAGGGTTAGGGATGAAAACCTATAGGAGTTCAAGATATTCTTCAATAACTTTTTTTCTGAAGGTCATAGAGACTTGGAAGTTGGTTCCATCTCCACTAATGTGGCTATGCTCGATCCATTGGGACCATTCCCGAGCTTCTACGACCTTCAGAAATGGCGAAACCACCAAATCTATTTAAAAAAGTACAAGATATTTCTGAATAACTTTTTTTCTGAAAGGCATAGAGACTTGGGCATTTCGGGATTGATAGAGGGTTGCCTGCCACGCAACCACACCGAATTTCAGCACGTTTCGAGCAAGCAGCGCGGAGTTATTCACCCTATGGTGAATATGGGTTAGAGTTGCAATTAGGGTTAGGGTTAGGGTTGTGATTAGGGTTAGGGTTGGGGATGAGTACCCATTGGAGATCAAGATATTCTTCCACAACTTTTTTTCTGTAGGTCATAGAGACTTGGAAGTTGGTTCCATCTCCACTAATGTGGGTGTGCCCGATCCATTGGTACCACCCGCGAGCGTCTACGACCTTTGGAAGGGGTAGGGTTAGGGTTGTGATTAGTGTTTGCTTTTTGGGTTGTGATTAGGGTTAGGGTTAGGGATGAAAACCTATAGGAGTTCAAGATATTCTTCAATAACTTTTTTTCTGAAGGTCATAGAGACTTGGAAGTTGGTTCCATCTCCACTAATGTGGCTATGCCCGATCCATTGGGACCATCCCCGAGCTTCTACGACCTTCGGAAATGGCGAAACCACCAAATCTATTAAAAAAAGTACAAGATATTTCTGAATAACTTTTTTTCTGAAAGGCATAGAGACTTGGGCATTTCGGGATTGATAGAGGGTTGCCTGCCACGCAACCACACCGAATTTCAGCACGTTTCGAGCAAGCAGCGCGGAGTTATTCACCCTATGGTGAATATGGGTTAGAGTTGCAATTAGGGTTAGGGTTAGGGTTGTGATTAGGGTTAGGGTTGGGGATGAGTACCCATTGGAGATCAAGATATTCTTCCACAACTTTTTTTCTGTAGGTCATAGAGACTTGGAAGTTGGTTCCATCTCCACTAATGTGGGTGTGCCCGATCCATTGGTACCACCCGCGAGCTTCTACGACCTTTGGAAGGGGTAGGGTTAGGGTTGTGATTAGTGTTTGCTTTTTGGGTTGTGATTAGGGTTAGGGTTAGGGATGAAAACCTATAGGAGTTCAAGATATTCTTCAATAACTTTTTTTCTGAAGGTCATAGAGACTTGGAAGTTGGTTCCATCTCCACTAATGTGGCTATGCCCGATCCATTGGGACCATCCCCGAGCTTCTACGACCTTCGGAAATGGCGAAACCACCAAATCTATTTAAAAAAGTACAAGATATTTCTGAATAACTTTTTTTCTGAAAGTCATAGAGACTTGGGCATTTCGGGATTGATAGAGGGTTGCCTGCCACGCAACCACACCGAATTTCAGCACGTTTCGAGCAAGCAGCGCGGAGTTATTCACCCTATGGTGAATATGGGTTAGAGTTGCAATTAGGGTTAGGGTTAGGGTTGTGATTAGGGTTAGG